>NC_083102.1:69201365-69834000 GCF_949774975.1 Lagenorhynchus albirostris
CATGTAGATTTTTATATTCTTCAGAATTAATGGAATTATTACAATTATTAGAGATGAGGGCAGAGGGTGTTGACATAGTTGATGAAGGTAAATGAATCCTGCCTGTCAACCACTTTTCTTCCATGTGGGCTAAAAGGACTATGAAGAGATCACTTTGTTAGTAACTGTAGCAAAGTCCATTACTGCAAAGTAGAACTCGGGTCAAAGGCCAAGTTAAAGTAAAGTATACGACTTAGTTTAGAGGTCCGAGTTAAACTTCCTCTTCCATCCACCCTCTCCTACTCCCTTCCAAAACTTGGGACTCGTATGTCTAGGTATGCCCAGGGACAGAGAAGGATGGACAGCCCTGGATGGGGCTGTATGAAATCTGGGAGCGAGAATGGGCACAGGCTACCAAATGGATGTTCCAACTCAGCTCTTTAATTCTGCTACAGGGAGACCAAGAGTAGTTTTAGAGGGGCACGATTAATAAGTCTTTGCCTTGTAAGGCATAGCGATCCTGCTTAAGAATCACCATGACCCATCGATACCTCCACTTCTGACCAACCTGATTAGCAACTTCTTCTATTTGGCGGATGGGAGCTGGAAGGGAGGTGGGCAGAGACACAAAGGGTATATGATTGTAGCTTCCCTTTCGTTATTTATTAGTAATTAATTGTTATGCCACTGTAAAGCATTGCCTGTAACTAATGTTTCTCCCGGCTCCCCAGAGAAATAAGGTCACCACACATCTACATAGATTTTGTGGGTTTAATACTTATATGCACTAATGAAGAAACTCCATTGCCCTGAACATTACCTCCAAGTATTTCTGGATGCAGCTAAATCACGTGTGCAACACTTCTGTAGTATCTATCCACTCTATTTTGCTGCTCTGCTTTTCCTGCTTTTTTTTCCAGAAACAATTCCCTTTTGGTGTCCCTTGTGTTCTAAAGGTATCAAAATTTCCTGGTAGTCTGTGGTGGAGTAAAGAAGAAAGGCTCTTTTCTGTTAGATTTACACGGTACTACAGGCCCGAGTCAGTGCTGCTTGGACTCAGGTGGTTAATAAAACTAATCTTATGTTCTCACTTGAAACCCTCTTTCAGACTAGTACTCAAATATGTGTTCAGGCTCTGCTACATATCAGTTGAAGTACCAGCCATATTTGTGGTACTCAAAATCACTTTACCTCTTGACAGTCAGGTTTTGTCACTGGATAACAGCTACTACCTGACTGTTGCTTTTTTTTTTTTTTTTTTTTTTTTTTTGTAGAGAATATTCTGCAGAGAGTTTCATTTGCCTTCCTGAAAACAAATTTCTACTGGGTCACATTTAGTTGAAGCTTAGCAGTTGCTCAGCATTGAACACAGCTTCAGTTTGTTCTCTCCTAGAGTCTTTTCAGGCCCATTGCAAATGGCCTCATGAAGGCTTCTTCCATCTGTCTATTTATCTGATGTGCTCAGACTCTGAGTCCCAGATTAGGCTCAGCTAGGACATCCCTGGAGGTGACTGCTGTGCCTTGTTTTTCTTAGACCTGTCACTCAAACATCCCACACACCTGACTTGGACCTCCAGATTTATCAGGGTTACACTTGCACACCCACTTCAGCAGCTGTGGTCCACCATTTTGGTGCACTGACTGCTCCAGGTTTGGAGGGAATCTTATCCTTGATTTAATTTTAAATTTGGTACTAGATTCCCTGTGTCTTATTTTCTGCCTGCCTGTCTCTCTCTTTGTATTTGATCTCTTATAAAATTATAATATTGGACTCTTTTCTCCAGGGCTGTGACCTATCACCTTAAGCATTCTAAAATGTATTTAGAAGTAACTATTTTTTATCATTTGCCTTTTATATACATAAAATGTTTAATTACATAAACTTTTTGTACTGATTTTAGTTTCTCAGTTTTAGATAATTCACACATTTTCTTTGCATTATGCTTAAGTTTTATAACTATTTGTAAATTATTTACTTATATATCACATACATTTATTTAATATTTCTTCTGGGGGTCTAAAATCCCCATCTAATGAAAGAAAATGATAGCCTGGATCATTTCTAGCTCCTTTTACAGCCTGAAAATTCTGTTCATTCTATGAGCCTTGCCACTAGCCTCTCATTACTCTTGTTTCTAAATTAAAATGATGGGATTAAGCTGACCAGAAACTCTTAGCCCAGTTATAAAACTTAATGACTGATGCTTTTAGGTTGCAAACATATACACTTTTATATAAGAATAAAGTATATGTTTGGGGTCTGTGATTGGATATTAGGCATGTAATTGAGAAGGCTTACCATAACATTTTGATAAAATTGCATACTTCTTCTTTTCCAATAGTAAGCAATTAGATTTTTAACCATGTGTTCTGCTGGCATGGGGGGATGGGGAACCTCCTAAATCTGAATGTAAGGAATGTACTACTAAAGGAAGTAAACGGACTTGGAAAAATTGCTTCTTAAAAATCTCACAACTATAGCGCAGAAAGGGTATTTTGAGGAAGCGCTAGTAGGCGGGAGAAAAAGTGTTGTAGGCAGTGCTTTGAAGGAATGAAATGTACGCAGTTGCTCCTGCCTTTTTACAAACATTTGTCTCACTCTGGAGATATGGCCCAGGGAGGGGTGTGCATCAGCACTTAAGAAACAGATGGCCATCCTAATAGCTATCCTGGGGATGGGCTGGACTTAGGGCACAATGAAAGCTGCAGAGAGGGGCCTGGCAAAACTCTATTTTGAGTCTACAAAGTAAATGCTAAACTATGTAGTGAATCACGGGCTTTTGGATGTCCAATAAAGGCAGATGAAATCATAGACTTGGAATTAGCAAGAACTAATGGATGGAAGAAGATAGCTGGGTGTATATATTTTTTTCTTTTTTTTTCTTGGAACAATAAGAATTTAACGGGTTAGTTGTCCTCTTCTTTCTGGAACTGAGATTTTACTGTGTGGATTCCTAAGTTTGTTCATGCAAGGAATTTGGATTAAATGTTTCCCGTAATATAAAGACATTTTATGAGGATTAAGGTAATGTGAACAGGATAAAATACCAGACTTACAGAGCTGGAGGATGTTAGAGATTCTAGTCCAAATGCCTCCATCACATGAGGCCTGGAATACGAAGGTCATTCTGCAAATGGCAGGGCTGGGGCGAAAACTCAAGTTCTTACCTCTGTTAAACCACACATTTTTGTTGGTTTGTTTTTGTTTTTCTGAAAAAGGGGAAAGATGACCAGAAAGATATGAAACACCTGTGTTATTAAGTATCAGTATGGAAACGGCTTGTTCCAACTTTGGGGCCAATTTCCTAGAGTTAGTGAATGTACTCTGATCAATATTTTCCTTCAGTCAAGTGAAGAACTGATAAATGACAATCAAGTGAGTACAAAGACTCTCTGTTTGCCTCTAGATGTTTTATAATCAATGATATCAGGAAGCCTATCAGACTGAAGAGGTTGAGGATGTGGAAATTCATCTCCTTGGGTTCAAGTCTTGGCTTTGACCCTTTCAAGCTTGACTGCCTTTGACAACTTTCTTAACCTTTTATTCCTAGATAAACTGGGGATAATCATGGTACCTATCTCATTTGTCGATCGTTAGATGAATAGATGCATGTCAAGTATCTGACACAGCATAACTGGCACATTTTAAGTGTTCAAATAATAGTTGTTATTATGTTTCTAATTTTAAAAAATAGACTCCATAAACAAAATAAAATAGATTAAAGCAAGCAAACAAAACCAATTCCAAATTGATGTGATTCGTGCCATGGTAGAGAATTATGGAATCACAGAGGAGAGGCATTTGATCCAGGTTTCGAGGAAAAATTAAAAACTCATGATCTCTTCACACATTCTAAATGATTTCTCTTCCAATGTTTCCTGCCCCACACCCACTCCTACTCCCCAAATCGCAATCTCATCCAGAGTTTCTCATCTCAGTGGTTGCTTAAGTCAGGAACATAAGGATTACCTTAGACAGATTTGCATTTCTCATCTCCTGGCATAAAATCTTTTTTTTTTCCTTAATTTTGTATCCTGTTTTGTTCAATTGTTTTGATACTTTTGACACATTAGACTGTTGAAAAATACTGTAAAATTCATTTTTAAGAATTTATAACATACTCTTGGGATATTCCATCCTTTATTAGCCACTTTCTAACCCTATTGTGGAAATCATTTCATAATACATATGTGTATCACCAAATTATCACATTGTACACCTTACACTTACACAATATTTTATGTCAATTATACCTCAATAAAACTGGGGAAAAGATGATTAAACTCTTGTAGCAGGAGCCAATAGTCTTCAGTCTTCAAGTTTTTTGCTGTTTCTTGGACTTACCTTGATCCACATATATTATTTCAGCAGGTCGTTTTGTAGGCTGGTCTTTCTGAGGCATCATTGTTGGTCTTCCTGTTTCTTCTCTCTCTCATCTCTACTCTTTTATTTGTATCTTTTTTCCCTTTATCCAGGAATTCTTGCAGGGAAAGAAGTGAGTGTTTAGGGTGGTATTACAAGGAAATCAGACCACCCTTGATAAAATAATCCCTGCCCCATTCCTCTGTTGGAATATGTTCGCAAAGAGGGGTGATAGACTACTTTGTGCATTGTAAATGCATTACTGATTGCATCATGAAATCATGCAGTAAAACATATTTTAATTTTTTGGGGAAAGTTGTAGAAATAATTGGAGGCAGAATGAAAGAGGGTTGGGAAGTGATAAAGGAGTACTAGGAGTTGGGCCCTGGCAGAAATTTTATATCAATATCTCTCTAAACTACCAAAGAAGATTCTTTAACAAGATAGGTACAAAATAAAATTAGATAGAATAAAATAAAAGTGTTGGTTTTCAACTTGTTCGCTTACCTTCAGTCTCTCACTATATGTAATAACTATAACATCTTCTATTTTTCCAAGCATATCAAACTGATTATTAAGTGGCTTATTAGTTATAGAACTTATGAGAAGTATTATGAGTTTCCAAAATACTAATACAAAAAAGGCTTAAGATATAAGCTGTAGAATTTAAAATATGTGATAGTGAGCCATTCCTATGAAGAAAGCATGTTGTTACAACCAAAATGTGTGTGCTCTGACATCTGCTAAGTTATCCCTGCATCCAAATAAAAGGAAGGCAAACTCCATAAAATTCTGAATCAGTCAAATCATAGCCAAAAAATTTTAATGTGACCTATTGTTTTGCATTATGTAGACAAGAAAACCATCTGCTTTTCCAAATGGTGGCATAGATGACATTAGAGTCATTGCATCTTGGCCCTGGGTCATAAAACTGGCTGCATCACCCCTACGGCACCTTCCTGCACGAGGACATGACTGATGCTCGAGGTTCCCAGGGTCTACATCTTAACCCATCACCTGTTCCCCACGTACACACTCTGGCTCTGTGGTTGGTCCTGAACTCTTCCTCCCTCTCCTTAGACTTTCCCTGGAATGTGGCAACTGCCTTTACTCTTCTAGAACTGCCTCTCATTTTCTCTTTTGAGTCCAAATCTGTACTTGCCCCTTTAGATTCTACCATTGAAACCAGGTTTAGCCTGAGCCCATAAGTCTGTTAGGGTGTCAGTACCTTCCTGCTGTTAGAATTCCTGATTGTTTTACACTTTGTATATACTGGCCTTTCTCACTGAAGCTTCCCCCATACTCTCCCTTGTGTGCTGCCACCAATAACATATACACCCACACCCACTTAACAAATATTCTTTTGGTAAGCTTTTTCTTCAACTGTTCCTTCTGTCTGGAAAGCTTTCTCCTTCTCTGTCTCAAAGCATGTCTACTTGTTAACTGATCATATGTCATTTCTCCATGAAGCCTTCCTGGATTCCCCCATATGTATTTAGACTTTCTATTCACCTATCTACCTGTCCATGAATTTCTTCTCCCATAGCACGGTGTATGTATTTTTATTACCATGTTTTTGAAACACTATTTTGGATTGTTTTTCTGTTTGTTATGGCTGTAGGTGTCCGTTTCCCTGACCAAGTTATGATTCTGAAGGCCTAAGGCTGTCACTCATTTTTATATCCCCACAGAACCTAACATAGTGCCTTGCAAACCACTGCCATTCAGAAAGTTTCTGTGGAATTTGTTAGAAACAGGGAACAAAATAAGACTGATAAATCAAATTTGAAGGTTGATGTTGATAGACATTTATCAGTTGGTTCACAGTGGGCGCATGGATAGGTATGGGTGGCTATTTTCTAACAATATTTTAAAATATTGGTTTCAGATGTTTTGAGGGGAGTACAATAGAACAGACTACTATAAGTATTGCTGCTTATAAACCAGGGCACATAGATTTAAGATTTAGTCTCCCTTCCTCTCTTTTTCTCCCAGTATTGTGGATTGGAAAAGGCTTCTTACCGAATAGCCTCTTGATTAGTTTTCAAACATAAGTGTATCGATAGGAAACAAAATCCTTGTGTTTTTAATTCTTAAATACTAACATTCATAAAATATTACTTGAGTATAACTTAATGTCTTAGAACACTTTGAGCCTTTGAACCTGGAAATTACTTCCCAGGGGAACAGTAAAATGGTATTCTTTATGATTGCTTTTCAAAATCTAGGACCCAATAAGTTAGCAGATTCTAAACTTGGCAGGCCAATCTCTACTATTCCTAGTGGGAAGTATTTTGGTTTTAACTTCCTTTGGAAAATCTCCCAAGCTGGAGGGGAAGTAAACATACTTCAAGAATCAAGGCTCCGTTTAGAAATTCAATTTTAAAATATTTTTTCAGGAATTCTGGCTCTGACTCTTTTTAGATTTTTTTCTTCTGTTAATCAACATGTCATCTCTCTCTTGTCAGCTGCCATAAACCACCCTTTTCCTGGGCTTCTAGGGATTTGAAACATGTTGGCAGTCTAAAGAGGAAAATGGGTGGGAGAAACTCCCAAAGAGGTCGAGAAATGATGTTTTCATTTCCTAATATTCTTGGCCAGATTGGTTTTCTGTGTGGGAGGAAAAACCTCTGGAATCATTTCAAGTACTCCACTGAGATTCAGACTCATAGGGCTGGACTCATTAAATCGACAAATATTTAGCATGCGCTGGGAGTTTTAGTCGATATAGAACTTTGAAAATGGTCCACACTCTTAAAACGCTTAGATGTAATTGTGGAGATAAAATGTTTGCAACATATTGATATAATGGCAATATAACAGGCTTGCATAACTCAAAAAAGTACACACTCAGTTTCCAGGTGTATGGTAAAGACAGGGAAAGAAGAGTTCAGAACATGAGGGATCTTTGTAGATACCTGGTAACATGAGGATCAGCTCTGTCTCCAGAGGAAATGGAGACCTGTAAGAATGTATCACAGAAGATGGGTATTTGGGTTTTCAAGGATCATTAATAATGATAGCTATTATTATTTGTCTATCTACTGTGTGCTATATGCTCTGCATATATTCCCTCTACTCTCAACAACTGTACAAAGTAGATACTCTATGATTTTATAATGTCTTTTATTTTGTTGGACTGGAAGCTCCATGGGAACACGGATGGATTTATCTGCTTTTGTTCATCTTTGTTTCCTTAAGCTTAGTACAGTGGCTAGCAGATAAAAAGTACCTCATAATTATTTCTGGATAACAGATGAGAAAACTGAGCATCTGAGCTGAATTAATTGACCCAAACTCTCAGTGCCAGTAAGTGGCGAAGCTGGGATTTCCACTTGTCTATGTGATCACGAAGTCTTAGGTCTACTGTGGTGTAATGTACTTCAGTGATGACTGTGATTTCAAGAGTTGGAGAGAAACGAGAAGACCATGCCAGGTTGGAGCATTCACACGAGGAAGATCACAGGGGGATAACTAATAGATTGATTTAGCGATGGTAGTTATAGGCAAACTGGAAAAACAGGTTGGGGTCAGATTCTATAAAACTTCATACATCAGGCCTAAAATATTTCATTTTTCTTTCAGTTGGTGGAAAATAATAAAAGGTTTTTAAACAAGAGAAACAATGATCAAAGCAGCACTTTAGGAAAATTCATGCAGCACCTGTGCAAAGGAAGTTTTGGAAGGATAGGCTGAAAGCTGAGGCCAGTGGGGAGACTGTTCCAGCTGCTTTAGCTGGAAGTGACAGATACACAATCTAGGGTAACTGAAGTTCTCCAAGGATATGGGTCCTTTGTCAGATCAGTGAAGATGGAAATAATGGGGGTATGCAGGACATAATCTAAAAGAAATATCTTCAGGCACTTAAGAAGTGGGAAAACTTAAAGACAACTGTATTGTAAGCCTCTGTAACTGGGCAAATGATGGTACCATTGGGAAGGCAGAATAATAATCTTTATAGTGGAATTCAGTTTTAAACCTATTACAGTTGGGATGAATGACACATTCAGTGGGAAGGAATTTAAATATTCAGGACTGGTACTAATATTAGAGGTTAGAAGTTGAATTATAGGACAAAGACCTAGTGGAAATAACAGAAACCATGGTAGTGAATGAGGAGAAACAAGGATTGGTGTTAAAGAGAAGTTGCCTTAAAAAAGTGAATTGCTTCTTTTTGATAAACACTGATATTGAACTATAAATAATAAGATATACACATTTTAAGTGTACAGCTCAGTGAAATTTTACTAAGTGATACACTCATATGATACCCAAAATTGTGATCTAGAATATCACCACCATCCTAGAAGCCTCTCTAAAAATAATCCTCCCCCAAAAGGTAGCCATTATTATGATCTCTCTCACTAGAGATGTTTGGGAACCTTGTATGATTGAAACTATACAGTATGGTGTGTACCCTTTTGTGTCTGGCTTCTTGTGCTCAACATTATGGTTATGAGATGTATCTTTTCTACTTTGACCCATGGATTATTCAGAAACATATTGCTTAATTTTAGCAAATTTGGAAGTTTTCTAGCTTTCTTTCTGTTATTGATTTTAGCTTAATCCCACTGAAGTCAGAAAACATTCTTGGTGTTATTTCAATCCTTTGAAACTTGTTAAGACTTGCCTTATGGTCTAGTAAATTTTCTATTTTGGTAAATGTTCCACTGCATTGGAAAAGAATACGCATAAGAATGCATACTCTGAAATGCTGAGTACAAAGTTCTATAAATGTTTATTAGGTCAAGTTTGTCAGTCATAGTGTTCAACCCTTCTACATGTTAATGCTTTTTTATGTTTGTTTGTTCTGTCAATTACTGAGAAAAATATGTTACATTTTCCCACTATCGTCACAAGTTTGGTGAGTTCTTCTGTTCTCTTTTTTTCTTTATAGATCTTGATGCTTTCTTATTAGATACAGATGAACTTAGGCATTTATATCCTTCAGTTAAAATAAGATTTTATCACTTCGAAATACATCTCTTACCTCTATTACTGTACTTGTTTCAAAGTCTACTTTGTTTAATAGCATTATGGCTGTACAATTTTCTTTTGCTTTATATTTTTGTGATATAGCTTTTTTCTGTGCTTTTATTTTCAATCTTTTTATATCTTTATACAGAAGGCTATTGTCTGTATATACATATTTATTATATATAGTAAATCATAGGTAGTCACATGATGGAAGCGAAAATTTAAGATGGGGAGCAGGCAGGGCTAGGAAAGAGACTAATAACCAGAGCCGTCAGAGGAGAATAAGAATAGCAAGGAATTAGTGAAACTGAGAAAGAAGCATTTCAGGCAGGATGGAAAATTCAACCTGCTCTGCTATTGTTTTAGCAGAGGAACATGTCAAGTGTTGTAGAGACACTAAGGCAGATATAGACTATGAAAGATCATTAGATTCAGTAGTTACGTACATATTCATTAAAGACTTTTTGAGTTACCTGATAGTAGATAAAGCAGGCTTAAAGAGATA
Organism: Lagenorhynchus albirostris; assembly: GCF_949774975.1. NCBI lineage: Eukaryota > Metazoa > Chordata > Mammalia > Artiodactyla > Delphinidae > Lagenorhynchus > Lagenorhynchus albirostris. The sequence continues at coordinate 69,211,190 of NC_083102.1, forward strand.
ATGAGTGACAATGTGTAACAATAAAATGTAAGCAGCAGATTTAGACATATTATTCATTAGCTGTGGAGAGAGTAATACTTAGAACACACTCGTCAAACTTTAGGTTTAAAATGGTCACATCTTCTGGCTTTTCCAGTAAGTTATTCAAGTATCTACCTGCCTTTTTAGCCGATGCTTTGGTATCTCTTTCCTAGGGCTTTACTCTGCCTTCTGGTTATACAGAAATCGTAAGGACTCACATAATCCAGTGTAGGGCGTCAGTCTGCTTGCACCTGTCAGCTGGGTGAACACTATCTACTGCCACTGTTCTCTCTGACCCATAGGGTCAAGGGTGGAAGCCGAGTCCTGTACAGTGTGACTCTCAGAGCAGGCTCGCTGGTGGGATCGTACTTTGCTGATCCATTTCTGCTTCTCTGTCTTCCTCTTCTACCAAAGATAAAACAATTTTCTATTTTAAAGCTTCAGAACATAAAGAATATGGTGCAAAAGGAATTGTTTGTACCTGCAAAGAAAAAGAAATAGAATGCACAAACTGATTACAGGGAAAGACCACCAAGACCGATTGGTACTGAAATAAAGTAAGGTGCAGGCCAGTGGGAATAGAATACCACACTTTCCCTGAACAGGGTGACTCTTTGCCCAGCTTTCTAAAGGAGGTTATGCTCAGTGACCTCACATGCCTTTTCCTTCCCTTCTGAAGGGGAATTTCCTAAGTGATTCTAAGATCTGCACACATTCCCAGGAGGAGAAGACTGCCTTCAATTATCTCAAGCTGATGTTCTGATACCTCTTTTGATAGAGAAGAGACAATTACAAATTAGCTCTTGTAATTTATCCTTTTGCAATTGTTGGGTGGCTACCTTGTGCAATTATTTTCAAAGCTATGTTAGCCTGCGGCTACTTGAATATAGATGAGATGTATGGAATGTATATAAAATGCTGAAAGGATAATTAGGTAGGTTCTTGGAAACAGTCAAGGGAGTTAGTTTTGGATAAAGAGGAGAGAGTCCTAAAAAGGAGCAAGTCCTCTTTATCCAAAACAAAGAGGATTCTCTCAGGCTAAATATTTGAAGTAAGTGGTGTGTGCGCTGGAGTGCGTTGGGCGTGCAGATGGAGGGGCATGGGAAATTCACAGTTGATGGTCTTAATCTTCTTAATAGAAGCTCACTAGCAAAACATTTGAATGTGATTTTCTTCCTGATAGTAAGCATAGAAAGAAGTTCAGTGATGTGCCCGAGTAACTTTAGTACCACACACAAAAATTGGAACTCATTCCCAAATTTTAAAAAGTTTTTATTATGAAAAAATTTCAGAAGAATACAAAAACAGAACTAGTGAGAATAAGTGTTCGACCTGCAATAATCCATCACTTAGATTCAAAAATTATGAACACAGGGCTTCCCTGGTGGCGCAGTGGTTGAGAGTCCGCCTGCCGATTCAGGGGACACGGGTTCGTGCCCCGGTCCGGGAGGATCCCACATGCCGCGGAGCAGCTGGGCCCATGAGCCATGGCCGCTGAGCCTGCGCGTCTGGAACCTTGCTCCGCAACGGGAGAGGCCACAACAGTGAGAGGCCCGCGTACCAAAAAAAAAAAAAAAAAAAAATTATGAACACAAAGCGAGCTTTGTTTTATCTATATCCTACCCATTTTGGGGGGATTACTTTGCAGCTAATCCCAGGCATTATAATATCTGTGAATAATTTGATATGGGATAAAGGAGAATTTTTAAAAGTGTAACGGAATACATGCAACTCTATACCCATAAGGCTTAAAAAATCTAGATTTAACAGATGATTCCTATCCAAATATAAATTATCAAAAAATTATCAAAAATTTGGTCCAAGAAAATAACAGAAAAATCAAGTGAAGCACTTGCCATAGAAGATGTAGGAAAGATGACTAAATATTTATCCCCCCAAATTTCACCAAGATCAGATGGTTTTACTCTAAAGTTTATTTTAAAAGTTAAAAAAATTAGAAGCCATATATTTCTAGTATTACTAACTCTTCCAGATCATGGAAAAAGATGGAAATTTCCCTATTAAATTTAATGTCAAATTTAAAAATATGTAATATAAGCATAGGAAAGAAAGTATCAAAAACATGCTTGCTGATGATAAAAAAGCCAAGATATTACATTTAAAAAGTTAAGAATTAATACAAAAATTTTATGAGTGTAATACATGTATAGGTATAATTTAAATATACAAAAATCAATAGGTTTTCTCTGTTAACAATAAGCATCTAGAAGTGGAATACAGAAAATATTCCATTAAGATATTGACAAACATTAAAATATTTATAATAAAATTAACAAGAAAAGCATAGGATATAGATGAAAAACAATTAAATCCTATTGATTTATAAAAAGAACATAAAAGATCTGAATAAATGGAAAGACATTACCATATTTTTGGATAGAAAGACAATATCATAAGCAACAACAAATTGATGACTAGAAGAAATACAATCCAATAGGAAAACGGGCAAATAATATGAAGGGAGATTTCTTGGGTGTGTTAGTTCAGTCACCGAGATATATATGCATAATGCTTACCCTGGCTGCTAGTAAGAAAAATGCAAATTAACAATCAAGATATCACTTCACATCCACTGGACTGACAAATATGAAAAAAAAAAAGTTTGCTGCTTGGGACATAGGGAAATTAATACTCATGAGTTGCTGATACATGTCTGAATTATTATAGCAAATTGGCCAATATATCTGATAGGATCTCTTAAAGTTATAAACACTCTTTATTTCTTGCAATTCTACTCCTGTTCATCTAGCCCACAGATATAAAAGAAAAAAGATTAGTACATACGATATAAAAACAAGATGTTTGCTGTGAAGTTGCTGGAAATGGCAAAGAACTAGAAGAAAAGTGGATGCCCATCAATGTATACACGTGTAAAAGTGGGTTTATGAAGTGTGTATAATATTATCACAGAGAAAAATAGACTGGGGAGAACTTTGAAAAAAGTTTAAAAAAAAAACTGCATTAAAAACCCCACCCAGTATATAAAATATCTTATCTATGCATTTAAAAATAAATTACATACACATTTTTCAAAATTAAAAGCATGAAACAAGTTTCCTGCTTTTAAGTAACTTGGAGTTTAGTACTCAGGTTATAATACAAAGTAGAAATTGAACATACTAAATAAACTTGTTTGTTTCAATTTGCAAATCACATTCTCATTTGATCATCAACATTTCTCATTACTAAATTTTGAGAACATCTATTTTCGGAGTAGACTTTTGATCAAGGGTTTGGTTTGCCATGTGCATTTCCTCCCATGGGGTTTTCATATGGAGAATGCACATGAAAATTACCAAACAGCTGAATAACGATGTGGCACAGCATTAGGGCAAGGACAAAAAACCATTCAATGCCAGGCTTTTTGGTTAAAGAGAGTGTGGTTTAGGCTTGAGGTTCAAGCAAAGTCTTCTTCCTCCTGCACTGAATCTAAATCTTAGAACAGAAATGCTCAGAATGCCTGTTGGAGGGGTGGGTGAAGACAATGTAGGCAGAGCAGAGTACAGGGTCCGGTTGGAACAAGCCCACAGACCAGAGTTATTACTACTTTTGAGAGTGGAAGGAGGGTGAACGGTCTCCTTCTCCCAGACTTAGGAGAAAGCACAGTCCAGGTTCGCTAACCACTGACGGGGAAGCAGTAGAAGAAGAAAGAGGCCACACCTTGCCTAAGGGTGAGACAAGAAAGAGGAAGTATCTGCACTAATTCTCGCTCTTGAGCTGTTGCAATCCTCCAGTGGTAAAACATGGCCTGTGAATGTCCAGCTCTGGATCATCAGATTGGTTACTCTCCCTTTCTTCTGAAGGAGCAAACACAAGGGTAAGAGAGAGCAGTCAAGGATGTTCTCTGGAACCCTCCTCAAGGTGAGGATCAAGGAAAGATGCCTCTTCCCCTGAAGGCTCCCTGCACCTTGAACATTTGTTCCTGACGCTGTCAACAACAGTGCCCTCCCATTTCATAAGTATGGTAACCGTCAGAGGACAGCCTTCAAGCAATTTTCAAAGGCTCATAGACAAAAAGGAAAATGTGTTTTCCACCTTTTCCTAAAATGCTTGATTTCAGTTATGCCCAACAAATGAGCAAGAAGCTTGAAAAACTTCTCTGGAAGACTGCCAGTGGTGTTAACTTGAAAGTTGTGTTTGATTATCCTGCGGACAGAAGATTCTTCTTACATTCATGCTGGAGTTGTAGGCAAAAGCTTTGTTATTACTATTGTCTGAATTGTGTAATTAGAAAAGATGGTTGTGCTGTGCTAAGAGTTTGTCTTAACAATTTGGAACTAGTTTAAAAGCAACTTGGGCTGTTTTTTGCTTGGAAATAGCATTCAAACAGCTTGAGGGATTGAGTTTTGAAATCTTCAAAGCTTTCAAAAGTGTGCAGTAACGTGTATGAGGGTACAGATTATTATCTATGTGCAGTGACATCTGAGCACTTTCAAGATTGCTTTCATGCTATTGTTTCTTTGAGTGTTGGTATGCAGGTATACATGTAAATATTTATGTGGTACTTACTTTTCTCCTGGGACAGTTCTCAGCTCTGAAGACTGACAAATTAGTACGTCTCTGGGATTGATACTTCTAAGGAATAAGTGCGATACAATCTACTTGCCTGATTGTGCAAGAAAAAGTAAGGCTCACTGACAGTATCTAGGGCATTATATGTGTCTGGTACTATTATGGCAACAAAGCCACCAACATGTGAGTTTGCAGATGTTTCTCCTGTGTCTATCCCCTCCTTTCTGTATTAACCACCAGTGTCTAGATTAGATGCTTAGCCTCTCTTGCTTGGACTATTACAGTAGACCACATCCTGGGTTTGTATCCCCAGTTTCGTCCCCCTTACAATCTCTGCTGCCCATCAGACATTATCACTTCCTCAGTATAACTTCTCAATGACTTAATGTTCAACTACACTCATAAAGACATTTATAACTCCAGAATCTGAGTTTCTAAGGACCCATGGCATACTGTCTCCCAGCAGGGACCAGGGTCTTCTATTCCCTCACTTGCTAAATCCTGTTGAGTCCAGTTGATTATGTCTTATTTATCATCTTTGCATCTCGGGGGCACTAAGTTGCCTGGCACCTAAAGGCAATTTTCCTGATCTGACAGTCTAAAACAGACTTCTCAAGAGTGTTCTCCTCAAGGGTTGATTTTGTTTTCTTCTTTTTCATTGTTATTTGAGACTAAAAAAAACCCTATAATTGAAGATTGAGGGGTCAGATCAAACTGTTCCCTAAATATTGGTATATGACATAAATTTATTTTATTTAGAAGTATACATTATTTAATGCCACTATAGTATTTAATTGCAAAATAACCAGAGATGTTTTCATTTATGTGACACCGAATTTCTTAAAAATCAGCATATAATAGTGTCACTAACTTTTGTCATAATCACTGGTACCAGATGATGATATGGATAATTGTTTTCATCAATACTTAGGATTAGTCTGAAAATAGGCTTAACTTTAAAAGAAATTGCATTTGTGCTAAAAATACTTTTTGATTTATCAACTGATTTTTTATGACTTTTGTCAGGCCCTGGGTTTCTGGATACATTGTATAATTAATGTAAACTGGAGGAACCTTATTTTGTCTCGTTTTGTTTTGTTTTAATGATCCAAAGTTAAGTTGCTTTTAGTCACAGGATTGCTGTAAATACAAACTTATGTCAGAAGAGGCCTTTTATTTACTTTTTGATTCAACTCAGCATGTTTATTTAATCTGCAATGATTCAGCTTACTGGCCGCTTTAGAAACTTCGAGTGTGTGTTCTCATGATGGCTGAATAAGTTGATGGCTTTGATCTGAACAGTAAAGGCATTTTTCCCTACAAATTTGCCTTCGGAATTTTTCTTTCTTTTCTGTTAGGAAAGTAGTAGTGTTTGACTGTAGGGCCACTCATTTTGTTTAGATCTCCCGTACTTGCAAAATGAGAGTTTCTTTTGTTTTTTGTTGTTTGTTTTTCTCCACTTAGGGATGCTTTTTGGTGCTTTCCAATGGAAAAGGCAGTCATTCCAGGCACTGACAGAAATCTGTGATTTGATTTTGTCTCCTGCTTGGACGTTCTGGAGGAGATACAAAAGAAGGTGCTGATATAATCTGTTAGGGAGGTCACCAAATAACCAATATGTCAATAACTGAACGTATGAGTAATTTCTCAGGATCCCTAACAAGAGGGAGATGACCAGTATGTATTTTTTCTTTAGGCAAGATTGACTTGCAGAGTCTGTCCGTCACTTATCAGCCTCCCCACCTCAATCACTCTGCATTTTCTCTCTTTAATGATTCTTAGTTGTCACCAGCCTCTGTCCATCCTCTCTTTGCTTTGGATGGTTCCCTCTGAGTTTGTAATCATCCCCCAGGTGCAGCCATCTATGCTTTTGTATCATCTGAATTCCTAGGTGCTGGGCGAACCAGTCCCTAGGATTCATATAGTGTGTCATTATGCGCTCAGATCATGCTTGCTGGGTAAGGACTGCTTTCCTTTGCTCCTTTGAAATATGATTTCTTGGAACCATGGGTTTCGAGCAAGTTCTTTGAAAAAAAATACACGGTGACAAAGAATGCACAGATTTGCAGGCTTGATCCTTTCTGATGTGGATGAATGGTTAGTATTTCAAATAAGTAGGATCCTTTCAGATTCTGACACCTTCAACAGGGACTTTAGTCATGACCTGAGTTTCACGGTCTGCTTTCACAGAAATCAGGTGCTTCCCCCCGCCCCCTTTTTTTTTTTTTAGTATGCAGTGATCTGCTTTTTATTTTTTATTTATTGAAATTAGATGCTTTATAAACTAAAACCCAGGTAACATTTAATACTTCAAGAAGCATATATCACAGAACCTCAGTGTTGGGAGGGATATATATCCCTTCTATGCCTTCTATGTGCAAATGTCCTCTCCTTAAATATCTCTCGAGGAAACACATCACACCCTGAGACAGCTCATGCTGCCTTTGTACAGATCTAACAGAAATTTCTTTGATTTTCTTTCCTACTCAACTGATAATTGTCTCCCTGGGATTTTCATCCCTTGGTTCTGGTTCTGCTTCTGAGGCCACCAATTCCAACTCCCCCTTTCGAATGTTTGGAGAAACTGTGAGATGTTCCTCAGACTTCTTTTTAGCCTTCATACTCGCAGCTCTTTCAACTCTTCTCCCTCTGAGATGATTTCAAGTCCTCTCACCTCCTGGCTGTTCAACTTTTGTTTTATTTTGTCTCTAATTCTACTAAAATGTGTGGTTCAGACCCAAACATGAGGGCTGCCCACTTCCCCCTGTCTTGTTGCTTTTATATTGCAGCCGAACAATGAATTCACCTTGGAGCAGCTGTGGACATAGTATCCTATTAGTTCCTACTAAAATTGTGACATAAAATTTTGAATTTTTAAATAGATACTGCTAAGTCAGTTTCTGCCCCCTTTCCTATTTCTAAGATCTGGACCTCACATCCGTATATTATGTTCATCCATGTTATGTTTACCTTAGAGCCCATTACTTAAATAATTTGAATTCTAAATTTGTAATCCAGTGAGTCTCTTTTGACTTCACGTTGCCTCTGTGCTTTGTGAATGGACCTTCTGTAGCTTCATCAAAAGCAGTGATGAAAGTGAGTTAACAGGACACAAAGGAAACCCCTGTGAATTGCCAGTAGAAATCTCTATTTAGATTGATATCTATCTTTTAATTAGAACCATTCATAATTTCCAATCAGTTAAAAATTCACCTAGTTATTTGAACACTCAGCCCAATTTTTCCACCTTTTCCAAAAGAGTATTATGAAATATCTCAACCAAACTCTTGCTGAAAAATCCATGGATTGCATTTCTTTATCAAAGAGGAAAATAAAGGTAATTCCTTATAACTGATTTTTAGTAAATCTGCCATGCCTTTCAGTTGTCACTTCTTCCCTGTCCATTGTTTAGAAACCTTCTTTTTAATAGTCTGTCCTGGAACCTTGCCATACAAAGCTACTATTTCTAAGTTATCTCCCCTTTTGGAAAAACTAGAATTAGAATGAATTCCTCACATCCAACTTTTCTGCATCTTTGTATACTTCATGATTATTATCGTCATATCTTACTTTCAAGTCTCAGTTACCCTAGCTGGGCTTTCCCTGCTGTGATATTTAATTAATTTGGAGTCATTACATAATTGTATAAGTCCTTCTAGGGCAGGGGCTTCAACCACCAGGGCCTTGGTCACAAAGCATATTTGGCTGTTTTGAACAAATGAATCTCTTTCGTTATCTCAGCTTGCCAAAGTTGATTCAAAATGTTTCAATCAGAAGATCTTTTTACTTGTTACAATTGGCTGTAAATAACAGAAAACCCAAAATCACAGCACTTTCAACAAAATAGAGGTAAAGGGGGTTCCAAGTGAGCAGAGATCCAGCTCTTCCTTCCTTTCTACTCTGTCATTCTCATATTTGGTTTTCAGCCTCAAGGTCCAACAAGTTGCTGGAGCTCCATCCATCACCTCCATCTTCCAGTCAGCTGGAAGTAGGAGGGGCAAGGTGACTTACTGCTGAGCCAGCATTCTTTAAATAACCTGCTAATTCATGTTTGCCAGAACTTTGTGAAATGGGCACATATAGCTGTAAGGGGGCTGAAAATACAGTCGTTGACTGGGTACATTCCAACCTCAGTGAAAGTTGATTTCTGTTACTTTGGAGATGAGAACAGCCTTTGGGTGGCAATCAGTGATCTCTGCTAAAATTAAGGAGACAACAGGCTAAATAGAAATTCACGAATTCCTTCTTAATGTCTTTCAGAAAAACATTTGTCCTTAGAAACCAGTCTAGTATCTTTGACCACCTTTTTGCTTCAGACATCAGTAATAAGAGCATTTTACTGACCACAGAAGTATAGAGACATTTTACATCTTGAAATTTAGCCTTCTTACCATGCTTTTGTGTTTGTTTTTGTTGCTGTTTCTGTGTAGCCATCCTGGATTCTTCAGCTTCCTCCTCTCTCTACTCCTCTTTTGAGATTTGCAGTTCCTCAATCAGAGCAGCATTTTCTTCTTCCTCTCCAACCATGTCGAGTCACATTCACTTCCAGATGCTTAGGTCATGGAGTTACAAATCCTTTTCCTCTTTATTTTTGAAAACTTGTCTTCTGTATGTTTTCAAGAGAGTGCGTGTAACTGGTACACGCTGGTCTTTTCCTGCCAGTCTCTGGCCCGATTTCCCACCGATGGGATTCGGCTGGAGCTTCCTACCCCTCCGGGAGGGCTAGGCACGTCACCCCTGCCTGGTCAGCATGTGCTCTCTTCCTGTTCACAGTGATTGCTTCACGGGTGGGCAAGTGATCCAGCTGAAGTCTTTTACTGAAACCATCGCAGGGGGCTCTGCCTCTCCTTTGGAGATTGTTAGGAGCCATCTCTTAACACCTCTCGGAGAGAAAGCCTGTCTGAGAATGGAGGCAACACAGAGGAAAGCACAGTAGTTAGAGGGATGGCATGAGCTTTCTGAGGACATCTTTTGAGAACTGGAATCTACCCTGCCTAATTCTAGTACCACTCCTGACTTTTGTGTTATATCAGCCAATAAAAATCCTTTTTCCCTTTGAGCCAGTTTGAGTTTAATTTATGCAACTTGTACCTAAATGACTCCTCTTCAGCTCAGTTTGGTAACCTCTTCTGGATTCTTGTTCATTCCACTAGCCAGATGCTTTCAACTTATTTGTTAAAATGTACCAGTTTTATATGATATAGATGACACTACATATACTAGTTGCGTTAAAGTGGGTGTGAAATAATTATACGTTAAAACCTCTAACCTGTCAGTGTCTGTTTAATGGTGCTACTGAGAAATCATCAGGTTCCTTGTTTGTATGAAATAAAGGGATCGGTTTCAACCTGGACTCAACCTCGCCAGTTTTCTCTGCTGACTCTCCTTATCTCAGCACATAAAGAACACGGAGGCCAATGACCAGAATGTAGCTGTAGACCAGAGACAGGAAAGTAGAAAGAGGCACAAATTAAGTGCATTCCAGAGACCAACTGGGAGCCGGCAGCTTTCAGAATGTTTTGAAGGAAGTTAAAACCTCTTAAGAAATCAGTTAATGATGTCTTGGTTCTCCAAAACTTGAACTTTGAGCCACTAGGAATTTTCCAAGATTAATTAAAGGTCCTGATATAATTAAGCAGCCATTTCAACCTAGAATGGCAAGGGACCCAGGGAAAGGGAAGCAAACCTAACATTCATTGAGGGTCAATTATGTGCGAGGCATGGTCCAGGCTCCTTTTATGCAGAACTTTATACTAAAAAGAAAGAAGGCATTTTCAAAGCCATAACTGTCTAAAGAAAATAGGAAGATAGTCCCTGGTACATAGGAAATATTCAATAACTAATGGCAACTATGGTCATGGTTATGATGATGGTATACAGACACCTGGGTAAGGTAAGCCTTCCCAGAGCACTGAGGTTGGGGTTCTAGAACCCTGAATGAGACACGAAGTCCACAGTGGCCCTTGGGTTCCTAATTGAGCAAAATAAAATACCTATAATGGTCTTCTGGGTGTAAATATTAAAATACAGATTCCTACGTCCACAGCACTAGTGAATCAAAATTCTTAAAGGTCAAGCCTGGTCAACTGTAATTTTAACAAGCTCCCTAGGAGGCTCTTGATGCCCATTAAAATGTGAGAATCTTGGCTTCAGGGGTGACATTGAGGCATAATATTAGTTTTAAATAATAACTAATATTAGGTTAGTTGGTATTTCACTGAAATTAATTAATTAATTTCATTAATTAAAATTAAATTTTAAATTAATTTGAAAACCTTCCAAATTAATTTAACATCACCAGACAATTTCAGAACAGTTTTCAATAACAATAGCATTTTAAAAATCTTTCAAGTATGGCAAACATTTTCTGCAATGAAAACACAATCTCTACTAAATAATCATGACTGTGAGGCAAACATACTTTATTTTAAATGTATGCCAAAGCCTCAGTGAAAGATTATATATCCCAATTGTACTTATTTCTTTTCTTTATTTTTGCATTTCCTTTTGAAAATTTTCCTTTTCCTTTCTTCCTCTAACCTCACCCCTTCCCTTCCCTCCCTTTCCTTCTATTTCTTTCTGTTCTTTTCCACGTTATCGATTTTTTTCTCATGACGTAGTGCGTCCGTGTGATCAGCAGAGGGCACTATTCCGCAGCAAGTCTGGAACTCAAGTATCTGAAAGATAATTTGCTGATGGTATTAAAGAAGTCAGATTAAAACAGGCTCATAACTGTTGTTACGTACATGAATGCTTACTGCATTTTCATTATGGTGATTTACATGAAACTGTCAGGATCACATGGCTCATATAACAAACTTCGTTTTAATACCTGTGTTTAATGATGTACCCTTTCTTTTATGAGAATTTAATTCTCTCTTTTCAACTCCCGAACTCCTGAATATGACAGTCTTTTAAGTAAGACAAATTCAACTCAAACCAATGGTCAACAGAGCTGTAGCTCCTCCTGAAACCCCTGTTTTATTGGTCTGTTCCACTGTGTAGTTGTTTAATTTAATTTGATAAACATGTCAGTTTTCCCAGGATAAATAGGTGGATAAACAGAACGTTCAAAAAGAAATGGAGCCAATTAGACTCTTTATCAGAGTATTACACACAAAAACATCTTTACAGATGAACAGACTTTTCCTTAGAGATCTGATCCCAAATCAGAGTTCCTGGAATTTACAAATGAAGTCTGTTATCTGCAGAAGAGAACAAATAAAAGGGACAAACTCCCACGTGCTTCAAAATTAACACTCGGTTGGAAAGGGGGGGGGCGCGCCTTCAGGAAGAGCATAATCCTCTCCCCACCTAATTGTAATCACTTTTAAATAGGTTGGGCGACAGGAAGCGATTGCTCTGTGGCTGTGGGTGATTTTCTTGGAGCTAGCTCAAAGAAGACAGGTACCCAACGTTCGTTTACACTGTAAATGTGTCACCACACATGTTGTGGGTACCCCTGTGTTGTACAGACTGAGCGTCCCACAGTTGTGTGTTCTGACAGTTACAGAACATGTGAGCCACTCTTTGGTAGAACTTATAGAAATGTTTTGAGGAGTAAATAACATCGTTTCATTTATTCTAGTATTTTGAACAGGAATTTGAAAACAGGAAGATGTTAATAAATTAAATAAAAATCACCCCAAATAACAAAACCAAAGAAAACCCAGAACCCTTTTAAGAAACACTGAAAAGTGTAATGATATAAAAAAAAAACCCACCCAAATTCTACTACCTTGAAATCACCATAAGTAACACTAGGTGAAAATTATTCCAGACATCTCTCTATGTATATATTCTATGCATATCTATGTCTTTGTCTATGTATATGTCTATGTCTATCTATATCTACATCTATCTACAAAGTTGGATAAGTAGATGGATAGAAATACAATTATATAAATATGATCTTTTAAAATAATGAGTTTACATTTAAAGTTACTACAATTTAATAGAAGAAAAAAACATGAAGTGGAACTGAAGTAAATGCCACACTTCCGATGAAAGTTTGTTCACCATCAAAGGCACTAGGCTCTAAAGAATCTCCAGGATATTTAAAGAATACATTTTAAGAAATCTATGGAAGAAACTCAAATCAAGTTGGCAATTTATTTTAAACTCTGGGCTTGATTAATTGTTCTTACATTTTTCTGTTCCCTTGTGCCCTTGGAATGAATTCTTAACTAGAAAAGGATTAGTGTGAGCCTCTCCTTTTGCAAGAGTGCTATTTGCACCCTATAGAAAAAGGAAGACATATCTTTCCAGTGTTATCGACAAGTGCCTAAGAGAGTGTAACATTTCAGACCATATTGGATTGGAGCGAACAGACTGATTTGTTCTTGCCTCACACAGTTGCCTCAGAAAGTCATAGGCACTCATAAGGGCTGGATTGAATTAAAGCCAGAGAGGAGTGGTATCTGAGTTTTTTTCTTTTTCACTCCCTATATGATTTATATTTGGACTTTATGACTTTCTCTGGTCTATGGCTAAATCCAGGAAGGAGAAGAAGAAGACGTGGTTTTCCACACAGGACAATGGTAATAGAGCCACCTGTTGACATTTCTTCAGATGGGTATATATCAACAAAGAAGAAAGTGGTTCCAACCTAAGGCGTGTTCTCATCCTGTGCAGACCCTCAGAGAGGGGTAAACAATTACTAGCAGTGAGAGGGTTGGCAGAGGAGCATCTGGACTCAGATGTTATCCAAGCAGCAACTGAAATCTTGCAGGCAACTGTCTCCCAGACAATCCCTCAAAATAGAATCAACTAAGGGAGAAGTCCGAAGACACTCTCCGGCCATTGCAACTGGGTTCAGAAGTCAAAAGACACCAGCCACATTGTCACAGGATCTTGTACCATCACATGCTTGTTTGGGATGGAGAGTATTGCCAACTTAGCATCGTGTCACCAGGGCTTTTCTGAGAACATAAGGTTTTTTTTTTTTTTTTATCACAGCAGCTGAGAAATGCTATGGGAAATCACAACTTTGGTTGTTTTTTATTTTCCAAGTAAGATTATGGAAGTCTCCCTTTCAAAAAATAAAAATCTTTTTTTAGCAAAAGACTTATGAGACCAACCTTGGAAGACTAACTTACAATCCAATAGCAATATTGCTAAGCTTATCAAATTTGTGGTTTCATGAATGGTGAAATTGAGCTGGGAGTGAATATCATGGGTAGAAAGATCAACAGCATGGTGTCTGGGAGGTGCAGTGCCTGAATGGTATTATGTGGACATTTGCATAATGACGATGCAGTAGTGCTACTGAACAATCGGTACATTGTCTGTTCAAAATGAGGAAGTAAACAGTTTCCAGTGTTGCCTTCACGAGTTCCCTAAACACTGACTGAACTTATGGGGATATTAGATTTTATTACTCTATTCAGATTTGGATTCATCTGCTGCTAAATGGAAAACAAGCAAGGTAGAGGAGAAAGTAGAAATTGAATGATATGCCTTGTTCCACTTTTGTGAGGTTCTCACCTGTGTCCTCCTTTGCACTTGTATAGCGGGAGAGTCAGACACCAAGATCTCGACAAAGTCAAAATCTCTATTCAACATTACAGTCATTTAATGAACGTTTATTGAAGGGCCAGATGGAAAGAAAACCATCCCCAAAGATGGGAAATAATTTCAACCATGTAGATTTTAAATTCTGTTAGGGGGAATTAGAACAGCCTTTAGTCTAAGACTAACTTTTCCCCGCTATTGAGGTGATACCCTTCTGCATGTTCAGTTTGACGTACCATGAATTACCAAGTTTTTCCACTTTGACTGAGGGGAGCACAATCTATTCATGTTCTGTATGAGCTCTGATGACTGTTCCCTTAGTTGTTTTTTTTCCCCCAGACTCATGTAGTTTCCTCTCACTCATGTGCTGGTCAGAATTCAGCTGATGACTCAGAAGGGATCCTCTTCAGATCTCCTGAGTGCTTTCTTTCTCTCTCTCTCTCTCTGTACAGCTCTCTTCTTTTTTTTTTATTTAAAAAATATTTTTATTGGAGTATAGTTGATTTATAATATTGTGTTAGTTTCAGTTGTACAGCGAAGTGAATCAGTTTTTCATATACATGTACGCACTCTTTTTTAGATTCTTTTCCCATGTAGGTCATTGCAGAGTATTGAGTAGAGTTCCCTGTGCTACACAGTAGGTTCTTATTAGTTATCTATTTTATATGTAGTGGTGTGTATATATACAGCTCTCTTCTTTGGGAATCTGCCTGTGAATTCCTGGCCTCCCCATACTCCTAGTTCTATTTCTTCATCTCAGGGACTCTACTAGGCTCACCTGAATTCCAGCTTCCTGAGCTTTGGCCTAGAAACTCAATCCAGGTAGGAAGCTGGGCAACCACAAGAACCCTTTCTTTGGGATTTCCCTGGTGGCATAGTGGTTAAGAATCCGCCTGCCAGTGCAGGGGACACGGGTTCCAGCCCTGGTCCGGGAAGATCCCACAGGCCGCGGAGCAACTAAACCCGTGTGCCACAACTACTGAGCCTGCGCTCTAGAGCCCATGAGCCACAACTACTGAGCCCGCGCACCACAACTACTGAAGCGTGTGTGCCTAGAGCTTGTGCTCAGCAACAAGAGAAGCCACCGCAATGAGAAGCCTGCGCACCACAACGAAGAGTAGCACTGCTCACCACAACTAGAGGAAGGCTGCGTGCAGCAACGAAGACCCAATGAAGCCAAAAATAAATAAACAAACAAACAAATAAATAAATAAATTTATATATATATTAAAAAAAACCCTTTCTTTGTATCGTATCTCTTAGGTCACTATCCTATGCTGCCTGATGTCCATTATCTGAAAATCATTGTTTCATATATTTTGTCCATTTTTAAAGTTGCTTTACGGGAGACGGTGAATCCAGTCCCTGTTATTTCGTCTTGGCTGGAAACAGCCACATAGATCTTTAAATTACCAAACCTTCTTTATTGCTCTCTCCATTAAAAATTGCTCCTGACTCCAAACACCTATCTTTTATACTGAGGAGTTAGTTTATTGTCTTCAGCATTAGGGGAGGTCATTGTCAAGATAGGTGTCAGACAGGAGTTAATGGAATGAAGGTGTCTCTAGAATTAATTAACTATGGTTGATCACTGTGATATCAGAATATCTGTGATATCAGAATAACTCTGGTCTTGAATTTGACTTATGAATAAAATCTAATTTGCAGAAGGAACTTATGTATTCCATTTGATGAGATCTCTCTTTCTGTTTTACAGCTGCATCTCTAGGACACATAGTGGGGTGACCTTTGGGATATGTAATCATTAGCAGATCTGTGAACGTAAATTAAGGCACTTCATTTTAGGCTTGTGTTTTGCCTTATTCAGTCTTAAAAATAAGCCCTGGTTCACATACCACAGATCTGGAAGAAATTAGACGAGTATCAATAAAAATGGAAATTAAGGCAATACATTCAACAACAAAGTTGAATGTACTTTATACTTTTAAGTTATGTTTGATTTCCACTGGAAGCTTTTGTAATATATATTCAACTTACTTGTGTCAAGTAAATACCCATAGATAACATGAGGAGGAACACTGCAAATATGGCAAACTCCTAACAATCATAGAAGAAAAGGACTTCTCTTCACAAGCCACAAATCTGCACAAAGTGAGGCGTGTGCTGGTTTCTAACAAAGTTACAAGAAAAATGGGAGAAATGTTGTTGCTATATCTTTCATGTAAATATACTTTCAATGACTTTGTTACTGGATGAAATACGAACATATAAATGGTCAAGTTTAGTTTTTATAGCCCTTAACCTAGGCTGCCATTTGGTAAATGTAAGACAGAAATATGAAGAAACAGTAGGTAAAAAATACTTCTGGGTGAAGTGAGGAGTCTGTGGACCAGATGCAATGGCTCAGTGTCGTAAAAGTCACTTATCATGTGGTAAGCCTGCTATAACCTCCCTAATAATTCAGCAAATTATCTCTTAATAAGCATTTGTTTCTAATTTAATGTCTTTGAATTACTGAGGAGAATCAGATTATATTTTGGTAAACCTTGATGTTCACCACGATAAAGGTACTTGGTACTTTTTTTATGTGTGAAAGATATAATTACCTTTTTGTTAAACAACCTTCCCTCTTGACAAGGCTATATATATATATATATATATATATATATATATATATATATATTTTTTTTTTTTTTTTTTTCTTGTGATTGATCTGAAGTCCTTTCTGGCTTATAAAACCTATCCCAAATAACCTAACCCCATTAATAATGATATATTCTTTTTCAAATTCTTACAGTATTTATAGTTAATATTAACGAACTATGTATTTGACTGGATACTGCCTTGCTAATTCTTGTGTCTATATATGCCATTTACTTTAGGAATTTCTTGAATGCAGGGGACCTATATTTTTCTTCTTTTGTATTTTTCTTCTTTCTGCTAAGTCGAGAGTAGATGCTTGATAAATATTCTGTTGCCTTGGAATCAATTGAAAATATTTAAAACAAGATATATACCCATCTTCCTTCCTTGCCCACAGCCATCACCATAGCCCCTTTAATAGTTCAGGAAAATAAGACAGGAAATAATTGCTTGTGAAGGACCACACAAGAAGTTAGGTATGGAACGAAAATTGGGCCTCAGAGTTTCAAACTCATAATCCTGAACTCAAAACAAAGGGTCACCCATCCTTCATCAGTATAATTAGATTAAGAAAAGCATTCAGAAAAGTAAAGCTGCTCTTGTCCTGAAGGAAAGTTTGTGACTGTGTATTCTTTGTGGAAAGTTAAAACTGTGGGTATTATTAGGATGTCCCCATCCCCGGCAGGGTAAACATTCTTGAAGAGGAACGTGTACTTCTGGTCTGGGAGAGAAATTCCATCTGGTCTACCTTGGATGGAAGGCTCTGGCTACTCCGTAGTGGTCAGTTGTTTTGTTGTGTGTGGACAGCTGAGAGTCATCTCCTCATCTTTATTCCAAATGAAGCTGGACACTCCCTTTTCGTTTTTGAAAAGCTATCTCTGTGAGAAGGGAGCATGCATATTTACCCAGGGGACTCGGAGCCAGTACTGCCTACTTCTCTTGGTCCTTCCCCTTCTCGTTTCCCAAACTCCCATGCTCTGAGATGGGCAGATATGAAAAGTTGCCAGTCAGGATGCCAGAGCTTCAAAGGGCCCCATCATGAGTGCGTACAAAGGCTCGTTTGTTCGGCACTTGGTTGGAGATGCCAGCGGCTTCCAGGCAGACAGAGAATTGGGGGTTTGTCTTCACTTGACTCCTCCCCAGCACCAGCAAGCTGATGGTGAAGTCTTTCTTTTCATCCTGTCTCTTCAACGAAGTGAGGATGACTGCAAATGGAAGTGCCTTTCGGCCTTCACTTGCCTCCATTATTAAAGGGACAAATAAGGTCGTCTCTGCTTCTGGAGTTAATTAAATGACAGGATTTCTCAAAAAAAAAAAGATTCTTTTTGTGATTAATAACCCTAATATACTGGACTGTAGACTTTAGGGATAAACGTAGCAGGTAGCTGGCAATATGGAGTGGTCTGATCTTTATATGTCATAAAGATATTTTAACAGTGCTCCCTGCAAGTAGAAATCCTCCCTCAAATATCCCATATAAAGGGTAAAATTCTAGTTAGAACACTTGAGATTCTACTTTTATTATGCATTCCTTTGGCAAAATGTTACTTTTGAAATTCCAATAGTCGTGGGAGGAGAGTGTTAAGATGGTACCAGTTATTTGATGCTGGTGTGAATATATTTTAGATCTATTTCAGAGTATAGGTTTTGAGGACAATTTTGGTGGGATCATAAAGTGTAAAGGCATGTGTGGTTGAGAAGAAAATCAATCTGATGTCAGAAAAGAAAGTTGCTAGATCTGGAGACTTCTAAGCAAGGCCAGTATTCAGGTGAGGCAAGTGAGGCTCAAAGTCTGATACATATTTTTCAAATAAAACTGATGTATCCCAACACCAACTTTATGGGAAAATGACAGGTATGGGTTCTGGTACTTTAAGATATTAACTGTGAAAAAAAATGTGTTTGCAATCATAAATTGGTATATGGAAACACAAATGGTTTAAATTCTTATTAAAACAACTTCAAATTTCTCTAAATGTACATTTGGCAGAAAGATGAATTGTTGGCCAATATATAATAAATATAGCAATTGTTTACATTCCCATATATTGAAAATACTGGATGGAGAACTCAGAAAGAAAGTCTCTTATAAAAGGAGAGATAATTAAATGAGGCTTAGACCTTTGATTCCTGAAAATCAAGATCCTATTTCAGTTACTACTTGGCTCTGGAAGGGGAAAGTATGAACCATTCATTCCAAATAGAATAATTTTATTTTCCTTTTCACATGTGGCTGTCCAAGTGATCTTTTTTTGAGAACCGAAATATTAGTAGTTATCATTTATTGTTCAAGTTCTAGCACTGGCCATCTTTTAAATAATATATACGTATATATGAATACTTGACATGATATCTATCCTTTTAACACATTTTTATGTGTACAGTATGGTATAGTTAACTATAGGCACAGCAGGTCTCTACACCTTATCCATCTTGTGTAACTGAAACTTTACACCCGAGGAACAGCAATTCTCCATTTCCCCCTTCTCCCAGCCCCTGGCATCCACCATTCTCCTCTCTGCTTCTGTGAGCATGACTATTTTAGACCCCTAGATGAATGGAAGCTTGGGTATTTGTCTTTCTGTGCCTGGCCTATTTCAGCCAGCATGATGTCTCAGGACATCATATTTAAGGAGGCACTGACTCTCAGGCTCATGCAAGGGCAGCCTTGGCACCTGAGACTGAGTACCTCCTTAAATTTTGCACCCTGGCAGCCATACTTGCACCATCCTAATCCCAGTCCTACTTCTAAGACAAATAGCCACTTTCCCCAACTTGCCCCAAGACCATTTCTGGTTCCCCAGGAGCAGCTATGGGTGGTGCAATGGGTGAGGGGTGAGAAGAAGTGGACTCTTCTCATTGTGCAATTTGAGGTGACTCTGATTACCAGCGTCATTTTCACCCTGGAAACAGAAATAATATTAACGGTCTCTTTTCTCAGTTAAGAACTGTGAAGGGTGTGAGATTTTGCCCTAGTTGCAAGCTAACATGTTAGCCGGTCACAATTCCATGGATGCTGGTAGAAGACAGGTGACTCCTGGTCAGAGACAGGAGGCTTTATTACTCACAGTAACAGCGGTAGCCAGATCACGAGCATTTGTATTGGTTTCTTTCTTTTTTTTTTTTTTTTTCTTTTTGCGGTACGCGGACGTCACACTGTTGTGGCCTCTCCCGTTGCGGAGCACAGGCTCCGGACGCGCAGGCTCAGCGGCCATGGCTCATGGGCCCAGCCGCCCCGCGGCATGTGGGATCTTCCCGGACCGGGGCACAAACCCGTGTCCCCTGCATCGGCAGGCGGACTCTCAACCACTGCGCCACCAGGGAAGCCCTGTATTGGTTTCTTGAACTGCAGTTCCCATAGGGCAACATGAAGAGGGTCAGATGATACAGTCACCCACAGTGGGTTGCATTATGGGGGATGAACCCCAAAGTTAAGGAACAAAAATTTTTATAATGGGTGATAAGAATGCCTGAGCTTTGCGCTCGGCAGAGCTATTGTCTTCAGTATACTGGACAGTAAGCATGTGTGCCCTTTGTTCCAGCAGAATCTCTAGCATACTTGCCTCTAGCATTTTTCTCTGATAGAAAAAAAAAAAAAAAAAAACCAAACCCTATCTTGTTTAACACTCTGATATATTGTTTTCTTCTTAATTTTTATTGGAGTATAGTTGATTTACAATGTTGTGTTAGTTTCAGGGGTACAGCAAAGTGATTCAGTTATACATATACACGTATTCTTTTTCAAATTCTTTTCCTGTTTAAGTCGTTACAGAGTATTGAGTAGAGTTCCCTGTGTTATACACTAGGTCCGGATTAGTTATCTGTTTTATATGTAGTAGTGTGTTTTTAATTTTTTTTGTTTATCCACAGCCAAACTGAATCCTACTTAATATAGAATTTAGCATCTGGAGGTAGGGTGTGATAACAACTTGAAAATAGGACCTGTCTTGGTGGTGAGGAGGCATTTATATAGCAAAAGTTCAGATATTGCAGACTGGACAACTAATAACTCTATTATAGGATGGGAAACTATTTGTCACATTGTTATCTGTTGTCCTTTGGAAGACAAACCACATATGAATTGGAGCTAAAGCACAAGGGGAAATGGTAGGAAAAATTCAGAATGTCGGTGTCTGTGTTGGGTACTTTTTGCCATTTTAGCAAAGTCTTGTGAAAGTGTGAGATGAGCTCAGAATAGGTCAGACTTCAAGCAGAGAGAGAAGGAAACACCCCTTCTCTTAGAGAGTTTCCTTGAGAAGCCTAGAGCGTAAATTGCCTCTGAGTCCTGTAATTCGAGGTGTTGAAGATCTGAGAAAGCCCCCTTCTTCTGTAGCTCAAATTAAAGCAATTGTAAGTGATGGCTGCAAAGTGCCACTATTAGTTAGAGATAATTGTGCCACCAAACCTCTACAGACAATGGGAACTAAAAGTTCACATTTTCCCATCCAAGCTTATTTTTTCCAATAGTGTCTAAATGACCACCACTCATTTGAGAGAGAGGGTGATAGATAAAGAAGACAGTAAATAAAAGATGAGAGTTGCCAGACTGAAAAATAAGTATAATAATATCTGTCTCTAGGTCTGAAGTGGCTCTCTTCTAGACAGCATATATATGGGTCTTGTTTTGTGTCCATTCAGCCAGTCTGTGTCTTTTGGTGGGAGCATTTAAATCCATTTACATTTAAGGTAATTATTGATATGTATGTTCCTATTCCCATTTTCTTAATTGTTTTGGGTTTGTTATTGTAGGTCTTTCCTTCTCTTGTGTTTCTTGCCTAGAGAAGATCCTTTAGCATTTGTTGTAAAGCTGGTTTGGTGGTGCTGAACTCTCTCAGCTTTTGCTTGTCTGTAAAGTTTTTAATTTCTCCATCAAATCTGAATGAGATCCTTGCTGGGTGGAGTAATCTTGGTTGTAGGTTTTTCTCCTTCATCACTTTAAATATGTCCTGCCACTCCCTTCTGGCTTGCAGAGTTTCTGCTGAAAGATCAGGTCTTAACCTTATGGGGATTCCCTTGTGTGTTATTTGTTGTTTCTCCCTTGCTGCTTTTAATATGTTTTCTTTGTATTCAGTTTTTGACAGTTGATTAATATATGTCTTGGCATGTTTCTTCTTGGATTTATCCTGTATGGGACTCTCTGTGCTTCCTGGACTTGATTAACTATTTCCTTTCCCATATTAGGGAAGTTTTCAACTATAATCTCTTCAAATATTTTCTCAGTCCCTTTCTTTTTCTCTTCTTCTTCTGGAACCCCTATAATTCAAATGTTTGTGCATTTAATGTTATCCCAGAGGTCTCTCAGACTGTCCTCAGTTCTTTTCATTCTTTTTTCTTTATTCTGCTCTGCAGTAGTTATTTGCACTATTTTATCTTCCAGGTCACTTATCCATTCTTCTGCCTCAGTTATTCTGCTATTGATCCCTTCTAGAGTATTTTTAATTTTATTTATTGTGTTGTTCATTGTTGCTTGTTTCATCTTTAGTTCTTCTGGGTCCTTGTTAAATGTTTCTTGTATTTTGTCTATTCTATTTCCAAGATTTTGGATCATCTTTACTATCATTATTCTGGATTCTTTTTCAGGTAGACTGCCTATTTCCTCTTCATTTTTTAGGTCTGGTGGGTTTTTATGTTGCTCCTTCAGCTGCTGTGTGTTTTTCTGTCATCTCATTTTGCTTATCTTACTGTATTTGGGGTCTCCTTTTTGCAGGCTGCAGGTTCGTAATTCCCGTTGTTTTTGGTGTCTGTCCCCAGTGGCTAAAGTTGGTTCAGTGGGTTGTGTAGGCTTCCTGGTGGAGGGGAGTAGTGCCTGTGTTCTGGTGGATGAGGCTGGATCTTGTCTTTCTGGTGGGCAGGTTCACGTCTGGTGGCGTGTTTTGGGGTGTCTGTGGACTTATTAGGATTTTAGGCAGCCTCTCTGCTAATGGGTGGGGTTGTGTTCCTGTCTTGATAGATGTTTGGCATAGGGTGTCCAGCACTGTAGCTTGCTGGTCGTTGAGTGAAGCTGGGTGTTGATGTTGAGATGGAGATCTCTGGGAGATTTTCGCCGTTTGATATTATGTGGAGCTGGGAGGTCTCTTGTGGACCAGTGTCCTGAAGTTGGCTCTCCCACCTCAGAGGCACAGCACTGACTCCTGGCTGCAGCACCAAGAGTCTTTCATCCACACGGCTCAGGATAAAAGGGAGAAAAAGTAGAAAGAAGGAAAGAAAGAGGATAAAAGAAAATAAAATAAGTAACATAAAATAAAATAAAGTTATTAAAATAAAAAGTAATTAATATGAAAAAAAATTTTTTAAAGTAAAGAAACAACAAACAGACAAAAAAACAAATAAATGGACTGATAGAACCCTAGGACAAATGGTGAAAGCAAAGCTATACAGACAAAATCTCACACAGAAGCATATACATACACACTCACAAAAAGAGAAAAAGGGGAAAAAATAATAAATCTTGCTCTCAAAGTCCACCTCCTCAATTTGGGATGTTGTTGTCTATTCCGGTATTCCATAGTTGCAGGGTTCATCAGGTTGATTGTGGAGATTTAATCCGCTGCTCCTGAGGCTGGTGGGAGAGATTTCCCTTTCTCTTCTTTGTTCGCACAGCTCCCGGGGCTCCGCTTTTGATTGGGCCCCGCCTCTGCGTGTAGGTCACCGGAGGGCGTCTGTTATTCGCTCAGACAGGACGGGGTTAAAGGAGCAGCAGACTTGGGGCCTCTGGCTCACTCAGGCCGTGGGGAGGGAGGGGTATGGAATGCGGGGCGGGCCTGCGGCGGCAGAGGCCGGCATGACGTTGCACCAGCCTGAGGCGCGCCGTGCGTTCTCCCGGGGAAGTTGTCCCTGGATCCCAGGACCCTGGCAGTGGGGGGCTGCACAGGCTCCCCGGACGGGAAGTGTGGAGAGTGACCTGTGCTCGCACACAGGCTTCTTGATGGCGGCAGCAGCAGCCTTAGCGTCTCCTGCCCGTCTGTGGGGTCCGCGCTGTTAGCTGCGGCTCGCGCCCGTCTCTGGAGCTCCTTTAAGCAGCGCTCTTAATCCCCTCTCCTCGCGCACCAGGAAACAAACAGGGAAGAAAAAGTCTCTTGCCTCTTCAGCAGGGCCAGGCTTTTCCCCAGACACCCTCCCGGCTAGCCGTCCGAAGCCCGAGCCTCAGCTCCCGCCCCACCCGCCCTGGCAGGTAAGCAGAGAAGCCTCTCAGGCTGGTGAGTGCTGGTCGGCGCCGATCCTTGTGCGGGAATCTTTCCGCTTTGCCTTACGTACCCCTGTGGCTGCGCTCTCCTCCGCGGCTCTAAAGCTTCCCCCTCCGCCACCCGCAGTCTCCGCCCGCGAAGAGGCTTCCTAGTGTGTGGAGACCTTTCCTCCTTCACAGCTCCCTCCCACTGGTGCAGGTCCCGTCCCTATTCTTTTGTCTTTTGCCCTTTTATTCTTTTTTCTTTTGCCCTACCCGGGTACGTGGGGAGTTTCTTGCCTTTTTGGAGGTCTGAGGTCTTCTGCCAGCGTTCAGTAGGTGTTCTGTAGGAGTTGTTCCACGTGTAGATGTATTTCTGACGTATCTGTGGGGAGGAAGGTGATCTCCGCGTCTTACTCCTCCGCCATCTTCCCCCTCTCCCGATCTATCTCTGAGATTTTAAATCTCATCCCTTTTTTCAACCACACAAAACCGATCACATCATTTTTTGGTGTGCCACCACAGTACTTTGTGTGTTATACACACTCTGATTTCAGCTTTTACCTCACTGAATTCGAAACACTAGTATACAGTTTTGCTTCTCTATTTCAGGATAAACATAGAGGGGAGATATTGTGAGTCTATGTATATTAGTTGTTTGGTGATGTTTACTGAATTACTGAATGAATGAGTGAATTAATGCATTAGAAATACCTGGCCTAATAGTAAATTAAACCCATGCTGGGTATTTGCTTCATCAATGAGAGCCTTTGCTAATGCCAATACATAGCCATATGGGGAATAGGAGAATAGAAAGAATGATTAGTAGCAGAGATGGGATTAAAAAAATATATATATATATATATAATAGCATATTTATATATAATAGCATATATATATATATGTTTTTGCTTCTCTCATATAGTAGCAAAAGTGTGCTCTTACTTGACTAATTCTATCAGCTGTACAAATAAGATTGTTTTTCTTGGTTGCTCTTTCGACTTTGGCATAGTGGGACAACAAGAATGGACTCTTTCAGACTTTAATTCTCCACTGTGAAATTAAACCTGCCTGTGAAATTTGTCTCCCCTCACTCCCTACTTTAACCCAACCCTCCCTATAGGGGGAGCTAAGGGATTTGAGTACATTAGATGTAATAAGTTCACTCTTAGTTGAACACAGAATCATTACTTTCATGTTGCAAACATCACACACTATCAATGAATGTTTGTTGAGCAAATGTATGCATGACTGGGGCAGTTTTTGGTCACCTACTCTAAAATGATTGAGTGTATTAAGGAGTACCTGGCAGATGGAATCAGTGAGAATGGGCATTGAGACCACTTAATAGGCATCCAACATCAATCAGATCAACTGCTACCTCTGGGAGCCTGGTCTCAGAGAAGTTACCCAAGACCAATGTCCCGAAACTAAGAAAAGGGAAAAAATACTTCTCAAAAACTATGCCCAAGAAAATTATTTCATAATCCATTTTTTTTTTTGCAGATGTCAGAGTGAATGGGGTAAGCAAATAAGGGTAGAAGCAGCGTGTGCTTTGTTCTTGCATTTTCAGAATTAGATCAGAGTCTGGGATAGGATCATTAGCAACAGACATCAGTTTCTCACATGATGATCACTATGGGAGCTTAAAAAGGGTACCTAAAACTGGTTTTCATTGCTCATCAACATTGTCCAGACCCTCTTTCTCTTCCCCACTCCACTCTCTTAATGACCCCTTGACCATTTGAAAAGAACAGGATAGTTATAAAAGCAAAGTGGAATAGAAAGTGAGGAAATATAACTTGGAAAATTATACTTGTAACAGCAGTCTTATTTATACTAAACTGTTGACAGTGTTTTAGTAGATGCAACAGAAGGTAATTTAAGTCAAATCTATTGAAAACACCTTCACTTTACTAAAGTGAATAAACTAGTCGATCGAGAGCAGTTACTGAATTTTCTATTTTTCACAACAGAAATAATGGTAAAAACCTTAGTGGCATCATGTAATAAATATAATTCCTTGTGGTTTAGTTCATTTTATTTTAAACTTTTCTCATAAAAGTTTCTTTTGCTTTCTTTAAAATTTTTACTTGGCCAAGAGAATAATCAGTAAAATTGAGACCAGAGAAAAAAATGGGTTGCAACTTCCATTGTGTTTGCCTTTGCAAGCAACAAATGCCACGGTTTTTCCTCCTTTGAATAAGGGAAATGAGTTAGGCTAAGGATGGGAAAGATTTATAGGTGGGGGAGGGCAACGGGAAGGGCGCGAGGAACAATCTGTATTTTGTTTTTTGGAGATGGAAACAGGGCAGATGCACCAGCATCCACAGTAAAATGGTTTCCTGAGCTTAGAGAACTGAAATAATGACTATCTGTGGAGGCCCACAACAGCTGTGGAGGAGAGCTGCCAGCACACTCCCTGATCTTCTGATTTACCCATTTGCCCAGGAAGCTCGAGGTAACTGAATTTTTCCTTTCTAGCAACTTCCTGCCTCCACCCCAATTTCATCTCCTCTGCCTCTTAATCCCCCTGCTTCAAGAAAAGAGCAAAAGATTGCTTTGAAGGCTAAATAGGGCTTCACCATATGCACAGGAGTGGAAAGATGAATGATGCGTGGACAAACGAGGGTGGAATATACATACAAGGGTAGAATAGCATGTTTGCCTGTGGAGGCCACTGGTAGATCACGTTTGGTAGAATGGAATTTGCAAGAAAATAAAGGATGGATTATAATTATCAACTGAAATCGTAGAAAAGATTTTATAAGCTGTAACTATTTTTAGGAATTTTTAGTGTCAAAAATCTCTCAGCATTGCTCTAGGGAATCATTTCTACATACAACGTATTTGTAGTTGCTTCATGTAGTGTGAAAGCTTTATACAAATATCATTATTGTGAGGTCTCCTGGTATTAGCAAGATTACATGAGATCGTGAAGATACGGTAGAATATCTGATGATTTGTCTTGGTCTGATTTGCACTGTTTATAAACTAAGAAGTCAGATTTATTTACTTTTTAAATCCTCTTTTCATATTTCTTTATTGTAATCCATTTCGGCATCTATAAAAATATAGCAACTCTGCTTACTCTTCATTAGTTACCGTTCATAGTGCATGTTAAGAAAGGTTGGAGTTATTTTTTTATTGCCTACTCATCTTCCCCATCCAGCAGTTTTTAAAATCTAAAATATTCTTCAGCTATTTCTCTTTCTGTCCGTATTTTTTTAAGCAGTCGTCCTATTTCATTCGTCACTGCATTACACCTAAACTACTACAATGGTTCTTTGGTTGCTCTGTCTTTAGCATTTTGTCTTCAAATCCATATATCTCAAAACTGCTTGAAAAGCTCAGTACTCATTTCATTCTTCAAACCAAGTGTAACCCACTTTGCAGCTGAAGTAACTTTTCAAAAGAATGAGGCAACATTATCCTTAAATGGAAATAATATGATTGTTCACTAAAAATTTGATTGAAGAATTATTAGAATTAGTAAGAATTTGTTAAATTAGTCAAATACAAACAAATATGCAAAAACCCATGATTTCCTTGTCCTATAGGCCCAAGGACAGATGAGCTGTGCTCATGTACCCAAGGAAAATGGTTCCATCCCTTTATGAATCTCACCAACTCTCCCTGGAATCATGGCCAAGAGATTGTATGCTTTATTTCTATATTCCTGGTAGGCAGGAGGAAATGCTTTCTCTACCCGGGGGAGGTTGATTCTTGCCTTGTCAGTTACCTCATAAGGAGAGGGCTAGGTCCTGATAGGTCTGGTTCAAGTGTGCAAGACCCTCGGGCTGAAAAATCATGAAGGAGTGGAATCAATTCTGAGGCTGGCCTCCTGGGCAGGTGGCTAATGTGATCTGATTGCCTTAAACTCATTTAGGAACAATGATTAAAGAAGATGGAAAGAGTGTAAAAGAAAAGGCAATTAATATAATAGTTGCTTTGAGTGCTTTCATAATGTTGTCCTTTAAGAAAAAACACTTCACTCTTCAAAATTGAGTTTGTTATTTTTCAAAAGCACATTAAAAAATGTGAAATTATGATCATGTCCCTTAAGTGTGACACTTGAGCAAATGCCTTTGGGAAAGACAGTGATTTCCTTTTCTTGCCTCTATATCTTTGGGAAGGAATGGGAGCAATGCAGTGTTCTGTCAGATGGCCTCCTAGTTGAGTCTTGAAGAGGTAGGTGAATACTGAGAGAATCATGAACAACTTCAAGATGTAAACAATTATACCATTAGAATTCACGTGTCATATATCTGATTTATGTCTACTCTTCTTTGAAATGAATACAGGTTATATGATGTCACTTTTTTCAACACATTCTTTTAGAAAGTTATTATACTTTGACACACAGATACTAATTATATCAGGTAAACTCTATACCAGGGGTCCCCAACCGCCGGGCCATGGATGGCTACCAGTCTGTGGCCTGTTAGGAACCAGGCCGCACAGTAGGAGGTGAGTGGTAGGCAATTGAGCGAAGCTTCATCTGTACTTACAGCCACTCCCCATTGCTCACATTACCACCTGAGCTCTGCCTCCTGTCAGATCAGTGGCGGCATTAGATTCTCATAGGAGCGCGAACCCTACTGTGAACTGCACATGTGAGGGATCTAGGTTGTGCGCTTCTTATGAGAACCTAATGCCTGATGAACTGAGGTGGATCTGAGGCGATAATGCCAGCGCTGGGGAGCAGCTGCAAATACGGATTATCATCAGCAGAGAGGTTTGACTGCACAGAGACCATAATAAATCAAATGCTTGCAGACTCATATCAAAACTCTATCAGTGGGCTTCCCTAGTGGCACAGTGGTTGAGAGACCGCCTGCCGATGCAGGGGACACGGGTTCGTGCCCCGGTCCGGGAAGATCCCACATGCCGCGGAGCGGCTGGGCCTGTGAGCCATGGCCGCTGAGCCTGCGCGTCCGGAGCCTGTGCTCTGCAACGGGAGAGGCCACGACAGTGAGAGGCCTGCGTACCGCAAACAAACAAACAAACAACAACAACAACAAAAACCCTATCAGTGAGTAGCAAGTGACAATTAAATTGCATCTTACAGAGTAGACTGGACATAAGCTACACACTTTGGGTGTCACTGTCTCCCATCGCCCCCAGATGGGACCATCCAGTTGTAAGAAAACAATCTCAGGGCTCCCACTGATTCTGCATTATGGTGAGTTGTATAATTATTTTATTATATATTACAATGTAATAATAATAGAAATAAAGGGCACAATAAATGTAATGTGCTTGAATCATCCAGAAACCATTCACACCCCCCCACCCCGGTCCGTGGAAAAATCATCTTCCATGAAACTGGTGCCTGGTGCCTAAAAGGTTGGGGACTGTTGCTCTATACAATATAGTATGGTAAATAAAATATAATAGGTATTACAGTTCTTCAGACAGCTAATTGACAAACAATCCCACATTATCACTAAGAGCAACGGAGATATAGATTTAACTAAGGTCAGAGGGCAAGATGGATTCGGGAAATAGTGAGTCATTGCCAGATTAATGAATCGATTTTCTTGGGGTCAAACTTCTACACATTTTATTTTTGCCAACTCTGCTAAAGACAAGAACTGAATTAACATATTAATAGCTCCCACCTTATTGGGCCACTTTTTTTTTTTTTTTTTTTGCGGTACGCGGGCCTCTCACTGCTGTGGCCCCTCCCGTTGCGGAGCACAGGCTCCGGACGCGCAGGCTCAGCGGCCATGGCTCACGGGCCCAGCCGCTCCGCGGCATGTGGGATCTTCCCGGACCGGGGCACGAACCCGTGTCCCCTGCATTGGCAGGCGGACTCTCAACCACTGCGCCACCAGGGAAGCCCCTGGGCCACTTTTATGTGTGAAGAATAGATTTTTTCACATGAATAAGATTTCTGATCCGGGCAGGATCTTCTCAATATGAGGAAAAGTATGTCCAACACATGATTTTATCTTTTGTGAAAGTTGCACTTACCAAAAAATTTTACAGGGTTAAACAAAGTGCCAAGGCCATACTGATAAAAATAAAATTAAAGAAAAATTTTTAATTAAATAAATTAAAATTAAAGAAAACAATTAATCTAACCTGGTGACAATATGATGGCAGCTTCTCTCAAAATGCCAGTAAATAGGTATAATTTATAGTTAAAAAAATACTGTGTTTAGGATATTGGGGCAAATCTAAGGATGTAGGGGTTTCGAGGTAGCTGTTTTGTAGACTATTCTTGGTTGAAAACCCAGTGAATTTTATTATACTATTTAGAGGAAAATGATTTAGCATGACCTTGACCTAGATTTTTGGCAGTTGATATTGAGATATGTTCATATTATAGTTTTGGTGAATTAATTTAAAACAACTTAGAGATGCTAATATTGCCTTGGCT
This sequence comes from Lagenorhynchus albirostris, assembly GCF_949774975.1. Lineage (NCBI taxonomy): Eukaryota > Metazoa > Chordata > Mammalia > Artiodactyla > Delphinidae > Lagenorhynchus > Lagenorhynchus albirostris. Next base: position 69,241,411 of record NC_083102.1, read on the forward strand.
CTTCTGAGAATTGTATTCTCTTTGTTTATGAATCAGTTACTTAAAAAAACAATGCATTTAAAAATCAGCACTAATTAAGTGGCAGTGGAGTCATGCTGTCTGGCAAAAATAAAAAAGAGCAACGTTTTGGAAACTGACTTATTGTGGTTTAGGCTGACTTTTAAGTCTCACTCAAAGTTAATTAAAATGAACGTTTTCTCTTTCTTTCTTTCTTTCTTTCTTTCTTTCTTTCTTTCTTTCTTTCTTTCTTTCTTTCTCTCTCGCTCTTTCTTTCTTCCGTCTTTTAAAGTTTATTTTATCATCTTTGAGTTTGCTCACTTAATGGTAGATGCCAAAGAATTCCTCAATCCATGGTACTAATTGAAAAACTACTCTTCAATCTGGGTGGAGAGCTCAGACATTCCAAATATCTCTTTTTAGTTGGATTAAAGGGTTTGCAATCTAAATATCTTGATTTGAAAGAAATGTGAGGAATTTCAAGGTTTCCAGTCCTAAAACCATGAACAAGAGCATTGGCCATGCCAAGTTTATTTCTGCAAATTCTTTTGGAGCTCATAGGGTGTGGTCTAGACTGGGATGCCCATAGGGCAATATCCAGGGGTTATATATAAATAATCTGAGTGTATCCTCATTTTAAAAACATGTGTATGAGCTCATATCCTGATTCCTTTAGGGAACTTCAGTTTGCTTTGATCAGTAAGTCTCAGGGTCTATGATATTTTTCCTGGCTAGCCCAGCAAGCATTCAGACCTCTGCCCTTCAAAGATAACACTCCTGGTGGTGATAGCTATCTCCGTGGGCGTAGATTACCAGCAATAATTTCTCATTGTGCACCTTGGCTGTTTGTTTTGATGTGGCTGCAAAGAATATTTGCAATTATTGTCATTCTCATCTCCAGATTAGCCTAGACTTTTCTCAGAACAGAATAGCCTCTGTGTTGTCACGGTTTACCCACTGCCTACGAGCACAGCAAGTTTGAGATTATCCCTTACGCTCCTTTGAAGGGGTTTCTTTCTCCTTTCCTTTTAGCATCTAGTAGTTGTGTGTCACATCATGGGCTGCCTAATTGGATCACAAAATTGAGGACACCCTGGGGGTGCTTCTGAGTTGTGCTTAATTTAGCAAAGCACCAGTTTTTTCCCCATAAGGGACAGCCAAGTTGTGCAGAGTGCACCCTGAGTTTTACTCCGCCTTCAGTGGCTTAGGCTGGCAGATAGACCAGTGAAAGGGCATAGGCTGGAATCCTGGGGAAGGTGCTAAGTTGAAGGAGAATCAGCAGAAGTTGGAGAGAAAGGTAGGGAGGTTTGCCGGGAAGATGAGAGTAAAACCATGCTGGCCCAACTTCAACCGCTAAGAGTGGTCAAGCCAAAATATATGGCTTAAGAAAGTTAGAAGAATGGTTGTGACGTGGAGACTGATCCCAGGATGAAAGTCATTTTGTGAACACTTGATTGAGATTTCTAATTTAATCATTTTCAGCTGCAACAAACAAATGTTCAACAATTGAACATTCAACAAATGTTCACATAAGAAGCCTTGGCTTCACATATTTAACAGATTTTTTTTTTTTGGTATTTTTTGGCAGTAGTATTTATTTATTTATTTACTTATTTATGTTTCATGGTGCATCGTAACTGCCTTTCTCTAATTTGCCTTCTGTTCAGCTCTTGGTTTAACCCTGAATTACAGTGTGGTGAAGGAAAAAGCTTGGATTTCAATACCTGAGTTTCAAGCCCTGCTCTTACAATTACTAGCTGCATGACCCCGGACAAGTTGCATCAACTCTCTGAGTCTCAGTTTCCTCATCTGTAAAATGAGATATCTGTAAAACACCCACTATGTGTTTTCTGCAACATAGGATACATTAGAAATGGTAGCTGTTTTTATCACCATGATTACTGTTTTGAAGGGGGGAGTGTGCTAAGCTAGTATAAAAAAGCATGTAGTGATATTTTCTAATAGATAAAAGGAAATGAAATAAAATATAAGGGTCAATATGGAGCAAAGGTGAAACTGCTTAAAATAAAATCAGTCCAGTACTCTAATTTGACGTATATCATATTATGCCATATAGCTTCACTCTCAAACTCATTTGTGTTCTACTGAATTAAATAACAGATCTCTTTGGGATGTGAGTGAAGTTTTCCAGTGTTTATTTATCTAAAAATAATTATTATAAAGATAAATAATGTGCCTTACTCATTTATCACTAGCTTGGAGATCATCTGAGCTTCGTATGGTCTCTTAGTTTCTTTTGGTTTCTGTGGGTTTACTGTTGTATGTGTGTGTGTGTGGGGGGGGGGATGGGTTCTGTGTGTGTCCCTGTCTACCTTGTACCTGGTGGTAAAGGGAAGGAAAATTAGTCCTTTTGCATTAATTTATACTAAGATATCAATCTAGAAGCAAGTATAGCTTTAAAACACTTCTAAAAGTATATTCTTATAAAAGTACATCACCACTTGTAAGTATCGTTTTATTTCTTCAGAAAATAATTTATTTACATTTGTGTTAACCAATCACTTTGTGGGGTCATTTATTTTTTATACGAAGTCATCAGATCTACTTATTTTATTCTTTGGTACTGTTTTGAAATAAGCATACACTTGCTGACACATGTTTTTGCCACATTCTTTTCTTCCCCCAATAGACAAGTTCAGACTTAGGAGGCAAAAGTCCAGAGGAAAGTACCGGAACTAAGGGAAGAATATTTGCCTAACCATCCATGGCACAGAATGCTTTCTTGGAATCTGCTGTGTGTATAAGATGGTATCCTACCCTCACATACCTAACATTTGCCTTTCTGAAAATCAAATATGATTCTACAAGGAAATCGCAGAAACAAAAATACTGTTCTCTCAAGTTATACCAGATTTGTTTAAAAAAAAAAATCAGGTTAGTTTTAAAAATTGAGAACATCAAGCATTTAATCATTCATGGAAGTTGGCTTTGCGACCTCAGTTTTTAGCAAAGGTGGTAGAGGCTTTATTTATAAGAAAAAAAAATTTTAAGTGCGACTAAGAGCTATAGACGTTAGTTTCTTTCTTTCTGTTTTTTTTTTTTTCAATGTGTATGGAACATTCCCTCTTTTCGTTCCTCAACAGCTTTCCTGACTATCCTGACCTGAAACTTGGTTTGCTGAGGTAATCTCTGACCTCTGGCTTGCCCAACTCTGGACTCTTTATAACACATTGTATTTGATCAATCTATGACATTTCACCCAATCAGTGGTTTCTCTGTGGTAATTGCTGCCTTTGGCTTCCATGACACCATCCTTGCGTCCTTTTTCTAGTATTTCTGACCACTTTTTTCAGTCTCCTTTCCTCTCTTTTTGGTTTACTTATTTCATAATTATTGGTTTGTCCCCTAACCCTTGACCCTTTTGTTTCTATATACATTCCCTGGGCAACTTCACTAAGTCATTAATCAGAGGACCATGTAGACACTGATGAATCTAGAATTTGATTGCCAGCCCTGTCTACCTGCCCTGCACAAATAACCCAATGTTTTGCAGACATTTTAACTTAAAGTGTCCTAAGTACAACACATTTTTTTTTTTACTTTCTTCTACCACTGCCCTTAGACCTGCTTCTCTTCCTGTATTTTCTGTCTTATAGCATCACCATCTCTCATGGAACCCACTAAAACCTCTTTTAAGTTAGACTGTTCCAGATTCCCTTCCCTCCAGGACTTTGCCCAGGTTCTCGCTCTACCTGGAATATTCTCAGATGTTCCTTCACTTACTTAACTCTTAAGCATCTTACATAATTCATGCTAATTCATCACCGAAGCTCTCTCAAGTTTGTTTTTCACAAGCTGTTTCAAAACTGAACGTATTACAGCCTGAAGCAATGCACAGATTTGAGTGGTTATTAAATAAATGACTATATTTTTTACGTCCCCACTGTTTACCAAGAGCTCAGGGGTCAGATTTATTTTGATTCACCATTTTATCCTCGTCAACCAGCACAGTCCCTGGTACATGGGATGCTCTCAGTAAATCCTCTTGTATCTTTCAGATCTGCTCTTTCATCATCATCCCCTGTCTAGTCCATGGAGGAGGCCCTCAGCATCCCCGCCTACCATCAGCCTTGACTCCTTTCACCAAACTATCAGTATTGTTATTTTTTCAGACACAAATATATAGAGGTACACTCCTGCTCTGGTGTCTTTAATGATTCCCAAATTTCTCTAGGAGCAAATCAAAACTCCTAAGAGTCTATAAGGCTCTTGACAGCCTGATTCTACCTTCCCTTTCCAATATCATCTTCCCAGCTTATTGACCATGTGATTCTGTCACAGCAGAAGTCTTGTGTGTCTTGAACGCACCATATTCTTTCATTTTCTGTGTTGGTTCCCTCTGCTGTTCCGAACTCCTCTTTCACATTTATTGTGAATCTCACAATTTGAAATTATAAAATCCTTCTGTGGCAGATTATTACCCATTTACATACTTGTAATTTCCTATTTCCTAACACTGTATTAGCCACCGTGTACAATTAATGAACAGAGGCATAATGTGCTGTTACGATCATCTTCTCTGACGTTAGATTCTACCACCTTTGTGGCTAAGGGGACTCTGGTTCCGGTCGCAGCATATTCTCATATTGCTCCCCATCATTTCTTATCACCATCATTTTTTCTGCCAGCTGCTTTCGGGTCATGTTTCCTGTATCACCATTTTGGCAAGTAGCAATTCTCTGCTCTGCTACAACTGTGGTTGTGCAGAGATTGGTGGTAACAATCCTCTTATCACATACTTTGATCTTATTTGTGGGTCAAAAAACCAGGGTGACCCCATTTTCTTGCTTTCCTACTGTACCTTTACTAATGGAGTACATTTCTTGATTCATGTTAAATATATCTCCCCTCTCTTGAGGAAACTGGCATGGGTCTTTGAGGGGCTGAGCTATAAGACAGCTTAGGTAGCCATCCTCCAAATCCCAAATCAAGTCTTATCATTACTCCCAGCCAAAGTACCAGGTCTAGGTTTGTTCCTCTGAAAATCTCACTTGAGGACTGAGGCTGTCGGGGCCAGCTGCAAAGTTCTATGCCCTCCAAACATCATTTTCCTGTAGGTCTTACTGGATCTTTGGGCAAAACAGTTCTCCTGCTAGTCTTCTTAGCTTACTAGCTTATTCAAATGAGTCATGGACTGAAACAGAGAGGCAGAACATCTAAATAGAGAAGATATCTCAAAAATTAATGCATAAATAATTAGCTTTTAAATTTCTAAAAATGGATTATCAGTTGGTAATAGAAGTCTCAGAATTATTTTTCCAATAGGTCCTCGTATATTGTTTGACAAAAGATTACTGATGGTTTTCCAGTATCCTGTAATAGATGATTTACAAGGAGATGCATGTCAGCTTAATTAATTTGACAATTTATATATGTGGTTATTAATAAAGTAGATTCTAGATCTTTTGAAGAACCAGGGGAAGAAAATGAGGTTTTCATATATTCAGTGAGGATAATTCTGCAGCTAGTGATTTGGAGTGCATTCTCTTTGTAGAGTTTAACTGGGTGGAATTTGAACTTACTCTAATATGATAAGGTAGGGTGAAATATTTTGACCATCTGCCACTTATTGAGATAATGGTCTATAATCTACTTAGCCTTTCTTCCATTCTTTTCTAAAAGAAGAGAGGAACATTGATCTGTATTTAGATTTGCTGTGATTATAAAATGAAAGAAAATCTTCTGTTCAGCATTTCTATTATACTGAACCCTGAGAGAAACATTTCCTTTGTATTGTATCTTTATTATAAAAAGAGATATGGTGTAATATAGCAGGTATGTATAGTATACATATAAAATATATAAGCTATAGCTTTTCCCTAATAGGTACAAATGTAATAATATTCATATGGCTATTATTATAATGTCCTTTAGGTAGTGTGTGGAATTTGATTCAGTAAAAGAAGTTCTGTAAGGGATCATAAATACACTCTATGTGTGTGGCTCTGATGATTTAGCAAGATGCATGAATTTTAAAATTCATTAACAAAAAAGGTCGAAATTACTAAAGGTGTTTAGGAAGTGTTTTTACAGAAAAATTGTCCAGAAAACAGAAGTGCTTTGAAAATTAAATAAAGATAACTGGAGACAAATAAAATATATAAAGACGTCATGCTATCACAAAATCACATTTACACTAATAAGTTAAACCTCAATAGAATTTAAATTTATCATCGTGTTTTATTACCTATATTAGATTTCTTATTTTACTTTCTGAATCTCTTTTTTTTCTATTTTTTTCTATTGAAGTATAGTTGATTTACAATGTTATGTTAGTTTCAGGTGCACAGCACAGTGACTCAGTTATACATATACATATTTATCTATTCTTTTTCAGATTCTTTTCCCTTATAGGTTACTACAAAATATTGAGTATAGTTCTCTGTGCTATATATAGGTCCTCATGGGTTATCTTTTTTATATATAGTAGTGTGTATATGTTAATCCCAAACTCCTAATTTATGCCTCCCCCCAACATTTCCCCTTTGGTAACCATAAGTTTGTTTTCTTTGTCTGTGGTTTGTTTCTGTTCTGTAAATGAGTTCATTTGTATCTTTTTTTTTTTTAAGATTTCACATATATGTGGTATCATATGATATTTGTCTTTGTCTGGCTTATTTCACTTAGTATAATAATCTCTCGGTCCATCCATGTTGCTGCAAATGACATTATTTCGTTCTTTTTTAATGGCTGAGTAATATTCCATTGTATATATTAATCTAGTTAAACAAATTGGCCGAGTTTGCCTTTGCTAGGCCTTTTTACATCCTAACTACCCTTCAAGATCCAGTTCAAGTCCTACCACGCCCTAAATCTTCTTTCTGCTCTTTCCAGGTAGAGTCTCTATTGCGCAGTATACCTCACTATACAGCTTCATGCCTGTAGTGTTTGTATCACATGCATAGTCCTAGTGCAGCTGGCAAATCATCCTAATCAATATAACTTAATAATGAAAGAGTTTCTAACAACTGCCTTACATAGTTAAAAACAGAACTTAAGACCAAGACTCACAGACTCTATGTGGAAACCTAGTAATCTTTTCTTTTTACATAAGTGCATGATGAATATCTAGGTGGCACAGATTCATTCAGAACTGAATGAGCCTTAAAGAGGCAGGACAAAATGGAGGAATTTAGTTTCAGCCCTTCTCAAAAAGGGCTCTGCTTGAGTATATGCCTGTATCTCTGTGCAAACTCATCTCTATTGATATTTTTCAGTAGTGTGAGATACAGGTTTTATTGATGTTATTCTATTATTGCTTTTTGCTACAATGCATAAATAGAGTATGTTACTACATCTATGCTTTCTACTAGTCTACATTTTATATAACTTATTAGTTATTCAATATGACATACTATATTTTAGTTGTGAACCCTGATACTTAATTTTCATAGCCCATAGTTCAGTGGGATATCACTGCCTCAGTAATTTCAATGATAAGCTCCATCTCCGTCCTGGAATTTAGCTCATCACTGAATTTACAGTTATGTCTAATGAAGAAGCTAACTGTTCTAGCATAGAAACATAAAACCTCATTTGTGATAATGGGATTTGACTTGTCTTCTTCCTCTCACTTTTAATAATATCATAATGTTGATGCATCTGAATGTAATTAGCATAAACTGTTTTTAAAAATGCTCTACCGTACTAGAAAACATGAATTACAACTTCAGTTATTATTTTTTTTCCAGACATTGGCTTTAGGGGCCAGGCCAAATGGAATTTTGGTTCTTGGACTGTGTTAATCAATATAACCATAAGTATGTTTTCAAGATGAATTTTATTACCAGATTTTCTTGTCTTAATGACAAGAATTTGTTTTCTCTCTGGTGTCTGTGGAGTGAACGAACTTACTTTCGGAGAACGCTAGAGGGGAAAAACTCGAAGGTAGCAAGTGAAAAAATTTCTTTTCTCCTGCTTTATTCCTTCTCCTAAATGTAGATAGTGGGAAATTGAATTAAAAATAAATGTTTCACTATTCTGCTCATGCATTATTCAAGTAAAGTGAAAAGGCAAGAAATATAATATGGGTGACTGATCTCCAAAGAAATACTAATTTAAAAGAAGTTTGGCTGACAAATATTAATAAATAATCAGTAATTCAAATGTATTCTAGTTATACAGACATATGATACTAATGGACAGCTATTTTATATGGAGTGTACTGATTCATTCTTATGGCAGAGCCTCATTTGGGAGAACCTGGACTTCAAGTCTTCAGTGCCTCAGGAAACTGCTGAGATTAATGATGTCAGCCTATGGCTTGATTCTGGTCTACTGCTCCATGAATTTGTTGACAACAGGCAGCCATACTTCCTCCTCCCACATAAGAGAAGAAAATACCTCTCTCACTACTTGCTATTTTGGCTAAGAGAGTACATCTGATGTTTGTGAGTTGTATAAATGAGGTCTGAAGTGAAATCTTGAGGTTTATTACCTACTACCTGGAGACTAGAGATCTTTAACTTGAAATTTATGGGAAATTTCAGTAATTTGTAAATTTCTGGAGATTTTAGAGAGTGCTCTACTGGGCTGACATTTTTCTTAGACCTTATCTCAAATACAGCATAGCGCATTGTCTAGAGGTTATTGCCATATCCTCTTCTTTGTGGATGTGGGTAATCTCACTTATTAAAATAAATACTCCATTATACATTTGTTTTGGTATAGGTTCTTTTTTAGACCTTTGTAACTCTGAAAAACTGTATGTGTGAGTGTTTTGTCTTTGTCTGTATTCTTGTGTCATCTCCCCCAGCAGGAGGTATAACTTTTGTCTTTAAGGCAGGAATGAGAGGAAAGTTTGAAGGCACGTTTTTTTTTATTCAGGAAGCAAAGTCCTGCTCATGAATTTTCCCCTCTCTCTCGTAAGCCAGCATTATATCCCAAGGATATCCTCAGTTGTAAAGGAGACTAGAAATTTAGATATTTCACTTCTTAGTCTCTCTTTTTGAGGATAGCAAGGAAAAGAGAAGATTGAGAATAGGTGTTCAGAGAACCAACATTCTATTGGTCAGGATTACTAGTTGCAGAGAAAAGAATTCACAGTATTTAATTTAAACAGAAGTATTTATCATAAAATATCAGAGTACAGAATATTCAGGAGGAGCAGGGAACTAAGATGAATGATTACAAAGGCTGATGATATAGCTAAGATCATACACAATGCATCACAGGACTTTTCTAGCAAAAACATCGCAGCTGCTACTGTCCCAGGTTGGCAGTGGTCATTCATGGCCTTGGATCTAGATTCCAGAAGCTCTATGATACTACTATTCCCACAGCACATACTAAAAGATGTTACCACGAATGGTCACTCACTCATATTCTTTCTATCTGCATCCAAATCTCAGGTACCTCTGATTAATGAAACCTGGACATAGATCCATCCATAGCTGCAAAGGAGCCTGGGAGATGTTAAGACTTTTAGACCAGGTCCTCCAGAAAGCAAAGCCTGGGACAAGGATTACCATGCTAACACTTTATTTGAGAAGCACAAATCCAGAAATGAAGGTGGGGAAAAAGTGGAGGCAGAGCACAGTGCTATGATGCATTTCTGTGTTGGTTCCTGCTATAGTAGTAGCTCAGTATATGTGTCCATTGACATTTCGTTCTTCTCCAGAGCAAGTGAAAAGAGGAACTGATTCAGGGTAGTCCTTAGAAAGGAAAAAGGAGGAAAAATTTATGTGGAGCTTCTTCCCATATCCATTCCCTATTGGCCAAGGTCAATCTCATGATAGGCTAGTTTCCTCATGCTTCCAAGTTATATAATTCAGCCCACTGGTGACCATTCAGGAAGCCAGGTCTCACTTCTGGCACTGTGGCATTTCATCTAAGTAAGTGGAGGGGCAATTTAGGGCAGAAACTTTTAACATCTGAGGGATGTGGACCATGTGGGCCAGAGCTTCCTCTCAGGGATGACATACTCCAGAAGTGGGTAGCACCTTCTGAAGGAAGGAAGCAGGTGAAGGAATCTAAAGATGCATGACAGTATTTTGTCCTATATGGGAGGGTTTTTGTTTCCACCTTAAGAGCGCTCTTTTCACAATGCAGAAAACTATCACAATATAAGGAGGGTGTTCACGAGATGTTGGGCAGCCCCTAGTGACAGATGTTCATTACCACCAGCCTTACCTGATCACCTAATGAAATCACCTCTCCCATGTCACTTGCTCTACAACCGCCTAGTGTTGTGTTTTGTTGGTTTGTTTGTTTGGCTAGAACTTTTCACAATTTAAGCTCTATAGTACTGCCTCTGTTTTGATCACCATTGTATACCCTGGAACTAATATAATGACCAGCACAGTATAAGTTTGAATACATATGTGTTCACTGGATAAGTGAATGAATGAATGAATACAAGTTAGAAAATGATAAGCTAAACAATGGTATGAGTGGCTAGTGTAGGGATTAAGATAAATTAAAAAACTTAGACTAGGAAATGTTTCACAAAAGAGGTAGGATCTGGGTTAAGCAGCAGCATATGGTTTTAACCAGAAAAGCCAAGAGAGTAGGAAAACCATGCATAAAGATATGTATGGGGAAGTGCTCTTAGTTTGTTCATAAGACAGTGGGGAAGCCAATGCTCTATCAAATTTCTTGTAAACACATTTGCACATATATATGGGTTTCTGATGATCTCTAATTATTTTCCTGACTAAGAGGTCCACAAAATGTACTGGAGAGAATCACGCCTTAATTCTATCACGTCCAAATCTCTCCTGAGAGACATTTTCTTTCAGTGACCTGGGAAGCTGAACTTTCTTAATCGGATTAGTGGCGTTTTGCTGTTTCAAACTGAAACAGGATCCACTGGCCTACACTAGCTAGCGCTTTATAATCTACACCATCTATTTTGTGGTCATTGCCAAAGTATTAGAGCTAACGCAGGGAGACAGGAAGTGGCATTAGAATTCTTTCTGTTCAGCCCTGCTTAGAGATGTAGTCTGAGATAATAAAAACAGTGCTATTTTTCTGTATCAGAATACATCTCTGTAGAATTGAGGTCTGCAAAGAAAAGCCAAAAAGGAAATTTTCAGTACAGCAGGACAGATATTTCCTGGGCACTCAATATTTCAAAAGAGCCTTTGATTCAACCCATTTGCCCTCTGCTATTTTCTTGTTAATGAGAGAGTGAATCCTACAAACCTTAATCCCATTTACCACAATACCAAAGCAATCTGTACTTTCTATCAAATAATTATGTCTGAGGTAAGCATAGGGAATTTAGTCATTTGTGGAGGGTTGTTTTTCCCATAACAAAGTCTCTAAATAGAATTATCAAGTCTATCAAATGTTAATTTGTCAAGAAAAAACCAAATAGCTAATAAGGAAAATTAGATTTATATTGTAAATAGAGTATTACCCTAAAGACTTCCATGTCTCCAAAAGGAAGTATGACTGAAATATGACTGAGGCAAAGTCTTAATCAACCAAACTATAGAGTCATTTTCTCTTCACTGTACTACAGAATCTTGCTCTGGGGTAGTGTTTAGGAAAACACCACCACTGCATTTTAGGTTTTCTGTGGGATATCCCGTTGGTCCTCACCACCCTCCCACACACCCCTTCCCCACCCCTCATGGATAAGGAGGGGCAACCGTATTCATTGTACTACTGCCATTTTATATCAGGGACTTGAGCATCCCTGGATATGGGTATCCCCGGGGACTCCTGGAACAAATCCCCCATGGTTACTGAGGGACAACTGTGTAGACAGTTATAGGGACAGTCCTGACTTTGGAATCCCGGTCCTCAGCTGTGACTTGTCTCCTGAAGAAAACAGCCCCATTCATGTAACAGACTGGGTAGCTCTGCTGGGGAAGGGGAGGGATCAGAACACTGCTCCTGTCCCTGCACAGGGTAGATGCCAACCTCCTGGCAGGATTTCAAGGTTTCCGATGGATGAGGTTTCCTGCAACTTTTCCCTTCGAGAATGGACACTGACCACGTTTTCGTAGAAGTTCTGAGGACTTAATGCCCTCCCTGGACCTCTAGGAATCTGAGAGCATTTTCTCCACATTTGGTGTTCTGTCCAATTCTCCCATCTCTTGTTCTCCTCCACCTCCAAAGTTTCTTCTGTAACATTAGCCAAGGGAATTATAATTTTGAGAAGTTGGTCTGATGTGCAAATTTAAACTGCTTCTGTGAAAACCAGTATCTGTTATTTATGTTGTCGTAAGTTATTTAAATTTTAGGGCACCGAAGGCAAACGTTTCCCTGCATCTGAAACGGTACAGGAAGAGAGGGGTGTATGCTAAGAGAATGAGATTAGAGAGAAAACTGCTGACACTAAGTCTGTTGCTAAGGAAAAATCAGAAAACTTCTCTCATTCCCCTCTTTGGCCCCAGCTGATGTGACTAGAGTTGGGAAGAGTGGCTGTGTCAGCCACTTCCCTTTCCTCTTGTTTTCAATGGAAGTGAACAGAAACTAAAGAAGCTTACAGTGTAGCAAATGCCCAATCTCAATCAAGTAGACTTGAAGATCTGCAAGTTAATTCATTGGAACCTTGGTTATTGGAAAACCAAGTGAAGATCTTCCCATTAGGATGTGCGGGCTTAACTCCATTCATTTTCTCTCTGTTCTCTTCCACGACCATCTGATGACCGTTCTATGCTTTATGCTTTCCTCCTTCTTCCATCTTCTCTTTTTACCTACTCTTTTTTTTTTAATTGAGATAAAGTTGATGTACAATATTATGTAAGTTTCAGGTGTAGAGCATAGTGATTCACAATTTTGAGGAATCTCCATACTGTTTTCCATAGTGGCTGCACCAATTTACATTCCCTCCAACAGTGTACAAGGGTTCCTTTTTCTCCACACCCTCTCTAACATTAGTTATTTGTAGGCCTTTTCATGACAGCCGTTCTGATAAGCATTACATGGTACCTCATTGTTTTGATTTGCATTTCTCCAGTAATTAGCAACGTTGAACATCTTTTCATGTGACTGTTAGCTGTCTGTATGTCTTCTTTGGAAAAATGTCTATTCAGGTCTTCTGTCTAACTTTTAATTGGGTTGTTTGTTTTTATTTTTTTGATTTTGAGTTGTATGGGTTGTTTCTATATTTTGAATATTAACCCCTCACTGGTTCCATCATTTTCAAATATTTTCTCCCATTCTGCATGTCTTTTAGTTTTGTCAGTGGTTTCCTTTGCTGTACAAAAGCTTTTGATTATGTCCCATTTGTTTATTTTCAGTTTTATTTCTTTTGCCTTAGGAGACTGATCCAAAAAAATGATTTATGTCAAAACGTGTTCTGCCTATGTTCTCTTCTGGGAGTTTTATGGTTTCAGGTCTTACATTTAGATCCTTAAACCATTTTTAATTTATTTTTACATGTGATGTGAGGGGATGTTCTAATCTCATTGTTTTACATGTAGCAGTCCAGTTTTCCCAGCACCACTTATTGAAAAGGCTGTCTTTACTCCATTGTATATTCTTACCTCCTTTGTCATAGATTAATTGACCACAGATGTGTGAGTTTATTTTGGGGCTGTCTATTATGTTCCAGTGATCTATGAGTTTGTTTTTGTGCCAATACCATGCTGTTTTGATTACTATAATTTTATAGTATAGTCTGAAGTCTAGGGGAGTTGTACCTCCAGCTTTGTTCTTTTTTATCAAGATTGCTTTGGCAATTCGGAGTCTTATGGTTCCATATAAATTTGAGGATTATTCTAGTTCTGTGAAAAATGTCGTGAGTATTTTGATAGGGGTTGCATTAAATCTGTAGATTGCTTTGGGTAGTATGGCCATTTTAACAATATTAATTCTTCTAATCCAAAAGCACAGATATCTTTCCATTTCTATATATCATCTTCAATTTCCTTCATCAATGTTTTATAGTTTTCAGAGTCTTTCACCTCCTTGGTTAGATTACATACATTTAATTTTCACAAACAACTTTCTCCCTTGGTTGTCCCAACTTTATAGGGGAGCACACTCATAATGAGTCTTAAAGAAGTTAATTGTCCAAAGCTTAAAACCTGGATTCATAATCCTTGTCCTATGCTGCATCTTGATAATCAAGAATCAATTTGAAATACTATGATTATCTACAAGATATAGTAAATGCCTAATGAGCAGTGAGATGGCTACAATTTTTGATACTGTAGCACTGTACCCTGATGGCCCTTGTAGGAATCTGTCTACTTTTCAACTCTATTTTTGTCAGGTTCTGACTGGCATTGAGCTGTTAGGTGGTTGAGCTACATACTTTTTTTGGCATGAAAATTATCTTGTTTTTCTTTATCATTTTTCATCATATTAATTATATTAAAACGATTAAGATATATTATGTTACAAACTGTAAGCAATGGTCTCTCTGTGATTTTCCTGTTGTTTAAAATTAGAGTATTAGCCTTAAATGCTGGCTCCAACCTGTGCTGGGAGCTCCTCCTACCAAATATGATTAGAGAGAAAATGAGTGTAACTGAAAGGTAGATCAAGCGTGAAAATTCAATCCACTTTGTCAACTGTGAGAGTTGAGGCAAGACGTGTATTATGTGAACCTCAGTTTCCTCATCTGTTAAAAAGATAATCCTTACTTCATTGGTTTATTTTGAGGATAAGATGGGATTTTTGAAACATAGTGTGGAAAATGTTTTGAAATTCTAAAACACTATAGAAAATATGAGAAACTTAATTTATGGTTATCAAGAGGGTAGCTCTTTATTCTTAGTGTATTAGGATCAATTCTGGTTTACTCCTAAAAGGGAAGACATTAATTCAGACTCTGGATGTGGTTGTACGTTTACTTTCCTACTGTCTTAAAATCCACTATAAAACCAAAACCATTAGAATATATTGCTCAACATCAATTTATTTTGTCCTCCAGAGGTAAAATTTGGCTTTCTGGGAAATAGCAGGGAAAATTATGTAAATTATACTTAAATTTGAGCCCCACTATTTAAAGTGAGAGGTTGCATAAAATAAACTCAAAACTTTTTATTTTTTAAAGTGAAGATCCTTTAAGTTTTTAGACACAGGTTACTTAGATGGGGAAACAGTACTTAAATGGAACTAAGGTCAAGTGGAGACCATGACCAAATACTTAACAAGGACACCATTTTTTTTTTTTTTTTTTTTTTTTTTTTGCGGTACGCGGGCCTCTCACTGTTGTGGCCTCTCCCGTCATGGAGCACAGTCTCCGGACGCGCAGGCTCAGCGGCCATGGCTCACGGGCCCAGCCGCTCTGTGGCATGTGGGATCTTCCCGGACTGGGGCACGAACCCATGTCCCCTGCATTGGCAGGCGGACTCTCAACCACTGTGCCACCACGGAAGCCAGGACACCATATTTTGATGCCCTTTTTTTGAGTCAGAAAAACATCCAAAGACAGGTGAGTCTTCCCAATTTACTTCCCTGATGACCACTGAATGAGAGCTTTAGTCATGTTTGTATGTATCAATTTCTTAGTCCAAGCATTTGAATAGGGTGGTCTTTTCATGTTGTTTATAGTTTCCTTTGCTGTGCAAAAGCTTTTAAGTGTCATTAGGTCCCATTTGTTTATTTTTATTTCCATTACTCTAGGAGGTGGGTCAAAAAAGATCTTGCTGTGATTTTTGTCAAATCGTGTTCTTCTTATGTTTTCCTCTAAGAGTTTTATAGTGTCCAGTCTTACATTTATGTCTGTAATCCATTTTTAGTTTATTTTTGTGTATGGTGTTAGGGAGTGTTCTAATTTCATACTTTTACATGTAGCTGTCGAGTTTTCCCAGCACCACTTATTGAAGAGACTATCTTTTCTCCATTGTGTATCCTTGCCTCCTTTGTCATAGATTAGTTGACCATAGGTGTGCGGATTTATCTCTGGGCTTTCTGTGCTGTTCCATTGATCTATATTTCTGTTTTTGTGCCAGTGTCCTATTGTCTTGATTACTGTAGCTTTGTAATATAGTCTGAAGTCCAGGAGCTTGATTCCTCCTGCTCTGTTTCTTTCCCTCAAGATTGCGTTGGCTATTCAGGGTCTTTTCTGTCTCCATACAAATTTTAAGATTTTTTGTTCTAGTTCTGTAAAAAGTGCCACTGGTAACTTGATAAGGATTGCGTTGAATCTGTAGATTGCTTTGGGTAATATAGTCATTTTCATAATATTGATTCTTCCAATCCAAGAACATGGTATATGTCTCCATCTATTTGTGTCATCTTTGATTTCTTTCATGAGTGTCTTGTAGTTTTCTGCATACAGGTCTTTTACCTCCTTAGGTGGGTTTATTCCTAGGTATTTTATTCTTTTTGTTGCAATGGTGAATGAGAGTGTTTCCTTAATTTCTCTTTCTGATCTTCTGTTCTTAGTGTATAGGAATGCAAGAGATTTCTGTGCATTAATTTTGTATCCTGCAAATTTACCAGATTCACTGATTAGCTCTAGTAGTTTTCTGGTGGCATCTTTAGGATTATCTATGTATAGTATCATGTGATTTGCAAATGGTGACAGTTTTGCTTCTTCTTTTCCAATTTGTATTCTTTTATTCCTTTTTCTTCTCTGACTGCTGTGGCTAGGACTTCCAAAACGATGTTGAATAATAGTGGCAAGAGTGGACATTCTTTTCTTGTTCCTGGTCTTCGAGGAAATGCTTTCAGTTTTTCACCATTGAGAATGATGTTTGCTGTGGGTTTGTCATATATGGCCTTTATTATGCTGAGGTAAATTCCCTCTATGTCTACTTTCTGGAGAGTTTTTTATCATAAATGCTGTTGAATTTTGTCAAAAGCTTTTTCTGCATCTATTGAGATTATCATATGGTTTTTATCCTTCAATTTGTTAATAAGGTGTATCACATTGATTGATTTGCATATATTGAAGATTCCTTGCATTCCTGGGATAAACCCCAGTTGATTATGGTGTATGATCCTTTTAATGTGCTGTTGGATTCTGGTTGCTAGCATTTTGTTGAGGATTTCTGCATCCATGTTCATCAGTGATATTGGTCTGTAGTTTTCATTTTTTGTGACATCTTTGTCTGGTTTTGGTATCAGGGTGATGGTGGCCTTGTAGAATGACTTTGGGAGTGTTCCTTCCTCTGCAATTTTTTGGAAGAGTTTGAGAAGGATGGGTGTTAGCTCTTCTCTAAATGTTTGGTAGAATTCACCTGTGAAGCCATCTGGTCCTGGACTTCTGTTTGTTGGAAGATTTTAAATCACAGTTTCAATTTCATTACTTGTGATTGGTCTGTTCATGTTCTCTGTTTCTTCCTGGTTCAGTCTTGGAAGGTTATATCTTTCTAAGTATTTGTCCATTTCTTCCAGGTTGTCCATTTTATTGGCATAGAGTTGCCTGTAGTAGTCTCTTAGGATGCTTTTTATTTCTGTGGTGTCCTTTGTAACTTCTCCTTTTTCATTTCTAATTTTATTGATTTGAGTCCTCTCCCTCTTTTTCTTGTTGAGTCTTGATAAGGGTTTATCAATTTTTTTAATCTTCTCAAAGAACCAGCTTTTAGTTTTATTGATCTTTGCTCTTGTTTTCTTTGTTTCTATTTCATTTATTTCTGCCCTGATCTTTATGATTTCTTTCCTTCTACTAACTTTGGGTTTTGTTTGTTCTTCTTTCTCTAGTTGCTTTAGGTGTAAGGTTAGATTGTTTATTTGAGATTTTTCTTGTTTCTTGAGGTAGGCTTGTATTGCTACAAACTTCCCTCTTAGAACTGCTTTTGCTGCATCACATAGCTTTTGGATTGTCATGTTTTCATTGTCATTTGTCTACGTATTTTTTGATTTCCCTTTTAATTTATTCAGTGATCTCTTGGTTATTTAGTAATGTATTGTTTAGCCTCCATGTGTCTGTGTTTTTTATGGTTTTTTTCCTGTAATTTCTAATCTCACACCGTTGTGGTCAGAAAAGATGGTTGATATGATTTCAGTTTTCTTAAATTCACCAAGGCTTGATTTGTGACCCAAGATGTGATCTATCCTGGAGAATGTTCCATGTGCACTTGAGAAGAAAGTGTAATCTGCTGTTTTCAGATGGAATGTTCTATAAATATCAATTAAATCTATCTAGTCTATTTTGTCATTTAAAGCTTCTGTTTCCTTATTAACTTTCTGTCTGGATGATCTGTCCATTGGTGTATGTGAGATGTTAAATTCTCCCACTATTATTGTGTTACTGTCAATTTGCTCTTTTATAGCTGTTAGCATTTGACTTATTCATTGAGGTGCTCCTATGTTGGGTGCATATATATTTACAATTGTTATACCTTCTTGGATTGATCCCTTGGTCATTATGTAGTGTCCTTCCTTGTTTCTTGTAATATTCTTTATTTTAAAGTCTCTTTTATCTGATATGAGTATTGCTACTCCATCTTTCTTTGATTTCCATTTGCATGGAATATCTTTTTCCGTCCCCTCACTTTCAGTCTGTATGTGTCCTTAGGTCTGAAGTGGGTCTCTTGTAGACAGCATATATATGGGTCTTGTTTTTGTATCTATTCAGCGAGCCTGTGTGTTTTGGTCGGAGCATTTAATCAATTCACATTTAAGGTAATTATCGATATGTATGTTCCTATTACCATTTTCTTAATTGTTTTGCGTTTGTTTTAGTAGGTCCTTTTCTTCTCTTGTTTCCAATTAGAGAAGTTCTTTTACAACATTTGTTGTAGAGCTGGTTTGGTGGTGCTGAATTCTCTTAGCCTTTGCTTGTCTGTAAAACTTTTGATTTCTCTGTCGAATCTGAATGAGATCCTTACTGGTTAGAGTATTCTTGGTTGTAGGTTCTTCCGTTTCATCACTGTAAATATATCATACCCCTCTGTTCTGGCTTGCAGAATTTCTGCTGAGAAATCAGCTGTTAACCTTATGGGAGTTCCCTTGTATATTATTTGTCATTTTTCCCTTTTTACTTTTAATAATTTTTCCCTGTGTTTAATTTTTGTCAGTTTGATTACTATGTGTCTTGGCATGTTTCTCCTTGGGTTTATCCTTCCTGGGACTCTCTGCACTTCCTGGCCTTTGGTGGCTGTTTCCTTTCCCGTGTTAGGGAAGTTTTCCCTAGATAATATAGATTATTCAACTATAATCTCTTCAAATATTTTCTCGGGTCCTTTCTCTCTCTCTTCTCCTTCTGGGACCCCTATAATGAGAATGTTGGTGCATTTAATGTTGTCCCAGAGGTCTCTTAGGCTGTCTTCATTTCTTTTCATTCTTTTTTATTTATTTTGTTCCAAGGCAGTGAATTTCACTAGGTCACTTATCCATTCTTCTGCCTCAGTTATTCTGCTATTGATTCCTTCTAGTGTATTTTTCATTTCAGTTAGTGTATTGTTCATCTCTGTTTGTTCTTTAATTCTTCTAGGTCTTTGTTAAACATTTCTTGCATCTTCTCGATCTTTGCCTCCATTCTTTTTCCGAGATCCTGGACCATCTTCACTGTCATTATTCTGAATTATTTTTCTGGAAGGTTGCCTGTCTCCACTTCATTTAGCTGTTTTTCTGGGGTTTTATCTTGCTCCTTCCTCTGGTACATAGTCCTCTGCTTTTTATTTTGTCTATCTTTCTGTGAATGTGGTTTTTGTTCCACAGGCTGCAGGACTGTAGTTCCTCTTGCCTCTGCTGTCTGCCCTCTCCTCAAAGATTTTTTTAATTTGATCAAGTTACCCCTTAGATTGGCAGACATTATGCCCGTTTCATAGTGTAAACAATTGTTCTTATTCTAAAATTTATTTAAAATATCCTATTCAAAGATACATTAGAATGATGATATAAAAGGAATGGTTTAATAATGTAGAGTATGACCAAAGTTTTGGAGAAAAGAGCATGATAAATACAAAATGAGGGAAAATTGCTTAGTTGTTTTAAAATATATTAACACAAATGTATTAATAAATTGCTTTACAGGAAGGAATTATTTCTATATGTATTTATGGTAATAAAATAATCCTAGACAAATGGACTACTTTGACCACCTGACATCAGCCTCATCCCAGTCCTGCTACATAGTGGTAAACATATGTGTCACTGCTCATAACACTTCTTTTCTATTTTTAATGTTAGTAATAGGATTATAGTTAAACCATTTCTGGAAGATTATTGATTTTAATAGGGAGTTCACATCTTCAGACTCCAAGTTCAGGATTTAAAATCAGCCAGAGTGAGGAATGATTACTTTGAAACTAACCCTGTCGCTATATAGTGTTGCACATCTTTAAATTGTTAAAAAAAATATTTTCTATGTTGCATGTTCTTTTAATGTTTTTGTCTTAGTAAGTCATACTTTTTCTAAATTAGCTACCTGGCTGTAGTAAGCCATACAGCTGAGCAATAGAAATTAAAGCTTAAAATTTGAATTATGTTCACATATGTGCATATCTATTTCCTTGTCTGTGATCTTAGTTAGGCTACTCCTTTTCTATAAGTTACTTGTGTACACTATATGCTGTTGATTGGTTATTGCATTTGCATGGATGGTATCATAGTCATCATCCATTAGTAAAAATCAGAATTGGAACTAAATGGCTATAGTTGCTTTCTTCATTATTTCCTATTATTTTGGTAAAAAGACAGGACTTCTGTCATTACTTGGTCACAAATTAATTATTCATTACCCATCTACATTGAGGGATTCAGAATAAATTCAAGACAGAAACGTCCACACAGTTGAAATATTGAAGCCATTGAGGGATGAGATAATCAACATTTTTTGAGCTGCTGATAGCTCTAGAATATGAATATATATATATATACATATATATATACACACACACACATAGGTACTTCCTAGGCAGCAATATATTATAGTGAATGGAAACACAGACTTTAACAACCAACATATTTGAATTTTAATTTAGGCTTGCAGTGTAACTAGTTTTGGGGCTATGGGTAGGCCACAGTTTTTTACTTATGAAAGCAGAATAAGAATACCTACCATATGGAACTGTTGTGAAGGGTCTTGATAATTCAGGTAAATTCCTGAGCACAGTGACTGGTATGTGATAGGCTCTCAATACATTTAGACTGCTTTTTCTTGAAACCTGACAGACCTTGTTAAAACTCTGCTTTTGTCTCTTGCTAGTTTGTGACTTCAGTCAAATTACTTAGTCCTTCCAAGCCTGGTGAATTTGCTTGTAACATAGCGGGGAGAATTGTTGTTCTCCCTTGACTCCCCCTCTCCTACAACTGTATTGCAAAACTCCTCCATCAGTTCTCTATATTAATTTTTTCTCCTAAAAACTAAAAATATTAGTATGATCTTCTAATTAATTCTTCCAGGCTGGGTAGTACAGAGATGAGCTGATTAAGCTGTTCATGCCCAAACATAGTCAGTTAGTCAAGCCATGGAATACAACACCCAAAGAGAAGGGGGAGGCATGCTTTCCATCTGACAGTATTTACATTGCCAAGCATATAATATTTTGTCTTTCATCTTATGTGGCAAATCTAGTAGAGGATTCATGAAAAGAAAGCAGTGCAGTTGCTAGTAATTAAACAATGCTAAATTTATGTTTTTCCTAGATTTTCCAATTGCAACGCATGGTGGGTCATTTTATTTCAGAGCAATTTATTTACAGTTTTCTTTATTCTCCCTTCTAGTAATCTCAAGCCTGATTAATATATCCTTTAAGCCTTCAACCCGATTTGGATTTGTGTCAGCTACCTGTCTTATTACTATGTAAAGGGAAATTTAAGATTCATTTATTTAGAAACAAGCAAGGATGTGCTGATTAATGGTATTTAGAAAAGGAAATGTACATCGCCCTCCAAATAGAATGTGGCGTGAAGATAAATTTTCAGTGATTTATCCCAATAAGGAAAAGCACTCAATTCCATTCCTATTCAACTGAACATTTGTCTTCTACTCCCTAAGCTCATATTTTTCTCAAATGAAACTTTGGAGGAAGGGGAAAGAGAGTTAATGTTTGCTGAGAGCCATAATATGATGCAATGGGACACACTTTGTGTAGGCTGTCCAGTGTAGAGCCACCACACACCTTGTGACAAAGGTGACAGTACTGCACTTGTTAGATAAGGCAAGGTAGTTAGAAGTTACCAACATGCCTTGGGTCAATCACTAGGAAGTCACAAACTGGGGCTTCAAGCCCTACCTTCTTGTCTTGCACTGTGTGCTGCTTTTTTATGTGCTAATCTCAGATAGTAATTTTTGGTAATGTTCAAGTCCTGGTCTTAGGTGGGCCAAAATAAATAAGACCATTTCTTCAACGACTTTTCTTTAATGCTAGCCTAACCTACAAATCAGTGAGCATGAAGTTGTTAAATAGTAAAACCCCAGGCAACTAACTCCCAGGGCATCATTAGATTACAGATTAGTGACTCGTAGGAAATACCCCAGAGGTAAAGTGTTGGAAAATTCCCTTCTCCATTGAAAGCCAAAGTAGGAAAAAATTCTTCTCACTGACGCATCTTGGGGTTTGTCAGAAAGACAGAGTTGGGAGTTGCAATGCTATGTGAATAAAGCATTGTTATTCTTAAGGTAAAATAGACAAGCAAGTATTTTGAAAAAAAAAATGCAGTCAAAGAGAAGCAGTCTCTTTAGGAATAGTGTTGAAAAGACTATTTTTTCAGCAGTAACAAATGGAAACAGATTTCTCTGAGGTTATTATTAAGAGCTTTGCATCAAAGAAACAATCATTCTGATGCGGTCCCATGGAGGAACACAAACACCATGTAATGTGTGTTCAGGTGAAGACAGAGTTAGAAAGCAAGAACCAAGAGACAACAGAAAGGATCAGAGCAAGAGCAAAACCAGTTTCACTAATTCCTTTAATGAAAGAATTTAGACATTAATAGCATGACTGCACCCTACATTCATTCAAATTTTTGCATACATATTTATGTTCAAGTTAACAATACCAGAAAAATCATACAGCTCTCATTCTGCATTGTGTCTCCTTGCATTTTGTTGCCTTTATATATAACTTAAAGTTAAAGAACACCCTTCAAATACATTCAGACATTTGGGTCAGGAAGACCTCTGTTTATTATTATGGGCCAAATTTGATTGTCCCCAGGGACCAGGTAAGAAGAGGCACTCTTTATGCAGTGCTACTGAAGTAAGACTTGATCTGCTTTGCTAGACTTTCTAGACACCGCACTGTGGCTAGTCAACACCAGAAAACACTTGAAGTTTAACACTTAAGACCCTCTGAGTCCCTCAACTGTTCAGGATAAATGAAGTATCCTCTGTCTCTGTGCCTGAGAGCATTCTCTGACCATAGAATGTGGTAGGTCCAAGAGGTAGAGGCCAGGGATGTGAGAGAATTAATACCTCAGGAATGACCCTCAACTAATAAGGAATGGGAGCTGGTGGATAAAAACCCCAGCTTTCTTCCTGTTGCTGGGACAGTTCTAAGGAATGTTCTGCACAGCTTGGAAGATCTCAGTAGGAATGAGGCCAGATTCCCACCGTAGTCATCTGCTCATTCACATACCCTGCATTGTCTTCTTTCCCTTTCCATTTCCTTTACTCTTCTTCCTGGGATCACTTCCCAAATAAAGCTCTTGCACTCAAATTCCTGTCTTCATCTGCAAACCCAAACTAAGACAACTTCCTGCTGCTTTTTCTTCCTGGTTTACAGAAGAATACTTCCCAAATTAAAGTAGATTTTTAAGAAATTGTGTTTAAAGAGATCTTGTTGGGTTTCCCTGGCGGCGCAGTGGTTGAGAGTCCGCCTGCCGATGAAGGGGACACGGGTTCGTGCCCCGGTCCGGGGGGGTCCCGCGTGCCGCAGAGCGGCTGGGCCCGTGGGCCATGGCCACTGAGCCTGCGCGTCCGGAGCCTGTGCTCCGCAACGGGAGAGGCCACAGCAGTGAGAGGCCCGCGTACCGCAAACATAAATAAATAAATTAAATAAAATAAAGAGATCTTGTTATGTCTTGTTACCAGTGAGATTAGTGATTTGGGGAGTGTAATGGAATTGGGAAAAAGATGTGAGAAAGATGGCGGTGGTGGGACCCAATGGCCAGTGACAAGAAGAATCAAATTTCTGATAATGTTCTCAGGTGGACATCTCTCTGGCACATGCTGTGTACTGGCATGTACACATGCTGTGTTCTCTCTGTATGTATAATTGTGTGTGTGTGTGTGTGTGTGCGCATGTGTGTGTGTGTGTGTGTGATGAAGATGCACCACCTTTATACGAAGTTGTGCTTGTACAAAGCTATTTCTAGTCCTAAAAATTTTGGGAAAATTGAGCCCAATGATGCTAGGAAATTTCCATAAGTCAGTCGGTATGAAAATATACCCCCTAATGTTTATATTATACACAGTAAGCATTGCTGTCACGATTTAAAGCTCGCATTGAAATTAAGGCCAGGATATTGGAGGTAAAAATCTATAAAACCTTCCTCTTCTATAATGTATATTCTTAAGTTTATTTTATATGTTATCAAAAGAGATCCTATGATTCTACTTAAAACAAGTACTGAATTAAGCTAAAAATTAGATTAACCAGTGATTCATGGATTTTTAGGAATAGTTTGAAATTTTTTTATTGAAAATCTACTTTAGAAATGTTTCCTCCACAACCTAAGTGCCCATGATCGGATGAATGGATAAAGAAGATGTGGCACATATATACAATGGAATATTACTCAGCCATAAAAAGAAATGAAATTGAGCTATTTGTAATGAGGTGGATAGACCTAGAGTCTGTCATACACAGTGAAGTAAGTCAGAAAGAAAAAGACAAATACAGTATGCTAACACATATATATGGAATTTAAGAAAAAAAAATGTCATGAAGAACCTAGGGGTAAGGCAGGAATAAAGACGCAGACCTCCTAGAGAACGGACTTGAGGTTATGGGGAGGGGGAAGGGTGAGCTGTGACGGGGCAAGAGAGAGTCATGGACATATACACACTAACAAACGTAGTAAGGTAGATAGCTAGTGGGAAGCAGCCGCATGGCACAGGGATATTGGCTCTGTGCTTTGTGACAGCCTGGAGGGGTGGGATAGGGAGGGTGGGAGGGAGGGCGAGGCAAGAGGGAAGAGATATGGGAACATATGTATATGTATAACTGATTCACTTTGTTATAGGGCAGAAACTAACACACCATTGTAAAGTAATTATACCCCAATAAAGATGTTAAAAAAAAATAAAAGAAATGTTTCCTCCAACAAACCTCTTCATCAAGAGACAAAGAAAGGTCATTCATTCAGAAAAGAGAACCCTTTTCTTAAAGAGACAAAAACGGCTTCAGATCATTTAGATGGTCTGAAGATCCTGAAAATAAATACTGTTACAGGTCACTACTATATTTGCAAGCAAACTATTGTAAAGTGTTGGCAGTTGACCAGGAGGTGAAGCACCGCTCGTTTATTCCATGTCTTCTGTTTTCTGGAATTTCAAGACTCATTTCTTTTCACTCTGCTCCAGGAAGCAGAATGATATTTTTAAACCATCAATAATCTAAATTGCCATGAAGAGTCCTATTTTTAAAAGTTCAATTCCTTTCTCTAAACTAAGGAATCTACTTATTTCTTCTTTCTTTATATATTAAAATAAATTCCAATTGTTTCTTCTGATCTCACTGGTGAACTATCAAGTTTGTACAATTTCATCACTAGTGGGTATAGAAACTAAATTTAACATCAGTAACGTAAAAGATATTTTTTCCCTAGCTACATAAACACCTGGATTTATATTCTTACATGATGTTGATCTCAAGAGATAAGAGTTAAAAAACTAAAACCAGCTGGAACAAAGGATTTGATTAGAGATGACAGTTGTTTGGGAGTTTATTTTTACAGGACAAAGGCGAGTTTTCAGTTGTTTATTTTAAGGTTAGAGAGTTTACATTATGGAGGTATTCATATCTCCATTTCTTTCTGTGACACACTTCCTGGCTATTTCAAATCCCTCTGTTTTGCAACACTACTTTGCATTCTGAAGAGGTTTCCTGCCTAATTTAGTTACATCAACTGATTGCCATGGAAACTCTTAATATCCTTCCCTCTTCCTGGAATGAGATGTTGGCTCTGTTTCAAATAGAATTTTTTGGCACAGAAAATAGAGTAAGTTTTATAAAGTAAAATGTCTTATCAACAAAAGAGTACACTTTAGGGTGACCACTGGATGGACAGAAGTCACAAACAAACACATCCCTACTGAACTAAATAGATAACTTAACAATTAGGAACAGGTAGTGGGATAGTCCAAATCAAAGTGAAGTGATGCCTGACTGCTTTTCTAATTTTATTGAGAAGGCAGTTGAAATCAGGCCTTTGCTGCCTGTCAGCCCAGCAAAGTCAAAACAAAACAACCAATTTTATGAGATTGAGTCAATCTGAATTTCTCAAGGGCTTCTCAAAGCAGATTCATTTGGAAAATGTGAGCAGTTGGCCTGGAAAAATAATCTGTACAATGAACTTTAACACAAAGATCTACCCATTTTTGTCATGAATTTTATGTTAAAAATATATTTTTCTAAGAAGACTGAATGTATTAGCTACATTGTGCCATTCTATGAGACCTATGCCTTGAGACTAGAAACATATTCTGGGTTTATTCACTCATATTTGACAATTTTTTAATGGAATTCAGAAGGAATGGATAATTATAACCATTCGGAAGAGAGGAAGGATTATGTCTAGTTTTTACTGCTTTCCTTTGTGTATATACACATGTGAGAGAATGTTTTAATTGAATGACTGAATATATGTACACAACTATTACACAGGGCTATCCGTGTGCCTGTCTATTGTACATAGACATGTGGTTGTCAGAAGGACAGACTGATAGAAAAAAAGGTAGGTCAATATTAGGAGAAAGAGGAAAGCCTTTTCTAATGGTTGTCTGTAAATTCAGAGATACAATAGCTTCTATAGGGTAACTGTGTTACGCTTTTGTTATTTCTCTTAATATCCAGATTTTGCATTTCCTTTGTAAAAAATGAGTGAATCACAGTCAGATATCTCTTCCCCAACTGGCAGTGACCTCTGTTTTCCTAAGACATAAAAGTAAGAGAAGCCAAATTTTTGGGTCCTTGGAAACTTTGGATTTACCTGTAGACATTAATGATGTCTTTTGATGGCTTGAAGTTTGTCTATATATAATCATTGGTCATGAATCTTTTTTGCTACCTGGGTTGATAGGCATATTTTATTTTCTTTTCCCACAACATATTTACATGTCTAGAAAATGCATTACTCTAAAAAGTTTATTTAAAATGAAAATTGCACATGCGTGGGGAGCACTTCCAAGAAGGAATGCATATTTAGCAAATCTAGAAAGAATAATAATAAGTTTATAAATCCTAAATGTTGCAGGTAAGAGATTTCAAAGCCTAGCTTATTATTTTAGGGGTCCACTTTGATGATGTAAATTAGAAAAGTGTATGATTACTTTCGCATTAACTGTGGCCTTAGCTGCTTTGTTGAAACTTACCAGCAGCTCTGTTTTAATATCTCATCGTGACAAAGCAGTAAATAGCTCTGGCCACCCCTGTATGTTGTTCACTTTCAGTGTAATTTACTCTTGGCTACAGTGCACATAAATAAAGCATAGTTTCAAAATGTCTGCTTTTTCTTGTTAGAACAAATGCCTGAGTGTAAATTATATTCATACCTATTCCTGAAATAGTTTCTCCAAACCCACTTCCCTTCATCCTGCACTGACAATTTGAGTGCGCAATGGAAATCTCGACCTGATTTTGCAGTCATAAGAGGTTTGGAGAGCAGTGATTAAGATCCCTAACATTGACCTGACATTTCAGGGAAGAGTTTCAACTTTATGAACCCCTTCGCCCAAATAAAGTTATTTTTATATACTTTCTTTTTTGGATCTTTGCATAACGTAACATATTGTTATTTGTTTTCATAACCTGACTCTTCAACCACTGTGTGAGTTCTCAAGAGGCAGGGAGCTTTCCTATGATTCATTTTCATCCTTTGAACCTAATTTAGCCACTTGTGCACGCATTATTGTCTCTATTGTAAAATACGCAAGCATTATCACCACTTAAAAACCACATACGTACCAGTGGAGCGATCCTTGTACTAGTCAGATAGTACTTGCCTAAAATGCATGCCGTGGAAATTAAGTTTCTGGTTCTGGAGAGGGCAGGGTAGAACAAGTGTAAGTGGAAATTGTATGGATGTGGATTTGAGCTCCATCTGAGGAAGAGCTTGGCAATAAGTAGCCATTGCATTCCTGCTTCATGAAGGAGAAAGTATTTCTAGTCTCTTGGCTGGATTTTTGGGGAGTGAAAGAAGAGATAATGGTATTGTTAGAGGCATTTTTTCCTTTCCTCCCTTCTGTTTTCTCTGTCATCTCTTTCCTTTTCCTTCTTTTCCTTTTCTCACGTCCCTTCTCTTCTCCTCTCTTCCCACTCATTCATCACACATGTATTAAACTCCTATGATGCATCAGATACTTTACTTCTTAATCTAATTGTGCTTCAGGCTTCTCCGGAGAAGGACTTGCCTCTATTTTCACACTCACCATGAGAACTTTAGAGTACATTAAAGCTGAAAAAACTAGCAATACTGCTTCAAAAATTAATTTTCTAAAGAAAACAAATTCTTTTTCCCCATTAATTATACATCTTAAATTTGTTGCTGGAAATAGTGAGGCACTCACGAAAATAACAAAAGATGGACAAGAAAGTTTGGGAAAAGCATTTGCATTTGAACATGGATACCCAAGCCCTCCATTTATGCCACCCCCTCATTCATTTCTTCCAAAAGAACGAAAAGAAATAGAACAGAAAGGTGGAATAGGCAATTTATTTGCTTGTGATGAGGACAATCAGTAAGATAAGACTGGAAATACGTGAAGTTATCCTTTTGTCCTCCTGAGGTAGAAAGGTCTCTGAAGCACAAACTACAATTTTCCCCCCAATAACTCATCTTCCCTTTCACCATAGTAATAAATTTTAGCATAGCATATGGCCACTCAGAATACAGACTACATATCCCAGACTGCTTTGCAACAAAATGTTGTCATGTTTCTAAGTTCTGGCCAATGTAATATAGGCAGACTATCCTACAACAGTTCGGGGGAACCTCCCTTAGGAGACAACGATTATACCCCTTTTGTTCCTCCTCTCTTCTGCCTCTCCTCCTTCATGCTGCCTGCAAAGCAGATGCTGCCATCTTGGACTATGTGGACAAGTGTCATAGCCCAGCTATGGCAGAATGGTGACTGGAAAGAGCCCAGGTCCCTGAAGAGATTATGGAACAGAGCTGCCATTAGCCATTCTAGAGTGCCTCCCTTTAGACTTTTATATGAGGGAAATAAAAGCCTGTCCTCAAGTAACATTATTTTTTAAGAATAATTAATAGCATTTATAATCTCCACGAATACTGCCACTTTATAAGAAGGCTAAATACAAGCTGTCTCTATTTCCAACTCTTAGATTTTTCATCTGTCCCTCAGCATTCGTAGTAGGCAAGGAACTAGCAGCTTTTCAGAATCTTCTATAAGATAAATTACACATGTTGTAGGTATTTTACGTATGTTTTCCCCTACTTAATCCTTACCAGTGGTACCAGGCTCAAACGATGGATGAGAATACTCAAACTCAGAGAGAAAACATAGGAACTAAAGGTGAAGCAACTCTAGAATTTAAACATAGACTTCCCTGAGTCCAAACTTAAAGTTGTTTTGTATTTTATGTTCCCTCTCTGATACTGTGGTTTAAGATCCTTCCTTAGTGACATGTTTCTAAGACTGATCGTTTGGCTGGAATCCACTTGGCCAGCATGCTTTGAGAGAGGACCTTGGAGTAGGTGAAATTTCCCTTAGTATATTATCGGGAGGTGACAACTGATTTCCAGTCTAAAGAGAAAAGACCAAGTGTGACTTCTGTTTGAGGAAGATTTGAGAGGAAATACCTCATCTGATTTTATGTGTGTCTATAGATTAGTGGTCTTAATTTGGCAGCCCCAGGCTGATTTCCGATTCCATAGATACTTAGTTTGGCTCACAACATTTAAAAAAATACTAATTGTCTGCTAGCCTTTAGAAGTCAAAATACTTTACATAAAACTCTGGACTTCTGACTTCTCTTGAAAAATCGGAAGATCCAGTAACACTAGGGTGGCCTTTCCACGTGACAACACTTAGCTGAAGCTCTGTGTGGTTACCTCCGCTGACGGCTTTGCCATCTCCGGTTTGCCTACTCAGCCCGTTCCACTCATTTACATTACTGACCTTTTCCTGTCAGGCATTTGAGAAGTTTATGACCTTTGTGTGGACACTTTTCCTTGACAGTGATTAAGATGATTACATAGAACAGATTGTCGTCTGGCTGTACTGCCTGATGTATGTTCCTCATTTGTAAGAATGATTTGTAGAGACACTTTCTTTACCACGGGGTCTCCTAAGAGTATCTGTAAACTTCTTTAGAGCAACTCAGAGATGAACCAAGTTCTCTCCACATTCTGGTACATAGAGTTGGATTGTTTCAAAGTCTGAGAGGTTTTTTATACCTCTGTCCAGTGAATCTGCCCAGTGGGCTTTGAGCCCAGTTGCAACGTGGTCCAGCAAAATAACTCTTGCAGTGGTGGTATTTTTGCCAAAGCAGTCCCTCTGTCTTACGACATGATAGAAACATAATTTTTCACTGAATATAGTTTTCCTTATATCTTTTCTAAAAGGGATATAACACTGGCAGTAGTGGAAGGAATCTAGAGATAACTGTATATAAGATGTGAGGAAAAAAATAAAATGAGTCTTTTCATCTCTGTGTTCTGAGAGAGTACATCATTATACCCTTGAAAGTCCAGAGGGAAAACTTCAATAAATATTAATAATGATGACCATGAGCTAAGCATTCTCTGCAATAGTCAATTAACTCTAATATAATTAGAACAAAACTCAAAGGCCTATTAAAGGCATCAAGCCAGCCCTTTAAAGTGACTGTTGTGGGAGGAGGTTACAGGGTAGTTTTTATTAATGTGTTGTGTAATTATTTTCTTAAAAATGAACATTCTTGTTAATAAGAGAAATAAATGCTTATTACCAAAAAAATAGGAAATACAATAAAAAAGGAATGTAAGACATGCAAAATCTCAGCAACCTAGAAATAACCGTTGTTAATATCTTGCTGAATGATCTTTCAAAATCTCTCTACATAGACACACAAATATACATTTTTTTGTGAAATAGCTTATGCATTCTATAGGATATTCTGTAACCTACTTGTAAAGCATAACAATCGATTATAATTATCTTTCCATATCAATAGGTGTATTTCTGCACCATCACGATTAGTGGCTGTATAGAATTCTAATTTGTGGACGTACACAATTGATTTTCAAAAATATGCAATGTTGGACACTTAATTTTTTATTGCCTTTTGTTTTTACAAGCAATACTTCAATAAACATTTTAATAGTTTAATCTTCAAACGTATCCTTAATTATTCCCTTAGGACAAATTCCCAGAGGTATAGTTAATTGATGCAAATGTTACATATATTTTTATGTCTTTGGATAACAAATTGCTTTCCAGGCTTCTGTACCAATTTGAAATTACAGAACAGAATATGAGTGTGAATTCTCCTGAAACTAAATATTGCTCTTTTAAATGAGACAAAAAATAATGTAGGTCAATTATTTTGGCTTATCACATATTGTAAAATATTCTCATGTGATTAAACATTTTAATGACATAGTTTAATTAAAAGGCTTGAGTGTATTCCGTCTTGTGAAACAACATAGTGACATATTACTGAATGTCTGCATTTGTTTATGAATATTTTCTTAGGAAAGTTTCCAAGTAGTGGTGTCTCTGGAAAGAGTATATGTTATTATCCAGCCTCACCATCCTTGACCTCTTTTCCTCCAACACACTAAACTTGTTTCTTCCTGACACTGTGCGCTTACTCTTCACTGATCTATTTATGACTGGCTCCTCATTCAGGTCTTTGTTTAAATACCATTACTTCAGAGAAGCCTTCTGTGATAAGCCCGATTAAAGTGGACTGTGACAATCATTACTGCTCTTCACCAATACTTCTGGTTCTCATCCTGCCAGTCATGCAGTAGGGTTGCCTTTTCTACCTCCTTAACGTTAGTTGCAGCCATGTGAATTGCTTTGGCCAATGAAATATGACAGCATATGACCTGACTCTGCTGGTGGAAGCCTTTAGAAGGTAGCATACAGTTTGCTGCATATCCTTACCCGTGTCACTGCCGTTGGTGACATTCAACAGTGAAGCCACCCTCATTCTGCATCCCTGAGAGAGGACAGGCAACTGAGCCCCACAATGAACCATGATGACATGTATCGTGAGGGAAAAATAAATCCTTATTTTTTTTTTAACACAGTTCAGACTTTGGGGTTATTTGTTAGTGAAGCAAACCTAGTCCATCCTGAATAATATATACATTCCTCCTCCCTTTAGTCAATCTCAGTATTATCTTGTTTTATAATTGTATCATCTTATTTATCCCTTTATGAGTTCCCTTTCCCCACAAAAATGTAAGATCCTTGAGAGCAGGGGCTTTCTCTGTCTTATTCATTGCAGTGCCTAGAATATTGCCTAGTGCACAGTAGGCCTTTATTAAATATTTGTTGAATAAAATTAAAGAAATGAGCAGAAGATTTCAGCATGTGCCCATGGAATCTAGACTAAGACAGTGTCTTCCCTTTGGAAAACAATTGTTTGTTCCCAGATTCCAAGCTAACCTTTGGCATACTTGAAGAACACGCTAAGTTAGAGTTCTGATGGCCAGAGAGAGGTTAAATATTTTATCACCAAGATGTAAGAACCCTTAACCACTTTAATCATTTTGTCTTTTTTTCCCCTCTAGCACTATGAACAATTTGCTTCTGTGTGGATGGAAAGCAAGCATGATTATAATTATTTTTTAATGTCCTATCCTATCATTAGAGATTTTTTTAAAAATGAAAAACAATTCAGCAAAGCCTGAAGTTTATTTAGTGAATAGACAAGTGTATTTTCCCTGGCCATCCAAAGGATAAGACATGGCATTATATTTATAATGTCTAGATTTTAAGGTGTACTCTTCCATTTTGGTACTTGATCATTCTTTCTTTATAACCATTATGTTCCAGCTACATTATGGTCTGCAGATGTGTACCAATTACAAAGATGTTTTGAGTTAATGATTTCTAAAAAGCCTTCGAACAAGTGGAATAGATATGTTTGTTACTGGGTAGTTGGTCAACAGTGTTTTCCAGTAAGAAGTAATAGACTAACAACCTATTCCCTCATCTGTGAGGGCCTCAGCACTTGAGCCAGATGACAACTTCTCTTCTTTGATCTTAACACACACTAATTTAGGGTAACTATTTACAGCTGTTATCTGTTGGTATCTTCTCAGTCAGCATGTGCACTCTCTTGACCAGAAATAGAAAAACACACTTGGCATTGCTATGCATTTGTATCTCCCATTTGGCTCAAAAGCTACTTGCTGTCTTTTCACATGCCAGGCAAAGGAAAAGAATGGAGAAAGCTCTTCATTTGCTGAACTATAATGTGGCCATTTGTTTGCTTGGTAACTAGAAACATAGCAGCATGAATCTGCCTTTAGATGGTCCATGTGCTTGGATTTGCTATCATGTGGTCCAGCTTCATCAGAGCTCGTTTCTTACAGAAAAAAAGAAGTACCTGGTCCTTCTGTGTTTTGATTTTCTTATAGCATTCTGGAATTCCTTACTCTTAAATGAACTCTCCTGGTCTGCCCAAACATGTTTCATGTTTCTTTCTTTTAATTTTTTAATTTACTTTGGCACTTTGTTTTCATATGTTGTACTGTATATCAGAAATTTTCCATAGTTGCTTGACTGCTAAATGGAAACAGGGTAGCTATTGTGTTAAGAGCATGGAATCATTTTCTCCCATCTTTAAATTACTTTGGCATCCAAAATAGTTCAAGTACTTTCAAGAGAATTATATATCAGATAAATCTGTATAAATTCACAGTGATGTCTTTCCAGCTCTGATGTGAGGTATAAGGAGCACCGTATAAGACTTTGGAGTCAGACAGTCCTAGCTTTGAGTACTGACACATTTACTGATTATGGGCTTCCAACTATGTTACTTAATCTCTGGGGACTCAATTTCCTCATCTGTTAAATTGGGAAAAAAAATATTTCCTATCTCAAAGAATTGAGATGAAGATTAATTCAAATAAAGCATTTTAAATCCAGGGCCGAGCTCATAGTGAGCACTAAGAAAAGGCAGCTATTATCTGACTGAGAGTCATGGCATATACCTAAAAGATCAGTGTCTCAGAGATTATGATTTTACCAGTGCTATGATTAAAGCTGTGTAGTACACGTGGTAATTTAGGTAGATTTCAACGTATAGGTAAATCAAATTCATTCTAAAGAAATAAGACCTAATGCCAACAGATATTTGTTTTTAAAATAATAGTAGTAAAGAACCTTATATTTATATAATACCTTGTAGTAAATAAAATATTTGTACTTGCATGTTTATGTAACCCTTTTAAGTCATATGTTTATTTGAAAGAAGAGCATTGCAGGCAGGGGGAGCAGTCAGTTGCCAAGGTCCCAAGGGAAACCATGCCTGGGATATTCGGTGAATATCCAGAAGGCCCATGTAGCCAGAGAAGAGTGACTGAAGAGAAGAGAAAAAGGAGACAATGGTGAGAGAGGAAACCAGAGGTCAGATTGTGTAGGTCTTGGTTAAGTCCTTGGCTTTGCTTTGAGTGAAACGGGGGAGCCACTGCAGGAAGTTGGGTATGACGTGGTCGCATTTCTATTGTATAGAGTGGCCGTGGTCACTCTGCCTGCTGGCTTTAGAATAGTCTGTAAGGGAAGCCAGGGTAAAAGCAAGGAGATCAGTTAAGTGGCATAAAAATGGCCCAGATCTAAAGTGGTCAAAAGGTGGGTCTATTTTAAAGCTAGAGGCCACAGGATTTCCTGCTAGACTGGATGTGGAGCTATGATAGAAAGCAAGAGTCAGGACAAGTCAGGTTTTTGGCCTGAGCAGTTGCAGGATGGAGTTGCCATTCTTCAGGCAAGTTGGAGTAGGTTCCAGGAGAAACATCAGAAATTCAAAATATCAGTTAGGTGGAGTTCGAAAGGTCTGCCAGACGTCCAAGAGTGTGGCTGTGTAAATATTCACGATGAAAGAATGGAAGCTTATTTGTCTTAGAAGACAAATAAATACGACCCCAAGTAGCAAATGTTATTACCTGAAGGAAGGAGAACAGTTTCAACAGATCACTCATTAGTACTGAGTGATTGATGTTCTAGAAAAATTAACCATAGAAAGAGAATCCTTCACTTACTTTTCAAATTGGTTATCAATTAGAGGACCAACTGTGTTCTCAGGCAAAGAGGGAAATCTTTCTATCACTCAACAGCAAAGTGAATGTACAAAACTCCTGTCACTGTGTACATCAATTCCAAGGGGTTCATACATATGCCTACAAGAAATATAAAAATTGCTTTTTAGGATAAGCACAGTTGGAAGAAATGGTCTTGTAGTCAGACAGTACATAGATTTCCCAAATCACAGAATATCTTCCCACTGACTAAAGATTTCTGATCTGCGTGTTTGGGGCTAAATTAACAGTTTTGATTGATAATATAATAATTGACTCTCTTTGCCCTTTAGCTGGGGGAGGGGAGGGCAATGCCAGTTCACATGTATAGTACAAATCTTTAGTCTGAATGAGTCAGGAATAGTCATTATTACCTAAAAGATGTCTATTCACATAAAGTGAACTTGTGTTTGTCTGATAGTAAATTTTCATGTGTTATTTACAACTTACTGCTCATAGTTTGTAACCATTAAGGTAAAGTCAAAATATATAAATGACTAGTACTGTAGCTAAATTTGTGTTTTATCATTATGGGTCCAATGAAGAATCTCAGATTACTCATTCAAATACTCCATGGCAGATTCATCCTGAGAGGAAGACAGTTTGACCAGCTTGGAGGATGTGTAGAGGGCAGTGGTGTCAGCAAAAGCAAGGTAGGATGGCTAGATGTTAGAAGGTTACATATCCTGTTTCTTAATTGATTTGCATTTGGATTTTATTCCGTGGGCAATGGGAGTCATAGAATCTTTTCAGTTGGGGATTAGTAGAGTTCATTGTAGGATCTTAGGATGATATATATATTTTTTAGTTTATTTTTTATTTATTTATTTTTTAACATCTTTATTGGGGTATAATTGCTTTACAATGGTGTGTTAGTTTCTGCTTTATAACAAAGTGAATCAGTTATACATATACATATGTTCCCATATGTCTTCCCTCTTGCGTCTCCCTCCCTCCCACCCTCCTTATCCCACCCCTCCAGGCGGTCACAAAGCACCGAGCCGATATCCCTGTGCCATGCGGCTGCTTCCCACTAGCTATCTACCTTACGTTTGTCAGTGTATATATGTAGGACGATATTTTTACACATAAGGAATATTTTGGGGAAATGAAGAACTACTTAATATGCATGTAATTATAGCGATTTTTATAAGTAATCTAATTGTTGAAAAGGTTATTTAAATAATCTTAAAATATTTCATTAATATTAACTATTTATAAAGGAGAGCTCAAATTAATATCTTCAATGTCTGTCTCCAAAAATCCAGATCCATACATATTCTTAGATATTCATATTTAGATGTTTCATTTCCCTCAAATATCTGCAACTAAATTTATGATTTTTGCTACAAGCATGTACTTATTTTCAGCCTCCATTTCTCTTTAAATGGTGTCTTCTTACTATCCCAAGAAGATGGATGATAAAATAGAAATAATCTTCTTAGCACCACTATTTTCTCCCCTATTCATTTGGATACTAACTTGAAAAAAAATTGTTTTCCCTGAATAGTCATATATTTGAGCATTGTATGCACCCATTCTAACACTTTACTATAGATTTTATCGCATCACAGGCAGAGAACTTCCACAACCTTTCCCGAAATAGCCTGTAGGTGTTTCTACCCAATGAATATTTATGACCTTGGTGATGACAGAATAGTGTTGTGGAAAGAAGACAGAGCTGGAAAGGCAGGTGAAATCCCAGTTTTTCCATTTACTAGCTCTGTGAGCTTGGCATGTTTCTTAACTTGTCTGATCCTTAGCTTCTTTATGTGTTAAGACGTAACGCTTCAGTCGTGGGATTATTATGAGGATTAAAAAAGAGAATGTGTAAAAACATCCTGGCATCTAATGGGCCCTCATGGAATGCTAGCTGCACATGATTTCATCCTTCTCCCTCCAGGTTCCAGATGGCTCCCTTTTGTCTATCATGTGAAATATAAATTCTCTTCTAGTTTTCACCTGTGATTCTCCTCTTTGTGCGCATCAAAGGATTACACTTTTTGTCCCCTTGTAGTTAGCAAGACTAGTTGGTTATCTCACTTTTGAGCCACGGCGTTTAGTTGCCAGGACCCTCCAATACTCCTTTTGTTTGGTGTGAGAGTTGCTAAAGAGCCCTCTTAGTGGGATGGTAGAGCCACAGGATCAAAGCAGACCTGGTAGCTGAGTCATAGAGGAGAGTTGCCCTGGAGTATCTTCTGCACCTGCAGTACATTTTATGTGAGCAAGAAATAAACTTCTCATGTTAAGCCACTGGAATTTCAGGATCCTTCATTACCACAGTATAGCTTTATCTAGCTTATTAAAACCCTGAAATCTTTCCATTTTCTGGCCTCACCATAGTTATCTAATCTTATGTACCTCTTGGACTTTATGCAGTCTGTTTTTACTCATAAGTCATCTCATTTGTTTATGCCTTTGTGTGTTTGTTCATGTTTTTCTTTCTTTCCTGCCTCATATCCACCTAGACTACATAACACCCATGTGTCAGAGGCTTTCTAAACCTCACAGTTACGTAGCAAACAACTTATGCCCTTCAATGTAAACACCCTAAATACATTAGGGTTCTAGTTGCTTTGTGTCATAAACCTTGAGGGTTCCATCTGAGCAGTCTCTGAGTCTTCTGCCTTTTTCCAGTCGCATGAACTGGTTTCCCTGTCCCAAATGTCTCTTCCTTCTAATTAAAACTCGAATACCATAGGGTTTATCTCTTGAAAGCAGTCCTCTGATCATGGATCTTCCCATTTCAGAAGTTTCCCCTGACACTCCTTTGGGCAAAGGCCTAAGGGATACGTTTAGACATTTTAACATGACAGTTGGGGACTTTAAGACCAACCCCAGATTTTTCTTCTACTCTTCTATGCAAACATAACGTGAGCTCTCCTAGTTTCATGATTTTGTCTATGCCATTCACCAGGCTGGAATGCCCTCATTTCAGCCTGTAAAAACCCTGTGTTTCCAAAAAACGTTAACCAGGTTGGAAAAGATTGATAAGTGAGACTATATTAAAATTAAAATTGTCTCTTCACCAAAAGACCCCATTAAGAGAAAGAAAAGGCAATTCATAGACCCTAAAACGTATCTACAGTACAAAAAGGGCTTATTTTTACTCTATGTAAAGAACCCCTACAAAGAAATTTTTCAAAGTACAACTCAAAAAAATATAGACAAAATACCTGAACAGCCATCTCACAAAGGAAAGAATCCAAATGACCTATAAACATATGAAAAAGTGCTTAACTTTCCTAGCAATCAGCAAAATACAAATGAAAACCACAATGAGAAACCCGTACATATGCACCAGATTGTTTAAAATTTTTAAATCTGACAACACCAAACATCAATAAGGATGTGGAACCACAGAAGAACTTGCCCAGCAGGTAAGAAAGAACGTTATTAAGCCACTGGGTATAATATTAGCATTATCTTGTAAGGTTAAATATGCACATAAATGATGACCCAGCAATTAAATTCTTCAATGTGATCATGTGGGCCAGGATTCAAACACAAAAATGTTCTGAGTAGCATTGTTCCTAATAGCCAAAAACCTGGAAGCAACTCAAAAACACATAGAAGAAACAATGACTTAATAAATGATATTAAAAAAAGGAAAAAATAAAGAATGAGCACCAAAAAAATAAATAAATAAAATAAATGATATAATTATGTAATAGAATACAGCACTGAAAGTAAATAAAGAAGTTCCATGGATTTCACCGGGGAATAGTAAAACCACAACGTTGAGCAAAAGAAGTCAGATAGAGAAGAATGCATACTGCCAGTTTCCAATTTAAAAAAAAAATCCCAAAACAGGCAAAATTAAAATACATTGTTTAGGGATGCACACTCAAATAGCAAAACTATAAATATATACATAAAGCAAAGCAAGAATGCGACTGCCATCATATTTAATAGGGAAGTCATCTCTAAGGTAGGGTTGAAGGAATGAACATAAAGGTTAATTAGGAGGCAGGTAGGATGATAGTTACATGATATCTGCCTTAATTTTTTAAATTT
The DNA here is from genome assembly GCF_949774975.1 of Lagenorhynchus albirostris. Lineage (NCBI taxonomy): Eukaryota > Metazoa > Chordata > Mammalia > Artiodactyla > Delphinidae > Lagenorhynchus > Lagenorhynchus albirostris. Next base: position 69,280,669 of record NC_083102.1, read on the forward strand.
TATGCATTTTTATGTTTCTGTTATTTATTATTTGGCAATAAGAAAAAAATTTAAATCTTATGCATCCTTCAAGACCTACTTCTCCATGGAATCCATTCTAATCACTGTACTCTATGAGTTTTCTTTCTCTTCTGAACATTGAGTCATTATCTGTAAGAATCAGTTAGGCATTGACTTACGATATTGCATCAGTGGTTATCTTGAAGTGTAAGGTACCTATTTTGTAGTGGTTCAAACAGTGTTTTATTATAGATCATGTCTCCATGCAGCTCTTAAATCCCATTGCGATGATTTACACATGCAAGATATCCAATTTTTTTGTTCACAATGATGAGAGAGCTATATTTGGTATTTAATACATAATTATGGATTGCAAATCTAGGGAATACATTATTCAAGTACTTATTTCTCAAAAGTTCAAATGGTATTATTGTATATCATAGAGGGCAGTATTGTGTTCTAGAAAGAATATTGTAATAGAGATGAAGAAGTTTGAGTTCTAGTTCTTTCTTTACTAGATTTTGTCTTAACTAAGCCATTTAAGTTTTCTAAGCGTTGAGTTCTTCATGTGGTATTTGGGCTAAATTCTACTTTCTAGTTCTAATAGTCTATGAGTCTTTAAAATATCATTTTATAAAAAGAGTCCAGGACCTATGTTCAGAATCTCTTAAGGAAATAATATCAGAAAGTCCAGAGGTTATAAGGGAGAACTTTTGAGGAAAAAAAAATGGACCTGTTATTCCTTGAACAGGTTAAACACATTTTTTTAATTGAAGGAAAGCTCAGTAAGTTTAAAGTAAAAAGGCAAATAAAAATATAAAAATAGAGAAAAAAATTGTGATACACAACGACAAACCACTTTTTTTTTTTTTTTTGAAGAATGGATGAGATGAGTCACCAACTGACTCTGTGACCAAAAATCTTAGAGGAAATTCAGAAACAGAAGCTGAATTGAGAGAACTGAAACAGCCATCAAGGAAATAAAGACATACATGTTTATTTTTCATGGGCGAGGACATTAGGTATTCAGTTGTCTCAATTTGCCATTTTATTTCAAAGATTTGTTTGGAAGAAAATAGTGTATTCAAATTTAGATGGTAATTATAAAAGATTATTGGTAAATAACTTGAATAGTCATGAAATCATAATCTCTCAAGAGATAGAAATTTTGAAGGTTCTTTATTCCTGATACCTAATCATTAAATATGCCTGAGTCAGTTTATAAAATACCTGCTGAGTGGTCATCTAGCATATTCTTGAATATCTCTTTGCCCAAGAAGCTCCAAGGAGCTACTAATATGTACTAAGGGTGAGATCACAGAACCTTTTACTCTTGCAATATTAGTTTCAAAGACTGTTATTGTATTTTCACACAGAGGGCTACTTTTTATTGAGAGATTATTTTAGTACTCCCCCACAAATGATATCATTTTTGTTTCTTTTATATCATAATATATATATTTGACTCTCCTCCGTTTCATTTACTGTGGTCAGTGAACACTTCTAAGAAATAATACTTTCTGAGGGTGGGATTACATGCTTATATTTCAAATACTAGCATGAATCTATGACTTTGAGTACCAAAGCTCTATAAATCCTATATGGCGGGCTGAGAAAACAGTTCCTATCCATCTCATTGGACAATTTCACCTTAAATGACTGAATACAGTTTGCCCAGGTCATGGTAAACTTACTTGACGGTTGCCTCTCCACACATGTGGACCCTTTTGTGTTCAAGGCTGAAACGAAATTTCCTAGAGACAAAAAAATTAAAGTATTATAGAACAAAAGTAAAATACCATCTAAATACCACACAGAACACAGAGCTGCTTTGAATTACTTCCTCTTTCTGTGTTTTCTTCTTTGTTACAGAGTTTCTCTATAAAGTTGGAAATGACTCTCCCAGAAAACGTGTTACACCCTTAGGTGTTTTGCCATAGGAAAAAGAGCAATATTTGCTCACATAAAGTCAACTACCATTCTGTTTATAGATAAGTACTTGAAATGGATACAAGTTAGATGGTTTATCTAGAATGACTAAAAAACAAGACGGAACTAGACAATTTTATTACATTTATAGAAATGCGTAGCAAAAAATATAAGTGTGAATGCATTATGTGCTTTCAAATTTTACTGCATCTGACACCGTAATCCTGGCACTATCAGGGCAGTCTGTGCCTTAAGGCATGAAAGATGTCCCTGCATTCAGTGCACTCAATGTATTTTACTTAACTGTGCAATGGTGGCACATCTTCAACTTTTCTTTGAGCTCTCGGTCAAAAGATAAGCGGCTTCTTAGTTAAGATTCTTATAATTTGTACATTCCTTGCTGCAGTGCCTTTTCTTTGTGAGAAATATGATTTTACATATCTGTATTTTTGACTGTATGTTTTGGCTTTTGGCTGTGACACCACCTGGTTTAATAGAGTCATTTATTCTATAGCATACTCTTGATTTTTATCTTTCCTTTTTATTATGTTGAACATAAACTTGAATTAATGCATGTTATTATGTCCACAAAAGAGGACTGCTCCTTTTGGGAGGCTGTTCGACAGCTTCCCAAAGAAATAGCTTTTTATTTGACTATGGGCCAGAGACCTCTATTCTAGCAGGGTCATGTCCACAAGCACATCTGTGAAAACGTAGCTACGTACTCATTGCCCAAGAAGTTCCTCAAATCTTGGCCTTCTACGTATTTTGATTATTTATTTGCCTCTGTCTTCTTTATTTCCTCATTATGTAGATCAGTGAATAGACACAATATGTTTCATGCAGGAAATCCTCAGGACACATAGTGTGCAATGTAGAAATGTGTTACTACCAGATTTGTCTGCAGAGGCTAACATTTAAATCACAATACGGCTAACCTAAAACATAAATGTTATTGACTTTGTGTTATAAAATTTGGCCTATTTAGTATGTTGGAAATATTTTTAAATCTCTGATGCTTAATTATTTTGTTTGCTAAATTTGTGTTATCTTTATGGCTTTCTAAGAAAGATGTCACCTATCTAATTTTGGCTTTGACTTCTAATAAATAAATAGAATAAACTAGTAAATTATATAGTGCATAAGGTGATAGGTACCATGGAAAATGGCAAATGGACAAGGGAAATGACATTAAGGGACAGTGTGGAAGACTGCTGAAGTACCTGGAAATAGCATCATGAGGGAAGGCCTAATTGCAGCTTGGCAATTAAATGCATCAAAAGTAATCAATATTGAGGTATTCCAAATAAAATTTAGGGTACGTGTTCCTATGCAATACGTATTTCTCATAGACTTTGGTCAGGTACATACACAGACCACACTTTTCTGGGAGAGTACTCAGTATTTAAGAGGTAATTTTGACATAACTCAATTCCCTATGGAAGTTTAAATTCATAGTCATTCATCAATTTCATTGTAGCTTATATGGATGTTGACTCAGAAATATTAAGTTTGAGCAAAATGGCCTAGTTTCACTTTTATCATTTTTGTGGCAACTACTCTTCTTCTTTTGTAGATGTTAATAGTAAGGTTAAATACATAAAAATCAAATAGTAGATGAACATTAAGAAAGTAAATAACCATTACTAGATACTGAAAGCCCCATAGTTAAGCTGTATTAACTTAAATGAATCATTTCTTTACATGTAAAGGTTAGCTATTTAAAAGCCCAAATTGAATTTCTTTCTTGTATATTTGAGCAGACATTCAATTGTGCTGTTTTATTTCCAAGAAGACATTTATACATGCTCATTCTTTTCATATTTGCTATCCAACTAAAAAAAGAGCCATAAGATTACCAAACTGAATCTAAACCAATAAAATATTTTAACACATCACTTCTCACATCCATAAATATACTCTTATTTTTTATCTTGGCCACTTGAAGAGCCAACAAAAATGGGAGAGTTTATGTTAAATAAAAAGGCAACTAAACTTTGTAACATGAGCATAGCAAAGACATATTAAAATTTAAGTGAATGCATCAGTTCGCAGATAGATTCATTTAGGTCACTAACACTCAAACTCTTTCTGAAAGCAGATTTAGCATCCAGGCAGTAGAATGTGAATAAATACTCACCTTGATTGCTTTTAGTTGTTGAATCATGTTTCCTAAATTAGTTCGCATGTAAAGTAGTCCAATTCATTCTAACTAACTGAACGTGGGTCTACTTTTCCTTTCTTTTTGTTTAGTTTAAGGTCAGTATTATTTGTAATTGTTTTAAAAGCTTTTAGTCTTACCCCAGCCCACTTCAGCAGTGCACAGAAGCAGAGATCTAATAATGTGGTCGACAGTTATTTGCTCTGTCCACCCGTCTAGGCTTCCTTCTTTGCCAGTGGAGTGCAACATTGCATCAGGTATTTACCGCTGGACGATCGTGATCCTTTCCCCTGTTTTAGGGGGAAATCCTGATTTCTCTAACATTTAAAGACATTCCCTTCGCCTTAACACTTAATTAGTTTAAGTGATCAAGTTTCTGTTCAATGAGGTGTCGAGGAAGATCTGTTGAGGGACTTCTGTGAATGATTTCTTGTTCTTTTACAGAGCATTTACTACCTCCTTTAATCCACTTAGTAGCCCCGTGGGAGTTTGTATTAATATTATTACCATTTTTCATATTAGAAAACCAAGAACAAGAGGTTTTTACTTTAGGATGAAGCCAACACTGAGGATGGCAGAGTAGAAGGATGGAAGAGATCTGAATCTTGATATTCTTTAGCTACTGACTTGATCAAGACTATACATGTCCCACTTCTGGACTTGTTCATTTATTCATCAAATATTCATGATATGCACTAAGAATTGTTCTAAGTGTTAGGATATAGTTTTGAAAAAATTATGAAAAATCCCTATGCAATGAAGCTAACATTCAAGTAGAGGAAGCCAAACATTAAACAGAATGAATTAATAAATTATATAATGTGTAAGAAAGTTGTCTCAGTCAGCTCAGGCTGCTATAACAAAAAATGCCATAGATTGGGAGGCTTATAAGCAACAGAAATGTATTCCTCAGGATTCTGGAAGTTCATATATAGGGTGCCAACTTGGTTGAATTCTAGTGAGAGCCTCTTTCAGGTGGCAGACTGCCAACTTCTCGTTGTATGCTCACATGTCTGAGAGCAGAGAGACGAAGCAAGCTCTCTTTGCCTCTTATAAGGGTACTAATTCCGTTCATGAGGGTCTATGATCATGACCTCACCTAATGCTAATTACCTCTCAAAGGTGTCCATCCTAATACCATGCTATCAGGGAGAGTAGGATTTCAAGATATGCATTTGGGGAGATATAAACATTCAGCCGGTAGCAAAGGTGATGCATGCAATGAAAACATTAAATCAATAAGGAGATAAGGTATGCTAGGAGGTGGGAGGGGTATTGCACATGGAATCATTTGGGAAGACCTAAGTGAGAAGGTGACATTTTATCAAAGATAGCAAGAAGATACCAGAGAATAAAATTCCCTACTGAGTGTTTTTGTCCCCCTGTTATTTGCAGAAGCATATTTACAGATAGTGAGAGCATTATAAGTTATTCATGTCTTTATAGGAACTAATAACTCCCTGCCTCTCAGTATGTATGTATTTTTTGAAATCTGGTATCATGGCCAATTCAGATGACTTCTGTGGATGTGTTATCTCAGCTTAATTATCTGCTGAGACACACTCTCTGCTTTCTCTATTTCTGAGTCAGTTTGCTATTTCTAGCTATTCAGGTTCTAATAACGTGGAGGGAAAAGGAATTTGCAGGTGGACATTGAAGTGTGTGATTTTAAAGTGTCTATACCGCTTTTGCCATAATACTAGCTAATATTAATTAAGCACTTGCCATACTCTGGGTGATATTCCAAGCCCTTTGCATTAATTATCTACTTTACTCTGGTCATTAGCCCTATGGGTGTTTGTATTTCCATTTTTCACAATAGAAAACCAAGGGCAAAAAGTTAACTTTGCAAAAGTCACAGAATAAGTAATGAAACACAAGGAATTGGACTCTGGAGCCCAAGCAATTAAATGTAAGATAAAAGCTGTTAATTTTTTCAGGTGAATACTGATAACTATTATAGATCCCACGGGAGAATGAAGGATCCTATTCTCTTACAGGTTGAACAACCAATGTAAATCATAAGAACCAATGGTCCTTTACCACAACGAATATGCAGGCCTTTTTTAAAGACTAGTTGTGTCAGAACAGGACAAAAATATATAGTCACAAGTTTGGGAAAAGCATATAATGATGAAATTGCTTACTAATTTCTATGCTTCCAAGTTTAGATCAAATGAAAGTTAAAGAGAACAAGCAATATTGATTCAGTCGGCAACTAAATTACCTTTAAATGCTGTATGTGTTTGGATATCAGTTTTTGGTATCTTTTTTCTTAGTGGTAATGTGAGATAAACTTATTTTTGAAGCATATCTTGGCTGTATTTTTAAATCATGTATTCCAATGATTGTGTTAGCCTCCAGATACTTTTCAGATGAAATATGTCTAAATTTAGAGCAGTGGGTTAATTGTTAATCTGATAGAAGTGCAATAAATACACCCTCTTTTCTCTGTATTTCTAGACACTTTTGACACCCTGTATTATATAGTACTTACCGTACTGTTTTCCAATTGACAATTGAACCCATTGCTATAAATTTAGAGGTATTTCACCTGAAAACATGTTGAGCATTATTTGAATATGTAACTTACATATTTTTTAATATAAATTTATTTATTTTTATTATTTTTGGCTGTGCTGGGTCTTCGTTGCTGCACACAGGAATTCTCTAGTTGTGGCGAGCGGGGGCTACTGTTCATTGTGGTGCGCGGGCTTCCCCTTGCCGTGGCTTTTCTTGTTGCGGAGCACAGGCTCTAGGTGCGCGGGCTTCAGTAGTTGTGGTGTGTGAGCTCAGTGGTTGTGGCGCATGGGCTTAGCCATTCCATGGCATGTGGGATCTTCCAGGACCAGGGCTCGAACCCACGTCCCCTGCATTGGCAAGCGGATTCTTAACCACTGTGCCACCGGGGAAGTCCCTTACATATTGTTTAAAAGTAAGTTTATTCTCTGTTCCCCAACTTTGTGAACCTGAATTTTTTACACATTACAGATTATACCTTTTTAAGGATGCGAAAAATTTCATGGTCTCTATGTTAAGTGAAAAAAACAGGATATAAACACACAATTTTATATACATAACAATATCAAATTTATGAATATATTTGGAGGAGAATATGGTATGTTAACAGGGGTTATCTTAAATCACAATGGTGTGATTTCTTAAATTGAATTAACGAAGTTTTAAAAGGAATATTTATTATTCTTTATAATTAAAAATTTTATTTAAAAAAATGCTGTATGTATTTTTCTATTACATATTATAAAGAGGCATTATTGCCACCACAACAGTGAAACAGTGTACATTTTATTAACCTTGGTGCCTTTAATTACCAAGCTATTTCTAAACTTCTGAATGAGGCAGTCCCCTGCAGTGAAAGTTTCCAAGAGAAAATTAATGGTTAGGTATTATCTGATATTGACTCTGGAGAAGGGAAGAAAAAATGGTTTCTGGAGAAGAAACTTCAAACAGAGGAGAAAGTAAGAATTGAGTGTCCATTCTGATGGGTGGGGTCTGGGAGTTGGAGCAAAGATATGCATTAATGAACTCTAGGGTATGGTGAAGAATTTTCCACAGAGTTGCAAAATATTAGTCCCCAGGATGTTGATAGGTTTTCGGTTAATAATCAAATAAAAATTTAGGTAATAATATAATTTTTGGAGACCCAAAGTAACAGATTTTTAATTTACATTATAATATTTTCACATATGAGGGAACATTTTATGCTATGTTTCCTAAAATTATTTATCCAAGGTTAAATTGCCCCTCCCCTGCCTTCTTCAGCAGGGAATCTTATAGGACTAGGATTCCATGATAGACATTTTGGAAAATACTGAAGAGTGATAGATATGTCTGAGCACTTTAATGAGTGCCCCAGAGAGTTCTCTGGGAACCATGGTTGCTATGGAAAGAGGGGCGGGGGTGAGCTGAGCTATTCCCATGCATGATCCTAGCATTGGGACTGGAACATTTTCACAAGCATCAGCTCCATTAGAGAGTCCTCAATTGGGCAAGGTGGTCTTGTCAAATAGCCAGCATCTTAGGAATCATGTGAAGTTTCCAGATGTTGGTTGAATACCTGGCAACCTGATGACTAAAACTTGTATATGGAAATATAGTCAAGAACAGTCCAGATATATAAAGACCCAATATTTTCAAATTAAATGTCTTATCATTATGTCATGACCTGTCTGCCCATGAGTGCCCTCACACCCTCTCTGCTCTAAGCAGTACTTTGCCAGTTAACATGTTGGCTGTGAACCCTGAGCCTCCCTGGCACATCAGTAGAGTTCTAAACATATTTCCAGTGTTGTGTTAATGCTAGTACCCGGCCAGGTAACATAGAACTGGGTATGTGTGGTGGTATATCTGTGTCAATATTTTCATCTCTCCATATTTCATCTTTTTCATATATTGCAGTTCCCTTTTAAGGCAAAAACTATTTGGCCACATTCTTTAAAAAATGTATACTACAGGAACTTCCCTGGTGGCACAGTGGTTAAGAATCTGCCTGCCAATGCAGGAGACACGGGCTTGATCTCTGGTCCAGGAAGATCTCACATGCAGTGGAGCAACTAAGCCCATACACCCCAAGTACTGAGCCTGCACTCTAGAACCCACAAGCCACAACTACTGAGCCCACGCGCTGCAGCTACTGAAGCCCGCACAATCTAGGGCCCACGTGCCGCAACTACTGAGCTTCTGTGCTGCAACTACAGAAGCCCGCACCCCTAGAGCCCATGCTCTGCAACAAGAGAAGCCACCGCAATCAGAAGCCCACGCATGGCAATGAAGAGCAGCCACTGCTCGCCGCAACTAGAGAAAAGCCCGCGCACAGCAACCAAGACCCAACGCAGCCAAAAAAAAAAAAGTATACTACATAAATGATAAAGTATTATTATTTCAAAGTTTTTAAAAACGGTTAATATTTTGCTTCAGTTCCTGAGCTCTACGCTATTTTGGAAATAAGTTTTGTTATCATAATAAATCAGTAGACGAATGTGTTTTCAGATAAACTGTTGAGTCATTAAGAAGTAAACTTGATATTTTAAAAATATGTATTTCCGGGTGTCCCTGGTGGCGCAGTGGTTGAGAGTCCGCCTGCCGATGCAGGGGACACGGGTTCGTGCCCCGGTTCGGGAGGATCCCACATGCCGCGGAGTGGTTGGGCCCGTGAGCCATGATCGCTGAGCCTGCGCGTCCAGAGCCCGTGCTCCTCAAAGGGAGGGGCCCTAGCAGTGAGAGGCCCGTGTACCGCAAAAAAAAAAAAGAAAAAAATGTATTTCCATTATTGGGAAGGAAAGTGTGAGATTCTGAACTATGGAAAATTGATAAAGAACCTCACAGTAGATGGTAAAACATATGCTGTAATGTAGGTGGTTATCAATACATGATAGTATATGTGTAAACATATGGATTTTATGCAAATATTTTTATTAAGCCTGCTGATTATATTTGTAGATGTCACCTTATGAACATAATAATAGTCAGCTCCCATATCAATGCATTGGAGACTGTTAGTCCTGATGATAGCTCTTTGTAAATCCCTCGGGGCAAAGGACTTCTTCAGTCACTTGTTCAGAGGTTTTTAAACTCTAGTCCAGACCCAGGGAATTGTATTCAAAATTTGTGGGTATGTGTTTATTTATTTTCAAGTGAGAATGTCCAGAGCTTTGGTGAGATTGACAGTGCTGGCCTGTTACCCAGGAGAAGTGAAACATCAATGCTTAGGCACTCCAGTTCATGAGGCAGGGGGAGCCGTGGCAACCTCAGTATGTGCTTAGCATACTTGCTGCACCTGGATTGATGATTTGAAAAAAGCTTGGAGGATTTATCCTTAGCGTTACTTCAACCATCATGTGATCTTTTAATTGAAAGTGATGTGAAGATTCATTATAGTAGGGCTCAATCATGTCCGCACTTTGTCCATTATTCCTGGGTTATTTCCCACCTGATGTGTGTGTGTGTGTGTGTGTGCGTGCGTGCACGTGCACACATGCACAGGTAGCAATGACCCTCTCAGTAGACCCTTTGGTGTAGTGTGACAAGCTAGAGTTAGAAGATAAGTCCTAAGGCTCAGTTTTAGGAAGGAATGCTCCTGTTCATGTAAGCTTAAGCATTTACAAAGTTTGGAGTTTGCTTTTTCTTAGCAAATCAGTTGATAGTTTGAGTTCATAGTTCTGAGATTATTTGGGGGGGGGGTGGTATGTCAGAAGGTTTCAGAGTATTTTTAAGACTATCAGTCCCACACTATCACTGACTCTCAAATTAAGGATGGCTTTGCTTCCAATCCTGAAAAGTACCAAAAATGTTTAGATTCTGTTATTTTAATACACATGCACACACACAAAACCACAAATAAGATCTTTTGCTGCAATTGTTCTTCTTAAGCATATACTAAGTATTGGACAAATCTATTACGAGAATAGAGAGGATGACTCATGCTTGAATCATAATAGACCTCTTTGATCGCTAAAATGAGGAACTATAAAATCTTTATTTGGTCAGCTTCAAGGAGAAAATGATTGTCCTTCAAAGTCTTAGGCATTTTGTCGTGTGGAAGGGATCAAAGCAGTGGAAGCTGCTAATTCAATTTTCTAACAATAAACAGAGAGTCGTGTCCTACAGTACAATAATTGTCTTCCCACGGTTGGCTGAGGGAGAGGAGCGTTACATGCGAACCTCCAAGTATCTACAGTGTTGGGCTTGCACATCCTCCTCCTCCTGGCTGCTGATCTGGCGTTTTCAGCAAATGTCGTCTGACACTTAGTGACTCTCATAATAAACTTTTTGCTGGCTCATCACAAAGGATGAGGTAGAAAACAGAGCAGGACACTACGAAGCTGAAAGGAGTGGGTTTCCTTTGGTTTGGCTTAGTCAAAACATCACATGCCCTTCAAATTCCACCCTCACCATATCAGCCTTCTGCAAGCAAAGCATGTGGAGGATTTCTTTTTTCTTTTTTTTTTTAATTTTATTGGAGTATAATTGATTTACAGTGTTGTGTTAGTTTCAGGTGTACAGCTAAGTGATTGTTATACATATACATATGTTCATTCTTTTTTAGATTCTTTTCTCATATAGGTTATCACAGAATATTGAGTAGAGTTCCCTGTGCTAAACAGCAGGGTCCTTGTTGGTTATCTATTTTATATATAGTAGTGTGTGTATGTTAATCCCAAACGCCTAATTTATCCCTCCCCGTATGTTTCCCCTTTCATAACCATAAGTTCATTTGTATCTTTTTTAAAAAAATTAGATTCCACATATGACTGATGTATGATATTTATCTTTCTCTGTCTCACTTATTTCACTTAGTATGGTGATCTCTAGGTCCATCCACGTTGCTGCAAATGGCATTATTTCATTGTTTTTTGTGGCTGAGTTGTATTTCATTTATGTATGTACCTCTTCTTTATCCATTCCTCTGTCAATGGACATTTAGGTTGCTTCCATGTCCTGGCTATTGTAAATAGTGCGGCAATGGACAATGGAGTTCATGTATCTTTTCTTTTTTAAAAAAATTAAAAAAAAATTTTTATTGGAGTATAGTTGATTTACAATGTTGTATTAGTTTCAGGTGTACAGTAAATAAAGTGAATCAGTTTTACATATACATATATCCACTCTTTTTAAGATTCTTTTCCCATATAGGCCATTACAGAGTATTGAATAGAGTTCCCTGGGCTAGATGGTCCTTATTAGTTACCTATTTTATATATAGTATTTTATATATGTCAATCCCAATCTCCCAGTTTGTCCCTTCCCCCCCAGTGGCTGTGTTCTAAGCACTTCACATGACTTAAGCCACTTAATTCCCATAAAAACCCATGTGGAAGGTGCTATAATCCCCACTTTTTAGATGAGGAAATGAAGGCCCTGAGAATTTACATAACTTGCAGAAGCAGAATACATATATACCCATGCAGTGGCTTCTTAACCATTTTGCAATCCTGCCTGTGGATACTTGAAATGGAAACATATGTTTGGAAGAAAGGGGGACAGGGAATTGGGAAGGGTGGAGAAGAATTAACAATGCCTGCTGAGTGTGCCAGGAGTGGACTAGGTGCTGCACTCAGATTATCTAATTTTGTCCTGTAACATTTTATTTTATGAGGTTAAACAGTTTGCTAAGGGTCACAACCAGTTAAGTGGAAGAGTCAGGAATTGTCAGATTCCAAGGGCTCATGAATTTTCCTTTATACCAACGCCACTTGAAAAGAGAAAAGCAAAAACAGAAAACAAACATTAGAAAACTCAGTTTTTAAGTTTCCTTCAAAATCCTTGGACAGTTTTTTTGGGTTTGTTCATTCAGTTGTTTCTAATTAAAATCATAATGACTTAGCACCTTAGACCTCGTATTAGATTTAGTGAATTAAATGAATAGGTATTTCTGCTCATAAAAAGAAGTTCTCATGATATGTCCAACGTGTGTTTTGGCAAGGGTTCTCACATCCTTTTTTCTTTTTGAGAAAAAAAGAAAAACTGTGTTGCAATATCGTTTGAAAAATTTCACATCCTATTTCACAGAAATTTTTAGTCTTTCAGAGGCCGAAACATAAATTCAAAAAAAATTTAAATGGCTACTCGTATGACAGACAAAATCCTTTTAGATTTTGACTTGCTCCCCCTGCATGACCAGCATGTAGAAACAGAAGCCATCACATGAATGGTGTGACCTATTTGTCTTTGCCCCTACTTGCTGATATGAGACCTCAGCCATCTGTATAGAGCCCCTCTGGTTTTTCTGGGAATTGCTCTGCCCCCGGATTGCCAGACACATGCTGATGAACAAGTCTGCTTCCCAACCCCCGCCCAGCACCTTGTATGTGCTTAGTGTTCACCAGACCCCTCTGAACCCCATGACAACTGGGATACTGGAGCCCTTGAAGTTCTAAAGCTGCTCAGGTTTCTGCTGTAAACTGGAAGAGCTTCTTTGATGGCCTGCTAGTTCTGCTCCTCTTCCAGTGTCCTGATTATGATGTGAGTCAGGATGCTCTTGACTTTCTTTCTTTCCACACACCCCAGATGAGAATGCAGCAGGCCTGGAGCAACAGATAAGTCCAAGGAAGAGGCATCGTGTGCACTCATATTCACCTCTCTTCACCGGACACCAAGGCTTTCTGTTGAGCTCATTATTCTGGGCTGCCTTTTCCATCAGAATAATTACTCTCCTGGGAGTTGCCCAGCCGCATTGCAAAAGGGCTTCTGGAGAGTCCACCGTCCCATTTTCCTAAATATGCCCAGACCAGTCTAATGAACTCTCAGAGTCAAGTTGAGATACCCTTCCACGCTGTATAATACCTAGTAGAAATGAAACATCACAGACATTGTTGTATTTCATCTTTATAACAACTGCATGAGGAAAGAATATTATTTCCATGAGTCAGTTAAGGCTTAGTGTGATGAAATAACTTGTCCAAGGATGTGGAGAGTAATAGAGATGGATCACTGATGACTTCTGAACCCAAGTTCATGACTCTTTCCACTATATCACAGTTTCTTCCAGTTAAGAAAAAGAAAACCAACAAACTCTACTTTTTTCCAAAAACATTAAAACCAGAAATCCTCATCCTTATGTATCATAGAGTGATATCTCTAGCAAATTACGTATTTAAGCAACCCAGAAACCCCAAATTCAGGCAGAGTGGTATTCACTTATGCCATGAAGACAATTGTTTTCATTTTCTCTTTGGATTGGTAGGACTCACACATGGTAGACAAGGCATTCGATTTGAAAGAAAACATTGATTTGATTCATTCCAACTGTAAATCTGGAATGCATCATTCAATGTATGGAGTCACAGTTATTCTTCTAGGCATCTGGACTACAGTATAATTTCCTATAAATAACATTATTTACTGACAGACTTTAAACTGCAGATCTTAAAAAGAAGAAAGAATTTGAAGATGTTTCCACTTTCTTTTTAGTGACCCATTCAAAATATATTTGTACAGTAAGGTTATAGAATTACAGGAGCATTTATATCTCAATGAATTAACGATTTATAGCACATTACTGTTAAGAAAACAAAGCCAAGAAAACACAGTACCTGTGTCCAGTGATACATTGTATATGATATTGAGGGTACCTCTACCCTCACATACACATGCACATGACGTGGGTTAAATCAGAGAAATGTTCTGTGCAGGTGGTCTCAGACTACATAACAAACATAAACCGCTTATTCAGGTGAACCTATTGGCTTCTTCTCTGAGTTTGTGCCAGGTGGATAAGCTAAGGGTTATCTTGAGAGCTTTTCCTTTCCTAATGCTTATCGCCCACACAATAAGCTGTTTGAAACTCAAAATGGTTTGCGTATGGTAGAGATTGTAGTAAAAACTTTTGCTGAAATGCTAAAATGAGGTCAAGATCATAAACTTGATCTCATGAATGAGAAATAACATGTTATGGATTAAAAGTCTGCAATAATCTAATACAGGTAAACACATATATAATAAATGTATGATCTAGATTTAGTAGCAAAACTGCAAACGCACCTCATCTGGCCCCTTACTTCCCCTACCATCTATGCTACTTCGCCACATGGGCAGGGTTGCTGGAGCTTCTCTGTGTAATGTTTCCGTCTTTCCTGCTCTCCTCAGTTTCCAGAAATTTTACACTTGACAATTCCAGTTCATAGAGCATGTGCGCAATAAAATCATACTAATAGAAGTCTTCTGTTGGAAGCGAAGAGATTTTTGTATGAAGTTCATAAAAATATAATCTACTCCTATTCCTAGTGTTAACGTTTGTGTAAACCACCTTAGAGATTGAGGTTCCAATGTATATTACAAATCATCAAACTTGTCATGAACTCTGGGATCCTCTGTCATAACAAGTATAATGATGAAAATGAAAACAATATTGATAGGAAACTTTAAAGTTTTAAAATGTTCACATGTATTTTTCATATTAATGGAATTAATACATATTAATCCCTGACATTTAATATATATCATGTTAGTTGTTATGAACTCCTTGCTATATGTTTCATTATCCCTACTTAATGAAAGAGCACCATTTATTATTGTCTCCAGATCACAGATGGAAAAAGTGACTCTGGGTTTAATGCTCTTCTCCACTAGGTAAACAGTAATGCAAAGCCATGAAGAAAGTAAAATATATATCTATATACCTATATACATATATTAGGTATAAAATACTTTGAAACAAACAAAAATCTAGAATTGTTATAATTTAGTGTATCATTCTTTATTTTATTAAATTCTTTCAGCACAGGTGAGGGGTGGTTTGATAAGTGTTCAACTCCATAATTCCATTTTACAGAAGTGAATTAAATTCTGAGGGAGAACAAAGGATTTTCTCATTCTTGCACATAAGATAAACAATGAAATTCAGATTGCATTCACATACCAAATGTAGGGTATTTACCGAGACTTCTAGGCTAGAGATAGACAACATAAAGCGAAATAAAAATTTTAATTTTGTGTGATAGAACAAAGGCGGGGAGATTATATATCTTTTCATGGTTACATAGAGATGCCAGCTAACCACCAAAATTCATGACTGCCTTGCCGTAGTATAGAGTTGTAGTTGGGAAGTCACTGCTGAGCTAGGCATCACAGATCTCTTTACATTTATATTAGATGTGGGAGTAGATCTCGCCAATGGAACATGAGTGGAACATGGTCAAGGTTATGTTTTCTCTAAGTTTTCTTCCCTTTCTGCTAACTTAGGCAGTGAAGAATGAGGCTCCAAGAGATGGAAGAGTCAGAAGACAGAAGTCACCTGAGTCTTTAAATCATCATGTGGAGGAAAGCAACATGCCAGGAATACCCAGGTTAGACTATTGTCCAGCTGAGAAATAAACTTTTCATATAGCTGTAGCCATTGAAATTTTGCAATTTATTATAGCAGCTAATGTTATCTAACCAATGAAAAATTGAACATGTGTTTCAGTAAGGAGTTAATATCATGTGACAGGTAAAACTAAGCCCTAAATAAATTTTAAATTTATTTTTAAAATTTTTTTATTTTTTATTTATTTATTTTTGGCCACGTTGGGTCTTCATTGCTGCGTGCGGGCTTTCTCTAGTTGTGGCGAGCAGGGGCTACTCTTCGTTGAGGTGCGCGGGCTTCTCATTGCGGTGGCTTCTCTTGCTGTGGAGCACGGGCTCTAGGTGCATGGGATTCAGTAGCTGCGGCATGCAGGCTCAGTAGTTGTGGCGCACGGGCTTAGTTGCTCCAGCATGTGGGATCTTCCCGGACCAGGGCTCAAACCCGTGTCCCCTGCATTGGCAGGCGGATTCTTAGGCACTGCGCCACCAGGGAAGCCCTTAAATTTATTTAAAAGAAGTTAATTCACTCTTAATAAAAGAGTAACTTATTTTTCTTATTTTAAAAATTATAAATACTGCATAAACTAAATGCATATTTTTTTCAGAAATGATGTATAAACAATCTTTTTACTAGCTGATGTAATTTATAGATGTACTCTCTAATTAGTTATACAGATATTATCTCACTTTTAAGAGAAGTTATAGATAACAAGGATACTTTTCTTCACATATGTTACAGATGGGACTCTCTAATTAAATATACAGATACTATTTTACTTTGTTCTGAAATGTACAAACCCAGCCTTGGGCCAGCATGATGTTATCAGCTGGAGAAGTGATCTAAGGCAAACTGGAATTTGGAGAAATCTCTCTGTGACACTTAAAAAGTGATCTCAGCATGTCCCGGTTTATGTGTGGGTTCTTGTCACATGCACTTACATGCACATTCTCAGTCATGGTGGCCAAGGGCCAGGATCCAGAGATGGAGATCTAGTGAAACATTTCCTATCTGTGAGACTTTGGCATCGTACTTTACCTTCCCCAGTCTCAGTTTCCCCATTTGTAACATGAGAACAATAATATCTAAGCTGTAAGATTTTTATGAAAACAAAAGGAGATAATACACATGAAAGTATCTTTTAATCTGTAAAGCAAAATTCATATGGTATTTGTTGTCGTTATTTATTGGACCTTATATTCTATCACACACAAAAAATAAATTCGTAGAAAAGCTTGGCTTAAATTTAGCAGAAATTCACTTTTTGCAGGACTGCATGAATATGTGTATTTTTTTTAGTATTTCTGTGTTTCCCTGTACTTTTTTGCTCCCTTGCAGGGGGTTAAAGAAAAGACAAATTAGTCATCTGAGATTATCCATACAATCCACTCTTGTAGGTCAAGATGGAGCCATGTTAATGGAGAAAAGATATCATTTATTTACAAACACTTCAGTTAACTGAAGTGACTATGTATACTGGACTGACCTCAGAGCTTCTAGAGGGTCACTGTGTATAGGAAAAAAATAAAGGAATCATCAACATTCATCATGCTGACGCCTGTTTGTCTGATATCTTTTAGAATATTGTGGGAAGCTAACAGTGAAATTTGGCAAACAATTTGGAATTTGTATGTGTGTGTGTGTGTTTTATAAAATGTGGCTTTTAGACTTGTAGTTAATCTTGGCCCAAACCCCATTCTCTGGTGTTCTCGGCAAACAAAGTCTTTAAATACAAGGGATGCTGAATACCGACTTGTGAAAGGAAAGAGGGTGTTGATAAATTTAATAGTCATACGTGTCATGATATTTCAGAAAATTGCAGTCAATTAGAGAATAACTGTACTATATATTTTTAAAAGATGGGATTCAATACTGGCATTTAGGTAGGAGAGACGTATTTTTATATGCTGTAAGTAGATATGTATTGTGATTTAATGACTGTACATTCATTTCAGTCTTACTCTATAAGAATACTCAGGTAGGACAATATTAGAGAGTCTTCAGAAATCAGAAACAGATGTCAAGATTGTAAATCCTAGATAGCAACACAGAATTTCTATTTTTCAAAAGATAAAAAGTGTAGCCCTTGAAAATGGGAACAAATGATATTAGTCCTATGGTCAGCAATGGAAATCGCAAATATTGTGGTACAATGAGTTTTCATTTGAATAGATATTCAAGATACAGCAGTGATCTTCATCTGTCTTATGTCAATTAAGTAAAAAAACAAAGAAGCCTCAAACATTCTGTGAATTATGACAGTTACTTGGCATCTGTTTGTGTAGAGGCTCTAGACTAAAGTATTAAAGTCCAGTACTCTATGGAGACAACAATTTAGAAGAAAAATTTGGGTAATAAATGACCAGCGTCTCTCAGTGACATTTATATATTCTGTAGCACTTAGAAGATTCTTTTTATTTAAAAGGTCTGTCATTTTTAAATGACTTATTTATCCTCTTTTGTGAAAATGCAGAGAATTCTGAAAAGGATTTATTGCTGTTATTTCTAGCTACAGTGGGGTGATAGAAGACTTGGGTAGAAAGCAATAAAAAATAGCTGCTTAAGTATCTCGGGTAATTTGAAGTTCATTAAGTCCTGACTTATCTTGTCTCCCGTTGTCTAAATGTTTCTTTTATCCTTATTATTAGATCCCATTTTTCAATCGTTTAATCATTCTGTGGCTCTGCTCTAAACCTGCTTCAAATTGTCTAATTTTCTTATAAATTGTGCAGCCCAGAAATGAACAGAAATTTCTGTTAGTCCTCTTGATTAAAAATTTTTTTTGTTTTTGTTTTGCTAACAGTTATGTGGGTGTCTAAATAATTTGCATATGATGTTTTAAAGTTTCCAGTGAAAACAGGAAGTTATGGCATTCTAATAGCAACCCAATGCAAATATGTGGGACTTTAGTATAATTTACCCTCTGGACACAATAGTGAAGTATCATTTTCTTCCGGTTATATTAAGCAAGCGGCAGCTTCATTTGAATAGTGACATATTCAAACACACTCAAAAACTATTTACTGGCCTTTTTGTGTGATGATAAATTGCCTCTGCTAAAAAGGTTTTTATATAGTTTGAACAATTTGTTAAGAAGCAAAAACAGACCTCAGAATTTACTAGCGGAAACAAATAGTATAGTTGTCATCTCTAATTCATTTTGAATCACTGACTTCTATTGATGATGTTCTTGTGAGCAATGACGCATCCTGCTGATGTATAAAAATAGGAAATTCCGTTCTTTGGGGCATATTTTTCAGTGCTCAAAAGTATTCAGTTTCTAAATTACACTACATGTCCGCCATGTATACACAAATTTATTCCTTGATTCTGAAACCTGGCATTTTGTTTTATATGAAATGCTGTTGCCTTGAGGGCAAGGGAGAACAGAAACGAGTAGAGGTCAGAGTTGAATTTTAGACTTAGAATTATTTGCCAATTCCAGTCTCCATACCTCACTATCTATAAAAGATTATTCATTTCCAATAATGAAAGAAATTTCTAAATGAAGATCCTTCCTCATCTTGCTATGATGTATACTTAGAATGTGTTATTTTAAACTTTTTTTAAAGACCAACACAATTGAACATTCTAAATTAAAAGTATTTGAATTCCAAAGATTTACCTATACTTACTATACATGAATAAATCTAGAGGACAGCAAATGTATTTTCAAATACAAACCTAGTTGATACAAAGAATCCCACATATGTTAAGCTGTCTGAAGTTGTGGCACATATATACAATGGAATATTGCTCAGCCATAAAAAGAAACGAAGTTGAGTTATTTGTAGTGAGGTGGATGGACCTAGAGTCTGTCATACAGAGTGAAGTAAGTCAGAAAGAGAAAAACAAATACCACATGCTAACATATATATATATATATATATATATATATATGGAATCTAAATAATAAATAAATAAATAAAGGTTCCGAAGAACCTAGGGGCAGGACAGGAGTAAAGCCGCAGATGTAGAGAATGGACTTGAGGACACAGGGAGGGGGAAGGGTAAGCTGGGACGAAGTGAGAGAGTGGCATGGACATATATACACTACCAAATGTAAAATAGATAGCTAGTGGGAAGCAGTCGCGTAGCACAAGGGGATCAACTTGGTGCTTTGTGACCACATAGAGGGGTGGGATAGGGAGGGTGGGAGGGAGACGCAAGAGGGAAGAGATATCGGGATATATGTACGTGTATAGCTGATTCACTTTGTTATACAGCAGAAACTAACACACCATTGTAAAGCAATTATACTCCAATAAAGATGTGAAAAAAAAATATATCAAGCTTTACTTTACCACTTATAATTACTGCTTAACCAATCAAATAATTATGAAAATACATTTACTGTGAACATAAGTCTTTATTTTACTGGGATAAATGCCCAGAAGTAAAATTGCTATCATACAGTAGTTGCATGTTTATATTTTTTAAGAAACTGTGAAATTCTTTTCCAGAATGTCTGTAGCATTCTACATTTCCACCAGAAATATGTGAGTGTTCCAGTTTCTCTGTATCCTCACCAGTATTTGTCACTTAACAAATAATTTATTCTGATAGGTGTATAGTGATATCACATTGTGGTATTGACTTGTACTTGCCTGATGGCTAATAACGCTGATTGCTTTTTAATGTGCTTTTTTGCCATTTGCATATCCACTTTGGTACAATATCTGTTTATATCTCTTGTCCATTTTCTAATTGAATTGTTTGGAGTTTTTTTGCTGTTATTTTGAGTGTTCTTTACATATGCTAGATATTTAGTCCTTTTATTAAACATGTAGTTTGCAGGATTTCGAGCCCATCTCCAGTGACAGGTGACTTCCACTCCCAAACCTGCCTGCAGCCCCAGGCCTGCAATTAACAAATGAGTGGGAGAGGTCTGTGTGCTGGTCAGTGCAGGAACTCAGAGCCCACTGAAACTCTCAGAGTGGGTATCGGGACCCTTTGTCATAAGGAGCAATGCTGCCCTATGGTAATTGTCTCTACCTGCATGCTTCACTAGGCTTTTATTTCTAGTCTTTCTATGAAATTTACAAAGTCTCCAGAGAACATGAAAAGGAACTGGACCATGAATTTGACTTGAGGCTGACACTGTATTTGGAGGATTAAAGAAGAAACCAGTCAACTTTGAATGGAGCTTCTGGATGAAGTGGGGGAAGCAGCAGCTGGTATGGCTTCTCCTTGGACACATGGCTGTGTCTCAAATGGCCAGTCTACTTGCAAGGAAGATTCCTAATCTGAAAAAAAAAGGTCTGTGCTTGGAAATCTACCCTGTATAAACAAAACACCACCAAAAACTGACTTGGAAGTCAACCTAGGACAAATATTTGATCCTTATACATTCATGGAAGTGAAGAAACTGCAAGGTAAGAAGCAGCAGAAGTTTCTGGGCAAGAGAGACCAGAACATGAGACTGAGCAAAGTACCACGTGGTTAGAGATGTGTACCAGACTTGAGCTATTTTTCAACTCTTTCCTGAAAATCTGTACTTTCTGGGTCTGCTTCTCATCCTGGAATATAGGGAATTCCAAGAATGCACTAACTTTCCTTTAAATATGATACTGATTACTCTGTTGTACTCAAGGGGTTTCCATCTTCTAAAGGAGCAAAAACTAGACGATTAGATGCTGTCAGATCTGAATATTTTAAAATTTCATATAACTTTCCTTGTTTTTGGTTTTATTCAGATGTAATTCACACATAGCAGTGTATAATTTTAACATGTACAGCGTGATGACTTAACTTACATATATTATGAAATGATTACCACAATAAATTTAGTTATCATCATCTCGTATAGATACAAGATGAAAAGGATTGTTTTGTTTTCTGTGAAGAGAACTTTTAAGATCTACTACTCTTAGCAACTTTCAATTATACCACACAGCAGTGTTAAGTATAGATATCATGTTGGTACATTATACCATCAGAACTTACGTATCTCATAATTGGGTATGTGTGCTTTTTGACCACTTTCATCCAATTTCATATAACTTTCTGAGCTGCTGATGATAAATAATACCTTTATTGTATTCCTAAAAAACACCATGTAGTTTGTAAAAATTATCTCTCAGCCTCTAGATTGTCTTTTCATCTTCTTAACAGGAACTCATGCAAAGCAAAAGTTTTTTAATGTTGATGAAGTTCAATTTATTCTATTTTTTCTTCTGGATCATGTTTTTGGTTTCAAGTTTAAAAACACTTTCGCTAGCCCTACATTCCAAAGATCCTCCATGTTTTTCTAAGTTTTATAATTTTTCAATTTCGCATTTAAGTCTGTGACCCCTTTTAAGTTAATTTCTATATAAGGTATAAAGTTTAAATCACAGTTATTTTTGCCCCACCAATGGCTGTCTGATTGCTTTTTTTTTTGGGCAAAACTATCCCTCCTTCATTGAATTGCTTTTGCACCTTTGTCAAAAGAAAGTTGAATATATTTGAGTAGGTCATCTTGATTTCTTTCATTAGCATTTTGTAGTAGTTTTCATCATGGAAGTTTTGTGCATGTTTTCATAGAATTACACTATTTATTTTATTAAGTGATTATACATGATATCATATTTTCAAATTTTGTTTCCATGTATTCATTACAAGTATGTAGAAATGCGATAGATTTTTTCTGTTTACTTTGTATTTTGCGACCTTGCTAAACTTACTTTTTAGTTTTAGAAGCTTTTTGTGTGTTTTTGGTTTTTGCATATTCCTTGGGATTTTCTATGTAGATAATCATGTCGTCTGCACATGGCACAGTTTTAGCCCTTTCTTTCCAATCTGTATGCCATTATTTCCTTTTCTTGCCATGTTGCACCCGCTAGAACTTCCAGCACTATGTTGAATAAGAGTGGTGAGAGTAGATATCCTAGCCTTGTTCCAGATCTTATAGATAAAGCATTCACTCTTTCATTCTTAAGTGTAATTTTAGCATCAGGTTTTTTGTGGATCCTATTTATCAAGTTTAGGAAGTTCCCCCTCAATTCTTACTTTTCTGAGAGGTTTTTCTTCTTTTTTTAAACATTAGTGGGTGTTGAATTTGTTCAAATTCTTTTTCTTCATAGATTGATATGATCACGTAATTTTCCTTTTACAGTTTTTAATATATTGGATTATATTAATTTATTTTCAAATATTCAACGAGTCTTAAAACTCACTTGGTCATGGTGTGTAATTTGCTTTATATATTGCTGAATTCTATTTGCTAATATTTTGTTAAAGATTTTGCATCTATATTCATGAGGGATATTTGTCTCAAGTTTTTGTTTTGTTTTATTTGGTACCATCTTTGGTTTTGGTTTCAGAGTAATACCAGTTTCAAAAAATAAATTAAGAAGTGTCCTCTCTTCTTCTTTCTTCTTTAAGAGATTCTACATAACTGGTGTCAATTTTTCTTAAATTATGACTTCAGTTTACTTAATTGTTATAGGTTTATTCAAATTATCTATTTCATATTGGATGAACTGTGGTAGTTTTATGTTTCTTGGGGAATTGGCCAATTAATCCTAAATTATCAAATTTAGCTGTGCAGTGTGGCTCATAGCATTCACTTATTTTTATTTTGATGTCTGCAGGATCTGTCTTATTCCTGATATTGGTGATTTGAATTATCTGTTTTGCTCTTTATCTCAGTCTTGCTGGCAGTGCATCAATTTTATTTATCTTGTAAGGAAGCAGCTCTTTATTTTATTGATTTTCTCTTTTTTTTTTTTCTGTTTTCAGTCCTATTGCTTTCTGCTCTTATATATATTATTTCATTCCTGATACTTGCTTTGAGTAACTTGGCCCCTTTTTTTTTTAGGTTCTTGAAATGGGAGTCTAGATTATTGATTTGAAACATTTCTTTTATAAAAACCTAAGTGCTCTAATTTAGTGCCAAAAATTTCCCTCTCATCCCTGCTTTACCTATGTCCTCCAAATTTTGATATGGTATATTTTCATTTTGTTAAATATATTAGATTTTTTTTCTTGAATCTTTTCTCTTTGATGAATTAATTGTTTGTAATTGTTTTGTTTAATTTCCAAGTACTTGGGGGATTTTTCTGTTTTCTTTCTATCACTGATTTAGAGTTTGATTCTGTTGTGGTCAGAGAACACACTTTCTATGGTTTAAATTCTTTCAAATTTGTTGGATTTTTTTTTTAAATGACCCAGAATATGGTCTATCTTGGTATAAGTTCCATGGATGCTTAAAAATAATGTGTGTTCTGCTTTTGTTAAGCAAAGTATTCTAAAAATGTCTATTAGGTTCATTTTTTGCATGGTGTTGTTCAGTTCTTCTATACCCTTGCTGATTTTCTGTTTAGTTGTTCCGTCAGTTGTCGACATAGGGGTGTTGATGTCTCCAACCATACTGGTGGATTTGAATATTTCTCCTTTTAGTTCTATTGGGTTTTGCTTCATTTATTTTGCATCTGGGTTGTTCGGTATTTATATTTATGATTGCTATGTCTTCTTGGTGCATTAATCCTCTTGTCATCATTATTAAATAGCCTTCTCTGCCTCTGGTAATTTTATTTGCTCTGAAGTCTACTTTATCTGATATTAATATAGCTAATGCTGCTTTCTTTTGATTAATATTTGCATGATATATCTTTTTCCAACTTTTTCTTTCAACTTCTTATATCATTTTATTTGAAGTGAGTTTCTTGTACAGTAAGTCCCCTACATACAAATGAGTTCCGTTCTGAGAGCGCGTTCGTAAGTCCAACAGAGTTAGCCTAGGTACCCAACTAACACAATCTGCTATATAGTACTGTATTGTAATAGGTTTGTAATACTTTTCACACAAATAATACATAAAAAATAAACAAACCCAAAACATAAAGAAAACATTTTTAATCTTACAATACAGTACCTTGAAAAGTACAGTAGTACAGTACAACAGTTGGCATACAGGGGCTGGCATCAAGTGAGCAGGCAAGAAGAGTTACCCACTGGAGGAGGGAGAGGAGGTGGGAGATGGTAGAGCTGAAGGATTGTCAGCAATAGGAGATGGAGGGAAAGTTGCTATTTCACTTACCCCTGACGTTGATGGCACAGGTTCTGGTTCCCTGTTGGATTCAATTCTATCTACCCTACTGAAAAAGCAATCCAGTGATGTCTGATTAGTAGCTCTTTTTTTTCTCACCATAGATGACATGGTAGCACTGGATTGCATTCTGAACAGCTGCTGCAACCTTCGTGTACCAGTCTATGTTAAGGTCCTATGCATCAAAAACTAACAGTGCCTTGTCAAATAAAGAAAATCCCCTTGCCATTTCCTGTGTCGTGAGTCTCTTCAGTTCTTTAGTTACTTCTTCCTCTTGTCTCTCTTTGTCCTTTCTCTGGGCCTCCAATTCCATCAGGTCTTCATTAGTAAGCTCCTCATGTTGCACAGCAAGGAGTTCCATGAAGTCGCCCTCTTGCAGATCTAGCTCCAGCTTCTCACTGAGGGTCACTAAGTTGCTGAAGACCTCTTTGGACTCCTCATCCACCTTCTAAAATCCACAAAAATTGTGAACAAACTGCGGGCAAAGTTTCTTCCAAACTCCATTCATGGTGACGGCCATAACCTCATGCCAAGCAAAGTCAATGTTTTTTATGGCCTTGTAGATGCTATAGTCCTTCCCAAATTTACAAAGTTGTTCCTGATTCATCACTCAGCTTTACAGCCTGACGAAAACTGTGACCTAAATGATATTTCTTGAAAGTCGCTGTAACTCCCTGGTCCATAGGTTGGATGAGCGACGTAGTATAGTATTCGGTGGCAGAGGCACTACTTTGATGTTGGGATGAAAGTCGTCCATGAATGGGGAGGTGGCCTGGAGCATTGTCAAGCAGTAGAAGAATGTCCAATGGGATGTCCTTCTCCAAGCAATATTTCTCTAACCTCTGGGATAAAGTGATGGAAAAACCAGTCCTGGAAAATGACCTGTGTAACCCAGGCTTTGGGGTTATTTTTCCACACAATAGGGAGAGAGCCCTTGGCTATGTTTTTAAGGTCTCTTGGGTTCTCTGAGTGATAAACTAAGAGAGGCTTCAGCTTCATATGGCCAGAAGCATTGTATATGCTCATTGTATAGTTTTTTATTTTTAATGGTTGCTCTAGTTATTACATTATACAGATAGAATTTAGCACAGTCTAATGGTGGTGTCATTTTACCACAGTGAAGTATGAAACCTTGCTTTTCTTTACATCCCTTTACCCTCCCCTATCTGTAATACAATTGTTGTAAATATTTCCTTTACGTACATGTGGAACCACATGAAACAGTCCTATACTTTTTACTTCAATCATCAAACATGATTTAGTATTTTGTCTATATTTTTGCACACCACGTTCTATTTTACTTCCTGATGTTCCAAGATTCTTTCTTATTGTGTTTATTTTTCTCTTTAGAGGACTTCCTTCAGCCATTCTTTTAGATTAGAACTGCCAGGAACATATTCTCTTAGCTTTCCTTCATTTCAGAATATCTTGATTTCCTCTTCATTTCTGAAATAGATTTTCATTGTATATTTGATTCTAGATTGAATAGTTCTTTTCTTCAGCACTTGAAAACTGTAGTGTAATTCCTTCTGACCTCCACTCTTTCTGGTGAGAAATTTGCTGTCATTCAAATATTTTTCCTCCATATGTAATGTGCTATTTCTCTCTCATTTCCTTAAAAAAATATTTTTTGTTCTTTTAGTCTTCCAAAGTTTGACTACAATACATCTTGGCATGGATTTCTCCTATTTTCAGTTCACTCAGCTTCATTCTTTAAGTAGGCCTTTTGCTAAATTTCAAAAGTTTTCAGCTTTGATTATTTGATTTGATGTTATTCAGTTACTTTTTCATTACTCTCTCCTTTCTCCTCTATTTCAAGGATTCCAGTTGAATGAATATTAGATATTTTTGGTATAGTTGCACAGGTCCCTGAGGCTTTGTTAATTTTTTTAAGTCTATTTTTTCTCTATTGTTTCCAACTGGGTAATTTCTATCGTTCCACTTTCCAGTTCACTGTTTATGTCTTCTGTCCCTTACATTCTGCTATTGAACTCATTTACTGAGTTTTTTTAATTTAAATTATTATTTGTTTGAGTTTTAGTTCTAAAATTTCCATTTGGTTCTCCTTTATAGCTTCTATTTCTTGGCTCGCATTTTCTATTTATTTCTAATACTTTCTATTTTTTCATTTGTTTCTTACATGTTTTTAATTGCCTCTTCAATCATTTTTATAATAGCCTTTTTATAATCTTTGTCAGATAATTCTATTATCTCTGTCATTTCAGTGTTGCCATCTATTGATTGTCTTTTTTCATTCAGTTTGAGATCTTCCTGGTTCTTGGTATAACAAATGACTTTCTATTGAAACCTGAAAATTTAAGGTATTATAAGATTCTGGATCTTATTTAAACCTTCTATTTTAGCTGATTTTCTGTGACCCCCACTGCACTAGGAAAAGGGGTGGGGTGGCACCTTGTTACTGCCAAATGGGGGTAGAAGTGCAGGTTTCCCACTTGGCTTCCATTGACATCTGAGGAGGGAAGGTTCCATGTGACTCCTGGGTCAGAGTGGAATTTCTGGCTTCTCACTAGGCCTTTATTCCTACCTCTCTGGCTAGGAGGAATAGGAGTTACTGCTCCCTACGTGGCCTCTACCGGTACTACAGAGGGGAGAAATGGCCTCTTTCCTGCTGGGTGGTGGTGAGAGTCCTGTCTTTCCACTTGGCCTTCTCTGACACCATCCCAGTTGTGGGAGGTTGGGTGCCTTATTACAGCCTGGCATGGGTGGAAGTCTAGGCAACTCACTCAGCCTTTGTCGGTATGGGTGTGTGTTGGGCCATAGTTATTTCTGTGATATTTGTCTGGAGTAGAGTAGTTCTTATCTAAAAGATATTTGGGTGCTTTTGTTTGCTTGTTTTGTCTGTGCCTGCTAGTTTTACCATGTTGCTAGCTTCTTTAACTGAGAATTTGGGATATATGAGGCCAAAAGAAAATTCAGAGAACTCACCATCATATCATCCCTGAGGTCCCTAGCCAATCTGCCTTCTTTTCTCCTTTTGGAGTCTTTTGATGTTTATTTTATGTATAAAGTCCAAAGTTTTCTGTTGTAATTAGTGGGAGAAAAAGAAAAAGTATGTTTACTTTATCTTCTTGAAAGTGGAAACTAGATCTTGCATATTTAACCACTAGGAAATCTTTCCATCACACAGGAGGGTTACTTGCTGCTTAATCTGAAATGCAGTACACATCTGAATCTCTAACACTGTGAGTGATTCGTTACAGGCCTAAATGATTCTCCCTACTTAGCAAATCACATTAAAACAGATGTAGTACTGTGACCCATATTATCGTGGGTTATGAAAAGTAGAAATGTTGTTTCTTTTTACATAATGCCAAAATATCCAAGAATTCTGCTATAAAAATGAATGTTATGGTACTAAGGATGTACAAAAAAGAAAATATTTTAATTTGTTTAAGAAACTCCTGGGGCCTTATTATTGATACAATGATGAGCCATTTCAGACAGCTAATCAGTTAGAAGGTAAAGCACTGAAAAGTGTGTCCCGGTGAATTTTCCAGCCTGTGTAGACGGACACTGGGAATGTTTCTTTTGTTCCTTAATCAACACCAAAAAATATCACAGAGTTCCTCATTAACTAAAGAGCTATTTTCACACATTTTTTGAGCAATACAAAAAATAAACACATAGAACAAACTAATTGAATAGTCAAGAAATACAAAGGAGTTTTGCCTAAAACTAAACACTAAAGTGTAGACCAAATTTTATTCAAAATTTTAAATGTTATAAGATTTCTAGAATAAAACAAATCCTGTGGCCTTTATTCGTTGAAAGTTCTGCCAAGTAAAATGAAGTAAAACTGAGGTTATCCATCATATTTCTAATTTTGTGCTACCATTTTGGTTTTTGCCAAATGAGACAATCATGAAGCTGACTTACGAAGTTCAGCAGAACTTTGCCCATTTTGAAGATCTCCTTGGACTAGTAATTTTCAAGAAAAAAATTGTATTTTTATATTTCCTGCAAGGTAGTGTTAAAGTGTGTCCTGTGAATCAGTGTCAGGTCATGAACGGTGAGTTACCTGTACAACAAGACAATTACAGAATTAAAAATATGCATTCAGAGGGCGTCCCTGGTGGCGCAGTGGTTGAGAGTCCGCCTGCCGATGCAGGGGACGCGGGTTCGTGCCCCGGTCCGGGAAGATCCCACATGCCGCGGAGCGGCTGGGCCCGTGAGCCATGGCCGCTGAGCCTGCGCGTCCGGAGCCTGTGCTCCGCAACAGGAAACGCCACAACACTGAGAGGCCCGCTTACCGCAAAAAAAAAAAAAAAAAAAATGCATTCAGAAACTTTTGTAGAAAATTGATGTCACAACAACATCCAAGTATGTAGTCAGTGGATTTGTCCCCTTGAACAGAATCTGGGCCAGTTTATATGTTGCTGAACTTGTGTGGTAGGTCCAGGTAGTACAAACTGCTCACTGAGCATGTGCATCTGGACACATTTGTCCCCAGCAGATTAGAAATAAAAATGTAAAATGAGTCTTTCACCAGAGATAGTCTTAGCAATACTGTACAGCACAGATTACATGGGTCTTATTCAAACATTTTAAAATATATATTTTATGGCTAATTGGGTAAATTTCCAAATGAACTCATAAAATATTTTTCTGTGTTGAAATATTGACTAGAAGGAGAAGACACAATCACTTTAATCTTATTGTAAAAATCTTTTGTAGATCACTGTCAAGTCAGAAATCGTAAGATGTTAGGTGGTGTTAGACTTCATTATTCCTCAGAATATCAAATACAAATTAATTAGCCGAGGAAATTTTTCATCATTTCACTCATGAGACTTTTTTTTGCATTGAGGATATAGAAATAATCTGTCCACCTTTCTCACCCTAGACCAGTTGTGTACATTGAGATTTACAGTAGTTTTCAAAGTTTGATCCTCTAACTGTCACTTTTAGCATTACCTGGCAAGCAATTAGAAATACACATTTTGTGCTTCATTCCAGACCCGCTGAGTCAGAATGTCTGGGTGTAGGGCCCAGCAATCCGTGTTTTAATAAACCCTCCAGGTGATTCTGATCCACATGAAAGTTTGAGAACCACTTCCCTAGACCAAACTACCAACACCACACATCTTGGTTACCACAATAGCTTCCAGACTTTGGTTCCCTTCCATTCCTCCTTTCTCTGCTCTATACTCAGATTGACATTTACTTACACACACACACACACACACACACACACACACACACACACACACACACACACACACACACACACACACACACAGACACACACACACAAATGCTCTCAGGCTAAAGGTCTTTTTCTTAACTTAATTTTTATTGGAGTATAGTTGATTTACAATGTTGTTTTATTTTCTGCTGTACAGCAAAGTGAATCAGTTATACATACACACATATCCACTGTTTTTTAGATTCATTTCCCATATAGGCCATTACAGAGCACTGAGTAGAGTTCCCCGTGCTATACAGTAGGTTCTTATTAGTTGTCTATTTTATATATAGTAATGTGTATTTGTCAATCCAAACCTCCCAATTTATCCCTCCTGCCCCTTCCCCCTTGGTCTCTTTAAAACATAGAATGTTAATCTCTATCAGGTGTGGTGTTCAAACTAGTTCTGAGGCATCATCTCATTCCAGTCTTTCTTCCTCTCGTCCCCTGCTCTACTGGTCTTCTTTCAGGCTTTTCTACTGGCTTAGTCCACTCCACTCTTGGACCGATTACCTCCAATACACGCTTTAGGAGAAATCATTTATCAGGGAAAACTGTAGCTTACTAGATTAAAAGTCCTCTATTCCGTTATTCAAAGGACCATGTATTATCTCTCCCAGCATTTATCCCAGCTGCGGTTTTATATTTATGTATGATTATTTGCTTGTTTGCCCAGCCCTACATCCCAAATTATTTTGTAAGTGCCTGGACAGAAAAGACCACATCTGCTTGGTTACAATTGTTTCTCCAGAGCCTAGCATTGTATTTCCTTGGTGGTTGCCATTCAGGAAATTTTGAACGACTTAATAGCCCATTGCACTGTAATGAACCCCTATCAAAGGACTGACCCACACTGCAACTGGGCAACCACTCTGGATAGCTCTCTGGCCATGTTTCCTGTAGCTACAGTTATTAGCTATTAGTTATTATTACCCTTCTCATCCGTTTCAGTAACATATACTGTACTGTCTGTCACAATCCAAGGAGCATCCATCTCTAAAAAGTGGAGCAATTCCTGTTCATCCATCTGCTACTAGAAAAGATCAAAGTATCAGTCCCTCATGCTGGAAGAATTCCCATCAAGCATTAAAGCTCAATGGGAATCATCCCATACCAAGAACTGAACAGATCAGTGATCATCTTTTACTGTGGTATTATTTCTATGGTTCATTGGGCTAACCTGGGAATCTACAATACTTTACAGAAAATTTTTGTGGAAAAATAAAATCTAGTTTCTGAAAAACTTACAAACAAACCAACCTTACAAACACCTTTTTTTTTTTTTTTTTTTTAGGGATTCAGTACACAAGCAGAAACTGGTTTGCTTATTTTTTTCCTCAGTGCCCCTAAAATTCAAATGTTTTTCACTAGCCTATAACCTTACTTCATCCCTCCTCTAACATTTAGGGCAGAATTTAAACTTAAACCAAAACTTTGGAAGCAAACTTAAAAATTACATGGGATGGCTTTTTAACCTAGTCCCATTTATTCTTTCTCTGGTAATTCCTAAAAATTAAGAGCTACTGAATACGATGCTTAATTAGTGATGTTAGAAGAAATTCCATACAGCAAACAACGTAAAAATAAATGTTTTTAAATTCTAAAACAAACAAACAGAATTTCTATTCCTTTTTAAGACCTCCAAGACCTTTTTGTCTCTAGTTTCACTCTGGGGCAAATCAGCATGCTTCAGCCAACTGACTATTTTTCTCCCTGGATTATAGGATCCAAATGATAAATTTAAAAGAAGGTAGCAATGGAGTAGCTCCCCCGAAGGCTAAATCAGATGCAGCAAAGAACACTAAGCAATCTGCTCAAAGTCTCAAATCAAGGGATATTTTTAAAATGTGGTTAACATAATGGATATTATTCATGCTTTGTATTTTCAACATCTTCACAAAGATAATCACCATAAATAGAGTATGGGTGTGTGTGTTTATGTATATCTTTCTATATGTATATATTTATACATATGTGTGTATATATGTGCATGTGTGTGTACATATAAATGTATACATCTATACATATATTCATCTATGTTATGCACACCCATATACACTCACATACCTATGTATCAAGAGAAATACAATTCTATTTGACCTTACAACAAATTTGTTGAGTAAGTTTTATCCTTTCTTTTCCCAGTGAAAATCAGGCAGTTTTCAAAGCCCTGTTAAGGATGGAAATTCGACTGTGTCTTTGCGTGAAATGTTCTGCATGTGGCACGTCACTATGTCTTTAGGAAGAAGTTACTAATAGCACTAGAACACCTTTCATAGGCTCTCCCAAGGTTGTGTGATACAGTTTTTCTTCCAATTGAAGCACATGTATCTAATGGCAACACAATGTATTTCAGACCAATGTCGTGGCTATTTTAAGGCTCAAAGCCTTTCAGAGGAGAAATATTTCACCTATCTGAATTAAGGAATCAAACCTGAGTTCCTTATTGAATCTTTTTTTTTTTATTTTAAGAATTTATTTATTTCCTTATTGAATCTTAATTGGGTTCTTTACCAAATAACCTAACATTAAGTACTAAATTAATTAAACAAGAGGGACATTCGCCTGAGGTGGCTTTAATGGCTTGGGAGCCTATGTAAGCAAACCAAAACCTAAGCCTGTAAATGCCTCAAGGTTAAGAAAGCAAAAATTTAACAACAACCACTCACAAACATCCGGCTAGGGTTTTACAAATGAGGCGACGGCTTAATCTACAGCCAACCAAATAATTTCCTTGCTCTGCTCTACCTCTTCTCTATAAAAATCTCTCCCTAAGTGCTCATCAGTGGAGCACTTCTAACCATTTTGGTTTGGTGCTGCCCAGTCGGAATCAATTTTTGCTCAAATTCTTAAAAAATTTTAATATGCCTTAGTTTACCTTTTATCATAAGGAATTCTACATATTTCCAAAAATTAAATCTTGTGAACTTCTTGAGTCTTATATTTAAGATGTTATCATAGAGATAATCATTTTGCAAATAGGCATAATTTCTAGCTGAGTCCCCCAACAGGTATATGGAGTGGTAAATCATTAGGGCAAATCATTTCATACCTGGAACAGTGGTGTCTGAAGACTGTTAGTCCCCCGGCTAGGAGTCATCATTCATGACTTTTCTAGATAACTATTTCAGGTATTAGGTGGTCCTGTGCTTCAAGCAAGGCTGGGCTCCTTGGAAGCATCAGGGCATAAGTCATGAATCTTGTTTCCTCCTAGTAAAATACGGTAATCCTATCATCTTTCTAATATTTGTTTAGAAATGTATGTATGAGGTGATGAGGAGTAGTCTGCCTAGATGCTGGGAGAAGATTTTTCTTGCCAAAAAAAAAAAAAAAGACCTAAGGAACGGACATTCTCCTTTCAGACTTTGGACTTTCGTTTTATGTAGCTGTTAGGCTGACAAAGGCCAACAGCTGAAGGTGGCAGAGTAAAGTGATGTAAAGCACTTGTGTCCTTGATGATGAGGTTGATTTGGTGAGTAGACCAACCGGGGAGCTAACTCACTTCTGGTCTTCCTGTCTTGTGAGATAACAAATTGCCTCATCACAGGTGCCATTTCAAATTGGATTTTCTCTTACTTGCTGCCTGAATGGCTTCACTGATATAAGTAGTTTCTGCAAAAGTGGTTGTGTAAAAAATGTAACTTAAGGATGAAGGTGCTGCTGATGAATGTTTTTCTACCAAAAGTTCAGTTAGTTTTCTTTTCTACTGGAAGCAAATTTAATGATATATGCAATCCATACTTGCTATTTTAAATGTCAACCAACTTTGAGAAGGTGATAGAAACATGGGAAAATATTAAATCTAAAGAATGAGTGAGTAGTAGGTGGGAATGAGATGAAGATAAGTGATGCTTAGCTGGGAGTCTTTGGCAGTTCTTTCAGAACATAAAGAGCAAATCTTATACCTTGAAATGCATTGGGTAAATATTGCTGAAATGTCTAGGTTACCCAAATATATATTATGGGTAAGAAGAAGTTAGTCTTCTTGGTTGTGCACTACTGTATGGTTCACCAAAAGGCCGAATGAAACAAAATACCAAAACCATGTAAAAAAGACAATATCATTAGGACATCAATGTAGGACAGAGTCCAGAGAGCCCAGAAACTTTCAATGTGTTGTTATAACAAGAAGGGCAGATATCCGGCTCAGGGACTGTAGGTAGGAGAAGTCAGATCTTAGAACAGTCAGAAAATTCGTCTTCCCAGGGCATATCCAGTTTATCTAAATTTGGGGAGTGTGCCTCACTCTGGAAATATGCTGAAAGAGCTGTGTCCAAGAAATCATCTGATATGTACAGTCTCACTACTGATCAGATGAGGTAGACCCTACAAAATAAATGTTCCTTTTTCTTAACTAGGTTAGTGCTTCAAAATGGGCTAGAATCTTAATGATACTCTAAAGGTTGTAGAGAGGGATTTGTACTTATTTTTGAAGAAAAAAAGAGTTGTCTTTCATGCAAAGAATTGATGTTGATGTGATATTGACTGTCATTTCTGCCTACTGTTTATCTTATCTCCCCCCAAAATTATGACCCTTTCTGAGAATTCACAGGCAAGAAATTAACTAAGTTAGTGGCCAAGATGTTCGAAAATCTCTCAGGAGTTAGTCAGAAAAGTAGAATTTCTTTTCTGTGAGGTCACCCACATAAAGAATAGGGACATAAATTCATCTTCAAAAACTAGCTCTACACAGGTTAAAAAAAAATCAGCTTCTTAATTCAGTATTTTAAGTTTACATATCCACGCAATATTGAATATGTTAACATAATAACATAAGAAGGGATTCATTTTACGTATAGCTATAGCTTATCTATGGCAAATTTCTTCCTTTTATATGAAAAAACCCTTCTTCAGCAAATGGATTTTATAGTATTAATGCAAGTTGATTTGGCATTTGGTAATTCAAATTGGTAAATCAAATATTATGCAATCTAGTTTTCCTAAATATATTTGATCAATTGTATGGCAATCTACTTGATAGGTTTTCAGTAAATCTTCACACACCCCGATAGCCGGTGATGGTGGTTCCCTATTTGGTTGTAGTACCAAGTGTCGGCAGAGTCCAGCTAGAATCCTAACCATTCTCACATCTGCCACCTGAGTTAATTAGCCCATATTGTTGCATTGAATGCATTTATCTCCTGCTCAATAACTAAAATAGAAAGAACTTTTTCTTTGGCTATAATATTTATTTTATAAATATTATATATTTTTGTTATGGAAGAGATTTCAGAACTTATAAAAATATTTTAAAAATTATCATTTGATACCAATAGCAACTTTGGTATCATCTCCCTTATATGTGTTTAATGCTTTATCTGATCTTATTAAGTGGCATATGTAATAATTCTTGAAACTTTGACACATATTTGAGCAATTGGCAGCATACTCTACTGGAAACAGCTCTGGGCTAAAATTCAGATGATTTGTGCTCTAATTTACCAGCTGGGAACCTTGTATTAGTGACTTAACCTCCTTAGTCTTATTTTCTCCTCTGTTAAATGGGTATGCTTAATTAAGTGGTATATTTTAAGGATGAAAATGACAAATGAGGTAAGCATGTTGAAAACTTTGTGAAAAAGTATATGGTACATGGATATAGTTGTCCCTCAATATCTGTGAGGGTTTGGTTCCGGGAACAACCCATCACTCCCCTACCCTGGCTTGCCTACCAGAATCTACAAATGCTCAAGTTCCTTATATAAAATGATATTTGCATATAACCTACATGCATCCTCCTGTATATTTTAAATTGTCTCTAGATTATTTACAATACCTAATACAATGTAAAAGCTATGTAAATAGTTGCTTGTGCATGACAAATTCAAGTTTTGCTTCTTGGAACTTCCTGGAATTTATTTTCTGTATGTTTGATCTGCAGTTGAATCCATGCATGCAGAGCCCGTGGCTATGTTGGGCCAATTTAACATGGCAGTTTGGACTCAACTGATAATTTTAATTATTTAGTTTTAACCTTTCAAATCATGTATTGATAAGATAGATTTGGCTCAATAGGATAGGCAAAACAACTAAATAATGGTGGCAGAAAAAAATTATTGTTCTCTCTCAAAAACATTTCAGAGGTAGCAATAATCTAGGGCTAGCCTGGTGGTCTCATGATGTCATCAATGGGCCAGACCCCTGTCTCTCATCACCCTTATTTTTGTGGTCTCTATCCTTAACACTGCGCATGTGAGTTCTAGCCATTATATCTGTCTTTTCTGTGGAACGAAGAAGACGAAGGTGGAAAGGGTAAAAGTGCCCCCTTCCAAGCTGAGCCAACCTACTGCAAAGGGCATTCCTGGAAGAAACAATGACTTCTGCTTGGCAGCTCTCTCAAGGGAGTCTGAAGAATGTAGTCTTTTAGCTGAGGTCGTCAGTAGTTTTCTGCGGTCAACAAAACAAAATATCTAACTTCTGCTTTCTTTGTTACCAAATAGAAAAAAAACGTTGTGAAAGACATACTGGTATCCCTTACTTCAAACTTACGCTGAACCTCCCACGTCTCCCTCTCCCACAGCATCCCTCGTTTGGGATGGGGTAGCTAAGAAATGGAGCAATGTTCAGAAGTGGAATCAGGGGTGAGCTGATGCTCAAAAATACTTCAGGCATATATCCTTGGAAATAAAGAACCTGTCTTTACATTTTGTTATGGTCGCTTTGATAATTTGAAAATATTAAATGTTCATTCATTAATTTTTTAGCAAATATTTATTGAGCACCTTCTATGTAGTTAATATGGCAGAAGATGTTTCTAGTGTCTTGGAACTTACAGTGGATGAAATGGCAGAATATAGACAAGTAAAAAAAATATAAGTTACTTCAGAATGTAAGTGCTAAGAAGATAATAAAATGGGTTAAACTAGGAGCAAGAATGGGGTGAGTGGAGGAGCAAAGTTTAGAAGGGATGGTGAAAGGAGGCTCCTGGAAGGAGGCAGAATTTGGGCTGAGGTCAAGAAGCAGTTTTGTAGGAAATGAAAGAATAGTATTCCTACTATTAACAAATGCTGTTTAGCATTCCTTATAACCCAGGGGATGCAATTGCATGTGAGGTCTGGTCCTTTCTTCCTGTTTCTTTTCTATCCATAAGCTACCTTATAGAACCATAAAAGAATTTCCACTGGTGGGTCATGTAGGGCAAAGGAATGATGGGAACCAGGTCCACATAGACATTTCCTCCTTTGGTCTATTAATTCCTGACCTACTAAACTGATTATCGCTTCATATGATAATCTGATATGATCAAACCACATTAAAACATCATTGCTAACATCCCATCAGAAACTCCATAATACAATAGATCCATGCAGTAAGGGAGAATGTCAAGTATAATCTTCCTTGTTTTCACTTATGGTAAAACGATAACATTTTGATTTTCAAATCATCTTGTTCTAAATTATGTATGAATGTAGTTACGATTTTTTTCACCAGCAGCCATTTGCCTTCTCTAAAGCTGACCATTCTTTTTTCTGGTAGGAGGATTTAGATTCCATTTAAGTCTCGTTAACTATTTGTGATGATGTAAACAGTTCATCCAACAGTTATTCCTCAGTTGCTTTATGCCACAAGATGAGGCAAAAATAAAGAAAATATCAGGAAAAAATCCAAATTTCTGAGACCCACTTGCCCACCTCATCATGTCATATTTATGGTACCAGGGAGGCATATTGCCTAAACCCACTGTGAGTTCAGACAGTAAGAGTCTGGGTGCATTCACTTAAGATAATTATCTATGTTTGTGGAATCAATTTGGACCCTGCTGGTCTACAGTCTATGCCAAGAAGAAAGGAGTTTATAACTTGCCTTTAGGGCTCTTGATTCATCTCCTTGAGTGAGCAGCCGGCCAGTCAGCACTGTGTTTGAGGGGAAGCTTCTTGGCCTGGAGCACATGTGGTTTGGCAGGGCCTGGTGTGAACATGTAAGTGCCAGTAACCAGTGCTGGGTTCCAGGGCTGCATACTCACTGTGATCACAGCCCTGATCACTATCGAGTCTCTGGCAGGACCTGCTTCAAAGGAGCCTTCTGTGTGATTTGAGGTAGAGAAGCCAATAGAAGGCACATCTAGAAAAATTAGTTGGCATTGCTTTGTGTGATTCAGCCTGGGATTATTCCTATAAAGGAAGAGAGGGCAGAGGCAGATGGTCTCAGATATTACAACATCATGACTGTTGAAGGGTACTGGGAAGCTTCTGCTTCATATCACGTTTTAAATCAACAAGTATGCACTTATTGCATTATTACTGCGTACGAAACAGCATGGGGGATTGTAAAGACATAAAAGACAAACATCCTGATCTTTGATGAGCTGCACTTTTATTGGGGAGACAAGATAAATATACATAAAAGAGGGGAAAAGACACATGAAATAGTTTATGATTAAGAGCTAAATAACTAATGTGGTTTGTACTGTAATTGCCGTGAGAGCTCAGACAAGGCTTTTGGTTTTCTGTTTTTTACAAGTTTATAGTGTAATCCCTTCATCTTGTGGATCACAGAGGAAGTACCATTGAGTGTTTCCATCGGTTAATTAAAGGCAATGTGGCGTATTCATTCATGAAGGAATGACTTAATATTCACTCAGAGGTAGAGTCCATAGAGGTAGAACCTGTCATACGATCTAGTGTTACATATAGCACATTAGACATGTCAGAGTTTCATTTTGCAATTTCATATTCTTATAGGGCCAGATGGCGTGAAGTGGACTGAAGGTGAGACCTTGCTTACTGGTGAGAATAGTGGAACATGGCCTCACTCGAGAGGCAGCCACTGAGAAGCTGTAGTCTGTTTCATCAAGGATGAAGACAGGCTTAGTGTCGCCTGGTCTTCAGATTTTTTTCAAGAGGAGCCAGAAATGAGAATTCGGAGGTCAAATTCACTACCATTTAAAGCACTCTGTTGGAGCTGGCTAGAAAAGGTGGCTGCACTTTGCACCCCCATGCTGTGGGCCTGTGCCCGCTCTTACCCTGAGCCGTCAGTACATGGTGGTCCTGGCAGCAGTGCCTTTCCAGCTGGCACCAATGATGAGGTCACGTATTCTAGAAAGCACCTCACTGTAAACATGCTAATCAGTATCTGAAGTGCCCAGTTGCTCCAGACTAGACATAAAATAAGAGACAGTATTGGCAGTCATTTTTGAAGCAAACCTATCCAAATGGAAAACAGGAACATTTATCTTTACAAACATCCTCCCTAATATTTCTTTAATTTGAGGGAAAAGCTGTAGCTGCCTTGTCTTGTCAGAAGTCTTCCCTGAGCATCTCTCTTTGGTCTGCACTGACTGTGGGACCAAGCCTTGCAATTTGCATTAAGCATCTCCATGGCAGGAATGCAAGCAGGGCTTTCAGGGCTCTAGTGGGCTGTTGAGCAGAGGTAAATGCTGAGTGACAAAACTTTATCACATCTTTTCTCTGCCTCTGCTCTAAACTGAAGAACTCAGAAGACTAAAGAAATCCACTTCCCTTCCTATTCTCTTTCATGCACCAAACCAGACAGAAATGGGATGCTCGGGCGTGCAGGCCACGAAAACCCTCTCCACTCCTCTTGTTTCCTCCCACTCCAGCAAGGACAGTCGGTCAAATCAGCGTCTGCATCTTCACAGTGAAGATATTAAACACTGACTTCTATTGGCCGTCTATCCTTTCTCATTATCCTTCTTATTTAGCGCTCAAAAGCAAATTATATGCACATATTTAGAAATTTATGTGTTGGGTAAATTAATATTATATTGTTCTCCGTAGAGCTTTAAGCTCAAATATAGTTTCTGATGATCTTCATTTTACCCGAGTAATGTGTATGTTTTGAAATGGGACCTGAACTCTCATTGAAAGGGAACACTTTTGTAACTACCTTTTTTTTTTAATGGACCTCTAAACTGCATACCAAAATTATTTTAGACTCACCCTTTCTCCTTTTCCAGACTCCTGAAATATTCCATCATGCTGTTTATAAAGTATTTGCTTTTGTATCTTTCTTGTTTTACTTTCAATTATTCAAAATGCGCTTATTTTCTTCTTTTTTTTTTTTTTCTGTCATTCGTAAAATGTGGTTTGCATAGACTTTATGCGGTACTGCATTTTCCTGAGTAACACCACAGGGCTTTTATTAGACTTGGAAAGGATGGGGTAGAAGCACATTGTTAACCAGTCTTTACTGCCGTTTAGCAGCTGATCTAAGGCCAGCTTTAACTCACCACCAAAAAGGGTTATAAGTGATTTATCAAATGAGTCACTGTACCTGGTGATCCTCTTTAAGGCTCAACTGTACTCAGTTCAGGATTCAGAAATGGGGTATGACTGTGGGATAAGCCTAATTGAAATATATTGATCTAAGAGATCGGGAGTTACCTGGAGAAAAATTAATCATGTAAGGGGTTTGAAGTGTCCATGTGTGGCCCCAATTCTGTATCCCAATATTAGAGCAAGGGGAGATTTGGGGTACAGTTCAATAGGTGTCTATAGTTTGGGTGTATGTAGTATATAACACTACTTTTCCTGTCTTTTCCTTTCTCTTTTTGTCCTGAGCATGTATGTCTGTGATCTCCATCAAAGGCCTCCTAATACATTGTTTATAAAGTGAGATTTAAAAGCACATTAAAAGTGTCATCTACCATTTGCAATTGAGAAATAATATACCAAGGATCTGTGACTGAATTACTTTAATCAAATAGATCTTATTAATTTAAAAAAGAAAACCCGCCAATCTAATTGAAATAACATTAAATTTGATACATTTAGTTTGGAGAAAATAGAATCTTTAATAATATTAAATTTCCCATTCAAAAACATGGTGTGCTTTCAGTTTATTCTCATCTTGTTTTATGTATTTTGGTAAAATTTTTTAAACATAAAGTGTTGTTATTGTTTTATTATGTTACATTTTAAATTACATTATATATATTCATTTTATATCCTGGCATCTTATTGAATGATTTTAATAATTCTTCTTAAATGGACACATCAGTAAATAAACAATAAGAAAGGCTATCATGAAATTTACCAGTACAGTCAATAAGTTTGATAGAGCCTACACACTTCAAACAGAGAATATACATTTTTCTTATGTCCATTGAACATGTATAAACCTAGTCTTGTATTTGCCACATATAAAATCTTAAATAAAAATTTATAAGTACTAATGGTTATTATTTTTATGTGATAATACAGTAAAATTAGTTAGGGATTGTCTCTGTCTCTTTTATTGAGCTTCATAAAAGAATGTAGCTAGTACAATAGGAGAAGAAAATGAAAACCTGGCAAAATATTTATAAAGTTCTTTTTTATGATGATATAATTTTATAGCTAGATCATTCAGGAGACTTTAAAAAAATTTATTTTATATTGGAGTATAGTTGATTTACAATGTTGTGTTAGTTTCAGGTGTACAGCAAAGTGATTCAGTTTTATATATATATATATATATATATATATATATATATATCTCCATTCTTTTTCAGATTCTTTTCTCATACAGGTTGTTACAGAATATTGAATAGAGTTCCCTGTGCTATACAGTAGGTCCTTATTGATTATCTATTTTATGTATAGTAGTGTGTATATGTTAATCCCAAACTACTAATTTGTTCCCCCCCACCACCTTTCCCCTTTGGTAACCATAAATTTGTTTTTGAAGTCTGTCAGTCTATTTCTGTTTTGTAAATAAGTTCATTTGTATCTTTTTTTTTAGATTCCACATCTAAGTGATATCATAAGATATTTGTCTTTCTCTGTCTGGCTAACTTCACGCAGCCAGATAATCTCTAGTTCTACCCATGTTGCTGCAAATGGCATTATTTCATTCTTTTTTATGGCTGTGTAATACTGCATTGTATATATGTACCACATCTTCTTTATCCGTTCCTCTGTCAATAGACATTTTGGTTGCTTCTATGTCCTGGCTATTGTAAATAATGCTGAAATGAACAATGGGGTGCATGTATCTTTTTGAATTAGGGTTTTCTCCAGATATATGCCCAGGAGTGGGATTGCTGGATCATATGGTAGTTCTATTTTTAGGTTTTAAGGACCCTGCATACGTTCTCCGTAGTGGTTATACCAATTTACATTCCTACCAACACCGTAGGAGTGTTCCTTTTTCTCCACACCCTCTCCAGCATTTATTGTTTGTAGACTTTTTCATGATGGCCATTCTGACTAGTGTGAGGTGATAACTCATTGTAGTTTTGATTTTCATTTTTCTAATTATTAGTGATGTTGAGCATCTTTTCATGTGCCTTTTGACCATCTGTATGTCTTTTTTGGAGAAATGTCTATTTAGATCTTCTGCCCATTTTTGATTGGTTTGCTTGTTTTTTTGATATTGAGCTGCCTGAGCTGTTTGTATATTTTGGAAATAAAATTCTTTTTTTATGATGATATAATTGTATAAGTAGATCATTCAGGAGGCTTTAGGTTATATTCTTTATAATAATCAAAATCAGTGATTTGGGGCCTGCATTTCACCTTTTATGACAATGTCTTTCTACCCTTGCATGATCACTCCAAAGGATGCTTAATCATCCCATAGAGCAGCCCTGCTTATTGCTACAGTGAGGAAAAATACAGGAAAATCATACGCAGACCAAAAGGAATCCTGCCCCCCCCCTTTTTTTTTGACCAGGGTAGGCTATTAACAAAGGGCATCACTGTTAGGTACACACCATCTACTGTTCCCTGTTCAGCCTTTGTTGCATTGGTGGTTCTGCAACCCTGGTGTCAACTAAGCTCACCAGTACAAAGGTCCACTGAAATCCAAGGACCCAGAAAGAAAAATGCACTTTATCCACAAGGAGGGCTATTTTGGTGAACACAACTGCCATCACTGTCTTTCAGCAGTTTCTAGAACTAAGCAAATAGGCAGAGAGGAACTCTCTCCCCTGATGTTATCATAAGTGACAGGCACTCTTTGTCAATAAGACTCTTTTCAGATCACATCACCTTATTAAAAATGAAATTTAAATGAAAAGTTCATTTTGGCAGAGGGACTAAAATTATAGATTAATTCTGTATTTATAAATCTATTTAATGATTTACATATAACCAATGGGTTTGTAGGAATAATATCTATTAAAACTTCCACGTCTTGTCAATATTTTTCTAGCGGCATAGGTTTTGCATTCAGCCACGTTATAAGATCTTTTGCACATGATTCTTTTTTCATTTGAAGGGCTTTCTGAGAAGAATGATGGTTAAAATAAGATTAATTAAACAATTATATAGTGAGTCCATTTCTTGAGTTCAG
This sequence comes from Lagenorhynchus albirostris, assembly GCF_949774975.1. Lineage (NCBI taxonomy): Eukaryota > Metazoa > Chordata > Mammalia > Artiodactyla > Delphinidae > Lagenorhynchus > Lagenorhynchus albirostris. The sequence goes on from NC_083102.1 coordinate 69,324,032, forward strand.
ACTTTGGATGAGGATATAATTCTCCCCAGCTGAATTTCCAGCTCACTCTCTAAATTATTAGAATGAGGGGGATTATGTTTTTATTTCTAGAACCAATATTAAGAATAACTTATATTAGCTAGGTTTTGCTCTAAGAATGAATTCAATTTGCAGGAACTTCTTAAATTGCATATATATATATATATCTTCATAGAAAATGCTAAGAAATCTGCCCGCTGTATTTCTACATTGGCATCAGCTGAAAGCCCCCAAAACACCCTATAGGGATAAAGCAACACCAGCTCTAAGGAGCACTGTTGATCTCAACCAATAGTCAAAGAAATGAAGGGCTGGGGAGGAGATAAGAGGAGCAACTCCCACCCTACCCCAACTCCATTGCCTCCACCAGTTGACTTTATAATATCCTGGGCTCCCAGATCTATGTTTTAACTCATGTACATTAGATGATTCAGAGTCTGGCAGGATTCATAGGAGATGTTTTGTTTAGCTGTGTTTTGTAGCTGAGATGTTTTAAAATGAGTTTTTTGAGAACACACAGCTGGACAATAAAGCTGGCACAGAGTTTCTGGGTTAGGGTTGAGGCAAACTGAGAAACATGCCATGAGACCTGGATCATGCTGACTAGGAGGGCACAGAATGCACCCCTGTTAATTTTCACAATGTTACAGATATCATCACTGTTTTTAAATGCAATTTCTATACAGATCCACACAGAGTGACTATATCAAGATTGTTCTAGATTGTTCAGTGTGTCCTCTTATGTTTTAAAGGAGAAGAAAAACAAATTTCTTCAAGGAAAGAGCTAAGTTAGTATAGAATATCTGATGATTTCTACAAAGTTTAATAACGTCATTTAGGAGGAATAGAATCTCTTGTACATCCATGAAGGAAAAACATGAAATAAAACTCAAATTTTAAACAAACACGTGATGGACTTGTTTAATATCACCCAATGTTATGAAACCTAAATGCCTAAAAACTAGATCAAATTGCTCTTTTAGATTTGTCATTTGGTGTTTTCTTTGTTTTTTGTTTGTTATTAAAGCCCGTACCTTACTTTGTAATACACATTCTGAAGAAAAGCAAAAAAAAATCAAATTTAGATCAACATTTATCTAAAATTTATTTAGATTCCAAATGTTCAGTCTGTATGAAGCTGGAAAAGACTGTATAGTTTTTCTTTTTTTTAACATCTTTATTGGGGTATAGTTGCTTTACAATGGTGTGTTAGTTTCTGCTTTATAACAAAGTGAATCAGTTATACATATACATATGTTCCCATATCTCTTCCCTCTTGCGTCTCCCTCCCTCCCACCCTCCCTATCCCACCCCTCCAGGCGGTCACAAAGCACCGAGCCAATATCCCTGTGCCATGCGGCTGCTTCCCACTAGCTATCTACCTTACGTTTGTTAGTGTGTATATGTCCATGACTCTCTCTCGCCCTGTCACAGCTCACCCTTCCCCCTCCCCATATCCTCAAGTCCGTTCTCCAGTAGGTCTGTGTCTTTATTCCTGTCTTACCCCTAGGTTCTTCATGACATTTTTTTTTCTTAAATTCCATATATATGTGTTAGCATACGGTATTTGTCTTTTTCTTTCTGACTTACTTCACTCTGTATAGTTTTTTAAAAGATATATCGAATATACTTATTTTAAATTTCAGGCTATGTGTAATAGACATTTTAAAACATTTTTTGAATTTTTATATTCATTCATGCATTCAACAAATATTTGCTAAGCACCTATAATGTGCTAGCTACTCCGCTGTTGGGGGTACAAAGCAATTCCTGCTCTCTTAGAGCCTTTATTCTAGTTAGGGAATGATAACAAAGGGTAAATTATCATTTGTTAGGTTGTGTTAACTGTCTTGGAGACAAAATTAAGTGCAGAGGGAACAGTAAGTGCCTCAGGGGTGGGTACTATGACATGTGGTTTGCAGCTTTAAAGTGTTCAAAGACCTCACTGTAATATAGTAAATAAGCTACAAGGTTATACTGCAAAGCACAGGGAATAGAGCCAACACTTTATAACTTTAAATGGAATGTAATCTATAAAAATGTTGAATCTATGTTGTATACCTCAGACAAACAATATTGTAAATCAACTAGACTTTAATTAAAATAAAAACCAAAACAAAGAGCATGTCACTGAAAAGTCACATTTGAAAGACCTGATGGAAGTGACAAAATACACAGGAAAGTATTACTTAGATTTCACCTTCTTTTCAAAAAGAGTTAAACTGAAATAGTTTCTAAGTATTTAAAAATGGCAATATTAGAATAATTTATTCAATTAGTCGTTATATGAGAAAGATGTGTACAGTCCACTGTGGACCTATGATCATCTCAAAAGTGGCCGGGATGTCCTGCAACATCCTAACAATTTCCATTTTATTCAAGGCAACTTTAAGATTCAGTGTGGCTTCGTTTCATTCTTTTGAAAATTAGGGATATGGTCATTGTATGGACCTAGCTTTAACCACTTGATGACTTTTATTTAATAAGCAAGAACATTCCATTCTCCATTCTCTGACCAGAATAATAACATCGTGAACCAAGCAAAGAACCCAATAGAACTGAGACCTGAGTTTTTGGCTAAGTGCTCACTGAGGCTCCTTGTGACTCTAGACAACTGGGTCTCAGTTTTCTTACCTGCTAAGCACTCAGTTTGCATACCATGATCCTTCAAGTTTCTTGGAAGTTGTTAAGTGTTTATCATTTCCCAAATTCTCTGATTTCACCACACATTTCTGTGCCTCTTACTCAAATAAAGGGCCGCAGGATAACAACTGTTTTGTGGGAAATTTTGTGGATGACTCAACAGACCAGACTAGGAATCCTGAACACGCCTTTCTACCTGTGCCCATGTGAATCATTTTCTTGAATTTTCAGCCGTATGTGCTTATTGCGGAATTCGTTAGTGGCCTTGCCAAGGTCCTTACCCCGTTGCTCAATCCACATGCCAAGCTGCTTCATCTCCTGCTATTGTTGTCCAGAAGTTACAGCTGCCCTACGTGGCTGGAAGCAGTGTTTTGAAGTACCCCCACACCTGGGTTGTCCTGTTCTATCTCACCATGCCCAGATTCCAGGAATCCTAAGGTAATCCTTTCTCCTCGCACAGTAGCTCAGTGAAAATGTGCTGTGGTGTGTCTTACTGAAGAATTAATTCTATGATGACTGGCTCTGTTCTGGCACTGGGATGACCTTATTTATTTGTTTGTTTGTTTACGTTTATTGCAGGGAAATGATATTTATCGGAGCTCAAAAATCCAAAGTCCAACTTAATATTGTTTTATTCTCTTCTACTTCTACAAAGATATTTGAGTACTTCAACTCACATGAGTCTCCTCTCCCTTCTTTTCTGAGCGGAGAAGGCAGCTTTGTGGGGTAGCCGAAAGAGCACAGGTGTTTATGTAACTTGGAAATGAGCAAATTGGATTTCAAATCCAACTCTACATCTCACTTGGCTGGTTATTTGGAAAAGCACTTTGACTGCAGCTACTGACTATTGATTGTAATGAATATATATGTGTATATATATATATATATATATATATATATAAAATATAATCACTATTCACTACTACCCAATATGATTTCATTTTTTTAAAATACCTATTGTGGGAACTTCCGTGGTGACGCAGTGGTTAAGAATCCGCCTGCCAATGCAGGGGACACGGGTTCGAGGCCTGATCCGGGAAGATACCACATGCCGCAGAGCAGTTAAGCCCATGTGCCACGACTACTGAGCCTGAACACTACAACTACTGAAGCCTGCGAGATCTAGGACCCACGTGCCACAGGCAGCCCAGGTGATTCTGAGGCTAGTAATCTATTGATCTCAGAAAGGCAAACTCTGTCATAGACTCTGCACTACTTAGGAAAGAGCATGTGGTTTTTACAGCCAAATAGAACTCAGTTCAAATTCAAGATCTGTAATTTACTATCTTTGTGTGTGAGTTTGGGAAAGTATGTAACCTCTTTGAATCTCAGTTTCCAACTATAAAGCTGGATAATTCTTACCATATAGGTAAGATTAAATGAGGTATTTTACCTAGAGCATTATTTATTTATATATGTATTTTGACAGTAGGTCCTTGTTGATTTTCTATTTTAAATATAGCAGTGTGTACATGTCAATCCCAAACTCCCAATCTATCCCTCCCTCTCTCCCTTGCCCCCTGGTAACCATAAGTTCATTCTCTAAGTCTGTGAGTCTATTTCTGTTTTGTAAATAAGTTCATTTGTATCATTGTTTTTAGATTCCACATAATAAGTGATATCATATGATATTTGTCTTTCTCTTTCTGACGTACTTCACTTAGTATAATAATCTCCAGGTCCGTCCAGGTTGCTGCAAATGGCATTATTTCATTCTTTTTTAATGGCTGAGTAATATTCTGTTGTATATATGCACGACACCTTTATCCATTCATCTGTCGATGGACATTTAAGTTGCTTCCATGTCGTAGCTATTGTGAACAGTGCTGCAGTGAACATTGGAGTGCATGTATCCTTTTGAACCATGGTTTTCTCCAGATACGTGTCCAGGAGTGGGATTGCTGGATCCTATGGTAGCTCTACTTTTAGTTTTTTAGGGTACCTCCATACTGTTCTCCATAGTGGCTGCACCAATTTACATTCCCGCCAACAGTGTAGGAGGGTTCCCTTTTCTCCACACCTTCTCCAGCATTTACTGTTCTTAGATTTTTTGATGATGGCCATTCTGACCAGTGTGAGGTGATAACTCATTGTAGTTTTGATTTACATTTCTCTAATAATTAGCAGTGTTGAGCATCTTTTCATGTGGCTATTGGCCATCTGTATGTTGTCTTTGGAGAAATGTTTATTTAGGTCTCTGCCCAGTTTTTGATTGGGTTGTACTAATTCTAATAGGAAAAAAATATTGTGCATGCATTGATATAATGTCCTAAGCTAGGTTTAATTCCTTAATTTTTCTGTGGTTACTCAGGGGTGGAAACTGCCAGTAGTGGGAGCATGGTATCTAAACATGACATTCACTTTTGAATCAGAGCAATGATGCTAGACAAAGGCTGTTGAAGGAAACGTATAATTTTATACACTTGATTGCCCTAAATTTTACTATAAGAAAGAAACCTCATCTATTTCTGGCTCTGTAACTCCACTTAAGTCACAGTGTAATTTCCCATAAGGGTGAATTGAGATGATTGCTCAAGCACACAATACCTGTAAGTTAATCTGTTTTGAGGCTTCCTGGTATGTCTGCTGCTAATGCAGGTAGGAGGTGGAGGGCTTAATGAACAAGTTGTTTTGGGGCCACTCCAGAGGTGTGAGTGTACTTCATTGTACTCTGAAGGTCATCAAGGAGGAGCCTGAGGAGAACCCAAGCCCCAGGTAGGACTCCCTGAGATATCACTGACTTGGAGTTACACTGACAACCCTCCATGAAAAGCTTTCCTGATGCCCAGAGACTGCTGTTCTTCACACCCTCCCAGTACACTTGATTGTTGTACCTCCACAGCCTTAGGTGAATGTACTGGACTTGATTATTTGCACGTCTGTCTCCCACTGAGGACATAGATTTTGGTTCTCTCCTTTTTATATCTGTTGAGAGGACACTGTCAGACATTGAATAAATGAATAAGTAAATGATTCTCCTTAGCTACATACCCACTTCCTGGACTGCGTGGTTCTCTCCTGTGTTAAGTTTCTCTATGGAATTGTACAAATGTTTTGCCTAGAAAAGGCTAAATTAGTTCCTTTTGTACATGTAGTACCTTTAGAGTTAGTGAGTTGAGTATTTTATACACTAGTGCTTCAGCATTGAGAAGAAAATAATTGCCCTTGTGATTTGTTAAACAGATGAAAAAGATTTTTTGTTTTCTACTTTGTACTAAAGTGCTTCAGAAATCATTTTAGCAAGTATGCATAGCTTTAAAAACAGATCTCAAATAACAAAAGGCCAAGAAAATATTTTATGATAATTTCAGATTCATTTATATAAGTTTAAAGTTAACCCATAGCTATCATGAAAAATAACTCAAACTTTCAGAGCCTTCTACTAACCAATTATATCCAAAATATGTAGAAAAGGGCTATTGGAATGTTGAAAAGGTTTTTTTATAAACTAACTGAAATGCTGAAACATTTTTATAAATGTTATCTTGGAATTTATCTATTTTTGTAAAAATGTTATAAAATGCTAAAAAAACCCAATCTGAATTCAACTTGAAGACAAATAATGATGTGCAAGGAGAAAATGCCATCTTTCTTGAAAACATTCTCGATAGTTCCAGATGAGCTGTGCTTAACCATAGTATGCCTGGAATCAAGTCAGGTTGCACCTCCCCCTAGACTAGTGGGATGTTCCAACCATAACTTACCTGCCTTGATGTCATATTTTCTCTGCATCAGAAAGGTTTAGTCAATTTAAATATGTTAACTCAATGCTAGGAATAACTAACGAGATCTTTGATGGCTCCCTTTAATTAAGAGAATATTGTCCCCAAACCTCATTATACTATTTTCATTTAAATTAGATGAGAGAAAAACTAATTATACCTTTAAGCCTCTCACCTATACCTCCAGTTGATAAATATGCCAGTAACATTAAAGAAAAAAACACGGCACAATGGAATCAGTTCTTTAGTTGTAAGGAAATTTATTAGTAAGCATTGAAAAATCATCCAAGGAAAGATCTAGGCAGGAACATGAGACTCCTAGAAGAGGTGTGCTGGTAAATCATGATCTCTCTGCAAGGGAATCTGGTCATTGTAAGAGTGCTGCATGCGCAGGCATGAACGTGCACTTAGAAATTTCCACTTAGGAAATGGTAAAGCAAAAGTCAACTTTGAGACCTTCAGATGAGAAAAATGCGCTTGAACTTCACCAGTGCCTCCAGTTCATTTTCCCTCAAGCTATAGTGAATTCACATGAGAGTTGGCGTTTTATTTTCACTGTGGTATACTTGGCCAAAAAGAATGCTTACAGCAGGAATTGTTTCTGTTTCTCATTGAGGGTTGGGATATTTCCCAAGGATTTTCCAAAAGAAATATTCAACTCTGAATCATTGTGAATGTTAGCATTTAGAATCACTTGAATATGGATCTTTGGAAAATACTTTGAAGTTAACTTATTTTTAGAATGTAAAATATATGTAGGAAAATACACCAATCATATGTACAGCTTGATGATTTTTTTTCCACAAAATGATGACTTCTGTGTGGACCCTGCACCCAGGTGAGGAAACAAACCACGATTTGCACCCAGAAAACTCCTTTTTTCTTCCTTCTAACCATTAATCCCCAAAGATAACCACTATCCTGATTTTTTTAACTTGATATAAGTGGCATCATACAGCAAAGATTGTTATGTGCTGTATTATTATGATTAAGATTTTTATGTCTTATTCTTTCACTTCACATATGCATGTGAGATGCATACATGTGGTTGCTATAGTCAATGTTCTTTTTCTCATCACTGTGTAGTTATCTGTTGTATCAATGTACCATAATTGATTCATCTATTCTACTGTTATAGACATTTGATATCCCTATTTGAAAGCTATTGCTTGAACATTGTCATGAACATTGTCATTGTCTTTTGGTAGACACATGAGTGCCTTTATCTTGGGTACAAGTCTAAGAACAGAATTGAGGGATTATTGGATACATGGCTTTAGTAGCTTGAGTAATTTCTGCTAAGCAATAAGAGTACCACTTGATTCATATCTTCTGCAACATTTGGTGTCTTTTAAAAATGTGTTATATTGGTGAGTGTGCATTGTGTCTCTTTTCAGTTTTAACTTGTGTTTACCTGGTGACTCTGAAAGCCCCTTTTTAAGTATTTAGGAGACATTTGAATAGTTTCTTTTGCGAGTTGCTTTTTCAAGTCTTTTGCCTATCGTTCTATTGTGTTGTTTATATTCTTCTTACTGAGTTGTAGGAGTTATACACATTCTTTGACAATACACTTATAAAAATATTTTTATGCTTACTGTATAGATTACCCTTTAGTTTTGTAATGGTGTCTTTTTCTTTTGAGGAACGGCAATTGTTTTAGCATAGTCTAGTTTATCATTTCTTCCCCTCTTCTTTAGCCTTTTTAGAATCCTATTTAAGAAATACTTGCCTACCTCAGGTCATGAAAATATTCTTCTGTTTCTTTATGAAAGCTTCAGTGTTTTGCATTTCACATTTAAATCTACAATCCATCTGAGATTGGTTGTTTCGTATGGTGTGAGACAAGGATCAAATTTTATTTTATTTTTTTATATGGATATCTAATTGATCCAGCACCCATATTGAAAAGTCCTTCTTTTCTGGAAAAGTCTATCTTTTCCCCCCTGTACATCGGTGTCATTGTGTCATAAATCAGCTGACTGGATTTTCAGTTCTGCTTCACAGATCTATTTGTCTATCCTTGTTCCAAAGTCACACTGCCTTAATTTCTATAGATTTTTAATGTCTAGCAATCTGTTAGTGGAATTTCTCCAGCTTTGTTGTTCTTCCAGTTTGTCTTGGCTATTCTCGACCTTTTTCATTTTCACATAAATTTTAGAATCAAGCTCTCAATTTATACCAAAAAAGCACTGAAACTTTTTTTTTTTTTTTTTTTTTTTTTTTTTGCTGTACTTGGGCCTCTCACTGTTGTGGCCTCTCCTGTTGCGGAGCACAGGCCTATATCTTTTTACATCCAGTTTGAGTTCTCTCAGTAATGCTTTGTACTTGCATATTTTTTGTCAGATTTACTTCCATCAAAGTTATTTTTCAGGTATTATTATAAGTGGTTTTGTTTTAAATTTTTTATTTTCTATCTTTATTTTGGAAGATAAAATGCAATTGATTTTGTACACTGATCTTGTATCTAGAGATTTTGCCCAATTTACTTTTTAATTCAAATGGTTTGAGTGTAGATTGTTTTTCTTTTGTTTTGTTTTTGCTATTTTTTGTGTATAATATCAAGTCATCTGAAAATAATGAATTATTTTGCCTTTATTTTTAATGCTTTGTACTGGCAACTCCTTTTAGTACTGTACTGAATAAAAGTGGCAATAGCAGATAAGTAATAAGAATAGTCTTATTACTGGTCTCAGGGGAAAGTTTTCAATATTTCATTATAAAGTACAAAATTTTAATAAGAATTTTTGAACATTCTATGCGTTTAGAAAGTTCCATTCTATATCCAGTTTAAGAATTTGTATTGTAAATTGATATTGAATTATCTGAAATGTTTTCTTTGCATGTATTAAGAGGATCACGCAATTCTTCTTTTCTTCTGCTAACGTGTATGAACACTAATTTATTTTTCAATGTTAAAACACTCCTGCCTTACTAGAATAAATCCAGTTGTTAATGATGTATTATCTTTCTATCAAATATTCTTTTATATAACAATTTACTCATGAGAGACACTAGGTCAAGTATTTTTACCCACCTTTTACAATAGGTTGAGTTTTTTTGGCCATCCTGGCTCTTTTGTTGTTTTTGACATTTTAACTCTTTTAAGAAATAAAATTTTAAACTATCCAATTTTTATAGCAGATATATTCACGTAGGTAATACCTTAGAGTGATTATTCCAAGCATGAATGTCTGGTACTGTGTAGATAAAACAGACTCTTGTGTTGTTACACTTTGGGTAAAATGGGTTTTCCCAACTTCTCCAGACATCACAGTTCATACACAGTTTTTCTTAACATTCAAGCAGTAATAGTCCAAGTCACTCTCTCACTGTCTACAAAATGCTGTCTTTAGTGAGATTTTGCTCCAAGAATACATTTTAGTTGGAAATTTTTACCTTAGCTAATTTCTGCTCATTTTCTTTTCTTTTTTTTTTTCTGCTCATTTTCTTGAAGTGTCATTGCAGAATAAAGTCTGTTTTTTACCTTTGCATAACTCAAAGTCCCATTTTAAGTGTTTTTCTTTAATTAGATGTGTAATTTGTCTTCAAAGGGGAATCCAAACTTTTACTTCTGTAGAAAATTTTAAAAACTGAAATCTAGTGAATTCTATTATCATACTTGTCTTTTCCATTTAATCGTGATTTCTGTCATTTACATATATATTTTTTACTTATGTGTTTTCTGTAATATTATTTTAAATATTTTTTACATTAAGACATTTTATTTACATTTAAAAATAGAACACAATTGACAGAAACTTAAGTATAATTGGGAAAAGTTCATGAGTCATTTAATATGAAAGTTGCTCTGTGTAATTGTATTGCAACAAAATGATGGATAGAAAGTAACCATAATCTAGAAACTTCTGTAAAAGTCTGGTAATTATATTTCATGGATGTAAGTATCTTTCTACTCTGTTTTTGTTTGTTTTTTTCTCTCTTTCTCTTTCTTTGTTGTAATCTAGTTTTGGATTGTATGATTACAAGAAACATAAATTCACTCCAGGAAGTGGAGAAAAGCACAAGCTTTGGTAAGGATTAAATAGGCAAACGCAGTCATCCAAAAAGGAGAAAGATAGTGCCAGCAGGCCACAGTAGAACCGGAACTAGAAATCCAAAAGTGAGTTTACTTTCTCCAACTTGAAACGGCCTATCTCTGTTTGTCCAACCTAATTTCTGTTTGACTTCACTTTAGTTTTTTACATGGTGTAGCATGGCTACCCCTCCCTCCCGTATTTGCATGGTTTCAGGATTCACGTGCCCTTTGTTATTTCAGATACTAAGGGGGAAAGATTCTTATCCTTCCCTTCTTATGCTTCCACATGAGAATCTTCATTTAAAAGGACTCTAGCTTCTTTTCCTACACTTTATTGACTCCATGTCTTGAAAGGAGGAAGGATTATTTTGGTTTGTTTGTTTGAGAGGAGTTGTGGAGCTTGCTCTGCTACGCAGCTGCTTCACTACTCTCTTTGGATCTCCCTGCCTGTGGCAAGTGTACTTTTTTATCTGCTCTCATTCACATGCATCTGCTACTTAAATAGGAAGCCAATAGTGATCTAGCTGTGCCAGTTAGGGCCTGGATAAGTAACTGTTTTAGTCCACTTGGGCTGCCATAGCAAAATACCATAAACTGAGTGGCTTATGAACAACAGAAACTTCTTTCTCACAGTTCTGGAGTCCAGGAAGTCCAAGATCAAGATGCCTGCAGGTTTGGTGTCTGGTTAGAACCCACTTCCTGGTTCATAGACAGCTGTGTGCTCACATGACAGAAGGGGGCCGGGTAGCTCTCTGGGATCTCTTTTATAAGAGGACTAATCCCATTAATGAAGGCTCAATCTCATGACCTAATCAACTTCCAAAGACCTCATCTCCTAATACATCACATTAGGGGTTAGGATTTCATCATATGAATTTTGGAGCAATACAGACATTCAGACCATAGCAATAATTATTTCCAATTTAGGAGTAAATTTTTAGCAAGCCCCTCTGGCTTGAGATCAAAAATCATAATCCCCAATTAGCTTTTCCTAGTAGTAAAGGTGATATTTTGAGTTCCATTTTTCTGACTTTTACTTCTATTTCTCAATCGCTTTCAAAAGAACAAAGACACCTATTACATAACCCACATAGAAAGAAAATATGATCCCTATTTCAGATGATATAAAAACAAGTCAAATGTTAAGACTGAAATGAGAAAAATAATATTTTAAGTATACAGATGAAAGTATAAAACATTTCTCTGAACTTGAATATAGAAGGATTTTGTAAGCAAATAAACAAAAAAGTACAAATATAAAAACTAGCTTCATACATGACAATATTAAAATAAAAATACCTGGGTCTCAAAATCAAATAAAGTACAAAAAAAACCACCAAAAACAAACCCTCAGACTGAAATAGAAAATTGTAGCCTATAGATCTAACACAAATTCCTATAAATCAGAAAGAAAAAACAACCCATTAGAAAAATGGGCAATGCATAAAAATTATCATGGGCAGTCAGGAAAATGTAAACTAGTTCCACAACTAGTTCCACGATGAAATGCTAGTTCTACAATGAGATACTAAAAATATCAAGTGTAATAACGTAAAGTATCGGGAAATATGAAGAGCAATTAGAATATTTATACTCTGATGGCAGGGGTATAAATTTGTGCAATCACTTTAGATGGCAACTTGGCAATATTGACTTAAGCTATAGATATATACACCAAATGACCCAGCAATTTCATTTCTATACCCCCTCTCCCAGATATGTACAAAGAAACATGTATAACGTTCATAATGACATCAGTTACAGTGGTTAAACTGGAAACAGATCTATGGTAGTAGGAGAAAGGATAAAAAAAAGTGCATTATATCAACACAATAGAACACTACATATCAGTGAAGGCGAATGAATTTGAGCTTCATATATCACCAGGCATCAGTTTCACAAACGTGATCTTAATTGAAGAAAGCAAGGTGCAGAAGTATACTTATATATAGCATGTGTAAGGAAAATATGGGGAAAATAAAGGAAGGAATGATAATACACCGGATTCAGGTAGTAGTCTTATCTGAGGAGAGGGAAAATAACGGAAACTGTTGAAATGTTTTATTTCTTAAGGTGAGTGGAACATGCATAGATAACCATCATATTGCACGCTGTACATTTTTTAATGTCTAAGATATTTTATAATTTTCTGAAGGAAAGGTTGCCTTATCCTGAAATCATAGGTGGTAAGGCTTGTGGAATATGGATCTTACCACAATACATGCAACCATCATCCTGGGGTTACTAACACTTGTTGGCTCCTTATTGCCTACTGGAGAGAAGTTAAATATCCTAGCATGACATAGACGGTCTTTTACACTTAAGATCTTACTTTCTTTTCCACACTGATTTTCTCCTATTCTCTTCTTTCTCCTTATAACATATGCACTGAGTAACCATTGAATCATTTTTAATTCCTTGCGTGTACTACTTTTTAATGCTTTCATCTGAAATGCTTTATTCCTCCTTAACTTCTGATCATCTTTCAAAACAGTTAAAATATTGCCCTTGTAAAAATATCTCCAATTTTCACAGCGTTACATACTTCCAAGTGTTGTAATAGGTTTCTATATCTGTATTCTCCATTAAAGGCAGTTCGTGGAAGGTACAACCAGGTTATTTATTTTTGTTGGTCAGTGTCTGGCATAGCAGGTGCATAATATTAGAAGAATAAATTATTAGAAGAGATGCTGAAATGTCACAAGTTGAAGCATCAGTTGTTAAATTGGTGACGCAAACAGTAAGTAGCATGCAAGTTCAGAGAATGTCACTGTGAGCTAGAGTGGTCTGGAAAGACTCCATGAAAGCTTAAGCTAGGTCTAAGAGGATGGGTAAGATTTGCAGTCATTGAGAGAAGTAAGCTTCCCAAACTGAAGCAATAATGAGAGCAGAAGTTTGGACAAGGGGAAGCCTTTCTTCACTCTGCACATCTCAATGCATATGCTGCCTCTTTAGGAAGCTAGTATCTTTATTCTCAGTGTTCCATAGAAACTGCTCACATTTCCTCACTGCTTATGGTAAAAGCAGAGACTGTTATGGCTTCAGCTCATAGAGAAGGACAGAGAGAAGGAGGTAATGCAGGAGATGGATGTGTGGCTCAGTTACAATGTAGTCCCCGCCTGATCCCACAGGGAGCTCTGCAGGATGAGTAGCACCGAGAGTTGATCCCACCTCTAGGCAAGCAGTGCATCCTTTTATGTACCCGGGTCAGTCAGTTATTGACAACAGGCTGATTTTGAGAGGGCCCCATCCCTTGAGCAAAAGAACTTCCATTTGGCTGGAGGCAGTTCTCTTAGAGAGGGGCCAGCTGTGACCATGAGCTACTAACACACCCAGCAGCTGGGGGATGGGTGTTCTTGCCTGCTAAGGTGGATCTGATCAAGGGACTACTAAGAAATCTGCTTAGTTACCCTATGATAAGTATCTACTTTCCCACCCTTCTGCTTTGGCCCCATTTTGTATCATGCTATTGTATCACTGCCCCCATCTGCTGGGCCACTGATACTGCTTTTGCTAGCACTGTCACTTTAAAATTGATCCTGATCTTTTGGTCACTGCTGTGTTTCCTGGTCGTTGGCAATCTAGCCGCTTCTTCTGGGTACCACCATTTATTGCCATGGGATGTCAACTCCTGCTGCTGATTCTGTCAAGTTCAGGTTCTATTCAAGGTCAAAGCTTGGAAGAGATCCCCTTGCAGTCTGTTACAGTGTATTTGTTAATTGGGTACCCAAAGCAGAGAAGATTGTACCCTAATGTTTTCAAGAGTTAACAGTAGAGCCACTCTTTTGCTTACTCTAATAGTCACCCAAGCATTACCCAGACTTCCTTATTCTCTAATGACTAACATTCTGTTATTGAAACACTATAATCTTCCCAACTTTCTGCTCCCTTAGGATGAGTCCTCTCCTCACTGGTCTCTCAATCCCTCTTGCAAGTGGACATTTGGTAGGTCAGTGCCACTAAAGCTCCGGCGTACCCAGACATATCCAAATTACAGTGGTGGCAGAATCATGTCCTCAGCTACATATGCAAAACTCAGATTAAGACTAAATTATTTGGAGAGTTGAAATTGGAGTTAACTCACTATGCAGCGATTATTATGGGGAAAAACACTGTGTTAAGTTCTGTTCTGACCCCCATGATAGGGACTTCTAGTGTTTGCAACAATGTGTGGACCTCCTATCCTTCTAGGCAAATGGAAAGCCAATGAGCTGTGAGTGGAATGACTTCTGGGATGAGGCATTTGATTACCAGTGTCGTTTCTGGGCTGAAGCATTTAATTATACGTGTGAGTTCCTCTTGTGCTTCCACGGCCTGCTGCAGCAAGTATGGAGGAGGGTTTGGGTGCAGATAGTGAAGCAGTGGTTGAAGCCGTCTCCATCATCATACTCAGAGTGGGCATTGCATAAATGAGAAACATGAGGAATAGTTTTTCTTGAGTTAAGCCATTGAGATTTGAGTATTGTTTGTCAGTACAGCATAAACTTAGCCTGTCCTCACTAATAAGAACAACCACTTTTATTCCCCTCTCATTCCCCATTTAGCTGAAAAATATGGTCTCCGTAATGAAGGAGATTTTGGTGAAGACTACAAGTTAGAAAACTTCACACTCGTAAATTTTTCTTGCAACTCCATTACTCCTTTTCCTCCCCTCTTCTGTCCCCTGGTATGTTATTAAGAAATCTTTGTGTTTGAGTAGAATGGTTTTATAAAAAAAATACTGAACGTAAGTAGATTCCAGGTGGTTAATCTATCACAGTTATTAAGATAAGCCAGATATCTGAGTTACAAGATGAGTGGTCTGTATAATTTAAGAAGTCAGTAATCAGGTCAGTTGCGTAGCTCTAGAAAGCCGAACCTTTCAAACTCTGCATATCCTCTTATTTTTATTTTTTTTTGGATGAAGTTGGTCAGAAGTATGTCTTTAATCAATGTGTTCATTTTGGGGAATCTGATAACTAATACTAATACTCTATATATAGATTATAAAATATGTTTCCTCACTGGAATCCCTCAAAATAAATAAATCTCAAAAATACCTTTATTTACACTCTGTACTTGGTGAATTGAATTAAAAAAAAAGAGAGTCTGGCACATTCACATCACAATGTAAACTTTGCTTTTGAAATATTATTACAGCCAAGATACTAAATATTTTAAGAAAAACCACTCTGAATGCGTGGTATGTGTGATGTGGCAAATCATATTTATCTCAATACATCTATTATGTAGAAAATAATGAACCGATAGTAAAATTTACTTCTTGCAAATCCAGTGACTAAAATCGGCAGCTGTTTTATGTGTGTGGTCGATGTCTCTGCTGCTTTACTTTTTAACATTTTAGAAAACAAAGCTGGAGGCCTGCTTTTCAGAATCCCTAATTCCTTTGTTAGTTTTAAGAAGGGTTCTCATCAGGGCATGCTCTGCTTTTAGAATCAGCAACAGCAGTTCATGGCCTGTATCTCATGAGCATTATTTACTTGTGAAAGTTATCTGTAGTAAAAACAGCTCCTATGAGTAAATTAATATATTGCAAATTTATTAATGTGAAAAATTTAAACCGTAAAATATACCTGATGATTTAAGTGATGAAAGAGAGCTGATAAAAGCAGTGCTGAGAAAGAGGTGTGAGATCCCAGAGGCAAACAGAGTTTACATTGATGGCTGGGGAAGGAGGGGTGGTATTGGTTGGTTCTGAATATTTCTTCCCTACAGGTACTGTATGATGTCGACCTTTCTATTACAAAGAGTGAAGACACTTCCTACAATCTTTCCACAGAAAGATATTTCAGTGTGATGGTAAACAAGTCTATTTGTTTAACACTAGTATTTAAACCGTCTGTTAAATGCTCTTTTATTTTAAAAATACTTAGAAAATGAAACATTCATTTTCATGACCATTAGTTATAGGATTTTAATATTTTTCGAAAAAATTATAACAGCAATAGCTATATATTTACTGAAATGAATTATATGTAAGGCAGTGTGTTCTACATGGACGATTTCATTTCATCCTCAAAACAATCCTTTAAATTAGATACTATTATTATTTCCATTTTACAAAGCAGAAAGTGCAAATGGGCTAAGTAACTTAATCAAGGTCATACATGTAGTCACTTATAATACACGAATTGACCAATATTTGTCTGGCCCTAGGGTTTCAGAAATGAGTAAAACATAGGCCCCGCTTCTGAGGAAATTTGTGGCAGAGGTAGACATGTAAATAGCTATTCATATGGTATGAAAAGAACTATATACTCGAATCAGGAGCCATGATTTGACACAGAGAAAATAACATGTGAGCTGAGAGTTAGATTTTATCAGAAGAAAGGGGAAGGTCATTCCAGATACCATAACCTTCACATCCAGAGATAGAGAGGCGTGAAAGGGCATGGGGGATGCTGATGAGTGTGCACAGCTGGAATGGAATGTGTGGGGAGAAGAAAGAGAAACCCTTGTTACCCAACTGACAGAGCTAAGATAATGCAATTAATCTTTGATTTAAACGTTTACCATTTCCTTCCTTTTCTTCATTGCCTGTCTTCTTTATTCATTATGTGCTCACTATTTCCACAAAATCTTTAGAGTGCTTATATTTTTTAAAAAAACATAAAATAGAATGAGATGAAAATATATGAGCAGTTGCTGTATAATAGACTCGGAGACTTGACAAGAAGAAATAGAAAAGAGACATGGTTCCATTATTTAGGCCAAAAGTGCTTTCTAAAATTAAATAGCAAATAGCGCCCCACACATCCTAGATGATCTAGGAAAAAAAAGAAAAAAGATATTGAGTTACACACATAATTTAAAATTCTAAGTTCTGAGTATTAAACCCACTCATGAGGTTGGAAAATCCCTAAGGTTATCTAGGATATTTGAATATACCACAACCCATGGGGAAACTCCTAAAGAAAAGTAAATTTATTTTAGAAGAACCAGGGTTTTCTGAGCTGATGTTTAAAGATGCTAATGTAATTTTTAAGGTTGAAAGTCTAACAGTTTATTTCAAAAGGCAGTGTGCTGTTATATAAAATTTGAAATAGAATACAAAATAAAATTCTAAGATTGTCCAGAACACATATGGCTACTCAGGAAGTCATGCATACAGTTACTGCTCACCAGAAAAGTAGAAAACATAAGGCATGAGATATGTTTTCACCCAAAGAATAGCAAAATAGGGCTGGAACAAACACTAATTTTGTCTAGCTTTTTCTAACAAGAGAAGAACCTACTGTAGAAGTAAAGGGGCCGAAGCATGAAAGATAATCATGTATAACACAAGAGGTAAAAGCCTGCAGGAAGAGTGCAAGTAAATGCTTGTCTCACTTGTTTATCATTTAAGAACAAAACCATTTAGGGAAATACGTTTGACATAATAGCATGTGATGGCAAAGGCTGATAAAATTACCATTTTATGCATGGAAATAATAATAATAAAAGACAGTGTGAGTCAGAGAAAAAGTTATGAATGCATGTATATATATATATGACACATAGAGTTTATACAGAGGCCCTAATACCTAATAATTCAGGGAACACAATGGAGATGGAAAAAAGAAAAAGAGAGTGAAGGGGAAGTCAGGAAAGATGTAGCAGATGTGACTTTTTCCAAAATGGCTTCAACAGTGTTTCTCATCCTATATGTTCTTTGATGCTCCTCCCATCGAGAGATGGGGGTCTATGGTCCTACTTTAATTGGGGTGGGCCAGTGACTATGGTGAAAGAAATGCCATGTGACTTCCGAGACTAGGCCATAGAAGACGATGCAGTCTCAACATGGTTCTCTTGGGACACTCTGCCGTGGGACCCTGAGCTCTGCGGAAGATGTTTGAGGCTGCCACATTGTGAGGAAGCCCAGGCCTCATGAATATGCCACATGTAGATTATCTAACAGCTCCAGCCAAGGATCCTGCCAAACACCAGTATCAACCATTAGACATGTGAATAAGAGATGCTTCCAGACGATTCCCACTCCCAGCCTTCAAGTCCTTCCAGCCAAGGTCTCAGGCATCATGGAGCAGAGACAGCTGTTACCATTGCTCCCTTTCTAAATCACTGATCCACAAAATCCATGATTGCAATAAAATGCATATTTTTAGCCCCTGAGTTTTGGAATAAATTTGTTATGCATCAATAATGACAAAAACTAGAGAGAATAGAAAATAACTTTCATTGTTAAAAGCACTGAGATTGAACATTCTTGTACTCAGGTCCTTGTTGACCTACACCTAGAAGTGGTATTGCTAGATCATGGAATCTCAACATCTTAAATTTAATTAATTGTTGCCACGCTCCCATCAGCAATGCATAAGAGTTACCATCAACACTTAGATTTATCATAACAGTAAAATTGATCTCTCTGACAAATATGAGAAAACATCTCAATATTACTATAATTTGTACAGCAATGTTTAGTGCAGCATGTTTTAATACAGTAAAATCTAAATGTCCTTAGGGGAACAAATAGATAATTTGCTCATTATTCATACAAGGGAATACTATAGAGCAATTACGATCAGTGAACTAGAACTATACATATTAATATGATTAATCCCAGAAACATAGCATTGGGGAAAAAGCAAATTGCAAGAGAATATATAGTATGATAATATCTCTATGCATTTAAAAATCCAAACAACATCTCTATTGTTTAATCATTCATAAAATCGATGGAGTGTCTGCCAGGTTGGCAGGCTCTGTTCTAGACACTGGGGATACAACACGGAAAGGAAAACATAAAGGTAAACATATAGATCTTAGCCTCCCAGAGTTTGCATGGTTGGTAGACACCATGCATATGAGTGTATAGTGAAAGAACGAAAATGTGCACAGCAGTGATACCAGCTTCCAATAGTGGTTCCTTCTGAGGAAGGACAAATGCAGAAGGGGTAGGTAAAGGGTAGGAAGTTAGAGTATAACTTTATGCTTTATTTCTTTAAAAAATGTGAAATAAACATGGTAAAATGTTAACATCTGTAAAACTTTGGTAGCAGTTACATAGTACCCTCTGTGCTTTTCAGTTTGAGAAGTTTCATCATTTACAATAAAAAAATACATCTATTGATAGACTACAACTCAGTGGCTGCTCTTCACCTATAGGGGGAATATCTGTCTTACTGATAAGTGGCACATGTGAATAAAAATTTAATGTTTAAAATTTATCAGTATAGCCAGGTCTTAAACTAAAAGAAAGCAGTGTAATATATTGGAAAGAGTTTAAATAAGCTTTGGACCCTCGTAAACCTGAATTAAAATTTTATTTTCTCCCCTTCCTATTATCAGTAGCTGAGGTACTTGGCCTTCTGGAAGCCCACTTTCGTAATCTGAAGTTAGTCGTAATAAAATAAAGTGTAAACAGTCTGTTGTTTGAATCAGAGATAAAATAGAAAAAAAGCTAACCTTTTTGAATGCTGGTACATGTCAGGCACTGTTCTAAGTGCTTTACATGAATTAGCTGTGTGATTCCCAAACTGTGTACCGGGGGAACACAGCAGCTTGGAGGAATATTTCAAATGTTTAAGGGTAATATTATGGTACTCAGTATCTTTGGACAATGCTAGAACTTCTAGCTCAAGCTATTTCATATTTTAAGCCTTAGATCACATAATATTCTCCGCGATTATGTTTTATCTTTGCTATACTGTTTTTTTTTTAAATTATGTGTGCTATATTTTCTAGTGGCTGCTATTGTAAGCTGCTAGGACATAAATACTTATTAAGTAGTCATTTAAACGGTATTATGAGGTATTTTGTGTGGGCTGGGGACTCAGTGAAAAGAATTACTGACACTTAGAGCTCTATGAACAAATAAGTTTTGGCTTCTTTGAAATAGCTCATTTAATCTTCATATCAACCAAAGGAGGTAAGTCCTAATCTTGTCTCCATTTTACAGAAACTAAGACACAAAGAATTTTACTGTCTAGCTCAGACAGCTAAAGAGTATTATGCAGGATTTGAACCTAGTCAGACTGACTTCAACTCTCATACCTATAACTAGTACATGCTACCGTTTCTGTGTATATAACTATGTCAATACAGTGTGATAGTATCAGATATCCTACACCGAAGGGGAATGTCCTGAGGATAAATACAGTTTCAATCAGAATCTTAGAAGTATATAATTTCAAGCTGGAGCTTGAAGGGACTTTATATATTTTTGTACAGGGAGGAAACTAAAGTCCGGATGAGTCTCTAAGACAAGCACACCTGTCACTGGCAGAGTCAGTAGAAGAACTTCTCCTCTTCTCAGTTCTGATATAACTTTGTGAAACTGAAGAAATTCTGTTCAGAAGTGGCCAAGAAAAATAGGATATACTTAACTGGGCCACAGGAAGACAATAGAAAAAGACACACCCACATTTGGAGAGCAGTGGCATGGCAGGCATATTTGTAGTTGGTAAGAACCAATAGATTAAAAAGCAGGTGTTTTTCCACTGAACTCAGGGGATTTACAATGCTTATTTCAAGCACTTACTAGAGCAACTGCTCCCATTGGACAGTCAAGTAATTCTCACTAAAATGCTCTCATGTGAGCTCCATGCTTCCATAATCTGTGAAAAACTTCCTTCCGTTTTGCTCCCCAGCAGATGATATAATACTCACTTCTTTTCTTGTTGACTGGCTTCCTCACCAGCTGGGAGCTCCTCCAAGGGCAGGGACCATGGCTGTGCCTCACTCAGTATTTCCAGTGTTAGTCAAGCATAGTGCCTAACATATAGTAGTTGCTCAAGAGGTGTTTGCTAAGTGAGTTTATAATGAATGCATTGTGGCAGAAAGCTATATATGAACTATGGTGTCATTTATTTAATCAGCTCAAATGCAAACTTGTCTCCAATAGGAAACGCCTGATTTGGACTTCACCTAAGTAAGAAATAAGTGTCTATTATGTTAAGCTGCTGAAATTATGGGGTTTATCTGTTACACAGGCTTCTGTTTCTCTAATACATCTGTTCACTGGCCTATAATCACCTGCTGTTTTCCCCAAACCAAAACTTTATCAAGAGTCAGGCCTCTCTTTATACGTTCGAGCTCACTTGGAACCATCATGCAGATCCCCTCTGCTTTGGCCAGGTGATGAGATATACACATATCTTCTTAATGCTTTGAGAATTCACCATCATCATTCCCACCTCTTTGCTTTTATTCCTAATATTCATGTTGCTTGGAATGTTCATTATCTTACTTCTTACCTATCTACTTTCCTCATTATCTAGCTCAAGGTAATCACTGTGCTATACCTTTTGTGATACTTGTAGACCCATTGGCAGTCTTCCTCTGACACTTAAGAGCATGACAATGCTGGGCTGCACCATTTGGCTCATGACTATGCTGTCTTGCTTTATTCTTATTTGTTTCTTAGTCTAGACTCCCCAAGTTGATTCCAAGCTCCTTGAGGACAGGCATCAGTCCTCAAGGAGCATCACCATGTCTAACATGGTCCTAAACAAATGTTAGTCATTCAGTATTTCATGATTTACTCGCTCCATTGATAGCAGCCTCACATATTGTTTAATTTCAATCTCCGTGCCTTCAGGTGTACTTAAACTACAGAGTTTTCCACACGGTTATGTCAAAGTTTAGACTATTTTCACATTCTTTGCTCTCAAGCCAGTGCAGCAACACATTCACTCTTCTTTGAATAAAACCGAGTCATCTTCATGGTGCAGATCTCAGAGAAGAAGGAAAGTATCAGAGATGTGAATGAAGATGGTGGCTAAGAAGGGATAAGAGAATTGTTCCCTTCCTGCTGTTTTCTCAGCCAGCAAGGCATCCCTTAAGACGTGTGCAGATCATTAAAAAGTAGGAATATGTGTGAGTTAAAAATAAAGATAGATACTTTAAACTAGCTTCATTATAGCAATTGTAGTAAGGATTTTTGTTAAATCTTCAGAGGAATGTAAATCACTTTTAAAAACTGTTGGAAAAAAAATGTTGGAGGGGTTTAATTGAAAGTCAGTTGTATGCGTGAAGAATATTGACATCACAAAATACCTTCAATAAAATTGATACTGATGATTTTTGTTCTCACTTCCCAACCACCTCTAAATATTCCAGTTATTTTACAATTTTATTTTAAACGTTTTAATGTTTGCTTTCAAAAATATGAGTCTTTCCTAGTTACGCTCACTATATCAAGTTCAATCAAGAAGTTATTAAGCTTCTGGAATAGGCCTAAACTATGAAAAATTGAACAACAGCTAAAAGAAATTGAGAGTCCTATAGGCATTTTGCTTTAAAGTAAAAGATGGCGTCTAGCTTGGGAAGAATGATGGTAAAAGTGACACAAATAGGATACACAGAACAAATTTTTTTTTTTTTTTTTTGCGGTACGCGGGACTCTCACTGTTGTGGCCTCTCCCATTGCGGAGCACAGGCTCCAGACGTGCAGGCTCAGCGGCCATGGCTCACAGGCCCAGCCGCTCCATGGCATGTGGGATCTTCCCAGACCAGGGCATGAACCCGTGTCCCCTGCATCGGCAGGCGGACTCTCAACCACTGTGCCACCAGGGAAGCCCCACAGAACAAATTTTAATGAGAAAAAAATAATTATTCCAGTTTCTGGAAAAATGGTTGTTATGGAATACTCACTGCAGATGTTTAACAGCAGTTAAAAGTACTGATTTGGCGCACATTAAGAATTAGGAGTGAAGATGCCAATTTAATAGGCACCTGCATTCTGTTGAAGGTTTTGTAGGAGAGCAGAATTTGCCACCCCAAAATGTGTCGCTTTGTCATGAGGATTGTTTTAGGATGATTATTTTTATTTTTTTATTTTATTTTTGATTTTTGGTTGCATTGGGTCTTCATTGCTGCACACGGGCTGTCTCTAGTTGCAGCGAGCGGGAGCTACTCTTGGTTGCAGTGCACGGGCTTCTCATTGCGGTGGCTTCTCTTGTTGTGGAGCACAGGCTCTGGAGCACACAGGCTTCAGTAGTTGTGGCACATGGACTCAGGAGTTGTGGCACACAGGCTTAGTTGCTCAGCGGCATGTGGGATCTTCCCGGACCAGGGATGGAACCTGCGTCCCCTGCATTGGCAGGCGGATTCTTGATCACTGTGCCACCAGGGCAGTCTCTAGCCTGATTATTTTTAAATCTCAAAAGACTCAGGAAGAACTTTCAACTTCCTCATAACTGCCTAAAAGAATTTAGATGAGGACCTATTCCAGGAAGAGATCTATCACCACAGATTACTACAGTATAATATGAACTATGTGTGGTAGACAAGGAGGAACCTAGCAGAGTCTGTTTGTTAAAATTCCTCTGTGTCCATTTGCTTCTGTATGGCCAGCAAACATGTGTTTACCAAACATTTGCTCTTTTCATCTTCCTGTGAGTTGCTTTCCTTCTGTTTGAAGTCCCCGACCCTTACCCCCTTCTCTTTAGCTCAGAATAGCAAATATGCCTTAATTGCCTGACTGTCCTTTGAGCCCCATATTCTGTGGAGTTCCCCATACGAAATTAAATTTGTTTTTCTCCTATTAATCTGTCTTACCTCATTTTAGTTATCTGACCAGCCAAAAGAACCAAGAGGGGAAGGGGAAATGTTTTTCATCACCCAACAGCATGTAGTGGATAAGTTTACTATGATTTTTCTCTCTCATTTTCTAACCTCTACCCAGCTCTGCACAACCAATTTCATCTTTTGAGATTTTATTTTTTCTCTTTCTAATATGCTTCATGACACTTTTGTGGCTGTGTGCCACATGAGGGGTTGAGGACAGGGAGAGAGGAAAGGAAGAGGTTTCAGTTTGTTGCTACTGCTCCTCTAAGAATCAGAAACAACAGGGAATAAAAGGATGCCTGCTGAGGTGGTTGGAAATGACAAGCCCCCTGATGAGTTGTTGTACAAACAGAAGCCTTTGGTAACATGAACCATGTCCCCTTGTTAAATTGTGTCTGATGTTGACACCCTCTGCTGCTATGATTTTATTACAGCTAGCTCAAAATCCAGAATTCCTTTATGAACTATGTGAGAACCCACTAAAAGCATTCTCTGATGATACAGTCAGCTCTGCAAAGAACATCTGACCTTGAATCAAGTAATGCATGAGGGGGAAAATTTCTGGTATGTTGTTGAATGGACAAGAGTAACATGTTTCTCTCTGTAAATGCGCTTTAGATGACATTGAGTAGCTTTAGAGAGATTTATAACAAAATGGGATTGGTATGACAGAAGAATTCCATAACTCATTCTTTTATGTCTCTCAGTGGAGAGACAGATTATGTAGTCAGATTATAGGCTCAGCACAATAGTTTTTAAAACATGATCCTGTATGTCAGAGCACCTCATCATTTAGAAAGATATCTTTGTTTTAATACTGCCTGATACAAATTTAATTTGCTTTGGTGATCAAGGGATGTAGTAAGTGTAGTTAACACTCCTTTGTGCTTGCATCACAAAACTTCCAATAGAAACCAGTCAACACAGATTTCATTAATGTTCTTAACATTGGGCAGAGAAGTTTAAATGAAAAGTATGAACATCTTTTCACAAATGCACATCTCTACTAGATTTGTTTATCTCTGAGTAGGCCCATGTGATGAAAACAGTATGTCATTGTGGGGTTTCCCAAGTGGAGGGCTGTAACTCTTTGCACAGAACAAGGAGCGTACTGTGCCATTGGGAGATTTGGCCTTGTTGCATTGCCATTTATATAACTTTGATTATGGCATCTTCCATGCCAAAGTGTCAGGAGTTACTTCTTGCCTAAAAGAACTGTGGTTAGTTCAGAAACAAAGCAGGTTTTAATCCACATGCTTTTTATTTCTTTTACCCAGGCCCTATAGTACTAATCATCCTCTCATGAAAAATTTCAACGTCTCAAGTTCAACATCTGTGCTTCAATCTATGACTCTTTAGTGAGTTCCTAAACTTGCTACAAAACCACAAAAACATAAATCCCAAACAGAATACAAACAAGTAAGCCTCAAACTTTTAAGAGCTGCTGGCCATCTATTTTAGGAGATTATGTTAAAATAAGGGTTCTGAACTATGAGTAAAATTCTTCATGTTTGATTTTGTATTGGTAATAGCATGATATAAGTACAAAGATGGTAATCCAAATTAGGGTGTCCAACTGCTGTTCTCTAACCCAAACTATGAATCTCTGTATGACACTTAACACACTGCAGACATTTGATAACAGTGATGGTTACTTTCATGTGTCAACTAGACTGAGGCTAAGGGATACTCAGATAGCTGGTAAAATATTATTTCTGGGTGTGTCTGTGAGTGTCTGTTCTGGAAGAGATAAACAATTGAATTGATAGGCTGAATAAAGAAGGTTTGCCCTCACCAATGTGGGTGGGCCTCATCCAGTCCACTGAGGGCCTGAATAGAACGTAAAGGTGGTGGAAGGGTATATTTGCTCTTTGCTTAAGCTTAGACATCCAGCTCCTCCTGCCGTCAGACGTCAGTGGTCCAGGTT
The DNA here is from genome assembly GCF_949774975.1 of Lagenorhynchus albirostris. Classification (NCBI taxonomy): domain Eukaryota; kingdom Metazoa; phylum Chordata; class Mammalia; order Artiodactyla; family Delphinidae; genus Lagenorhynchus; species Lagenorhynchus albirostris. Next base: position 69,349,884 of record NC_083102.1, read on the forward strand.
CTCAGGTCTTTGGACTCGGACTGGGATTTATACCATTGGCTCCCCTGGTTCTCAGGCCCTTGGGTTTAGATTGGAACTATACCACTGGCTGTCCTGGGCCTCCAGCCTGCTGACAGCAGATTATGGGGCTTCTCAACCTCCATAGTTGTGTGAGCCAATCACTCATAATAGATCTCGTTCTGTGAATCTCTATGTATATCCTATTGGTTCTATTTCTCTGGATAATCCTTATACAATAACTTATTAAAATAGTATTCTAAGTTCTTACAGCCATAAGTATCTGTAATAACCAACTAGTAAGCTATTGCCCATTTAACTTTTATGTCAAATAAATGCATATTAGTATTAGAAGTCAAATAGAGACCTAGGTGGAATATTGGAAGGCACAAAGTTTTTCTTTGAGTTTAAGACTCCATTTCGGATCAAAAGTTGAGTGATGAAGTCTTTTCGGTAAATCTCCTGAAAGTTTTTCTTCTCACTCTTCTTTTCACCTGCGTAAGAGGACTGTGCTAATGACTAATATGGTGGTTAATGTGTAGCAGCTGAGAAACTGTTCTCAGCACACGATATATATTATCGAAGAAAGAAAATAACGTCCCCTTCCCCTCCAAGGAGGTGCCCACCTCCTTGTCCTTGTAGCCTTTGAATATGTTACTGAAATAGCTAAAGGGACTTTGCAGAGGCAATTACATTTAAGGATCTTGAAATGAGATTAACTAGGGTTATCCAGGTGGGATCAATCCAATCACTTGAATCCTTAAAAGTGGAGAAACTTCCCAGCCACGGTCAGAGTAAGATATGCCCAGAGAAGGAGAGTCAGAGAGATGCAAGTTGAGGATTCCATCTGCCATCCCTGACTTTGAAAATAGAAAGAAGCCAGGAACCAAGGAATGTGAACAGACTACAGAAGCTGGAAACGAAAGGGAGTATTGGTGAGTTGAATCAATAATTTCCGAATGTTAATATGTACAGCAAACTTATGTGTTACTTGTTTAAAATGCACATCTCCAGGCTCAATCTCAGGCATTCTGATTCATTATAGCTGGTCTAGGGCCCTAAATTCTGAAATGTAAGTACATTTAGATGACCGTTGATCAAGATGAGCTCTAAAAGCCATTCTAACTTGATTTTATTAGAAGTAAGTTGTCATATTAAACATGTAATTTGTCTTATTTTCCATATTTATATTCCAGAATCAGGGAAAAGTTAACACACAGGCAAAATGGTACTTACTCTTGACTCCATTCAGGTTAGCCTGGCTGAAGGTCCATCTCTAGAAAATTAACCTCAATTTTTGAAAACTGAACCAGAGCACATAACCAGAAAGCTCAGGAATGTCCTCTTTCAGAACATCTATCGCACATGTTTATTTGTTTAATGTGTGTTTTCCATGCTAGACTATAAACTCCATTGAGGCAGACAACGTGGGTACCTTATTCACATCAGTAGCTCTACCAGCCAGCAAAATGCCAGACATTTTGAATCAAAAAATACTTTCTTTTCAGGGAGATGGAAAATGCACGAGTGTTGTTGGTGGAAGGAGAGATGCAGGGCAGGGATAAATGGAATAAATATTTAAGAATTAAAATGAGCAGATTTACGAATCCTACGGGGGATTACAGCAGCTTAGGTTGTTGGTTGGAGATATCTTCATCAAGGAAAAAACACATTTGTGGAATATTAGTTTTGGAGACCATATGTTTGAAATATCTACGGGAGAAAATAACCAGGGAATATCAACAGATATAGTTGACTTTACAACTCTCAGGTGTGATTAAACAGAATAATGGCCCAAAAGATGCCTGTGTTCTCATTCTCAGAACCTGTGAAGGTTATTTTCCATGGCAAAAGGGGCTAGGCATGTGTGATTGAAGTTGAGAATCTAAAATGGTGAGGGTAGGGCTTCCCCGGTGGCGCAGTGGTTGAGAGTCCGCCTGCCGATGTACGGGACATGGGTTTGTGCTCCCGTCCGGGAAGATCCCACATGCCGCGGAGCGGCTGGGCCCGTGAGCCGTGGCCGCGGATCCTGCGCGTCCGGAGACTGTGCTCTGCAACGGGAGAGGCCACAACAGTGAGAGGCCTGCGTACTGCCAAAAAAAAATAAAATAATAATAAAATGGTGAGGGTAGCCTGGATTGCCCAGGTGGGCCCAATCTAATCACATGCATTCTTTAAAAACAAAGAGTGTTTCCCAGCTGCCGAGAATCAGATGGTGGCATGAGAAAGACATGACTTACTGTTGCTGGCTCTGATGACGGAGAAAGGTAGCCATGTGCAAGGAACGCAGGCAGCCACTAGAAACTAGAAAAGGCAAGGAAATGGATTCTGTCATAGAACCTCTAGAAGGAACTCAGGCCTGCCAGCACCTTGACTGTAGCCTAGTGAATCTGATTTTGGACTTCTGACCTCCCAAACTGTAAGAGAATAAGTTCATGTTGTTTTAAGCCACAAAGTTTGTTGTAATTTTTACAACAGCCATAGAAAATGAATATACTAATGAACCTCTTCCACCTAACAGAACAAAAGAAGTTTATTACTTAAAGACAAAACTCTCTTGGGCCACACTCTCTGGAGTCAGGAAAGGAGTAACTTTTCCCCCTCCATTCTCTTTCATTTTGAGAGACATTTGCTTGGATGTTGATTTCTGATCTGGTTTTCACTGACACATCCTTGTAAAGCAACTAAGGAAACTGTCAGGGCGAGGCATGTTGTAGCCCACCACAGAAGGTAGGACACCAACTCTGCCAATCACAGGGTCCATGCCAAACTACTTGAAAGAAAAATTCACATTCTCTGCCCTAGTTCGCATCCTCTACACCTACCAGTTTGGGTTTTCTCTATCACTTGTGAAACGCTGAGGCCTTCCTGAGAACCACAGGGAAGCTATGCCTCCAGGTGGAGTCTGGCCCTTTCGGATGTATAAGCATGGCTGTGTTTAGAAGCAACAGCAGAAATTGTAACGTGTCTCTTCCATCATCTCTGATTCTTCTTGTTCAGTGTTAGAGTCCAGTCTCATCAGAAGAGAACCAGAAAAGGGCCTGTCTGGCCATCTTGACAGAGAGCCAAAAGGAGAATGTCTTCCAAGACCAGTAATGTTAGCTGTGAAGGTCACCAGCTGAGAACAGCTGTTTCCAGTGAAATGACTTAATATTTTTCTCATTAGCCTGGGGTTATGGGCTTTTGGGCAGAAGACCATTTCATTACATATCGAGGAGAATACATATTATCAGCATGTTTTAGGGCTGCTGTTGCTCCCCTTAATCACACAGCTGAGGTAGTGCTTGTCAATTTTCTCCACTGTAACCTTACTCCTTTTCCCTCTTTCCATACCGTAGTTTTTGGAAGTCACCATGCACAACCCGTGCATAAGGAGTGGGGAGTTACATTCTACCTCCTGGAATATAGAATATCTACATTAAGTTATTCTTGTATACACATTTGTCTATTTGCCATTTATTTATTGAATAATTTACTTATAGCAGTATGGACTCATAAGTATTTATACTTTAGTTTATAAGCCAATACTACTTTATTTTGTTGTTTTTTTATGTAGGAGCATAGTTGATTAACAATGTTGTGTTAGTTTCAGGTGTACAGCAAAGTGATTCAGTTATACACATATATGCATCTATTCTTTTCAACTTCTTTTCCCATTTAGGTTATTACAGGATATTGAACAGAGTTCCCTGTGCTATAAAGTTGGTCCTTGCTGGTTATCTATTTTAAATATAGCGGTGTGTACATGTCAATCCCAAACTCCCAATCTATCCCTCCTCTCCGCCCTTCCCTGCTGGTAACCATAAACTCATTCTCTAAGTCTGTGAGTGTGTTTCTCTTTTGTAAATAATATTTGTATTGGTTTTTTTTTTTTTTTTTTTTTTTTTAGATTCTGCATGTAAGCGATATCATGTGATACTTGTCTTTCTCTGTCTGACTTATGTCACTTAGTATGACCATCTCCAGGTCCATCCATGTTGCTGCAAATGGCATTATTTCATTCTTTTTAATGGCTGAGTAATATTCCATTGCAGTACTATATTTTGTTGCTAAAATTGTTCTAACTTTGGCCTTTGGGAGTTGTTTCAGTTCATGCCTATGTCCCCTTCACCCACCATATTACTGTGTGCTTTGTCTGTTTTATTTTTCCCTGTTTTTGTTTTGAGTCTTCCTTGCTTTCTGGCACTACAAGGTGTTCCAGATTCATCTTGCACATTTCCAGCTCCACTCCTAGAATGTATGTGTGTGTGTGTGTGTGTGTGTGTGTGTGTGTGTGTGTGTGTGTGTGTGTGTTTTCCCCAAGAAGTTCTGGTTACTCTTACTGGTGAACGGTATTACAAGACAGGATCTGAGTGTTAGATGGGCTCATTGCTTCTACTCAGCTGGCAAAGTAAAGAAGTGCGTGTACTAATTTGAGTATACATACATGCCTGTAATTTTTTTATATGTAATCATATTTTTTATATTAAGCTGAAAATAAATTCATATGGCTGTCTCCAACTCTAATCCATTACGACATGCAGCTTTGTCTTCCTCCCCTTGCTTACTTGTAACCTCCTACTCCAACAGTGAGGGAACTGGCTCCCATCGTCCATATCAATTTAAGTAATTGTTCAGTTCCAGTATACATGTAGAGTGGTTTCAGAGCTTTTAACACATATCCCCATGAGAAACAACTTTATGAACTAGAATACAGTGCTTATGTACAGTTGCTTTTTTTTTGACATCTTTATTGCCGTATAATTGCTTTACAATGGTGTGTTAGTTTCTGCTGTATAACAAAGTGAATCAGCTATACATATACATATTTCCCCATATCTCCTCCCTCTTATGTCTCCCTCCCACCCTCCCTATCCCACCCCTCTAGGTGGTCACAAAGCACCGAGCTGATCTCCCTGTGCTATGTGGCTGCTTCCCACTAGCTATTTTACATTTGGTAGTATATATATGTCCATGCCACTGTCACTTCATCCCAGTTTCCCCTTCCCCATGTCCTCAGGTCCATTCTCTACGTCTGCGTCTTTATTCCTGTCCTGCCCCTAGGTTCTTCAGAACCATTTTTTTTTTTTAGATTCCATATATATGTGTTAGCATACCGTATTTGTTTTTGTCTTTCTGACTTACTTCACCTGTACAGTTCCTTTTGACTTTAATCTTAGTGATCTTATTTATTTCCCAAGTTACTTATGTTAACACCTTTTCTTCCAACTCTGTTTAGTGAGGTCATTTAATCCATTTGTAATACTGTTGGATTTTTTTTGTTACATTCTGCATTTGATCTTAAGATTCTATAACTTCTCGAATGACTTTTATTTTTTAATTTAAGAACAGTTGACTTACAATATTACTTTCAGGTGTACAGCATAGTGATTTGATATTTTTATAGATTACATGCCTATGCTGTACATTATATACCTGTGATTTATTTTGTAACTGGTAGTTTGTAGCTCTTATTTCCCTTCACCTGTTTTGCCCATCCTCTTACACCCCTCCCCTGTAGTAACCACCTGTTTGTTTTCTGTATCTGGGTTCATTTATCTAATTTTGTTTGTTAGTTTGTTTTGGTTTTTAGATTCTACATATAAATGATATCATGCAGTATTTGTCTTTCTCTGTCTGACTTAATTCATTAAGCATAATACTCTATGGGTCCATCTGTATTGTCACAAATGGCAAGATTTTATCCTTTTTATGGCTGAGTAATATTATGTTGTGGATATATATACCCCATCTTCTTAGCCATTCATGTATCAGTGGGTACTCAAGTTCCTTCCATATCTTGTCTATTGGAAACAATACTGCAATGAACAGAAGTGTGCGTGTATCCTTTCTAATTACTGTTCTCATTTTGTTGAGATATATACCCAGGAGTGGAATTGCTGGATCGTAGGTTCTACTTTTAATTTTTCAAGTAAACTTTATGCTGTTTTTCATAGTAGCTTTACCAATTTGCTTTCCCATCAAGAGTGTACTAAGGTTCCCTTTTCATACCTTCACCAATACTTGTTATTTGTTCTCTTTTTGAGGATAGCCATTCTGACAGGTGTGAAGAGATACCTCTTTGTGGTTTTGATTTGCATTACCCAGATGATTAGTGATGTCGAGCATCTTTTCATGTTCCTGTTGGCCATCTGTATGTTACCTTTGGAAAAACGTTTATTTAGGTCCTCTGCCCATTTTTTAATTGGATCTTTTTTTAAATATTGAGTAACATGAGTTCCTTAAATATTTTAGATATTAACCCCTTATCAGACATATCACTTGGAAATATCTTCTCCCATTCAGTAGACTGCCTTTTTGTTTTGTTGATCATTCCCTTTGCTGTGCAAAAGCTTTTTAGTTTGATGTCTCATTTGTTTATATTTGATTTTATTTCCCTTGCCTGAGGATATATATCCAAAAACACATTGCTAAGACATGTCAAAGAACTTCCTACCTCGGTTTTCCTCTAGGATTTTTATGATTTCAGGTCTTATTTTTAAGTCTTTAATCCATTTTGAGTTTATTTTTTATTTTATTTTATTTATTTTTTATTTTTTAATCCATTTTGAGTTTATTTTATGTGGTATGAGAAAGTAGTGCAGTTTGATTCTTTTGCATGTCGCTGTCCAGTTTTCTCAACACCGCTTACTGAAGAGACTGTCTTTTCCCCTTTGTGTACCCTTGCCTCCTTTGTCATAGAATAATTGGCCATATGTGCATAGGCTTACTTCTGGACTCTATTCTGTTCCATTGATCTCTGTGTCTGTTTTTAAGCCAACACCACACTGTTTTGATTTGAAGTCAAGAAGCATGATACCTCCAGCTTTGTTATTCTTTCTCAAGATTGTTTTGGCTATTTAGGATTTTTTTTTGTGGTTCCATACAAACTTTAAGATTATTTGTTCTAGTTCTATGAAAAATGCTACTGGTATTTGGGTAAGGATTGCATTGAATCTGTAGATTCCTCTGTGTAGTATGGATATTTTAACAACATTTATTTTTCCAATCCATGAATACAGTTTATGTTTCCATTTATTTGGGTTGATTTCAGTTTCTTTCATCAGTGTCTTATAGGTTTCATAGTGCAGGTCTCCCACCTCCTTGCTTAAATTATTTCTAGGTATTTTATTCTTTTTGATTTGATTGTAAATGGGATTGTTTCCTTAATTTACTTCTGAGAGTTCATTAATAGGGTAATAGAAATGCAACAGAACTGTGCATATTAATTTTGCATCTTACAACTTTACTGAACTTGTTTATTCTAATAGTTTTTTAGTGGAATCTTATGGTTTCCTATATAGAGGATCATGTCGGCTGCAGACAGAAATAATTGTACCTAGTCCTTTCTGATTTGGATGCTTTGACTTCTTGCCTAATTGTTCTGGCTAGGACTTGCAGTGCTATGTTGAAAAGAAGTAGCAAGAGTGGGCACCTTGTCTTGTTCATGATCTTAGAGAAAAGCTTTCAGCTCTTCACTGTTGAGTATGCTGTTAGCTGTGGGCTTGTCATACATGGCCTTTTTTTATGCTGAGATACATACTTTTTATTCCTAGTTCGTTGAGTTTTTTATCATGAAGGGATCAAATGGTTTTTCTACTTCTGTGTTTTTCCACTTTCTGACTTACTTCAGTCTATATGACAGTCTCTAGGTCCATCCATGTCTCTACAAATGACCCAGTTTCATTCCTATTTATGGCTGAGTAGTATTCCATTGTATATATGTACGACAACTTCTGTATTCATTCGTCTGTCGATGGGCATTTAGGTTGCTTCCATGACCTGGCTATCATAAATAGTGCTGCAATGAACATTGGGGTGCATGTGTCTTTTTGAATTATGGTTTTCTCTGGGTATATACCCAGCAGTGGGATTGCTGGGCCATATGGTAATTTTATTTTTAATTTTTTAAGGAACTTCCATACTGTTCCCCATAGTGGCTGTATCAATTTACATTCCCACTAACAGTGCAAGAGGGTCCCCTTTTCTCCACACCCTCTCCAGCTTTTTTTGTTGGTAGATTTTTGATGATGCCCATTCTAATGGGTGTAAGGAGATACCTCATTGTACTTTTGATTTGCATTTCTCTAATAATTAGTGATGTTGAGCAGCTTTTCATGTGCTTCTTGGCCATCTGTATGTCTTCTTTGGAGAAATGACTATTTAGGTCTTCTGCCCACTTTTTGATTGGGTTGTTTGTTTTTTTAATATTGAGCTGCATGAGCTGTTTATATATTTTGGAGATTAATCCTTTGTCCATTGCTTTGTTCTCAAATATTTTCTCCAATTCTGAGGGTTGTCTTTTCATCTTGTTTATAGTTTCCTTTGCTGTGCAAAAGCTTTTAAGTTTCATTAGGTCCTATTTGTTTATTTTTGTTTTTATTTCCATTACTCTAGGAGGTGGGTCAAAAAGGATCTTGCTGTGATTTACGTCAAAGAGTGTTCTTCCTATGTTTTCCTTGAAGAGTTTTATAGTGTCTGCTCTTACATTTACGTCTCTAATCCATTTTGAGTTTATTTTTTACATGTAGCTGTCCAGTTGTCCCAGCACCACTTATTGAAGAAACTGTCTTTTCTCCATTATATATCCTTGCCTCCTTTGTCATAGATTAGTTGACCATTGGTGCATGGGTTTATCTCTGGGCTTTCTATCCTGTTCCATTGATCTATATTTCTGTTTTTGTGCTAGTACCATACTGTCTTGATGACTGTGGCTTTGTAGTATAGTGTGAAGTAAAGGAGTCTGATTCCTCCAGCTCCATTTTTTTTCCCTCAAGACTGCTTTGGCTATTCGGGGTCTTTTGTGTCTCCATAAAAATTTTAAGATTTTTTGTTCTAGTTCTGTTAAAAAAAAAAAATGCCATTGATAATTTGAAAGGGATTGCATTGAATCTGTAGATTGCTTTGGTTAGTGTAGTCATTTTCATAATATTGATTTTTCCAATCCAAGAACATCGTATATATCTCCATCTGTTTGTGTCATCTTTGATTTCTTTCATCAGTGTCTTATAGTTTTCTGTATACAGGTCTTTTACCTCCTTAGGTGGGTTTATTCCTAGGTATTTTATTCTTTTTGTTGCAATGGTGAATGGGAGTGTTTCCTTAATTTCTCTTTCTGATCTTCTGTTGTTAGTGTATAGGAATGCAAGAGATTTCTGTGCATTAATTTTGAATCCTGCAACTTTACCAAATTCATTGATTAGCTCTAGTAGTTTTCTGGTGGCATCTTTAGGATTCTCTATATATAGTATCATGTCATCTGCAAACAGTGACAGTTTTACTTCTTCTTTTCCAATTTGTATTCCTTTTATTTCTTTTTCTTCTCTTAATTGCCAAGGCTAGGACTTCCAAAATGATGTTGAATAATAGTGGCAAGAGTGGACATCCTGGTCTTGTTCCTGATCTTAGAGGAAATGCTTTCACTTTTTCACTATTGAGAATGATGTTTGCTGTGGGTTTGTCATACATGGCCTTTATTATGTTCAGGTAGGTTCCCTCTATGCCTACTTTCTGGAGCATTTTTATCATAAATGGGTGTTCAATTTTGTCAAAAGCTTTTTCTGCATCTATTGAGATGATCATATGGGTTTTATTTTTCAGTTTATTAATATGGTGTATCACATTGATTTGCGTATATTGAAGAATCCTTGCATCCCTGGGATAAATCCCACTTGATCATGGTGTATGATCCTTTTAATGTATTGGGTTCTGTTTGATAGTATTTTGTTGAGGATTTTTGCATCTATATTCATCAGTGATATTGGTCTGTAATTTTCTTTTTTTGTAGTATCTTTGTCTAGTTTTGGTATCAGGGTGATGGTGGCCTTGTGGAATGAGTTTGCGAGTGTTCCTTCCTCTGCAGTTTTTTGGAAGAATTTGAAAAGGATGGGTGTTAGCTCTTCTCTAAATGTTTGATAGAATTCACCTGTGAAGCCATCTGGTCCTGGACTTCTGTTTGTTGGAAGATTTTTAATCACAGTTTCAATTTCATTATTTGTGATTTTTCTGTTTATGTTCTCTGTTTCTTCCTGGTTCAGTCTTGGAAGGTTATACCTTTCTAAGAATTTGTCCATTTCTTCCAGGTTTTCCATCTTATTGGCATATAATTGGTTGTAGGAATCTCTCAAGACCCCCTTTGTATTTCTGTAGTGTCAGTTGTTACTTCTATTCATTTCTAATTCTTTTGATTTGAGTCTTTTCCCTTTTTTTCTTGATGAGTGTGGCTAAGGGTTTATCAATTTTGTTTATCTTCTCAAAGAACAAGCTTTTAGTTTTATTGATCTTTGCTATTGTTCTCTTTGTTTCTATTTAATTTATTTGTGCTCTGATCTTAATGATTTCTTTCCTTCTACTAACTTTGGGTTTTGTTTGTTCATCTTTCTCTAGTTCCTTTAGGTGTGAAATTAGATTGTTTATTTGAGATTTTTCTTGTTTCTTGAGGTAAGCTTCTATTGCTATAAACTTCCCTCTTAGAACTGCTTTTGCTGCATCCCATAGGTTTTTGATCATTGTGTTTTTGTTATAATTTATTTCTAGGTATTTTTTGATTTCCTCTTTGATTTCTTCAGTGATCTCTTGGTTATCTAGTAATGTATTGTTTAGCCTCCATGTGTTTGTGGTTTTTATATTTTTTCCCATGCAGTTTATTTCTAATCTCATGATGTGGTCAGAAAAAATGCTTGATATGATTGCAGTTTTCTTAAATTTACTGAGGCTTGATTTATAACCCAAGATGTGATCTATCCTGGAGAATGTTCCATGTGCACTTCAGAAGAAAGTTGTAATCTCTTCTTGGGTGGAATGTTCTATAAATATCAATTAAATCTATCTGGTCTTCCTCTTAGGAAGGTCCAAAGGAAGGAGCTGTTTCAGTGATGAGGTAAGAAGCCAAAGTGCATTGGGTGAAAGAATAACACAAATATACATGGATTCTTGGTCTTACGAGATGTTAAAATCAAGAGAGCAAATGAATAAAGCACTGATGTTGAATATAAAAAAAAATCTATCTGGTCTATTGTGTCATTTAAAGCTTCTGTTTCCTTATTTTCATTTTGGATGATCTGTCCATTGGCGTAAATGAGGTGTTAAAGTCCCCCATTATTGTGTTACTCTCAATTTCCTCTTTTATAGCTGTTAGCAGTTGCCTTATGTATTGAGGTGCGCCTATGTTGGGCGCATATATATTTGTAATTGTTAGATCTTCTTCTTGGATTGATCCCTGATCACAGTGTAGTGTCCTTGCTTGTCTGTTGTATAATTCTTTATTTTAAAGTCTATTTTATTTGATATAAGTATTACTACTCCAGCTTTCTTTTGATTTCCATTTGCATGGAATATCTTTTTCCATTCCCTCACTTTCAGTCTGTATGTGTCTCTAGGTCTGAAGTGGATCTCTTGTAGACAACATACATATGGGTCTTGTTTTTGTATCCATTCAGCCAGCCTGTGTCCTTTGGTTGGAGCATTTAATCCATTCACATTTAAGGTAATTATCGATATGTATGTTCCTATTACCATTTTATTAATTGTTTTGGGCTTGTTTTTGTAGGTCCTTTTCTTCTCTTGTGTTTCCCACTTAGAGAAGTTCCTTTAGCATTTGTTGTAGAGCTGGTTTGGTGGTGCTGAATTCTCTTAGCTTTTGCTTGTCTGTAAAGCTTTTGATTTCTCCATCGAATCTGAATGAGATCCTTTCCGGGTAGAGTAATCTTAGTTGTAGATTCTTCCCTTTCATCACTTTAAGTATATCATGCCACTCCCTTCTGGCTTACAGAGTTTCTGCTGAGAAATCAGCTGTTAACCTTATGGGAGTTCCCTTGTATGTTATTTTCATTTTTCCCTTGTTGCTTTTAATAATTTTTCTTTGTCTTTAATTTTTGTCAGTTTGATTAGTATGTGTCTTGGCATGTTTCTCCTTGGATTTATACTGCCTGGGACTCTCTGTGATTCCTGGACGTGGATGACGATTTCCTTTCCCACGTTAGGGAAGTTTTTGTCTATAATCTCTTCAAATATTTTCTCAGGTCCTTTCTCTATCTCTTGTCCTTCTGGGACCCCTATAATGTGAATGTTGTTGTGTTTAATGTTGTCCCAGAGGTCTCTTAGGCTGTCTTAATTTCTTTTCATTCTTTTTTCTTTATTCTATTCCATGGCAGTGATTTCCACTATTCTGTCTTCCAGGTCACTTATCCGTTCTTCTGCCTCAGTTATTCTGCTATTAATTCCTTCTAGTGTATTTTTCATTGCAGTTATCATATTGTTCATCTCTGTTTGTTTGTTCTTTAATTCTTTTAGGTGTTTGTTCTTTAATTCTTCAAGGTCTTCGTTAAACATTTCTTGCATCTTCTGGATCTTTGCCTCCATTCTGTTTCTGAGGTTCTCAATCACCTTCACTATCATTATTCTGAATTCTTTTTCTGGAAGGTTACCTATCTCTACTTCATTTAGTTGTTTTACTGGGGGTTTGTTCCTCCATCTGGTACATAGTCCTCTGCGTTTTCATTTTGTCTTTCTTTCTGTGAATGTGGTTTTCATTCCACAGGCTGCAGGATTGTAGTTCTTCTTGCTCCTGCTGTCTCATTGTTGAGACTTCTTGCATGTCTTTTCCTCAAGACTCTTGGCCCCTAATTTTCTTTTCTTGTGATGTCTTTCTCTTGGTTTTTTGCAGGTAATGCTGGCTTCATAAAATGAGTTTAAAAGTTTTTCTTGCTCTTAAATTTTGGGGAAGAATTTGATAAAGACTGGTGTTAATCCAGCAACAAAATGAAAAGGCAACCTGTGGAATGGGAGAAAAAATATTTCCAAGCCAAATATCTGATAAAGGGTTAATATCCAAAATATGTAAGAAACTCATATGGCTCAATAGCAAAAAATAATAATAAAAATGGACAAAGGAATTGAGCAGTCATTCACCTAACTTATATGAAAACTTTTATATACACAAATGCCTGTACATGAATCATTATAGCAGCTTTATTCATAGTTTTTAAACAGGAAGAAACCAAATCGCTTTCAATAGGTAAATGGCCAACAGGTATATGAAAAGATGCTCAACATCATTATCAGGGGAAATCAAAACTATGAGATACCATCTCACATATGTTAGCTTTATTATTTAAAATCCAAAGGTAACAAATGTGATTGAGGTTGTGAAGAAATCGAAACACTTGTGTACTGTTGATAGGAACATAAAATGGTGCAGCAGCCATGGAAACAGTATGGAGATTCCTCAAAAAATTAAAAACAGAACTACCATATGATCCAGCAATACCACTGCTGAATATTTACCCAAGTGAATTGAAATCAGGATCTCAAAGAGATATCTTCACTCACAGGTTCACTGCAGTACTATTCACAATAGCCAAGATATGGAAACAACAGCTGGTGTCCACTGATAGAAGAATGAGAAAGGAAGTGTGGTATTACATACAATAGAGTATTATTCAGCCTTTAAAACTGAGGAAACTGTGCCATTTGAGACAACAGAGATGAATGTGGAGAACATTATGCTAAGTGAAATAAACTAGTCACTGAAGGAAGAATACTGTGTGATTTCATTTATATGAGGTACACAATGCCAAGTTGGGACATTATTCCCCAAACTCCACAGCTGTTCACTCTTGGTGTAAAGAAATGTTCATTAATAAGGTTTTTTTGGGGTATTTTTTGTTTGTTTTTTTTGCGGAATGCGGGCCTCTCGCTGCTGTGGCCTCTCCCATTGCGGAGAACAGGCTCCGGAAGCGCAGGCTCAGCGGCCATGGCTCACGGGCCCAGCCGCTCCACGGCATGTGGGATCCTCCCGGACTGGGGCACAAACCCGTGTCCCCTGCATTGGCAGGTGGACTCTCAATCACTGCACCACCAGGGAAGCCCCATTAATAAGTATTTTACAAATATATTTTGAAGCTCAATTTTATCTTAAAGTACGCTTATATAGTAAGTTAAATGTATACCTTGTTTTCCTTTTCAATTTCTTATTTTTAAATGTCTCACTGCTTACTCTCTTTTATAAAACTTCCCTTGAAGCTTTCAATTCTTCAAATTATATGTCATGGTTAATATTTAGATTTATTAAGATTGTAGGAAAATGCAGAAAATTAAAGGATAGAAAACTTAGTTATTTTGAGAAATGGACTTGGGACTAATTTGAAGTAACAATGCAGAACAAAAAAAATCATCTATAAACACTTGTTTACATCGCTCTGTTCATTTTCACAATTTATTTCTTAATGCTTTCCATTTCTAATGTATTCCCTTTTTCTTTATTGTAATTTCTCCTTCTCTTTCACATTGGGCACCAATTCATTGTCACCTCCTTTATATTCCTCCACACTGAAAACCCACTCCCAAAGTACTTTCACTCAACACTTACACAAAAGAGGTTTTTTTTTTTTTCACTCCAATTCTTTAGAAGAAAAGCTAATTATATGCCTTTTTTTTTTAAGAATACAGGTTTTCAAACTATATCAAGAAGCATGCTGTTAACAAAGTTTATAAGGATTTTCAGCCTGATTTTTTTCTTTTTAACACTCTCCTTTATCATCCCCTCCTTTCACAAATCTTTTATAGAAAGATTTCAGAGCATCATTTATGAAAAAACTTAGGGAGAAATCTGTAGTAGAGTGTACCTACAAATACTTAAGTTTTATCAGAAAAGTAGGAATGTAAATATCCCATAAATGGCAACATATCTGATGATGAGATGATTGGTGGAATAATAAAAGAGTAAATTACCAAGCACAATTTATACTCAGTATATATTTACCTGAGATGTAGAACAATTGATACACCTTTAGTCCTTGATCTCAACAGAGCACATAGGTGATTTCTAAGATCAAGGACTAAAAGATCATGAATTGTTCCACCTTCTAGGTGAATGCATATTGAATATCAACTGTGGAAAGATACAGTATTTCACCTTGAGTATTTTATAATCTAGAGGGAGAATTACAGGTACAAATTTAACAGTTTGTATTTTAATGTAAATGTTAATATAAGGCAAAATACGATCAATGTCATAACTTATGTGTAGAGGGTTTGAGGAATTCAAAAGAAGGAGAAAGATTTTATCTGATACGGTAACCTGGTTGAGTTTTAAATAGGAGGGGGCATTTGGGATGGACTTAAAAGAATTTCAGAAGAGAGAACAGAATGAGCAAAGCTAGAGGTGGAAAAGGGTAGTGAATATTTAAGAGACTTAAAGTAATGCTGTGTAGATTTGGGGTGGATTAGGAGTGAACAGTAAGTTAAAATTTTAGCTAGATTTCCATTTTCAGAAATTGCTAAAAGTCAGATCAACGCTTTATCTAATTCACTAGACAGCAAGGAACCATTGAAGATTTTTGAGTTGATTATTTTAGCAGAGATATTTAAGGCCAACTAGATGAAATATTAACAACACAATCGGAAATTACGAGGTCACTGCAGTTGTCTCTCTAGGTCTGGATTTCAAACCTTAGTGTGTATGAAAATAGTCTGCAGAGCTCTAAGCCAGTGATTGGACCCAACCCCTGAGACTATGATTCACTTCCTAAGCTGTGGGGCTCAGGAATCTTTCCTTTTAACAAGTCCCCCAGATGGCTCTATGCACATTAAAGTCTGAGTATCTTAGCGATAGGTGAGAACATAACCTGGAGTGTGGCCGGAGAAATGCCTAATAGGGTACAGACGAGACACATGTGGCACCCTGGCTGCAAAACCTGAATTTTTATAGATGACTCAGTTTCAGTTCTGAGGCTCGCTTAACTGAAGCATCAAAAACAATGAACATTTCTTAAGTCATACAGTGCTAATTCTCAGCATTGCTTCCTGAAGGTGACTAAAACTGAACGCTGCCTTAACACACATGGTTTGTGGTTGGATCTGACAAGTTGGGACTGAATCGAGAGACTTAGAGTGTCATCTACTTATTCTCCTAACTTCTTAAAAGCATGGTGGAGCTACTGAGAGAGATTGCAGGGAAAATGGGGAGATGAGATTGAGCTCCTCCCGGTCAGAAGTAAAATGAGTGAGTGAGTGAGTGAGTGAATGAAGAGGAAACATGGTTAACTTTTGATGAAAGTTTACAAGACAGAGGTTCAAATAGCATGAGAAAAAAATGTCAACAGTGTCCTAATAACAGATTTTTGAAGATTACAAAAGAGATTCAGGAAGTCTCTCTGACTTTCTACCACAACTGGGAACGAAGTAAGCCAGAAGCAAAAACCTCTTAGTCTGTCTTGTAGGGCCTTTACTTCCTATTCCCAGAAACCCTTGTGCTGGAGTTTACTACTCAGTAACGTTTAATAGCAGACGAGATATTTCAGATGAGGCCATGCCTGGTGGAAGATCTGTTTGAGTATCTCTTCGAGGCAACATATATTTCTGGTACTAGATTCTCCTCCTTATCCTTGGAAAATTCACCAAAGGGTAACATGAAGCTCAAAAGAGAACCTCAAGGAAAAGACTGGTGCTACAGAGCAAACATTATTTGCTCTGAAGAAGTATAGTTGTGAATCAACTCTGCAGGAACAGTATTTATAAATACTCCTCTACATATCAGCCCTCAAGACTTTCTGTTAAGGTTATGTCTGACTGAACAGTGTTTTAAGTTCTGGGAAACAACTATTTTCTAGATCACTTACCAGAGTATAATTTGAAATGATTAACATAATTATTAAAATTATAATTATTATAATAATCATGGAGCATTTTTATAGCAGTGGGAATACTTTTAGTTTAATAGCTACTGAAGTAATCTCTCTGTCAGGACAAGAAACCAGCAATAAAGAATACGGCATTTCTTTAAATTGATATTTCATAGTATTATTTCTAATATGTTTGACTCGAGCTCTGTCACTTGGAAGATACATCTCATGAGTTGGACTATCTGGTGTTTCAGCTTCCAAAATATTATGTATAGTGTAGTGTTTTAAATTGAAAAATTCAGATAAGAATCTAGCAGGTGTTTGATTTATTGGCAAAGTCATATAATTCCCTTTTTTGGTCACTGCGGAATATTAACATTAGTCTTGGATGACTGGAAGTAGATCCTATTTATTTTAGTTGACTTGCACTAGGATTATATAAAGGATAGTGTTCTGCTGCAGAAGAGATTTGCCTATTCTAACAGAGAACAAAGGCACTTCTAGCCACAAGGTAACTTAGTATATACCATTTCATCATACACGGTAAACACTTTGTAATGAAAACAGTGAAGCGACTGACACAAAGTAGCTATTGTGTGAGGGCTCCTGAGTCATGTTTATGTCATACTAAATATAGTTACTAATTGCAATCATAACCATATGGCATTTTAGAGATCCTAGTATCTAACTCCAATATATAGAGACACATACTTGATCATAAATAAAAATTTAAATCCCACGTTAACAGGCCCTGTCAAGTTTACCTTCTGTAATAATTAGATAGCAGAGCAGAAATCACATATTTTATGGCCTTCCTTAGGCTATTAGGTGACTTCTAAACCAATTGATTGTTATAATGGCATATGATGAATAATCATTAATTCCATTAAGAGTAATTTTGATGCAAACTACTTCATACTGAGCTAATTTTTCCTTCCAGGTGAGTTTCAGTATTGATAGTATATTCTTAGACTATTAAAAGTTATAATTAGGGACTTCCCTGGTGGCGAAGTGGTTAAGAAACCGCCTGCCAATGCAGGGGACACGGGTTCGAGCCCTGTTCTAGGAAGATCCCACATACCACAGAGCAACTAAGCCTGTGCACCACAACTACTGAGCCTGAGCTCTAGAGCTCGCGAGCCACAATTACTGAGCCCATGTGCCACAACTACTGAAGCCCGTGCGCCTAGAGCCCGTGCTCCGCAACAAGAGAAGCCACCACAATGAGAAGCCCACGCACCACAATGAAGAGTAGCCCCCGCTCGCCGCAACTAGAGAAAGCCGGCATGCAGGAAAAATAAAGAAATTAATTAATTTTTAAAAAGTTATAATTAAAGATACAGTCTCTCTAGAAAACAAATAAGTATCAATGATTTTTTTGAGATAACCATGCTTATTATCCAAGCATATCCTAAACCATTGTGTGTATTCAATAAAAATTTAACAGGAATAGAATAGAGTATATTTATTTGAGTATTTAGAAATGTACTCAGGATTCACTTGAGTTTTGGAAGACAGAGAAAATGAATATAAGCATAAAAATGATTAAATACATACAGCATGTAATTCGAAGCTCCAGTCCTGTAACTAAATCTAGAAAGACCCCTCCCTCCTACCACCAGGAAAAAAAAAAAATAGTTGTGCAGAGGGAACAGAGATAATATTAAAACAAGAAATCTCCAACCCTCTTTAAACATTGAATTTCTATTGAGTATAAACTTATATTTCACTTTACGTGTTTGTTTTGCTCGGAATTTTCTAACTTCGGTTGAGATTTTTTTTGTCACTTACTGGTTTGGAAATACTTTTGACTTTCATATTCTGAATAGACAATATTTAAAGTGAATGCCTTGAAGGACTATGAGAAAGGTTAAATCTACAGCACTTTCCATCTAAAACAAGACAAATTGGAAATTCAAAGAGAAAGATAATTCTTTAAGCTACTTCTGAGTGGAATGTTCATACTAATTTTATGGGTCTTTATCGAAATACTGCATTTGAACCTAAGCAAAATAATAGTGTGTTAAGAGAAAAGTCATTGGTGGTTTAAAACATGCATGGAGACTTTTAGCTTATGTTGATGCTTGCTTATGAAATACCAAAATATTAAATTTTATGGGAGGGAATTTTTTTTTAAAAGCTACTAGCCTTTGAGCACATATTCATATGGATTTACCAGTATGTTTTATGGAGTTTATACATTAATTTCATCATTTATTTCTACACTTATTAGATACTTAATATATGTTAAATCTAGGATATTCAAAGTGAATTTTTGTTCTTCGGCCTAATGGAAATAAGTACAGTGTCTCCTTGTACCTAAGTGCTTCGTAAAGTTACCAGTAAACAACATTCCTTCCATTTTTACTTTCAGCCTCATGTCTCCTAATGCTCAGAAGATGATTCCAGACTGTGAACAAGGCTAAAAGATACTAGGATGCACTCACAATTGAGATATTGTTATTGGGTCAATTTCTGTGCCTGACACACCCTTCCCTTGGGAGAAAATCCCTTTGGGGCACCTGGATGAGACAGTTAAATTGATTCCCAGCAGGCTGTCCTACCAGAGTGCACCACATGTGTAGGCAAGCTGACACTGGGCATAGCTTAGGCTCCAGTGGAGATTCCCTTTTAAGGTTAAATGGGGTTCAGGTTGGGCAGTATCTCCTTTTTTAATACAAGGAGTGGCTTGGATTTTCTCTTGGAGGGAATGAGTCATTGTTTCTTAGAAGGTTAAATAGACCATGGATGGGTGCTTGGGTCAATGAACCAATAGCCTGAAAATGTTTTATGGGAATGTAGCTTTAACCATTTGCCTGTCAGGGAAATTTAAAGTTGTCTAAGCATTGACTTAGTTCAAAGCTTAGTTCAAAGCTACAATTCACAATTGTTATCAGTTACTCACTTTTTTGTTTTTAATAGCAATGAACATCATTTGGATGTATGACAATGTTTCCTAAGAGTTGCAAAGAAGTCCCATACCACGCTGTGACTGATGGGTAATGGGGAAATTTTCCCTCTGCATTACCATCCTCAGGAATTTCTTCCAGCTTCATTATGACACATTAATATGTTATTGTAGTCATTTTGCAACCTCTCTACTTCTGGACAAATAAGATATGCAGCTTTATCTTGGTACTCTGACTTTCTGAGGAAACTTCTTTGGGTGTTCACAAAGTTATTGGAATAAAAATCTGACACCCAAAAACACATTTTTATTTTCATTCAAACAGAATTTTCCACATAAACAAGTTTGATCGCCTAACACTAAATATTATAGAGCACACGTAGAAATTTTAGCTGGCCACAGGATGTAAATGGGACATAGAACTTAGTAATTAGGATTTACCATGGAGGTGGCAACAACTTATTTTTATAAAAACAAAATCCGAGCGTTACTCATTTCTCTTTCTCAGAATTCACTCACAGGGTTTGCCTAGATCCTATGAGTCACGCTGCCATCTTCAGCCCTGGGAAATGGGCCTCCCACGTTTGTCTCTCTTTCTCTTCCCCAAACACAATGTGGAAAGACAAAGAAGGGCCTCAGTCAAGAAGCTGCAAAATTGCCTTAAAATTATTGCTTTCATACCCACTCTCTCTTCTGCAAAGAAAGGATGCTTCATGACTTCAAGATAATCATAAGTTAACTAGAGATATCAAAGACCGTTTTTCTACCAGGTTCCTGCAGTGGTTTTTCTGTCTCAAAATCCCATTTCAAGATTGGCTTGAGACCTGGAAACCAAGATACCAGGACAATCAAATTATCTCATGAAACCAGACTACCAATAATTCTATAACTCGCACTGATCTTGGCTACCAAAAGATCTCAGTAGATGATTAAACTTTATGAAGTGGAAGTAACATTTAACTTGCTCTTGACATGGGATCTTAATTGTATGAATTATGAGTATATTTCTTCTGAAATTTTCACTTTATAATTGGCACCCATTTTCCCCCCATCCGTATTGCCCTAAAACTGAGATGCTTAGTTAAAAGTGTCTTCTTTTTATTTCTTATTTCGTTTTTATCTGTCTATGCTTCACAGTCAAACTCGGTTTTAGCCGAACAATGATGAGGGCGAGGGAAGGGAATAAATATAGCAAAAGCAAGGGAAAATAATCTCTGTTTCCTTAGCCATTCTCCGGTAATCCAGCCCTCCATCACCTTTTTGTCACCCATCCCCCCTCAACCTCGGCATTTCAGGGACAGCTGTGAAGCATGTAAATTTGATAGAAGGCTAGTCCATCCTTTAAGGCGGTTATTCTCAAGGGGGCAGTATTACCCCTAATGGGCTGGGGAGAGCATTGATTCTCTGGGAGGCAAAATCTTAGATAATAAAATGGCTTGTAGCTCTCCAAATGATTTGCATGCTATATATCTGTACATAGACATGTATACAATGCATTTCAGGTATTAAAATTTCATAGGGGGGGCTTCCCTGGTGGAGCAGTGGTTGAGAGTCCGCCTGCCGATGCAGGGGACACGGGTTCGTGGCCCGGTCCGGGAAGATCCCACGTGCCGCGGAGCGGCTGGGCCCGTGAGCCGTGGCCGCTGAGCCTGCGCGTCCGGAGCCTGTGCTCCGCAACGGGAGAGGCCACAACAGCGAGAGGCCCGCGCACCGCAAAAAATTTCATAGGGGGTTACAATTAGGAAGAAGAAGTCTAAAGACTCCATAGGGCAGACAATAATAATAAAAAGGTTGAGAAACACTGCTATTTTCTTCTAAAATGACTTACTTATGGGACTTCCGTGGCGGTCCAGTGGTTAAGACCCTGCGCTTCCACTGCAGGGGGCACAGGTTTGATGATCCCTCATTGGGGAACTAAGATCCTTCGTGCCGCACAGTGCAGCCAGAAATTTTAAAAAATAAATTAAAAAATTAAACCCTAATAAAATAAAATGACTTATGTAAAAACAGTCCCTTCCCCAGTTCCCGCACGCTCTGGCATTGTTAAATCCAAACCTAAACCAGAAGGAAATATTTTAGCCTTCTCCCAGTTTTCCTAATACTGTGTTTCTGTATCATTTTAATATCAGTTACTGAGATTTGGTGCTTTTTCTGTACCTAAGTGCGTATTTTTAGTAGCACTTTGCTCTTCGCTAAGTAATTAGGAAAGAATGTATCTTAATGTTTGTTAAACATCCTGTTGACTCAACCAAATTCTTCTTTGTCATTAGGGTTATGTCAGTCTTTTGTCCTAAAGCTTTTTTCTTTATTTCTGAAACATCTTTGGCTATGAAATCAGGATTGCCTTGAAGAATTAGTTCACAGGTGACAATTTCTTTTTTGTTCAAGTCATAATATTTTTTCACAGTACCTAGGGTATTTTCCACTTATTTTGAGTATGATGTATGAAAATATGTTTTGTTATATATTAATGTGCCTGTGGATCGGCTAAGTTGAATAGCACAGCCTTCCTCAAATATTCAATTTTAAGTGCCTATTGCAAGTAGACTAAATATTTAACAAGTTGTATACTAAATATGAATTTAGTGATCATTTGCATTCTTATAGTTTTTCATTCAGATTTTTCTTTTTATTGAACCAAATTGGCATGTTCGTAGTACCTTGCAGACTCCTTTTTGAAGAAAAAATACATATAGTTTAGAAAGCGCAATTACTATTTCCAACAAGGGGGAAACACAAATATCAAGTGCAGAAGTAATTCCATCGAAATAGCATAGCCTTAGAAATAATTAAATGCCGATAACTCCCAACTGTGTGTTTCTAATTCAGACCTCTCTCCCAAACTCTAGACCATGAGGTAGCAAACTATGGCCCTCAGGCCAAATGTAACTACAGCCAGTTTGTGTAAATTTTTATTGGAACACAGCCACGCCCACTCTTTTGCATATTGTCTGTGGCTGCCCAATGGCAGAGTGGTTGTGACATAACATCTGGCCCACAAAGTCTGATAAAATACTTACTCTCTGGTTTGCTGATCCCTGCTCTAGACTTATACACCGGACTCCCTCTTTATATCCTCACTTATGTCCAAAAGACATATCCAACTGAAAATGTTCAAAACCAACTTTCATCTTTCCTCTGAAACCTGCTCCAACCAGAGTCTAACCCATCCAGTTAATGGCAACTCTATCTTTCCGGTTGTTCAGACTTAAAGTTTTGGAGTCATTTCTCTCACTCCACTTTGAATCAATCAGATCATCCCACAAGACCTATTTGCAACATGTATTTAGAATTCAGTTTCTTCTCCAGCACCACCCCTGCTAACGCTGTGGCCTGAACCAGCGCCGTGTTTCAATGATGCTACTGCTATTGCTGCCTGGGCTGCCTTCTTTTGACTATGGCCTTTACAATCCCTTTGTCTTCTTTCAGCACACATCTAGAGTAATCTTGATGAAGCAGAAATTACTCTATGGCCCTTCTCTAAACTTTATGGTGGCTCCCACGTTTCCTTAAAGTAACAGCCATAGTGCTTGTAATGACTCACTCGTGCTTCACGCCTTCACATGAGCTGTGTTTTCTGCCTATAACTTTTATCCCTTCGATATCCACATGCCTCACTCCTTCACCTTTTGAAATATTTTTTAATTTACAGTTATAAATTTCTATCCCTCCACCACCTCTCAAGGGTCCTGATATTCCTTATCTTGCTCTATTTTTCCCATAGCACTTACTACCTTTAATATACAGAATTTAGTTTTTTTGTCTATTTTCAGCTTCCACTCTTAGAATATAAGCTCTGTAGGGAAGGTTTGGGGAGACATTTCGTTTACCTATTTATCCTGAGCACATTAAAAGAGTAAGTGGCCCATAACAGATCCAAGTAAATGTTTGATGAATCACAAATTATTGAAAATTAGTATTTTAAAATATTCAATAAAAAGTACAACAGTAACATTTTTATCTGATAAGTCTTCTTTAAGACATTTGTATGTGTGAATGTGTATGTATGTATGTTCTTTTGGGTAATTTCCCATGTCGCATAATAGTGCAATTATTGTAAATGTCTTCAGACTGTGATTGTACTTTCTTATGTAAGACCACTTCATCTCAGTGTCTCTGAGATCACTGCTTTTTCAGCTTTTCTTCCAAACACTCAATACCATATTTCCATGTCACATCATTTGTTTTGAGAGTTGTTGTTGCTCTATGACCATCTCTAAGTCATTTTATTCCCCCAAGTCCATTTCTTCTACCTTCAGAATTTAATTAACGGAATTTCTATTTGATTAATAGAATCCTCCTACATTTTGATTCTATCCACATTAATGATGATATTTCCCTCGTTAAAACTTCATGACTTAACCTAAGTTCTTTAGAAACCAGAGCCTAAGGCAAGGATCAAAAATCTTTATTGAGGAAGTACAAGTTTAAGGTCAATGATATGGTGGAAAAATGGTAGTAAAACAAGGAGAGATGTAAAGCAATGAAATATAACGGGTTATCTCACTAACCACCCTTTTCAACCAGTTGTAGAAAACATAGTGGGGTACTCAGTAGGTGTGTTCTGGCATGCAGGAAGTTTTTCAGTGACTGCAAGGGAAAGGCCATAACTGAAAATATCGACCAAAGAGACAAAGAAAGGGAAAAGTATCTGCCTAGCACATTTTGACTCCCACTTCCCCTTATTCAGAGTTTCCCCATAGCAAGTTGATGTTCCTCACTTTTATGTTGCTTTGTCTGGCTATGCAGAAAGCAGTCAGTGTGGCATTGTATTGAAACCCAGAAATGACTTGACACAGATGAGCTCAGCATGTGGGAAATGAGGACAGTTTAAGCACGATGTTTTAAAATCTGACTCAAGCCTCCTCTGAGAACTAGACAAGGGCACCAGCAATGTCACTGGTGGTCTGCAAGGAGGGTGAATTCTTTAGAATTAGGCCACTGAATCTGAGAAGGGATACCAAACCACCAATTCCAGTTATCATCAGCTTTATTCTACTTCTAGCCATCTTCAGAAAAAACACCTTTTGAATCTTGTTTCATTCCTCTAAATTCTCTATCGTTGGTCCGAATATTTGCGTTCTCACTTCCAAGCAACATGCTCCTGCCTCTGCCCCTGATCCGTAGCCTTTGGTGCCTCTATGATCTCAGCGTCAGCTCCCCTTTGTTCTTCTTGCTTTATTATCCACAGCTAGTCAATCCAGGGTTGCTTTTTTCTTGGAACTCTAGCCAAGAACTCAGGAACATCTCCAACACTTCTTCGTCTGTCTCTACTTCTGGGTTGCTATTTAACACTGGACAGTGTGACAAAAACATATGAATGAATGTTAAGCAAATTCATATGATTTTAAGCTTAACCATATTTTCACTGCTGTCCTTGAATCCTTTTATTTATCTCAAATGGACTCTCTGTAACATTTTCACCACCAACTATTGAAACATTTATGTTTGTTCAACCTCCAAATTCTAGTTTATCATCTCACTTCTTACAGATTATTAAATTTACTGATTTATTAGTTCAAGAGTATTCAAAATGGGCTCATTCCCATTTGAAAATCTTGTTTCAGTTGATGTTGTTACTGATGCCATGATTTTATTCTGGGTTTCCTCCTCTAGAATCTTGCTTCAGTAAGGAGCCACTCTTATCTTAACTTTGTCCACTTTTCTTTATCCATCTTCTCAAGCTACTAGCTAGTGTCTACTCTATCCTAAAATTGAAGCACACAAGAGGGAAATGAAATAAAGCAATTAGTTATTCTTTCTTTTTTTTTCAGCTGTAACCTAATACAGATTCAATTACATGGTAAAGGCAGTATTTCCAGTGATATAATCTGTTTTCAGAGATACTTAGACAAGATATAGTTTGGGGATAAAAAATGAAGAAGTACAAACTTCTGCTCTTACTGTGTGAATTCTTTCACGTGGCTAAACCCAAAGTGTCATATTCAGACTTCAGCAGTAAAAGTGATTTGAATAAGCGTCTAGAAGTTGACTAGGAGCCATAGTTCTGGTAAACAAGCTCACACTCCCTTAGACAAAACTAGGTTAGTCAAGATGCAACCTTAGTAGTATGTAATTGTAATATTCCTTTCCTTACACTTGATTAATTAGCATTCATCTCAATAACTAAACCATATTTCCTGGCTTATAATTATTGCTATAAAAATGATGAAGCACTTCAGGAATGGTGGTTTGAGGAGCTCTGTGGACCCTCTCCCTAGTGAAACAATTATAATTGGTGAAAATCATGAAAAACAACCACTTGAGGTATGTGGAACTTGTTCTAGGACAAACAGGCAGCTAAAGAAGTGCTTAGAGGAAAATTTACCTATAAAAGCCTTTATTTAAAATAAAGAAAGAAAAATAACTTTCCACATTAAGAAACTGGAAAAAAAAGAGCAAACTATACCCACAGCAAGAAGAAGGAAATTGAAAATAGTAGAGTGGAAATAAATAAAATGGAAAAGAGAAAATCAATAAAACCAAGAGTAGGTTCTTTGAAAAGATAAATACATTGATAAATCATTACTTGGCCTACAGAAAAAGAGAGAGAAAAATCAAATTACTAAAATCAGGAAGAAAAGGGAGTTCACTACCACCTTACAGATTTTTTTTTAATTATAAAGAGTACTATGAACAATTGAACATCAACAAATGAGACAACACAGATGAAATGTACAAATTTCTAGAAAGACAAACTACTGAAACTAAACCAAGAAGTAGAAAATCTGACTATACCTTTAAGTAAAGAGATTGATAATTTAAAAGTTGTACCTAATGAAAAGCTGAGGTCTCTAAATGGCTTCACAGGTGAATTCTACCAAACTTTTAAACAAGTAACACCAATCCCCCACAAAGTCTTTCAAAAAGTAGAAGAGGAAGTCATATTTCCCGATTTTGTCTGTGTGGCCATTGTTAACCTAATACCAAAACCAGACAAGACCTCATGAGAAAAGGAAATAATAGATCAATATTTCCTATAGAGAAGCAAAATCCTCAACAAAGTGTTACCAAACTGAATCCAGCAATATACAAAAAGAACAAGGATTATACAGCCAGGCCAAGTAGAATTTATTCCAGGAATTTAGCACCTAAAATAAATTCTGAAATATACCTTATTAATAGAATACTGTACAAAAATCACATGATCATCTCAATAGACACAGAAAAAGCATTTGATAAACTAAATACTCTTTCATGATAGAAGCACACAGCAAACTAAGAGAAGGGAACTTCCTTAAATTCATAAAAGGTACCTATGAAAAACACAGTTAACATCACACTTGATGGTGAAAACCAGAAAGCTGTCCTCTGAAGATCAGGAATAAGACAAGAATGTGCACTCTCTCCACTTCTGTCAAACACTGTACTGGATGTTCTATCCAACGCACTTAGGCAAGAAAAGTAATAAAAGATATCTAGATAGGGAAAGAAAAAACTCTCTTTATGAACAGATGACATGATCTTATATTTAAACAATTTTAAGGAATTAGAAGAATACTCTAAGAAAGAACACAAGTTCAGTAAGGTTGCAAGATATAAGATCAATATACAAAAATTGGTTGTACTTATATGTACAATAACATTAAGAAAAGGAACATTAAGAAAATAATTCAATTTACATCAGCATCCAAAAGAATAATATACCTGAGATTTAAATTTAACAAAAGAAATGCAAGCCTTGTAAAGTGAAAACTGCTATAAAACATTGAAAGAAGTTAAAGAAGATAGATAAATAAATGGAAAGACATTCCATATTCATGAATGGGAAGACTTAATACTGTTAAGATTGCAGTACTCTCTGGCTTAGTTTCCTATGGCTGACGGTACAAATTACCACAAACATCGTGGCTTAAAACTACAGAAATGTGTTCTCTCACAATTTTAGAGGACAGTAACCCAAAATCAAGATGTTGACAGGGTAGCATTCCCTCTGAAGTCTGTAGAGGACAATCCTTCTACACCTCTTCCAGCTTCTGGTGGCTCCAGGAAACTCTTGGCTTGTGGCTGTGTAACTCTCACGTCTGTCTACATCTTCATATGTCCTTCACTTCTGAATGGCTATTTCTTCTTTTCTATGTCTTATAAAGAGTGCTTGTAATTGTATTAAGGGTCCACTTGGATAATCCAGGATGATCTTATCTCAAGACCTTAATTCCATCTGTAAATACTCTTTTCTTCCAAGTAAAATCTCATTCACAGATTCTGGGGCTAGACCACGGACATATTCTTTAGTGATCATCATTCACCTGCTACTCTTTCCTAAATGAATCAATAGATAGAACATAATCCCTATCCAGCTGCCTTCTTTTCTGGAAAATGGACAAGATCATTCTAAATTTCATGTAGAAAACAAGGGACTGTGAATAGCCAAAACAATTTTAAAATAGCAGAATAAAATTGAAATATCCATGCTTCCCAATTTTAAACCTTACAGTGAAACTACAGTAATGAAGGCAGTGTGGTACTGGCATAAAGTGAGACATATAGATTAATGGAATAGAATTTAGAGTCTAGAAATAAATCCACACCTTTTCAGTTAATTTTTTTCAACAAGGGTGCTGCAAGAGGTCAATGGGGAAATAAAAATCTTTCAACAAATGGGTGAGAATAACTGGATATCCACATATAAAGAATGAAGTTAGACCTCTACCTCACACCATACACACAAATGACTCAAAATGGACTGTGGACTTAAATGTAAGAGCTAAAACTATAAAACTTAAAAAACTTCAGAGTAAATTTTCGTGATTTAGGATCGGGCAATGGTTTTGTAATTATGTCAATAAACGTACAAGTAACAAGAAGATAACTTGGACATCATCAAAATTAAAACTTTTGTGCCCCAGAGGGACACCATTAAGATAACAAGAAGACAACCCACTGAATAAAAGAAAATATTGGTCTATCAAATAGCTAAAAAGGGTCTTGTATCCAGAATATGTAGAATTCTTAGAACTCAATGTAAAAGACTATCCAATTAAGAATGGACAAAGCATCTGTATAGACATCTCTCTAATGAAAAATATATATATGTAGCCAATAAACACATAAGAGATGATCAACATCATTAACCATAGGGCAATGCAAATTAAAACTGCAGTGAGATACCACTTCAGCCCACTTCGATTGTTACAATGACAAGAATCAGATGGAAAGACTGAGAAATTAGACCCTTCATATGTTGCTGTGAAATTGTAAAAACGGTGTAACCCCTTTGGAAAAACAATTTTTCTGTTCTGCAAAATGTTAACTACTGTATTTGTATATGACCCAGCAACTACACTTGTAGGCATAAACATAAGAGAAATAGACATGTCCACACAAAAACTTGTACATAAAATTGTTCCTAGAAGCATTATTCATGATAGTCAAAAAGTGGAAACAGGGGCTTCCCTGGTGGCGCAGTGGTTGAGAGTCTGCCTGCCGATGCAGGGGACACGGGTTCGCGCCCTGGTCCGGGAAGATCCCACATGCTGTGGAGCGGCTAGGCCTATGAGCCATGGCCGCTGAGCCTGCGCGTCCGGAGCCTGTGCTCCGCAATGGGAGAGGCCACAACAGTGAGAGGCCCTCGTACTGCAAAAAAAAAAAAAAAAAAAAAAAAAAAAAGTGGAAACAATCTAAATGTCCATCAAGTAATGAATGGATATTTTATATCCACGTGATGGAATATTATTGGGGCATAAAAAGGAATGAAGTACTGATACAGGCTACAATATGGATGAACTTTCTCATCATGCTGAGTAAAACATTGTGTTAAGTGAAAGAAACCTGTCACAAAAGACCGCATATTGTATATTTCTATTTATTTGAAAATGTCAAGAATAGGCAAATTTTAAAAGACAGAATATAGACTAGTGGTTGACAAGGACTAGGGCCTCTGAAGGATGGGATGTGACTGCTAACAGGGACAGGGTTTCTTATGAGGTGATAAAAATGTGCTAAACTTAGATTGTTGTGATGGTTGCACAACTCTTTGATAGTCATTGAATTATACACCTGAAATGGGTGATTTTTATGGTGTGGGAATTTATCCAATAAACTTATTTGTTTTAGTGGTTACCCTATTTTTTTAAAAATATGTGTATGCAGCTTCCAAACTAATAGAGGGGACAAAAACCTCAACCAATATAACAGAAATCAATAGGGAATAAAAATAGAGGAAAAGAGGGAAATGAAATTTATGGAACAGGATAGTAGAAATAAATGTAGATGTTAATAATTATAGTAGAAGTAAATGGACTAAGCTCATTAATAAGGCAATATTGTTTTGATGGATTTTTAAAAATCTAGCTATCTCATATATACTGGAGGTACCTAAAGCCTAATGGCAGATAAAATAAGATAGAGGTTTTATATACAAGGTAGTATGTTTCTCCCATGTCAAGTATTTAGACTGACCATCTGACAATGTTTCCTCAAGCAGTTATATATAATGTAGTTGCAATGTAGTCTATGGGATTAAAAATCCAAAGGACTCAGAAAAATATTACACAGATGAAAAAGGGTTTCCTTTAATTATTTTATCTTTTTCAGTAAAAAAAAAAAAGAAGAAATGCAAATGAAATTATTAGATTTTCATTTGGCATTAATTTTTATTTTGGAGATGTATTCACTACTTAATGAAGGTTAAAAAGTATAGCACTATGTTAAATGAACAGTGTAATGAATGAGATATCACCTCATACCTGTTGGAATGGCTATTATCAAAAAAGCAAGAAATAACAAGGGTTGGCGAGCATGTGGAGAAAAGGGAACCCTGCTGCACTGTTGGTGGCAGTGTAAGTTCATGTAGCCACTATGGAAAACAGTATGGAGGTTCCTCAAAAAATGAAGAATACAACTACTGTACAGTCTAGCAATTTCACTTCTGAGTATTTATCCTAATAATAGGAAAACACTAATCCAAAAGGACACATTCA
This sequence comes from Lagenorhynchus albirostris, assembly GCF_949774975.1. Taxonomy (NCBI): domain Eukaryota; kingdom Metazoa; phylum Chordata; class Mammalia; order Artiodactyla; family Delphinidae; genus Lagenorhynchus; species Lagenorhynchus albirostris. The sequence goes on from NC_083102.1 coordinate 69,380,312, forward strand.
CCCCCATGTTCATTGCAGCATTATTACAATAGCAAAGGTATGGAAACAACTTAAGTGCCCATCAACAGATAAAAGGGTAAAGAAGATGTGGTATATGTATATATATATACACACACACACAACAAAATACTACTCAGCCATAAAAAGACGAAATCTTGCCGTTTGCAACAACATGGATGGAACTTGAGGGCATTATGTTACGTAAAATTAGTCAGACTGAGAAAGATAAATACTGTAAGATTTTATTTCTATATGGAAAAAAGAAAAAAAACTAAATAAATGCACAAACCAAAGAAAAACAAACATATAGATACAGAAGCAGAGTAGTGGTTATCAGAGGAGAAGGGGCATGGGGAGAGTGAAATGGTAAAGGAGATCAACTGTAAGGTGACACATGGAAACTAAATTTTTGGTGGTGAGCACGCTGTGCAGAAGTAGAAATATAACGTTGTACCCGTGAAACTTATATAATATTATAAACCAGTGTTACCTCAATAAAAAATAAATTTTAAAAGATCAAATGAATAATTAAAAAAAATATCCTGCCAGTGTCAAGTGAAAGAGGTAATACTAGAAGACTTTGAAGTTCCCAGTGTTGCTTAATGCGTGTTTGTGTTTCTCACAATGCCCAGAATAATGTATTTTACATAGTTTGTGTTCATAAAATATTAGTTGATTTTTCATAGCAGTTTCACTTTAAGTTCTTGCCCAAAATTCAGGTAGCTCAGGATCAACCGGTCTTCGAGAGGTGGAAACCCCACTTGTAACTGAAAAGTTGCTGGTTCTTGGGCGTTGATGCTATTAAAGACCCGCACATCATTGTTAATAATGTGGGGACACCTGTTTATAAATGATAGGCATAGAAGAGTCTCAGATATGTTCATGTTTTACCAAGTGCGATATGGGGACAGTTTGTTTTATTTTAAAGAGAATACTTTTTTTCATTTTGTTTCAAAATGACTGCAGACGGTTAAGAGTGAAAGGTGTTTTATTCTTACTGACTCTCAAGTTTGCTGTAAATCACATGGTTTCTTTCTTGGAAACACAGAGAAACTATGAGCTGGAAAGAACCTTAGAAATGAACCTTAGTCCTGTTATTTTACAGACTAAGAAACTGTAACCCAGAAAACTGAAGCAACTTCCTAAGGTAACAGATTTAGTTAGTGGCTGAGCCAGAACTGGAATCTGTGTTTGCCTTATTCCACCTCCAGTGTTATTTTTCCACTATACACAATCCTCTTTTGCATATATCATGTCAAAATGACTGGTCAGTTTACAAAAACATGAAGTCCAGTTGGTTATTTGACCTGTCAGCCTGCCGTGTGAGCTGTAGAATTGTCCGTTATGTGTATTACATAGGGGATGCTGTTATTTTTTGTAGCACATGGTATCCAGTTCATGAAGACGATAAGGAAAGCATATCTTTCTAGTCTTTGTATCAGAATATGTTGTGTTTTATTCCAAACAACTTGGTTCTATCTTAGGAACACTGTGAATTCCATAACCGATCAGTTTTCCCTTTTCTAACTAGCGGCTGGAAAGCTAAGAGCTAATGTGTGGCCTAATTTTATTAGTGCAGAGAGTGCTGTGTAACAAATTATTCTGTTATCTTTAGTTCTGGCTCTGTTTTACATCCCTACATTTGACTTTTTTTTTTTTTTTTTGCTTTTACACCTATTTCTATTTTGTCTTGCAGGACATTTGGTCCTGTCCAAAATGTTACGACATTTGGTCCATGTCAAAAGGACCTTGATACTTTGTTCTGTCCAAAACCATTTGGCATGGGTCAAATGTGATCATGGATGTTTTTGACAGGCCAAATTTCAAGGATTTTTTGATGTGGACCGAATGTCTTACAGCCATTTTAGACAGGACCAAATATCTGCTAACCTTAGTTTGTGTTATATTGGGTGTTGTTTTTGGTTGTTGAAACTTAAATCCTTTTTTTTTGTTAAGACATATATAAACAAACATGTAGGGGATTAAATTCACTATGCAACTATTTTATCATAGATTAAATTTCAGTATTCCATAGTTTATTTTGAAAATATCTAGAAAGAGTTTTCCAGCTCAATTTGATTAGTTTACTCTCTTCAACCTTGGTCTAGTGTCATTTTGATAAGTTTACATCATGGAGATGACGTGAGGAAATTAAATTATTTTATAACTTGTTTACATAATTTTATTTGCCTGAACTGCATCTGAACCTGAATTTAAACTTGCAGAAGATAAGTAACAGATTTGCTGTAAAAGTATCTCATATAAATGTGAAGAGATGTTAATTATCAGTACTTAAAAAATTATTTTAACAAGGTAAAATGTTTACTTTATTGGGGGTTCCTTTGGAGTTGAAAAAGCTGTTTGTATAGCAAGTACATTTCTGAGAGAAGATCAATAAGATTGGCCTAAACTTCAAAGGTTGTTCTTTTCCAAATATTTCACATTTATTAGCAGTGAAGAATCACTTAAAGGGATAAAGATACACTGTGGATTACAGAGTAGCTCAGAATTATCTGACAATCCTAGTTGATGTTTGCAATTTGTTCAGGGCCTAATAATCTGGTTTTACTTGAAAGTTGATTTACTTTATAAATGAACGTTTACTGTTTCTGATTATCCTGTTCACAAGACTACATGACCTCAAAAGCAAAAGGTTTCAGTGGTCCTTCCTGAGCTTCTACCCTCAGCTTTTCTAAGTGTTCAGCTACGTGAGCTCTTCCTTGGTCTGTTGTATGTGGTGATACTATACATGAAGAATCAGCAAATGTTTTGAGGGAAACAGGGGCACAGGATTTCAGGCTCACTTCTCTGTGGTTCCCTTTGTTCCTTAATCTTGGCTCTTCACATTCTGGCTGCCATAATCATTCTCGGATAACTTCAAAGAACCGGTGTTCGCAGTTCATCCAGTTCATATAGTGATTCTCAGCATGAAGATTAACCTGATAAAAGCTACATTACCATAGCGTATCATAGCATTTCTTTGGTAAAACAATACTTGTATATTTTCTATTTCAGGGACAATAAATGTTTCGTCGCCTTCTTCCTGAACTTAGAACTAGCACTAATCCAAATGTAATGGCAAAAGTTGATTTCTCTAAGCCTAGGAAATCGAAGTAATAAAGTTTAAATTGAAGTAGTAAAGTTTGACTTCTTGGCAACCTTTCTCCTATCCAAAATGTCTCGTAGTCAGCTTACTAGCTGCTTCTAGTTTACCATGGCATCGCTCAAGCTTCACCCTTTGCTTAAGATCTGTTTTAAGCTACCTTTTCTCTCTCACTTCAAAACTGAGTAGTCTCTGTCTCATATTGTCAACTCTAATTGCTTTAGTCTATCCTCTGAAAGCTTAGAGCACCCCTCCTCATTAAAGCAGAGTTAGCTATTAAGTTGCCTCTTATTTCTAAACTCCAGTGTTTTTCTGCTGCTTCATTTTCTATTCTCTGAAGAACTTGCTGAAATTCAGGCCTCAGATGTCACTTCACTGCTTGATACCTCTCAGGCATTCCCCATAGGAAAGTGTCCAGACTCCTTGGACTGGTAAGGGCTTTCCTGTGCTGGTCACATCCTACTTTTTTGCTGCATTTTTATTTTTATTTATTTATTTTTTATTATTATTATTTTTTTTTTTGCGGTACACGGGCCTCTCACTGTTGTGGCCTCTACCGTTGCGGAGCACAGGCTCTGGACGCGCAGGCTCAGCGGCCATGGCTCACGGGCCCAGCTGCTCCGCGGCACGTGGGATCTTCCCGGACCGGGGCACGAACCCGTGTCCCCTGCATCGGCAGGCGGACTCTCAACCACTGCGCCACCAGGGAAGCCCTTTTGCTGCATTTTTAGCCTTACTTCTGCATGCATCTGAAGGTCCAATTTCTCGAGATTTTTTTCATGGAATTGTTTTTCCAGAACATGTCATATCTTTCCTACTTCTCTACTTTGGTCATATGCTGCTTTCTTCCATAAATGCTCTTCCTCCTTCCTTTCCCAGAAGAAATTCTACTGGCCCTTCAAGGTCCACTGAAGCATCATCTCTGTTGTGAGACCTTCATTCTCTTCCCTCCCAAGTTTTAGGGCCTCTAGGACTCTGTGATGATTCTAATATTGCTCTTTTTACATTTTAAGAATTTAAAACTACTGCTAATTGTTCAGATGTTTTTCTCCTGCTGGTCTGTTAGCTCCTGAGCACTGCACTCAACAAGTAGTAGTTGCTTTACAAGTGTTTGTTTTCCATAACTGAACTGCAGTGAAGACCGGTGTTTGGTCTGGGCCTCCGCCAGTTCTTTCGACAGAGGACCAAGTGTTTCAAGCCCTGCATGGAAGTCCCAAGGGAAGCTCTTTTGGTCAGATGGGTCTTTCAGCACTTGTCAGCTCCTAGCATCGAGGTAGCCACCTGCTCTCCCTTAAAACTTGTCCAGTCCTAGAAATTATTAAAAATATCATCAATTTTTAAGCACAACAAAGTTCTTTGCCTAATCCCTTCAAAGAAACTAAGTTTTTTTTTTTTTACTGTTCCCTGTGGGGAAAAGACTGTATGGAAGTACTAATATTTTATCATTTGAGCCATAAGTTGTATCTATACCTCTAAATTTAGTTCTGAATTGTCATTAGGGTATAAAACCTAGTAGTTCCATGATTCCTTAGTAAGCTAGCTGACTGTTACCTGGGGGTAAATTTTATTTAGCAATTGAATTGAGAAGTATTTGGGTTGCTTTTTTAGGGTTAGGTGATTTTCTAGCTTATGCTCCGAAGATCTGAACTGTAATGGAACATTGAATGCAAAACAGACATCTGCCTGTGCCTGAAGCAGTGCAAAACGAGATCTTAGTGCCCTTGATACAAAGCTTCCCAAATGCACACTGTGTATAAAATTGAAGCAATGCCAGGGAAGGAAAATAAAACGAGTGAAAACACTTTAGGGCCCACCCTAGGATACTTTAATAAGGGTGGAACAGAAAAAATAGAATAAATGCAGTTATACCAGGGAGAATTATAGAAGGAAAATTAAATATTTGATGTCTTTTTGAAGAGCCCAAGGGGTTTATGTTGCTGTCGGCTGTTTAGATGACTGTGCAGCATTTGTACATCATAACACATACGGCACTGATCCGCAAATGTATATTCCAAGGAGAAAAGGACAGGATGCAGAAGATCTTAAGTGGAATGGGGACAGGGTGATTGGGAGCATCAGAATCTCCTACAGAGATTTCTTTGAACAGTTAGAAAACTTCCTGTCACCACACCAAGAAATTATGACGACCCTTCTAGGGAAGCTAGAAGCACCCTTCCTACCTCCCCTTGAGGTTCACTGTTGTTATTTCTAATGATTTCTAAATTCAGTGACTCTCTTTATTCAACACCTAGATTACTTTCTCTTGAGGTGTAGCACATAGCAGAGAAATCATATGAACTCATTGCGTGCACAGGATCATATTATACTATCAGGATGTCTTCATGACAGTGCACAGATCACGTTAAACATACCAGTTGGAACTCTGCACTTTGAAATTGGCCCGGCAAGGCCAAGCACTGACCGCTCTCCCTTTAGCCTCTTTGAGCCTCTTTTCTCCCTGAGGTTCATTGAACTTAAATGTTTGGTAAAGTGGCAGCACCTCTCCAGTTTTAGAAAGAGGACACATTTCAACACTGATGAGCAACGTTTCTTATCTCAGTCGCCAGCCAGTATGTTAAACTTCCATCCATCAATTCTGACTAAGCTAGGACTGTATGATGAATGCTTATAGATTTTCTACCCTGCTGGGGACTTGAAAAGCGTTAGTCGGAAAAAAAAAAAAAAAAAAAAAAGCTGGCTCCTGGCCTCTGCCTTGAGTTGTAAAAGTATTCCTCTAAATTAACATGTTTCTCTGAATTGTCCCCATATGCTAATTTTTTTTAAGTGTGCATTAGATGACAAAAACTGTTAGAGCCTAATCTGAGTCAATATTGATAGCCGTCGGATTAGAAACTTTCTCATGGAACATAGATTTAGTCATTTAACACAAACCATCAGAGAAGAACAATACCAACCACCGAGCATTAAGTCCCCACCCCTAACAAATGTTATCCCAACAAATAACTTACTCTCCAGAGGATTAACATAACCTAAATTTACTTCACCATTATTTATTATTATATGGAGAAATATATACTAAAAGAAAAAGACCCTCTAAATTTCTCCAAGACCTTGGAGAGAGCTGATTTTTTGAGATGCTTAATTTAATGCAAACATTCCACACTCACTGATTAAATGAAAAGCAACGTGAAATAACTATCTGTAGCACATTTTTCACTTATTGCGCAGAGCTGGCCTGAGGCTTGTTTTTAAAAGTACCAGATGTTTTTTTTTGAGAAATATATTTGTCTTTGTGTGATGACAGATGCTCTTTGAAATGACAAAGTATATAATAGCAGAGTTTGCCATCTGAAATCAGGAAATTCAGTTTTTTCCCCCAAGTCACATCTAAAAGACAAAGCTCACTAAGGTTGTTTTTTAACGTGAACACATTATAAGCCCGCCACTTTGAATTTTATTCCCCAGCTAGGAGGACTAATTAATTCTAAAAGGCAAAGGCTTTATTTAAGAACAATTTTCCTGTTTTGATTCAGGTGTTGTGTGGTATTAAAATAAGTTATTGGGCTTCCCTGGTGGCGCAGTGGTTGAGAGCCCGCCTGCCGATGCAGGGGACGCGGGTTCGTACCCCGGTCCGGGAAGATCCCACATGCCGCGGAGCGGCTGGGACCGTGAGCCTTGGCCGCTGAGCCTGCGCGTCCGGAGCCTGTGCTCCGCAAAGTCTCAGGTCTAAGCCACCTTCTTTTTCTCTGTTCCTCAAAACTGAGGAACACATGCAGGGGAATGTGACCAATTTTTCACTTTATAAGTGTGAGGAAAAGTGCCACATAAGTAGTTATTACACTCCTGAGAGGATATCACTGATTATGGTGATAACAAGGTGAATAAATAGAGCCAATTTTAAGATATATTCTATTGGTTGCAAAAGATAGAGAAAAACTGATAGTATGCTGTGTTGATGAGTCTGTTTGGAGATTAGCATTCTTATGCTTGGTTAGTAGGAATATAAGTGATGACACACTGTAGGAGGGGACAATTTCATAATAAAACTAGAAAAATAGTTTTGAGCCTGCAATTCTACATCTAGGAATTTATTATGGAAATATATTTGCAAAGACAAAAGGACGTGAATATTCATTACAATAGTGTTGTAATAGAAAAAGCGGCCTAGATGTCTAACCAGTATGGGTAAAATTAATAATGATTTATTCACCTATTAGTAAACTTTTATATGAATACTACGCTACCACTTGGGTAAACATAGGAGTATACACATACCTACCTAGAAACATACATACACATGCACATTCATGTGAAGTCACTTATATCTTTTTCTATGCAATGTATCCATGAACTGTTTCTGAAAGGGTGCATGTGAAAATACTAAGCTGTCTCTTCTGAGAAAAAAAACTAAAGACTAGGATGGGAAGATGATATACGTTTTAATTTATTATTTTGTGTTGTCAGAGTTTTTGTCTATGAATTGCTTTTTACAGTTAAATAAGTAATTATTTTAAAATATAATTTTTTCAGAAAAGTTTATTTTAGGATAAATCCTATATTCTTTTTGTCTTACATTATATGTTACTAAGGATAAAATCTCCCAATAGGCTAATTGGAAAAAATTGAGGCTGTGGCCAGCCCTTACTGTCTGAGAGGTGATGGTGTGGAGAATGCTCACACCACACTTAGGGCTTTCCTTCTGGAGCGGGTAGAACACTAATGAAAGCAGTGGGGTTTGTCAGAAATGCATTTATCTTGTCGTATATTGTCTGCCTAGCACCTTTCTTTTCTTCTACAAATGTCATCTTCTTTCTTTGGGAATTTCTCTTCCCTCCCTCCAACCACATTTCCACAGAAAAAAAAAATTTTTTTTAACCTGACTAGGCCTCCTTTGCCAGGGTTCCCAGAGAGGACACTAGATTTAAGCCCAGCCAAACACATCCTTCCCTGAGAGCAGGTTAACATGAAGTTCACACAGACACACACACACAGGCATACACACACACACACACACACACACACACACACACACACACACACACACATTACCACCCACTTGAACATTTTTCAAATTAGAAAGTGAGAAATTAAGAATATTTAAAAAATTACTTAAGCATATATGTGCATCTGTTATACACACCATAAACAGCACTAGATGTCAACACTCTGCAAGTGGTATGGAATGAGGCAAGATTTGTTATTTCTGATTGAAATTTTGTTTTAATTTTTTGGATTTCTTTGAAAGGAATTTCTCCTTTAAACATTCCAGAGATGCCAAAATGAACACTATTACTGTAATGTACATTTTGGGTGATATCAAAATGACAAAACACTAAAAAAGCTATAGGAGTAATTATTACATATTTGCTTTTTCTTTTTATTAAAGATAATATGTTTTATGTTATAACATGACTTATTTCTGGGACAAGCTCTGGGAGCTCACAGATTCCTATTTGACAGTTTTTGTTTTCATGTCGCATCTACTCAAAATGTACCATCACGAAATTTGGGGGGTATTTATAAAATATGACAGGCCTAAATATTTTTACTGACCAGGACTGCTGACCTTTTTCCCCTTCATAAGAAGTCTTCTTTGCAGTCAAAAATTTTTCATGTGTTTCAGTGAAACCCTCTGATGTATTTCAAATTCACTTGTTGTAATAGCATTAATTAAAATAACAACAAAACATGAAAATAACAGAATATCCAACAGTAGGGGATTGGTTTAAAGGGAATTAGTAAAGGAGAGGGAGTGGCCAAGATGGTGGAGTAGGAAGACCCTCAGCTTACTTCCTGCTATAGACACACCAAAATTACAACTATTTAAAGAACAACTATCAGTGAGAATGACCTGAAGACTAGCAGAAAAGATTCTCTACAACTAAAGATATAAAGAAGGAATGACAGGGAGATGAGTAAGAGGGATGAAGATGCAGTATAGTCAAAATCCACATTCCTGGGTAGGTGACCTACAAATGGGAGGATAATCACAATTGCAGAAGTTCTCCCTAAGGAATTAGGGTCCAAATCTGGGGGTCCTGAGCCAGGAAGACAAGCCCCAGAATGTTTGCCTTTGAAGGCAAGCAGGGCTTGCTTATAGGAGAGCAAGAGGGCTGTAGGAAACAGACTCCATGCTTAAAGGATGCATGCAAAATCTCACATGTTTCAGGACCCAGTACAGAAGAAACAATATGAAAGGAGCGTGGGTCAGAACTACTTGTGACCTTGAAGAAGCCTCTCCCAAAGAGGCAGAAGGCAACTGGAACACCCTTGGGGACACAGACACTGGAAGAAGCCATTTCGAAGACATTGTTGTACCACAAGGACACTTGTGCTGGCAAGCATCGTTTTGGAGTCCTCCCTCTAGCCTTTTAATGCCATTGGCTTACCTGACAGCTGGTTGGCAACAGTCCTAGGACTCCCCAGGCCAAGTTGCCAGCCTCATGGGGACACAGTCCCACCCGCCAGGAGGCCCAGGACCTTGCCCCACCCACTAGAGGGCCAACCCCAGGCCTGGGATCCTTCACACCATAGCCTCACCACCAGAAAGTTGATACCAGCCCCAGGAGCTGCAGCCAGCCACCCTAGGATGTGGTCCTGCTCACAAGTGGCCAGCCTCCACACAAGGCAGGGCCTGGAAGCCAACCAGGCCAGGAGACAGCATTGCATATGAGTGTACGCACATTAGGCAGCCTTGCCACAACGGAATGAACCATTTAGTTCATATAGGGGGTGCCCTAGATCCCAGTTGTGGTGACCAAAGGAGAGTGTGTCACTGAACCCCTTAAAATGTCTCCTACATAAGGCTACTTCTCCCAGACTGGGAAATGTAACTGCTCTACATAATACACACAAATAAACACAGATAATTTGGAAAAATGAGGTGACAACAGAATATGTTCCAAACAAAGGAACAAAATAAAACTCCAGGAGAAGAACTAAGCAACGTAGAGCTAAGCAACCAAGCCTACCAGACTGCCTACCAGACTACCCACAGTAATCAGCTTGCCACATCAGAAGAACTCACACAGCCAACATATAGGACACACTTAGAGCATATAGCTCTGAAGACCAGAGAGGAGTGTGCTCCTGGGACTCATAGGACATCTCCTACAAAAGGCCATTTTTTTCAGGGTGGGGGAATGTAACCAATTCACCAACCACTTAGAAATTTAAAAAGCAAATTAGGCAAAGTGAGATAATAGAGAAATATGTTCCAAATGAATGAACAAGGTAAAAACCCTGGAAGAAGAATTGGGTGAAGTGGAGATAAGCAATTTACCTGATAAAGAGTTCAAGGTAATAATAATACAGATGGTCAAAGAACTCAGGAGCAAAATGGATGAACACAGTGGAAAGTTAACAAAGAGTTATAAAATGTAAAGAAGAGCCATACAGAGCTCAAGAATACAATAACTGTAATAAAAACACACTAGAAGGAATCAACAGTAGATTAGTTGATAGAGGAATGGATCAGCTACCTGGAAGACAGAGTAGTGGAAATCACCCAAGATGAACAGAAAAAAAAAATTTAAATGAAGACCATATATGCCTCTGGGACAATATCAAACATACTAACATTTGCATTATAGGGGTCCCAGAAGGAGAAGAGAGAGGTAGGGGCAGAAAATTACTCAAAGTGATACTAGCTGAAAACTTTTCTAACCCAGGAAAGGAATAGTAGATGTCCAGGTCCGGGAAGTACGGAGAGAATTCCAAACAAGATCAACCCAAAGAGGTCTACACCAAGACACATTACAATTAAAATGGCAAAAATTAAAGATAAAGAGAAAAATTTTAAAGCAGCAAGGGGAAAGCAACTAGTTTTGTACAGGGGAACCTCCATAAGACTATCAGCTGACTTTTCAGCAGAAACTTTGCAGGCCACAAGTATTAGCATGAATACTAATGATGAAAGGAAATCATTATGATGATGATTGGAAAGGAAAAAGCCTACAACCAAGAATACTCTACCTAGCAATCATTCAGATTTGAAGGCAAGAGAAATTATTTTATAGGCAAATAAAACCTAAGAGAGTTCAGCACCACTAAACCAGCTTTACAAGAAGTGTTAAGGGGACTTCTCTAAGTGGAAAAAGAAAGACCACAACTAGAAATATGAAAATGATGAGAGGAAAAAAATCTCATTGGTAAAGGCAAATATACAGTAAAGGTAGTAGATGAACCATTTATAAAGCTAGTAGGAAGTTTAAAAGTTAAAAGTAGTAAAATCATCTATATCCACAATAAATAACTAAGGGATCCACAAAACAAAAAGATGTAAAATATGGTGTCAAAAACACTAAATGGGGGTGGGGGACTGTAAAAATGCAAGGTTGTTAGACTACATTTGAACTTAAGAAATCATTAACTTAAAATAATCTCTTATGTATGTAGGTAGCTATGTATAAACCTCATAGTTATCACAAACCAGAAATCTATAAGACATACACAAAAGAGGAATCCAAACATAACACTAAAGATAGTCATCAAACCACAAGGGAAAAGAACAAAAGAAGAAAAAAGGAACAAAAAAGAGCTACAAAAACAATTAACAAAATTACAATAAGTACCTACCTATCAATGATTGCTGTAATTGTAAATGGACTAAGCGCTCCAGTCAAAAGACATAGAGTGGGGCTTCCCTGGTGGCACAGCGGTTGAGAGTCTGCCTGCCGATGCAGGGGACATGGGTTTGTGCCCCGGTCCGGGAAGATCCCACATGCCGCGGAGTGGCTGGGCCCGTGAGCCATGGCCGCTGAGCCTGCGCGTCCGGAGCCTGTGCTCTGCAGCAGGAGAGGCCACAGCAGTGAAAGGCCCGCGTACCGCAAAAAAAAAAAAAAAAAAAAAAGACATAGAGTAGCTGAATGTATTAAAAAACTAAAATCCATCAATATTCTGCCTACAAGAGACTCACTTCAGTTCTAAAGACACACACAGACTGAAAGTGAGGGGATGGAAAAATGTATTCCATGGAAATGAAAAGATAGCTGGAATAGCAATACTTAGACAAAATAGACTTTAAAACAAAGATTGTAACAAGTGACAAAGAAGGGGATTAGACAACAATAAAGGGTCAATCCAATAAGAAGATGTAGCAATTGTAAACATATATGCACCCAACATAGGAGCACTTAAATACATAAAGGAATATTAACAAACATAAAGGGAGAAATTGACAGTGACAGTAATACTAGGGGACTTTAACACCCCACTTGCAACAATGGACAGATCATCCAGACAGAAAATCAATAAGGAAACACTGGCCTTAAGTGACATACTTGACCAGATTGACTTAGATGTATATAGAATATTCCATACAAAAGCAGCAGAATACACTTTCTTTTCAAGTGTTCATGAAACATGCTCCAAAAGAGATCACATGCAAGGCCACAAAACAGGTCTCAGTAAATTTAAGAAAAGGGAAATCATATCAAGCATCTTTTATGACCACAACGGTGTGAAACTTGGAATCCACTACAAGAAGAAAAAAAACTTCAGATGCCACACTCACGTGGAGGCTAAACAATATGCTACTAAACAACCAATGGATCACTGAAGAAATCAAAGAGGAAATCAAAAAATACCTGGAGACTGAAAATGGAAACACAACCATCCAAAATCTGTGGGACACAGCAAAAGCACTCCGAAGAGGAGAGTTTATAGTGATAAAATCCTACCTAAGGAAGCAAGAAAAATCTCAAACAACCTAACTTTACACCTAAAGGAACTAGAAAAAGAAGAACAAACAAAACCCAAGTTAGTAGAAGGAAACAAATCATAAAGATCAAAAGAGAAATAAGTTAGAGACTAAAAACATAGCAAAGATCAATAAAACTAAAAGCAAATTTTTTGAAAAGATAAACAAAATTGATAAACCTTTAGCCAGACTCATCAAGAAAAAGAGAGAGGGCCCAAATAAAATCAGAAATGAAAAAAGACAAGTTACAAACAACACTATAGAAATACAAAGGATCATAGCTATTGCTCAAGCAATTTCACACCAATAAAATGGATAACTGAGAAGAAATGGATAAATTTCTAGAAAGATAACCTCCCAATACTGAATGAGAAGTACAAAATATGAACAGACCAATTACCAGTAATGAAATTGAATCAGTCATTTAAAAATACGTCCCAAGGACAAAAGTCCAGAATTCGCAGGTGAATTCTACCAAACATTTAAAGAAGAATTAACACCTATCCTTCTGAAAGTATTCCAAAAAGTAGAGGGAAGACACATTTTGAATTCATTCTATGAGGCCAGAATCAACCTGATACCAAAATCGGACAAAAATATCACAAAAAAGGGGCTTCCCTGGTGGCGCAGTGGTTGAGAGTCCGCCTGCCGATGCAGGGGACACGGGTTCATGCCCCGGTCCGGGAAGATCCCACATGCCGCGGAGCGGCTGGGCCCGTGAGCCATGGCTGCCGGGCCTGCGCGTCCAGAGCCTGTGCTCCACAACGGGAGAGGCCACAACAGTGAGAGGCCTGCGTACCGCAAGAAAAAAAAAAAAAATCACCAAAAAGAAAATTATAGTCTAATATCACTTATGAACATAGATGGGAAAATCCTCAACAAAATATTAGCAAACAGAATTCAACAATATATTAAAGGAATCATACACCATGATTAAGTAGGATTTATTCCAGGGGTGCAAGTGTGGTTCAGTAGTCACAAAACAACCACCATGATATGCCACACAAGCAAAGAGTACAAATATGATCAACTCAATAGATGCAAAAAACGCTTTTGAAAATTTTGCTAGAAACTCAACAAAGTGGGTATAGAGGGAACATACCTCAACATAATAAAGGCCATATATGAAAAACCTACACTCCAATATCATACTCAAGGAGAAAAGTTGAAAACATTTTCTCTAAGATCAGGAACAAGACAAGAATGCCCACTCCTGCCAGTTTTATTCAATATAGTATTGGAAGTCCTAGTCACAGCAATCAGACAAGCAAAAGAAATAAAAGGACTCTAAATCGGAAGTGAAGAAGTAAAACTGTCACTATTTGCAGAGGACATGATACTATATACAGAAAATTCTAAAGACACCACCAGAAAACTATTAGAACTAATAAATGAATTCAGTAAAGTTGCAGGATACAATACTAATATACAGAAATTGATTGTGTTTCTGTACACTAACAGCAAACCATCAGAAAGAGAAATTAAGAAAACAAACCAGTTTACAATTGCAACAAAAAGAATAAAAGGAATAAGTCTAACAAGGAGGTAAAAGGCCGGTACTTAGAAAACTGTAAGAGATCAAAGAAATCAAAGATGACACAAGCAAATGGAGAGATATATCATGCTCATGGAATGGAAATATTAATATTGTTAAAATGACCATATTCCCCAAGGCAATCTACAGATTCAATGCAATCCCCATCAAAGTACCCACAGCGTTTTTTACAGAACTAAAACAAACAGTTCTAAAAATTCTATGGACCTTGTCTAGCCAAAACAATCTTGAGAAAGAAGAACAAAGCTGGAGGTATCACACTCCCTGATTTCAAACTATATTATAAATAAATAACTAAATAAACAAATGTAACTACATCAAACTAAAAAGCTTTTTCACAGTGAAGGACACTATCAACAAAATAGAAAGGTCACCTCCCGAATGGGAGAAGGGATTTGCAAAGGATATATCTGGTAAGGGGTTAATATCCTAAATATACAGAGAAAACATACAACTCAATATAAAAAAAAAAATTTGTTTAAAAAATGGGCAGAGCATCTGAACAGACAATTTTCCATAGAAGACATACAGGTGGCGAAAAAACACATGAGAAGAAGCTCAATTCATCAGGGAGGTGCAAAATCAAAACTGCAATGAGACATCACCTCACACCTGTCAGAATGGCTATCATCAAAAAGACAAATAGCAAGGGCTGGAGAGGATGTGGAGATGAGGGAACCCTCGTGCCCTGTTGGTGGGATTATAAATTGGTGCACACACTGTGGAAAACAGTCTGAAGCTTGCTCAAAATTTAAAAATAGAACTGCCATATGTTTTAGCAATTCCACTTCTGGGTATTTTTCTGAAGAAAACAAAAACTCTAATTTGAAAAGATAACAGGCACCATATGTTTACTGCAGCATTATTTACAATAGTCAAGGTATGGCAGCAAACTAAGTGTTCACTGATAGATGAATGTATAAGGGAGGTGTGGTATACACACACACACACACACACACACACACACACAGAGGACTATTACTCAGCCATAAAAAAGAATGAAATCTTGCTGTTTGCGACAACATGGATGGAACAAGAGGGTATTATGTTAAGTGAAATAAGTCAGAGAAAGACAAGTGTACGATTTCACTTATATGTGGGACCTAAAAAATAAATGAATAAACGTAACAAAATAGAAAAATAATCGTAGACACAGAGGACAAACAGGTGTTTGCCAGAGGGGTGCTGGGCTAGAGGATGAGTGAAAAACAGGCGAGGGAGATTAAGAGCTACAAACTTCCAGTTACAAAATAAATGAGTCACGGTATAAAACGTAACCATTTCATGATGTTTGCAAGTCAAATCATTATGCTATACACCTTAAACTTATATAGCACTGTATGTCAATTATAGCTCAATAAAATTGGAAGGGAAAAAAAGGTAAAGGAGAAGATGATTAGTTTCTGGATGGTTCTCTTGAGAAAAGAGCAGACCTATGAATGTTAGTAGAATCTAAGGAGGTATGGTAAAGGGTAGGTTCAAATGTGTGACGAGCAAACCTGCGCTCTGAAGACTTGCCCAAACTCAGAGATGTATTACAGGATGAGTGAACAGATGCACCAGCTACAATGCAACAGATGTTCCCAGCTGCAAAGTCACAAGAGATGCTTTTAGAACTGAATGTTTGGACCAAATTATAAAAAGCCACAAATGACATAGGATGATAGCAGTGTTTAAGCAAAAGAGAGCTGATGACTCATTGGAAAATGAACTGAAGTGGGGGGAAAGCTATTTTACATAATTCAGTCTGAGGGATGACAGGGGTATATAAATGGGAACAATGACAGAAATTCATGACTAATCAATAACTGTGATAGTAACAATGACTAATATTTATTTATTCAGTATTTACTCTGTGGGTGCAATTCTAAGTGTTTTAGAGCAAGATGTATTATTTACTTTTCATAATAATCATAAGGCAGCTCTTATTATCCCCACTTGATGCAGGTAACGGAACAGAGGTTCAAAAAATTTAAGCAACTTGTCCAGGATACCCAGCTGGTGGTAAACAGTAGCTCTGGGATTTCACAGTGGGCTGTCTGGCTCCCCGATGCCATGCTGCTTAATGGGATTTGGTGATCCCCTTGATCCCTTTCTCACCCCTTCTCTCTGAGCCATGCCCTACCACTTTCCTGCTTGCTAACTCTTCTCCACTAGGCTGGCCTCCTTGCTGTTACGGAACAAGCACTTTCCCAAGTCAGCTTTGCTGCTTTTATTCCTTCTGCCTAACACGCCCTTGGCTCGGAGAGCCACATGGCTTTCCCTTCATCTTCTTCAGTGAACCATTTATTGACCTTCCTATGCAAAAAAGCTTCCCCACTCTTCTTATACCTTTATCCTGTTTTAGTTTGCACTGTAGAATTGGACCAACCTGACAAATTATTTATTCGGTTATTTGCTTGACTATCTCCCCCAGCCCTAACAGAATATAAGGTCCTTAAGAGTAGCATACTGCCTGTGTTTCACTCTTGTGCCTTTGTAAGTATCAGGCACAAAGTAGACCTTTAGGAAATATTTGTTGAATAGATGCACAATGGGAACAGAAAAAACTTTCTGTTGGAAATTTGATTGAAGGACATGTCCCAAACCCATCAAATGTATATCCACTAGACAGTCAATTCCATGATGGTATAGATCACGTCTCTCCAGCTTTATATCTCCAGTGTCTGACACAGTGCCACAAAGGAATTACATGTTCTATTAATATAGCCAACAAGAAAAGTAATATATGTGCCCCAAGTACAGTAGGTATACCACAGTAGACATGTGGGTGACCTTTGCCTCCACCTACCTCAGATGGCCTCTCCCTCTGGGTTTTCCTTTTCCAGTCTGCTCATACTTTTTAGTTTGTGATTGAGCCAGTTATCTCTCTGGGCTCCTGGGTCATTTGTTTATTTCTTGAATCGATTGCCCTCTTCTCTCCCTTCTCAAGGTTTTTCCTGCACCGTTCATTGGCATTCCTTTGTTTTTATTTTTTTGTGTGCATTCATATATTTTCTGTCTCACTTGATGTTTTCATGATCTGTACCACTCTAGTATTTTTTTGTATCATTTACAAGGGTATGTGCATGAATGAAAACATGAATGAATGAATTCAAGGGTGAAAAATTTTTTTCTGATAGGGAGAATGAAGTCAAAACATTTATGTATCAAGTAGACAGGATGAACCACCTGAAGATTTAATTAACTGAAATGGGGCTAACTGAATAGACCACTTACTACAAACTCCAAAAGCCCTTTGGACCAGAGTGGAGTTGGATTATGGCATCCTCTGATAAGTTTGGCTGTTCCTTATTTGACTAGCTTTCATCAAGGAAAAAAAATTAGACAAAATATCTCAAATATAAAATACCATAGAATACTGTGAACGTTACTAATTAGTGTGTATCCTTTAGATAACAGTCTCTTTCTGTGTCTATGAAATTATATGTTTGCTTTTCTCTTTCAGGATGCAGAGTACTAAGGAGTAGGAACAATACTTATAATATTGTCTTAAGTAATGCTTTACCATCTCTCACATAAGTGTATCTCCCATATATATTCTATAGGAAGGAATGACTGTAGACATTGAGAAGCTCAGGAAAGGTGGCTTCATGGAGAAATGAGGTTTCCACTTTTGCTGGAAAGAAAATCGCTACAGCCGCAATCTAGCTTGGTGACGTGCTGAAAGTACATAGCTGGGGAGCTTGTGCTAGTGCCCATGAAGTATGTCTTCTGAGAGATGACACACTGCCTCTTAAAAGCTATACAGTTCTTATAAGAATGCTCAGTAATTCACAAACATAATGCATGTGACAAACTAGATGAACTCAAGCCGTTCACCAAAGATGAGTGATTTGGCGGGTTAATTTAATTGCTCATTGTCTGACCAGTTGGAATAATATTCTGCCTGGAGACGATGCCAGATACAATCTGAAAGTGACTAGTGCAGGAGTTAAAGTGAACACATATCATGTTAGAACCGAAGTGGACATCACGCATTCAGAGTTCACTTCTGACTTCTATAAAGTTATTTCAGCATCTCCTGATAGGTGTTGGCCCACCATGGCAAACTCTGGCGATTTGGGGTTATCATCTGTTTCATTTGTCTCGAGAGAAAAGCTTCACCCAGACGCAAACGTCTGTTTGCTCTTAGCTTTCTTGTTTCTCTCTGGGCTTGCAAAGTTTGTCAGTTTAAATGTGCCTTTTAAGATATTCCTTCAATATGACAACTGAAGTTGGCTGGTGTTAAAATGTGGTACCATAGGCAGAACTGGGCAAAAAACAAGAAAACAGATCAAAATGGCAAGGATATACATGTTATACTCAGAAAGAAACTTGATCTGTGAGTTCTTGCAGTTTTGTTTAATAAATGTCTTTGTGGCAGGATCAATTATAAGTTAATAAAAATGTGTTAAAAAGGAAATCCCTGATACTAAAAAAGAATTCCCTGCTTGTTGATTTAATGTAATTTGTCATTAAAATCATAGTTTCTGATGATAGAATATCAAGCAGACACCAATGCATTTTTTAAAGTGAACGTTGAAGTTAAACAGATTTACACATAAAACATTGAAGTTATTTTGAAAATCTATACATTCCCACATACAATGTAAAAGTTAACCTGAAGCCAATTTAGACATAAAATTTTGTGTATTTTATAAAAGAGCTATTGCTTATTTGACGGTTCACTTGGGAATAAAAATAACAATGACAATAACGAGGCAAAAAGGGATAGCTAAAATTTATTTTTCGAAGTGATAAAGATTTCTAACAATATAAAATAATTTGTTTGCATAGGCAGAAATAATAAACACTTATACTTGATCGCTGCCTTAAAGATAGCTTGAAACTAAGTTTTATTGTTAAGGCCCTAGAGCTCATAATAGGTATATTGTCCTCAGAGGTGTGAACTCAGTGGTTTGGCAAATACTGTTCTGTAGATATGGACTCATAGGTATATTGTCCTCAGAGGTGTGAACTCAGTGGTTTGGCAAATACTGTTCTGTAGATATGGACTCAAAGTGGGGTGGGAGGACATTTGGAAGTCGCTTGGTCGCAGCTTATTTTTGAGTATTCTGAAGAGTAAAAATAAAGCTACTTTGAAATTACTTTTTAGTTTAAGAACTTCACAGCCTTGAGCTACCCAATCAGAATTGCGTGTGTGTGTGTGTGTGTGTGTGTGTGTGTGTGTGTGAATTTAAAGCGACAGATCAAACCTCTTTCCTTTCTTGAGTAATACAGCTATCACACACTGAAAACTTTCTTTGCACCACTGTCAGGCATGCTTTAAAGGGGAAAGACAACTGGTGAGAATTAAACCTGAATTCACAGGGAGAGCATGGGCCTGAGTAAATGAAAAGGCGTTATTTAGGAAGGAAACAGGGAAAAACCTAAAATGGATTGTTTATTTCCATTGTGCTTGGGAAAGAATTAAGATTCGGAATCCAAATGCCATCGGAAATGACTGCCTTTAGGGTACCAATACGTAAGGAAAAGGCCTGAATATCTAAAAATTCAATCCCATTGTCAGATTCATAACAATAGACAATGAGAATGTTAAACATGACTCTACTTTTTAAAGAGCTGAATCTCTGCCATGACCAATAAATTAGGTTACTCACTTTTAAACTACGATTGTCTAATATTGCAGGAACTGACCATTCACTTTAAAAAAGAATACACCACTTAGAGTAGCAGTGTCCTGCCGACTAGATTATATGTATGATGTTCATGCTTCTTGAGTATAGATACATGATCACTGGAGTATTACCATATGTTTTGGAGCTGTTTAGTACTTTGATTGAAAAAAAACAAACAAAAAAAAACCCCAAACCTTTCACCTGTAGGTCATGGCTTTCTCCATGCCTTCAATTTTCAGGAGTATGTGTCTAATTAGTACCTCATGGGGTCTGCCTGGTCACTTGTGGGCTATCTTTGAGAAGGAATATCTTCTGACCTTCTCTCACACAGCTTGCAAGCTTCCTTAAAAGACAACCGCCAGTTCGCTTTCAGAATTTTACTGCACCTACTGCAGTAATGTTACTGCTACTGGAATTTTAAAGCACCTATTTAATGCCACGCCCTCCCTACCCCCACCCAAACCATCTTCACCTACTGACTCATGTGACTCTTTCCACTTCTTCTTAAACGTCAATTTCATATCTTGGAGCAGCTAGAAACAAATGGCCTATTTAAAATAAAGCTGCTTGTTCGAGGTAACATATTAAGACTAAACAGATTATAATCTGTTATTCAATCAAAAGACTGAATAGCAGGCTTTTAAATCTCACCCTGTTTGAGGGGAGGATGAAGCAATAAGGACATTTTAATTTACTGTTACAGAAAGGTGAAAGTGCTGCATAAATAGGAAACAAAGACAGAAGCAAACTTTCTAGATTTCACAGCTTTACTCTGAGTTAGCTTAGCCTTCTAACCAGCAAAAGTTCTACCTGGGTGGAGAAAAATAGAAAAGGTTAACAGTGCACTTCTGCCTTGAAGCTGCAAAATCTGACAAGATATATACTTTTTTAAAAAGGTTTTGTACTGTTAAAGGAAGGGAGGATCTGTAAAAAGATCGGTGATTTAAGACGGGGTATTGGAGGTTATCCCGCTACACCTGCCAGCCTGTCTTTCTGTCCAAATCTTCTAAACCCAGAAGTCATCCCTGCTAAGCCCCATGGGGCTGCTCAGCTGTGGTCGACGTGCTCTGTCTCAGGTTACTGGGAGCTGGAGGGGATTTGGGGAGTGTGTTCAATAGTTCTCACAGGCAGCTTTACGGTGCGCCAGTTCAGATCAAATCCCTGACCCTCAAGTCCCCGGGCCTGGTTGCCTGCGTTTGAGTCCCAGCTTCCGTCATTGTCTGGTGTTCCTGGCCCCTGACTTCCATAGCTCTGCAGCTCTTCCCTGAAAACGGTGGGCTTGTCTCTCTGACACCAGTGCCTGCTCACTTGGACTGTGTTTTATCTCATGTTCCAATCATGAATGACTTGACATTCTGAGCCTGAACATCCTCACAAGAATCTCCCTCTCCTGGATCTGCTTTCTGGTCACCTGGCCCCGCGGGTCCCTCTACTTAGCTTCTTCTTTCTTTGTCCATCTTCCAACTTCTGTCAAATTCAGGTCCTCCTCTGGCCAGGACCACACCGCCTCCTTTTGGGAATTTTTGATACCTTGTTTTATTCAGGAAAACGATTAGTGAATGGGTTTGTTTATAGTTAATAGTTGAACCTCTACTATTTTATACACTATGTTATAGTTGGCCTTAAATCAGTAAATCATAAGTCTTTAACAAAGGTGATCGGAAAGTCAAATCATCAGGATATAACAGTATCATTTTACAACGTTTGGGTCTAACAGGTTCATATATATTTAATATGTTTTCAAATTAGCTCTAGGTCATTGGCTTCAGCCATGTTTTCTGGTGGGAGAAAAAGAATCTCTCATGTATTACACAGAATGCTCACACTGTCACCAAATGAAAGTTGTCTGATTGGCTCTAGGTAAATCATAAGGTCTTATTAGGAGCATCCTGCCTGCAGTGATGTGAGGAGGGAGAGGCGATATGAGCAGAACACTGCACAGGTTGGGAACCTTTGTCTCAGTGAAGGTCTAGACACAGAGGAAAAAGGAAGATAAATTATTGTTATAGAGCAAAAATCCACGGGCTGCAAAAAGGCAGGGGTTGTGTGGTGGCGGGGAGGAGGGTGGAATTATTTTAAAACAATGATTAGGAAAAGTTAATTTATTGATACTAAAGGAATTTGTCACTGATTATTTGTCAGAAAATAAATTAAGGTCCTAAATGGCTCATATATTCCTCTAACAAGTGTGGTTGTAGATTGGAGAATCGTCTGAATATGAGAATATTAATTCACCGCAGTAAGAAGGCAAGCTGGGAATTTTCACATCTTCACAACAAACTCCCAAAGTTAAATAAACTCATAGATTCTTGATTACAATAAGTCAAATGACAATTATTCAAAACTTGGAAGATATTCACATAGATTTCCTCATGTAATTGAATGTCTGATAAACAAAACCCTGAAGTTTTGTAACTTGGACAGCATATGTCTCTGCTTTGAAAAAATTTCAAACATCGAGATCAACAGTTAGGTCCTTCCAGTAAAATAACTTCAGTCATAGAATGTGGAAGTACATTATTTTGGGTTTTCATTTTTATTTAGCTGAGTTACTAGTGATTAGTTATCCAGGAAAACCTACCTTTGTTAACCCAGAAAGACTTAGGATACATGTTAAAGAGTCAGGTTAGAAATTTCACTGATTTGTGGTCCTGCTGATTTCTATCTGAAGCAACGTTTCAAAGTTTGATCATTAAAAAATAATGGCTTCTTAGCACTGGTATTTAACATTTAGCATGAGAGCGAATGGGGAAAATGGAATGGAATACTGAAAATCGCTGTATATACATTTCCTATTTCTTTCTAGTTCCAAATCTGTAATAAGTTTCACTAAGCTTTTTCATCAGAAAAATTCTGTCTTTTCTTATGGGAGGTTTATTCATTATAGAGAAAATAAAATCTATTTTAAGGAAAATCTGATGCTTGACGAACTGCTGAATTTCAAATTAATGACAGGAAATGCTCACAGTGAAAGTAACCAGTACTAAGGCAAACACTACTGGATAAAAGAATTTAACAATTGGTACTCTTCATCTTCACCAGGAGATGAAAAGGGCACACATAGGACAATCAGAACATACATTTTTCTACAATGAATCCATGTCAAATTCAAAATTAGGTCTCTCTTCCTGACTGTAAATCCCTTGGGCACTTAATGAGTGTTCCAGCTTTTTAATAAAAATCTTTATTAATTATTTGAAATTAGAATGTCAATACATAGTTGAAATTTTCTAATTTCTTAAGAGACTGTACCATTTTAACCAATATATGTGACTGGCGTCGTCTTTGTTTTACACCTCTAAAAATTTAACAAATTACTTTTCTAATTAAGTTGACATATTTTAAATAAGGTTATGACTGAATTACTGCTGTTCTCTGGCCAGTAGGGCAATCTGCATGCAAAATTAATCACCCAGAGATAGTCAGCATCTTGTCAACTTATCTGGTTGGTCAGGCAATTATCTCCAAGAGTTAGTTTCTATTCAGTCCAATTAGGATTTGATAGACAATGAAAATGATGATAACCCATAATATAGAAGACATTTTTTTTTATTTTTAGAAGACATTATTTTACATCTTGAATTGCATTTTCACTTTTAGGACATTAAAAAGGATAAATACATCATATACCATATTTTCTTTTTGCTTTTTTAAACATATGCAACATCAACAGTCTCTAGATATGGATATATGTTTTAAAATGAATTATTCCAAATTGCTGAAATTTAAAGATTTGATTTAAACACCTTTTTTTCTATCAGTGTATTTTTTAAAACTAATGTCTGCAGAAAGCATTGTACCGTGTACATTAGGTTCAGCAAATACACCATCCATTCCTTGCCCTTGAGTGTTTAACACTAAGGTAGAAAACCCAAACTGGACCTTAAACATTCTCTGAGATCCATGAGGTAAGAATCATGTATGTTGTGTAATTTCCACCACTTTTTTTTTTTTTTTTTTTTTTTTTGCGGTACGCGGACCTCTCACTGTTGTGGCCTCTCCCGTTGCGGAGCCCAGGCTCCGGACGCGCAGGCTCAGCGGCCATGGCTCACGGGCCCAGCCGCTCCCCGGCATGTGGGATCCCCCCAGACCGGGGCACGAACCTGTGTCCCCTGCATCGGCAGGTGGACTCTCAACCACTGCGCCATCAGGGAAGCCCTCCACCACTTTTTACAGACCTTTGCATAGAGTAGGTCATTAAATATTTGCTGATCTAATTAATGAATGGTAAGGGAGAACTATATTTATCAGAGGATATTAAATAACAGCATGAGTTTGGATTTGATGTTTTGAGTAATAGGGAGCTATTTTAGCTGGTGAATTTTGATATAAACAAAGCATTTTAAAGAAAATTGCTTACTATTTGAAAGCGGTGGACTTTACTGGTGGTGCAGTGGTTAAGAATCCACCTGCCAATGCGGGAGACACGGGTGCGAGCCCTGGTCCGGGAAGATCCCACGTGCCACGGAGCAACTAAGTCCGTGCACCACAGCTACTGAGTCTGTGCTCTATAGCCTGCAAGCTGCAACTACTGAGCCCGTGTGCCACAACTGCTGAGCCCATGTGCCACAACTACTGAAGCCCATGCACCTAGAGCCTGTGCTCTGCCACAAAAGAAGCCACCGCAGTGAGAAGCCTGCGCACTGCGATGAAGAGCAGCCCCTGCTCGCCATAACTAGAGAAAGCCTGGGTGCAGCAACAAAAACCCAACACAGACAAAAATAAATAAATAAGTAAATAAATTTATTAAAAAAAAAAAAGAAAGTGGCTTCCTAGGGCAAAAGCTAGAGTATCAATAATTTTCTTCTCTAGTTCTTACTGGCTTATTTAATTTTTATTGATTTCCTTCCAGAATCCTCTCAATCCTATTCACTCTTTTCAATTCTCATTGCTCTATTGTAATTGACGCCAGTGTCACATCTAAGCAGGATAATAGAAACTGTGTTAAAGCCAGATGGCTTGGCTTTTAATTCTGGTTCAATCACCTACTATCTATATGACCTTGCACGGATCATTGTGCCTCAGTTTTCTCATCTGAGAAAGGGGATTAGTACTTACTTCATAGGGCTGTGAGGATTAAAGTTAATAAGTACCTAGCCTCTGTTGACACAATGCCTGGCTCATAGTAAGCCTATATTAACCATCAGTGAGGATTATTATTACTACTACGACTACTGCTACTACTATCACCCATCAGCCTTCTAACTAGTCTAACAAGCCCCTAGCTTTGCTCCCTTCTAATTCATTCTGTATAATGCTGCCAGAGTTCATCTTTCGAAAATGCCCTGCCTCAAACCTCCCAAAGGCTCCCCTTGGTCCCCCCAAATGAAGTGTAAACTCCTAAC
The DNA here is from genome assembly GCF_949774975.1 of Lagenorhynchus albirostris. Lineage (NCBI taxonomy): Eukaryota > Metazoa > Chordata > Mammalia > Artiodactyla > Delphinidae > Lagenorhynchus > Lagenorhynchus albirostris. Next base: position 69,405,597 of record NC_083102.1, read on the forward strand.
ATGGTTACGAGGCCTTTCAGTGCAGGCAGCCCCCAGCCTTACAGCCCCAGTTCCAGTCATACTGAAATTTTTTCTGTTATTCAGCTGTGCCAAGCTCCCTGTTGCCCCCATGCCTTGGGAGGGGCAGTTTCCTCTGACTGCAGTATTCTTTCCCTCCCCGTCTCCTGCAGACTTCACTTGTCTAACCCCTACTCACTCCCTCATACTGAACATTAATAAATATGCCAGGCAGCCCACCTTGGCCCTTAGCTTAGGCTGGGGTCCCTGCTCCATTGTGCATTATTGTAACTTCTTGCATCATAGTCTGCCTCCACCGTTAGATCACATCCTATCTGGCTCAGTATTTTCTCTACGGGATCTATCACACAGAGTCTGACACGTGGTAAGTGTTCGAGAATGTGTTTTTGTACGCATGAATGTATACATGAACAAATGTGTGAATAATTAGACGATTTTTCATAGGCATCAAAGTTTGTTCTTCCTCTAAGCTGAGCTCGCTCCATCTTGCTTTATCCCTTGGAAATGGGAAACTCCTGTGTTCGTAAATATGGCACTGTGTTTCATGCCTTCATGAATGTGTTCCTTCTACCTCCAATGTTCTTCTCCACTTGGCACATGTGGCAAGGTCCTGTGTGTCCAGCAGTGAAGAGCTCCAAGGCCATCTCTCTTGTGAAGCCCCTGCTGCAATTCCCCTCCATAGAGCTACCCAGCCATGAGCTATGCTTTGAGTTGATGCGTGCTTCCACGATTTCGCTGTGCTACACACTTTTATGTCTACATCCTAACTAGAGTGTATGAATCTCGAAGGAAGGATTCAAACCCTATTTTTGTTTTTCCCAGAGCTTGCGGAATACCTGGCACCCATCGGTATTTCAACGGGTAGAAGTTGAATTGGAAGTTGAATGTCATAGAAGCCAACAGAGGTGAGTTTTAAGACGGCAGTGTTGTTGAGTGTTGCCAGATGTGATGGGATAATCCAGAGACACAAGAATTCATGTGCAGGGTTGTATTATATATATAAAAAAATAGTGCTAACCTCAGATGTAGGGGAATTAAGAGATTACATGATAAGCAAGTAGAAAACTTAACATAGTCCTTTCTGTTAAGCACCGAACATCTGCCCCATAGTAAGAATTGCTTTACTCTTAGTAACAAGTCTAATATCTGAATATCTAATAACAAGTACATGTTGTCTGAGGATATTTTCTCTCTCCAGGCCCCCACTGTTATTCTAAAACTCCCATTAGCATTGTTGTGAATAATGACAAGTGAGGATGGTGAATCAGACTTTTAATTGGCCCTGACCTGATCACCATGAAATTTAATCATTTTCTCAAATACTGTGAATTTGATCCTATAGTATGGCTATTACAGAAGATAAGTCTTAAAAACCAAACTTGTTGAAAAAATTCTGCTTATCTCATGAAAGAATGGCATTAGGCAGACATTTTAAAATGTCAGCTACTATTGTAATTCAAAAGAATGATCATGAAGTGTTAGGAAAACACCAATGAAATTAAATGTGAACTATTTAACCCCTAGTACCATCCTCTCACATCTAATTCACATGTGTTTGGCAAATGTGCTGGACTCAAAACCTTGAACCCAAGCACTTTGCAAAATCATATGTATATGGCTTATTAAAAAACAGTTACATAGGTGTTGGACAAGCTCTCAGATTGATTCTGTAAACAGGACAAGTGGAGGAGGAAAATGATAATGGGGTTAAGATCATGGGCTCTGGAGTCAAATTTCTTGAGTTCAAAACTCATTCCACCCCTTCCTCCTACGGAACTTTGGGCAAGTTACTTGATCTGTTTCCTTATCTGCAGAACTAGAAAAAATAATTTCACCAAACTCAGAGAGTAATTATGAGGTTTAAATAAGACACTGCTTTGAAGAGTATCTGGCACGTTGTGAGGGCTCAATAAATATTTGCTATTATCATTATTATTAGTGCTACATAAAGGAATATCAATCATCATAAAACCAAGTTAGAATTTAGAGCATATTTGTTAAGCTGATGATGAAGATGATTATTATTAAGAACTGTTATATTTATTTTCTGCTCTGTGCTTGATGCTGAGTAAGATGTTCTAGCTGAACAATTTCATTTAGCTTCACAATGGTACTGTGTATAAGTATTATTAACCCTGCTCTATAAAAGAGGAGATTAAGACTTGGGGACTTTTCAAACTTTGCTCAAGATCACAGGGCTGGTCAGTACAGAGCCAGATTTCAAACCCAGGTGTGTTAGACTCCTAAGCCAGCACCCTACACATGCTCCTATGCTGTAATTCAGAGTCTGACGGAAAGGAAAGTTGAGGAAATGGACGCTTGTCGAGTGCCTGTTCATTGCAGCGTTATATGTTTTCCATTAATCTGTGATGCTTCTCAATTTTTAATCAAGCCAATTTCCTAATCTAGGAAAGGATTTAGGAAAAGAGTCTACCATGTAAGGTTTTACTAGAATAGCCCTGGGTTCCCAAAAGGAACAATGGACCTTTGTGCGAAAGGTGAAATGATGCCCCTAGTTCATCGTTAGGCAACTGTATGAAAGCTGGGGGTCAAGAGCTTTGCACAGCAAACTGCTTCGGGGCCAGAAAACATCTCCCTTTGTCCTATGGGACCATGAATGGTGTACAGTTGGTCAGGGGGAGAGGGAGGCATGTAAACTAGAATAAGGAGAAATCAGGCAATGTCCAGGAGATAAAAAGACAAGATGAAAGAAATTTCTGGATGGCCAGAGGTCAAGGCAGAAACTATCAGGTGCTAATCTACACCTCTAGCTTGGTATTATCTTCAAGGAAGCATGGGGCTACGTCCTCAATAGAAGTTCTAAGTTGAACGTACCCTGTTCCTAAAGATAAACTGATATACCAAGCTCCCACCAGAGTTCCTGTGCCCTGACTTCCCATTGCTCATACTCCCAGCAGTCTCAGACCTTTTCATGACTATGATTCCCATGGCTGTACGCTGTTGACTTAGTGTCTCTGATTTTAGAAACCGAATATCTGACCTTCGCCCCTCATTTCCTACCAAAAAAAACCCCTTCATTCCCACTCTATTCCTCCTCTTTGTTCTGCCAGTAAAATTTGTTTGGACAATTGCCAGTGCTTTGTGTGTTCTGTCTGTTCATGTGTGTTTGTGTTCACTTTGTTTGTTTGTTTTTTCCACAAGTTGCCACACATTACCTCCCCTGGCCAAGTGGAGAACCTGGAAAGTTGAGAGAAAAGCACTTTAGGTCTTTGGAAAGGGGTGGAGCTTGCTCCATGCACCAGCTAGGCAAGTGACAGACCGGTCTAAAACAAGTAGGAAAATAATCAGCATTTAAGGTGTGAGTACAGCCATCTAAGAGCTTATTAAATGTCCAGTCCTGCCCGAAGCACTTTCTATTGATTATCTCCTTTAAACCTTATGTTCTTTGACATTGGTCCTCTTATTTTACCAATTGTATATATGAAGAAACTGAGGCTTAAGAAGGTAAAGCACTGAGTCAAAGAATCTGCAGTGTTTGATGTTGGGATAGTGGTTACGTTTCAGGGTATTGACCGGAGGGAGTGGCCCAGGGAGACCCACTGTGGAGCTGGCTGTGTCTTCTGTTTTGATCTGGGTGCTGGTCACATAGGGATGTTTGCTCTGTTTTGATCTGGGTGCTGGTCACATAGGGATGTTTGCTCTGTGAAATGTTGTCACTCTTTACATGCCTTGTCTATATTACATTTCAATAAATGTTTCATTTTTACAAACTCTAATAATAATTTAAAAAATAACTTGTTCGTGGTCTCCGTGGAGGAGCTGAAATAGAATGCAGGTCTTTCTGTCTCCTGAGCCCAAAGATTTTAACAGAACACACTGCCTTCCCTTTGATCGTCTCAGGGTATACCAGATAACAAAGAGTATGGGATTGAATCTCCCGAATATGTGGAGTTTTGCTGTCTGAATCATCTCCTTGGGGAAATAGCTTGTTCCTGATAGTATAGAAGAAATGTTAGGCACACAGTCACTGCAGAGGAGACATTTATTATGGGTTTGGGGAAAGAGGATGTTGAAACAGGCATGGCCTCTGCAGTGCAGCAGCAGGAACAAAGACTTGGTTTCCAGGGGCCTTAAAGATTGTCGAGGAGTAATGACTTGTCACCCAAAATTAAGTTTAGGTTTTCTTTGATCCTAAATCTGTCCAGTGCACTAAACTGGGCTCCAATTCCATGACCCTGGGCTGGACAGCAGAGTGGAAATGAAGTTAACCTGCAGTTCTGAGTTAAGTCACCCCTCCCCCATGAAAAAGGGGAAAAAAAAAAAAAGGAACCAAGAAACAATATCACGGACAAAAGTGGAGTAGACAAACCAGATAAGAGAAGCTTCAAACCAACCGGGACAGTCAGGTAAAAACTAATGGGGTCCAGTAGACCTGAAAGTGCAGAAAGCAGAACAGGATGAGGCGGCTCGGTGTTATATTGGAGGCAGGGTCTAGAGAGATTTCTAAGGCGCTATGACTTCACCCTCCGGTGGGAGCAGACTATGTAGGACACCAGTTGTTTGGGCTTCTCTAAGGCAGCCACTCAAGCCTCCAAGTACTTTAGGTATTTAGTAACTCCGTATGCGCTGCTTGTCACAAGGAGAAGGTGGATCATGGAAATTGTCTTCTGTTTCCTAACATTCCTAATAAAATCTTTACAAATTCTTCATGTCCAACAACGGTGACATAAAGTACTCTGGTTCCTCCGAAGCCTATTAAAAGTCTCTGACACCTGCGCACAGCTCTGTTTTCCCCTTGGACAAATACAGGAAAATAATGGGCGCTTCACTAGTCCCTTTCCCGTAGGTGTTTTCCAAGTTCCACAGACAAATATCCTCCGTATTTTGTCTGCTGAAATATTTATTTCAGTGTCACTCGGAGTTTGGCAGGTCTTAGCTGACCAGGTCATTTTTTTCCTTCCCTTCGGCTAAAGTTGCATAAACCTTCAGGTCAGAGAAGGCCACTCTACAGAAAAGGAGTCAACAGCACTTCCTTCTACTTTTGTGACCTGAAATACTCCATGGCAAACTGTGCAGACCTTATCTTGTTTCCATTGCTTTAGACACGTAGGAGGTGCTAACATCACTTCAGTACTTTGTTTTGTTTTGTTTTTTTCTACCTAAAGGGAGAGAGGCCCCATCTCTTAGGAAATGACATATTGAGGCTCAGTCTAGGAAGTTAGCATAAACCACACATTAGTAACTGAAACTTTCAAATTCATGCTGATGGAAAAAAAAGGAAAGCAAAAAGTTTAAATTATTGTTGATTACCAAATGCCATCAGAACAGGGAGGAAGAGAGAGGAATAGCAAAAAGTTTCACTAAACCTAAAAATTGGTGCTGTGAAAGGCATAATAAGAGATGATGAATACGGCAAGATGGCGATAATCATCTGTCCTTTGAAGTGTTGTCATAAGGATGAGAAGAGTTGTCTGTAAAGAACCCACTGAGTATTAATAGGTGCTAGACAAGGTTCTAAGTATTTTACTTGTGTTACCTACTTCTATTATCTTTTATTCCTCACAACCACTTGTAAGGTAGAGACTCAACGCCATTTTACAGATAAGGAAATTGAGGCAAAGAGGAGCTTGAAGTTTTTGCCCAGAAGAAGACAGCTCCTCATTCTGAGTCAGGATTTGAACCTAGGCGTTCTAGCTCTGAAGATCACAGCATTAACCCTTGGCTTTTCAGAACTGACCTCAGTATACAGAGGAGTCTTGAGCAAGGTCTTGGCTGGTGGGATTTGACCAGGTGGGGGCAGCAGGAGATGCTCAATACTTCAGCCAGAGGGATCTTTGCAACATGCAACTCTACTGACTTTATTCTTGTGCTTAAAATCCAGTAAGGGTTGGGTCCAAACTTCTTTGTAAATGTAGCAAAGCCCTTCATGATGTGGTGTCTGCTTATCCCTTTAACTCATGCTGTTGTTCGGTTTCTCTTGCTATTTTATTGTGGTTTAAAAAAAATGTTTCATTTCTTTAGTACATTATATTTGATTTTGCCATACTCTGTTTTAGTTGCTCATATACATGTCTGTCTGAGAGGCTAAAATCCTGTGAGGGAGGTTCCATGTTTGTTTTCTCTCTGTTATCCTCCCAGCACTAGGGAGTAATGATTAGTTTTATTGAGTTTCTCTCCATTTGATACCTTAAAAATGAAAAAACAAAACAAAATTAAATTAACTAAAAAAGCCACCCAATGCAATTCTGCATTTTCCTTGGATTAAAGAGGGAAAGATTGATCTAAAATTATGTTCTAAATGCTGAGTACCAGACTTAACTGCAGAAAAAGCAGATGGGCATGCATTTTTCACATGGATTCCCATGCCCAGATATTTAGTTGTTAATAAGCTCACGAGTGATTCCAATAGGCAGCAGCTAGATCTGGGGACCACTGATGGAGCATAGGCTCACGTGGCAAAGTTACATCTGGAAAGGGGATCCCTGGGCATCATCTGTGCATTGAATTCCTGGGATGAGAAGCCACATTAAACAAGATGAGGGCATGGCAAGACACAAACAACAAAAAGTTTCCAGCTTCAGACATAAGGAAATTATTTGTTTAGATATAACATAATCTTCTTTTGAAGGCCAGAAAGTACCCTAGCCTCTGGAAGAAAATCTTTTCAGCATGAAGAGTGGAAGCAAAAGGTATTTTTGGTTGAACACTTACTTAACCAAAACACTCTAATTTCAGAGCATTCCAATTGAGAGTTTGTGTCACAAATAAAATAAATAAGACATTTCAAGCCCGAATAGCCAGTTTCCTTTTATTTATCCTCTCCTTTTCAAGGTACTGCAAATAATGACTTTACGTTGATTAGTGCCAAAGTAATACATATTTTCGCATTAAAATTTTCTCTTAAACCAAGTCGTTGCTCACTCATGCCATGACCTTAAGAGGCTGTTTAACTTTTCTAACATTCACTTTCTTAAGGAAGACGGAAAAGGAGAGGAAAGGGAATAAATGGTTTCAAATATCCTTCTAACACTAATATTTTAAGATTCTTTGATTCATCGGTTATAGATACAAGGTCTAGGCAAGCTGAATTTGGGGATATACTCCAGTGGAAACAATTCTCTACAGAATTACAGACAAACATTCTGTTGACCTTAAGTGAACTTACACCAAGTTGGTAAATTCCATCATAACTCCCATCCTGGACTCACAGCTGCTTGTGTCAACATTGATTTGTAGCTATAAGGTTGGCCTTTGTACAACTATTGTCTGAAACAAGTTTCCCATTTGTGTAACATATGGTTTAGTTTATATTAATCAGCATGACTGAAGGAGTAATTCTTCAATCTGAGTATATGAGCTGAGTATGTGTATGTGTACAGGACAAGGCATACCTGCCTTTGTGGAGGTACCCTTAGAATTTCCGCTTCATTCTGAGTACCTTTATGGCAGGCCTCTACCTTGTAGGTGGAAGATTTCCAAAGTGCCCTTTCCTAAGAGTGTGAGAGTAGCTATAGGAAATTTTCCTAGTCTTCTAAACTGGCAGGGAGCTCAATCTTCCAAACTCTGCTTCCCATGTGCTCAGTAACTATTCATCAGCCCTTCATAGTGCTGTCTCAACAAGTTCTATCATAACTGTTCAATAGCCCTTATAATAGAGGTGAATTCATTCCATCAGCATATCCAAAAAAATGCTCATTCAGGCTTTCGTCCTTTCACCTATTTTCCGTTTACGGCTAAGAAATATCATCCGTATCTGAACTTTCTTAAATGAAATGGTCTTTTTAATAACTGAGTTTTCTGCATATCCAATGGGTAAGTCTCAAACATTTTATTTTGAGCCTTATTTATTTATTTATTTATTTTTATTTTTGCGGTTCGCGGGCCTCTCACTGCTGTGGCCTGTCCCGCTGCGGAGCACAGGCTCCGGACGCGCAGGCTCAGCGGCCATGGCTCACGGGCCCAGCCGCTCCCCGGCATGTGGGATCCCCCCAGACCGGGGCACGAACCCGCGTCCCCTGCACGGGCAGGCGGACTCTCAACCACTGAGCCACCAGGGAAGCCCTGAGCCTTATTTTTGAAACTAATTTCAAAAATAGTTTTTGTCCACTTCCCTAGTTTAACAGGTGTACTAGAAGGAACAACCCATGATCTATTAGTGTTTGTTGTCAGTAGAATGTTATTGAATCTTTCTTTGATCACTGAAAATTTTTTCTATGTTTAATCATTCTAAATATCAATCCTAATTTTTTGTGACTCTAAACATAAAAGATGTTGGAGAGAGTCCCAAACCACCTCAGCAATAACTCTTGGGGCCATTTGTTGGAACATATAATTAGTTGGAACAGCTCCATCTCCAAAATCTTTGACAACAAGAACTGACCATTCGACCAGAGCATCCTTCATTTCCTGCGCTCTCACACAGCTAACTGCCACGAGGCCTCCTCTGTCTGATCACATCTGGATCTCCAGTCCCTCTCCACAATCTCCCCTCCCCTCCCACAAGCCCAAAAGCTTCTAAGTGGCTTCACTTCCATCTGCCCTCCGGGGACATTGTTTCAACCACTCTCTTGAGAATGTCCCAGTCCCCTTGGAAGTTCTTGTGTCCTCCATACACGGAATACCCCACCAAGGATCACAGTATGCTTTCTTGTCTTCATAGCTGCTAAGCATTTCTGGAAACTACACCACTAAGAAGTTGGGTGTTCACAAAAGTGGGTGACCCCTGAGCTCAGGTGTTCGGTAATGTCCCTCAGCAGTTCAGTTCTTATTTTGCTTGAACATTTCAGTCTCCCACCCCCTTGCATAGCTCCTTTACACTTTTACTAGTTTTTCACAACTCACTAGTGAGCCATTTTGTGTTCTCTTTCTCACTTTTAGAACAGAACCTTCCAAACAATTTTATGGACAAAATAGAGTTTTAGGAATGAATTCTCTCAATTTCTCCCTTTCATACCACACATGTTATCAAATGTGTCTAGTGGGTCCAGTCTCAGAATGTGGAGTGTCCCATCTCATAGTCAGAGACGATTTTTAATTTATGTTTTAGGTCTAAGATACTTCCATCTTTTCCAAGCTCTTGATCCAGCCCTCAACCTCCCTTTTCAAGCTCTTCAGCTGACTGGTTCTTGTCACTATGTAACATGCTTAAGTTTCTCTCATCTTCAAACAAAACCAACAAGCAAAAAACACCACCCCATTTGTTCTGAGTGTTCCCTCTATCACCCTATTTTCCTCTTCTCAATCATAACCAAACTTCTAGATAAAAAATTGATATTTTGCTTTTCTACCTCCTAATCCTTTTTTGTTCTGCTTAATTGGCTCCAACCTACATCACATCACTGAGATCGCCCACGGTAAGATGTTCCTATTTGCCAAGACCAAGTGCATTTTTCAATCCATATTCTGCAGTTTTCCTTCACTATTCATTCCTAGTTTTCATTCCATACCTGTCTAGCTGCACCATCTTTAGCCTGCTTCATACTGCCTGTCATTCTTTAGACGACAGAGCTGTTCAAACATTTTGCCTTTGTTCCTCTTTGCTTCTTATTCCCAATTCTTGCTGGCTGTTCTTTGCTCAGTGACAATGAACTCCTATACACTGATGACTTCCAAATTTATACTGCTAGCCCAGACAAGAATTCTGCAACTCATATCCATATATTCAGCTTCCTGTTTTGTATTTCTAACTGAATATTCCATGAACTTCAGGTATAATAGTTAAAAACTAAGCTCACTGTTCATTTCTCTTCCTACTGACCTATGCAAACATAGTCCTCTGTTCGCATTCTGGGTTTTAAGCCCCTCATCAGCGCTACCACTAGCTCAAATGGAACATTGTGGGAATTAAAACAGTGTGCCCTTTCTACTTTACTTTTATCTTTCAGAAGAAATGTCTTAATGTGCAGATTTTGTTAAAATTAGACACTTTACCAGCATTTGCCAGAAATTTTTCATAATAAATATACAAATCTATGATGCCTGCCTGAGATTTGAATATAGCCCTTTAGGGTCATGCAGTGCACAAATTCTTCAGCCATAAATGGTGACCTGACCACTCCACCTAATATACTATGGGAGTATTCCTAGATGTAGATGTCTTGCCAATATTACCATCTAAATAAATGTACACTCTACCCTTTCTTCTCTGGAATTAGAACATGGCCCCATTTCAAACCCTTATTCTAGGTCAGTTCATCTGCCTCTTAAAAACAGCCTAGCCCCTTCTAATCCACTCTCAACATTGCCTCCAGAGTAATATTATGTGATACATGAATAGGATCATGACCCTTAACAAATAAATTAATTTTGTATAACGTACATTCAAAAAGATAAACAGATCCAAATGGCCAGCTCATTTTTTACAAAGTGAATACAGGTAACCACCACGCTGGTCAAGAAATAGACCATTACCCGTTCCAAAATCAGCCTAGAGCCCCCTCCCAGTCACAACCTCTCTCGAAAAATATCACTAACTAGATTCACAACACCATGAACCTGTTTTTGCCTGGTTTTGAATTTTGTACAGGTGTGATCATTTGGTATGTACTCTTTTGTATGTTGCATCTTTGTTGCAATGCTTTTGGTAAGTAAGGTTGCCAGATTTAGGGAATAATTTCTGATAAATATTTTTTTAGTACAGTCAGCCCACCAAATCCCCGGGTTCCACATCCATGGATTCAATCAACCACAGATTAAAAATATTTTTTAAAATTCCAGAAAGTCCCAGAAAGCAAAAATTGAATTTTTTGCATGCCAGCAACTATTTACATAGCATTTACATTGCACTAGGTATTATAACTAATCTACAGATAATTTAAAGTATATGGAAGGGTATGCGTATGTGTAGGTTGTATGCAAATACCATGCCATTTTATTTATTTATTTATTTATTTATTTTTTACATCTTTATTGGAGCATAATTGCTTTACAATGGTGTGTTAGTTTCTGCTTTATAGCAAAGTGAATCAGCTATACATATACCTATGTCCCCATATCTCCTCCCTCTTGCGGCTCCCTCCCTCCCTCCCTATCCCACCCCTCTAGGTGGTCCCAAAGCACCAAGCTTATCTTCTGTGCTCTGCGGCTGCTTCCCACTAGCTATCTGTTTTACGTTTGGTAGTGTATATATGTCCATGCCACTCTCTCACTTTGTCACAGCTTACCCTTCCCCCTCCCCATATCCTCAAGTCCATTCTCTAGTAGGTCTGTGTCTTTATTCCTGTCTTACCCCTAGGTTCTTCATGACATTATTTTTTTCTTATTTTCCATATATATTTGTTAGCACACGGCATTTGTTTTTCTCTTTCTGACTTACTTCACACTGTATGACAGACTCTAGGTCCATCCACCTCATTATATATAGCTCAATTTCGTTTATTTTTATGGCTCAGTAATATTCCATTGTATATATGTGCCACATCTTCTTCATCCATTCATCCGATGATGGACACTTAGGTTGTTTCCATCTCCTGGCTATTGTAAATAGAGCTGCAATGAACATTTTGGTACATGACTCTTTTTGAATTATAGTTTTCTCAGGGTATATGCCCAGTAGTGGGATTGCTGGGTCATATGGTAGTTCTATTTGTCGTTTTTTAAGGAACCTCCATACTGTTCTCCATAGTGGATGTCCCATTCACATTCCCACCAGCAGTGCAAGAGTGTTCCCTTTTCTCCACACCCTCTCCAGCATTTATTATTTCTAGATTATTTGATGATGGCCATTCTGACTGGTGTGAGATGATATCTCATTGCAGTTTTGATTTGCATTTCTCTAATGATTAATGATGTTGAGCATTCTTTCATGTGTTTGTTGCCAGTATGTATATCTTCTTTGGAGAAATGTCTATTTAGGTCTTCTGCCCATTATTGGATTGGGTTGTTTGTTTTTTTATTATTGAGCTGCATGAGCTGCTTGTAAATTTTAGAGATTACTCCTTTGTCAGTTGCTTCATTTGCAAATATTTTCTCCCATTCTGAGGGTTGTCTTTTTGTCTTGTTTATGGTTTCCTTTGCTGTGCAAAAGCTTTGAAGTCTCATTAGGTCCCATTTGTTTATTTTTGTTTTTATTTCCATTTCTCTAGGAGGTGGGTCAAAAAGGATCTTGCTGTGATTTATGTCATAGAGTGTTCTGCCTATGTTTTCCTCTAAGAGTTTGATAATTTCTGGCCTTATATTTAGGTTTTTAATCCATTTTGAGCTTATTTTTGGGTATGGTGTTAGGGAGTGATCTAAACTCATACTTTTACATGTAGCTGTCCAGTTTTCCCAGCACCACTTATTGAAGAGGCTGTCCTTTCTCCACTGTACATTCCTGCCTCCTTTATCAAAGATAAGTTGACCATATGTGCGTGGGATTATCTCTGGGCTTTCTATCCTGTTCCATTGATCTATATTTCTGTTTTTGTGCCAGTACCATACTGTCTTGATTACTGCAGCTTTGTAGTATAGTCTGAAGTCAGGGAGCCTGATTCCTCCAGCTCCGTTTTTCGTTCTCAAGATTGCTTTGGCTATTCGGGGTCTTTTGTGTTTCCATACAAATTGTGAAATTTTTTGTTCTAGTTCTGTGAAAAATGCCATTGCTAGTTTGATAGGGATTGCATTGAATCTGTAGATTGCTTTGGGTAGTAGAGTCATTTTCACAATGTTAATTCTTCCAATCCAAGAACATGATATATCTCTCAATCTATTTGTATCATCTTTAATTTCTTTCATCAGTGTCTTATAATTTTCTGCATACAGGTCTTTTGTCTCCTTAGGTAGGTTTATTCCTAGGTATTTTATTCTTTTTGTTGCAGTGATAAATGGGAGTGTTTTCTTAATTTCACTGTCAGATTTTTCATCATTAGTGTATAGGAATGCCAGAGATTTCTGTGCATTAATTTTGTGTCTTGCTACTTTACCAAATTCATTGATTAGCCCTAGTAGTTTTCTGGTAGCATCTTTAGGATTCTCTATGTATAGTATCTTGTCATCTGCAAACAGTGACAGATTTACTTCTTCTTTTCTGATTTGGATTCCTTTTATTTCCTTTTCTTCTCTGATTGCTGTCGCTAAAACTTCCAAAACTATGTTGAATAAGAGTGGTGAGAGTGGGCAACCTTGTCTTGTTCCTGATCTTAGTGGAAATGCTTTCAGTTTTTCACCATTGAGGACGATGTTGGCTGTGGCTTTGTCATATATGACCTTTATTATGTTGAGGAAAGTTCCCTCTATGCCTACTTTCTGGAGGGTTTTTATCATAAATGGGTGTTCAATTTTGTCAAAAGCTTTCTCTGCATCTATTGAGATGATCATATGGTTTTTCTCCTTCAATTTGTTAATACGGTTTATCACATTAATTGATTTGCATATATTGAAGAATCCTTGCATTCCTGGAATAAACTCCACTTGATCATGGTGTATGATCCTTTTAATGTGCTGTTGGATTCTCTTTGCTAGTATTTTGTTGAGGATTTTTGCATCTATGTTCATCAGTGATATTGGCCTGAAGTTTTCTTTCTTTGTGATATTCTTGTCTAGTTTTGGTATCAGGATGATGGTGGCCTCGTAGAATGAGTTTGGGAGTGTTCCTCCCTCTGCTGTATTTTGGAAGAGTTTGAGAAGGATAGGTGTTAGCTCTTCTCTAAATGTTTGCTAGAATTCGCCTGTAAAGCCATCTGGTTCTGGGCTTTTGTTTGTTGGAAGAATTTTAATCACAGTTTCAATTTCAGTGTTTGTGATTTGTCTGTTCATATTTTCTATTTCTTCCTGATTCAGTCTTGGCAGGTTGTGCATTTCTAAGAATTTGTCCATTTCTTCCAGGTTGTCCATTTTATTGGCATAGAGTTGCTTGTAGTAATCTCTCATGATCTTTTGTATTTCTACAGTGTCAGTTGTTACTTCTCCTGTTTCATTTCTAATTCTATTGATTTGAGTCTTCTTTCTTTTTTTCTTGATGAGTCTGGCTAATGGTTTATCTATTTTGTTTATCTTCTCAAAGAACCAGCTTTTAGTTTTATTGATCTTTGCTATCATTTCCTCCATTTCTTTTTCATTTATTTCTGATCTGATCTTTATGATTTCTTTCCTTCTGCTAACTTTGGGGCTTTTTTGTTCTTCATTCTCTAATTGCTTTAGGTGCAAGGTTAGGTTGTTTATTCGAGATGTTTCCTGTTTCTTAAGGTAGGATCGTATTGCTATAAACTTCCCTCTTAGAACTTGTTTTGCTGCATCCCATAGGTTTCGGGTCGTCATGTCTCCTTTGTCATTTGTTTCTAGGTATTTTTTCATTTCCTCTTTGATTTCGTCAGTGATCATTTCGTTATTAAGTACTCTATTATTTAACCTCCATGTGTTTGTATTTTTTACAGATCTTTTCCTGTAATTGATATCTAGTCTCATAGCATTGTGGTCAGAAAAGATACTTGATACAATTTCAATTTTCTTAAATTTACAAAGGCTTGATTTGTGACCCAAGATATGATCTATCCTGGAGAATGTTCCATGAGCACTTGAGAAAAATGTGTATTCTATTGTTTTTGGATGGAATGTCCTATAAATATCAATTAAGTCCATCTTGTTTAATGTATCATTTAAAGCTTGTGTTTCCTTATTTATTTTCATTTTGGATGATCTGTCCATTGGTGAAAGTGGGGTGTTAAAGTCCCCTACTATGAATGTATTGCTGTCGATTTCCCCTTTTATGGCTGTTAGTATTTGCCTTATGTATTGAGGTGCTCCTATGTTGGGTGCATAAATATTTACAATTGTTATATTTTCTTCTTGGTTTGATCCCTTGATCATTATGTAGTGTCCTTTTTCTCTTCTAGTAGTCTTTATTTTAAAGTCTATTTTGTCTGATATGAGAATTGCTACCTCAGCTTTCTTTTGGTTTCCATTTGCATGGAATATCTGTTTCCATTCCCTCACTTTCAGTCTGAATGTGTCTCTAGGTCTGAAGTGGGTCTCTTGCAGACAGCATATATATGGGTCTTGTTTTTGTATCCATTCAGCCTGTCTGTGTCTTTTGGTGGGAGCATTTGAATCCATTTACATTTAAGGTAATTATCAATATGTATGTTCCTCTTCCCATTTTCTTAATTGTTTTGGGTTTGTTATTGTAAGTCTTTTCCTTCTCTTGTGTTTCCTGCCTAGAGAAGTTCCTTTAGCCTTTATTGTAAAGCTGGCTTGTTGGTGTTGAATTCTCTTAGCTTTTGCTTGTCTCAAAGGTTTTAATTTCTCCATCTAAACTGAATGAGATCCTCACTGGGTAGAGCAATCTTGGTTGTACGTTTTTCCCTTTCATCACTTTAAATATGTCCTCCTCTCCCTTCTGGCTTGCAGAGTTTCTGCTGAAAGATCAGCTGTTAACCTTATGGGGATTCCTTTGTATGTTATTTGTTGTTTTTCCCTTGCTGCTTTTAATATTTTTTCATTTTATTTACTTTTTGATAGTTTGAGTAATATGTCCCTTGACGTGTTTCTCCTTGGATTTATCGTGTATGGGACTCTCTATGTTTCCTGGATTTGACTGACTATTTCCTTTCCCATATTAGGGAATTTTTCAACTGTAATCTTTTCAAATATTTTCTCAGTCTCTTTCTTTTTCTCTTCTTCTTCTGGGACCCCTATCATTCAAATATTGGTGTGTTTAATGTTGTCCCAGAGGTCTCTGAGACTGTCCTCAATTCTTTTCATTCTTTTTTTGTTTATTCTGCTCTGTGGGAGTTATTTCCACTATTTTATCTTCCAGGTCACTTATCCGTTCTTCTACCTCAGTTTTTCTGCTATTGATTCCTTTCTGGAGATTTTAAAATTTCATTTATTGTGTTGTTCATCATTGTTTATTTGCTCTTTAGTTCTTCTTGGTTCTTGTTAAACGTTTCTTGTGTTTTCTCCATTCTATTTCCAAGATTTTGGATCATCTTTCCTATCATTACTCTGAATTGTTTTTCAGGTAGACTGCCTATTTCCTCTTCATTTGTTTAGTCTTGTGGGTTTTTTCCTTGTTCATTCATCTGCTACATAGTTCTCTGTCTTCTCATTTTGCTTGACTTACTGTGTTTGGGGTCTCCTTTTCACAGGCTGCAGGTTCGTAGTTCCCATTGTTTTTGGTGTCTGTCCCCAGTGGCTAAGGTTGGTTCAGTGAGTTGTGTAGGCTTCCTGAGGACTGGTGCCTGTGTTCTGGTGGATGAGGCTGGATCTTGTCTTTCTGGTTAGCAGGACCACATCTGGTGGTGTGTTTTGGGGTATCTGTGACCTTATTATGATTTTAGGCAGCCTCTCTGCCATGGGTGGGGTTGTGTTCCTGTCTTGCTAGTTGTTTGGCATAGGGTGTCCAGCACTGGCGGTTGCTGGTCATTGAGTGGAGCTGGATCTTAACGTTGAGATGGAGACCTCTGGGAGAGCTTTCACCATTTGATATTACATGGAGCCAGGAGGTCTCTGGTGGACCAATGTCCTAAACTCGGCTCTCCCACCTAAGACGGAAAGGCCTGACACCCGGACAGAGCACCAAGACTCTGTCAGCCACACGACTCAGAATAAAAGGGAGAAAAAAAGAAAGAAAGAGAAAAGGTAAAATCAAGTTATTAAAATAAAAAATAAGAAAAATTATTTAAAATAAAAAAATTAAAAAGTAATAAAAAAAGAAATAAAGAAGAGAGCAACTAAACCAAAAACCATATCTACCAATGATATCAAGCACTATAAACTGTACTTAAAAAAAAATACAAAAATGGAGAGACAGAAGAATTCTAGGACAAATGGTAAAAGCAAAGCTATACAGACAAAATCACACAAAGAAGCATATACATACACACTCACAAAAAGAGAAAAAGGAAAAAAATATATCTATATATAAAAAAAAGGAAGAGAGCAACCAAATCAATAAACAAATCTACCAATGATAATAAACTGTAAATACTAAACTAAAATAAACAGAAAAACAGAAACAAATTATATGCAGAAAGGAAACCCCAAGTCTAGAGTTGCTCCCAAAGTCCACCGCCTCAATTTTCAGATGATTTGTTGTCTCTTCAGGTATTCCTGAGATGCAGGATACATCATGTTAACGGTGGAGATTTAATCCGATGCTCCTGAGCCTGCTAGGAGATATTTTCCTTCTCTTCTTTGTTTGCATAGTTCCTGGTGTTCAGCTTTGGATATGGCCCTGCCTCTGCATGTAGGTTGCCTGAGGGCATCTGTTCTTTGCTCAGACAGGACGGGGTTAAAGAGCAGCTGATTAGGGGGCTCTGGCTCACTCAGGCTTGGGGGAGGGAGGGGTATGGAATGTGGGGCAAGCCTGTGGCGTCAGAGGCCAGCATGACGTTGCAACAGCCTGAGTCGCGCTGTGTGTTCTCCTGGGGAGGTTGTCCCTGGATCCCGGGACCCTGGCAGTGGCAGGCTGCACAGGCTCCCGGGAGGGGAGGTGTGGACAGTGAACTGTGCTTGTACACAGGCTTCTTAGTGGCTGCAGAAGCAGCCTTAGCGTTTCATGCCCGTCTCCGGTGTCCGCGCTGACAGCCGCGGCTCGCACCCATCTTTGGAGCTCGTTTAGGCGGTGCTCTGAATCCCCTCTCCTCGCGCACCCTGAAACAATGGTTTCTTGACTCTTAGGCAGTTCCAGCCCCCCTCCCAGCTAGCTGTGGTGCACTAGTGCACTTCAGGCCGTGTTCACACAGCCAACCCCAGTCCTCTCCGTGGGATCTGACCTCCGAAGCCAGAGACTCAGCTTCCAGCCCCCACCCACCCTGGTGGGTGAGCAGACAAGCCTCTCGGGCTGGTGAATGCTGGTCGGCACTGATCCTCTGTGCGGGAATCTCTCCGCTTTGCCCTCCGCACTTCTGTTGCTGTGCTCTCCTTCGTGGTTCCAAAGCTTCCCTGCTCCACCACCCCTGTGTCCACCAGTGAAGGGGCTTCCTAGTGTGTGGAAACTGTTCCTCCTTCACAGCTGCCTCCCAGAGGTGCAGGTTCCGTCCCTATTCTTTTGTGTCTGTTTTTTCTTTTCTCTTTTGCCCTACCCAGGTACGTAGGGTGTTTCTTGCCTTTTGGGAAGTCTGAGGTCTTCTGCCAGCAATTCAGTAGGTGTTCTGTAGGAGTTGTTCCACATGTAGATGTATTTCTGATGTATTTGTGGGGAGGAAGGTGATGTCCACGTCTTACCCCTCCACCATATTGAAGGTCTCCAAGCATGGTATATTGCCAAATGAAAATTAACTGACCTAGAAAGGGCATTAGGACATTTTAAGTAAAGACATACTTTGGAAGAATACATGGAAAGAGTAACCTGGAAGTTTTTCTCTAGTGTTTGTTGTAAGTGATGTGATTACATGATTCTGATTCTGATTCTCTTATTTGTGTTTTTCTGTTTTCCATCCTTTATGAATAACACAGACAATTGAATAATGTATGTTATCTTTCAAAGGATTTGGGTAATTTACTAATGTCAAGAGCCTGCAGGAAATATAGGTAATCATTTAGATGTTTTTCAGGGCAAGCATCAATGACCCTCCCTCAGTCTGCCAAGGCCCATTGAGTGGGATTTCTCTTGGTATCAGAATTCTAGTCTGAATCAATCACTGGTCTAATGAAATAGTAAAATATTCTGTTCTTTTTATCTACTTACTAGAATATAAACATGTAATAATAACAGGTAAGGTGAAAGTTCCCTGCTTTATTAAACTTCATCTGTGTTCTTAAGGACTTATCCAGATATAGAGCTTCCATTGAAGTGGAGTGAGTTCTTGCATCAGTGCTACACAATAAGTAACTGGAAAGGAAAAGGAAAGGAAAAACTGACCATTGGTGAAAAATGCAGATTACCTTCATGTCTAACAAACTAGGAAAAGTAATCTGTAAACTATATCTTACCTGTTAACTATGCAAAATAAGTCACTTTATAAAACAGCCTTTCAAAGGCACTTACTGGCTTGATCTAATCTAATCCAGTCTACAAATGTCAGCTGGATTACATCATTTCCCATGCTTCTCTGATTATCTCATGGCAACCATCATTCAAAGAATCAGGAAAAGAAGCTTTATTACACATTACTTAGGGAGAAAATACTGTTTCTAATGAGTTTCAGCCTTAATTGCAAAACATGTTTTCTGCCCATTGATGGTAAAAATTGTCAAGGCAGCATAAGTAGTGGAAAGGATGTGGGCTTTTGAGGCATATAAATCAGAATTTGAGTCCCAGCTCTGTGACCTTGGGCAGGCAACTTAATGCCTCTGAACTTGAGCTGCTTCTTCCTGTACTTCAGAATCATAATAGTTACCTCACAGGATATTGTGAGTACTAGAGAAAATATGCCAACAGTCCCTGTGAGTGCACACCACACAGTGGGGTCCCTCTCTTTGCCCCAGTTCTCCTCCTGCCCTTTCTCCTCTCCATAGAGTTTAGGAACCAGAAGTAGTGACCAACAGCTGGAGTAATAAATTTGTGCCTTTATTCAGCCCACACATGTTGGACTTTTTCTATACTCCAGGTATTGTGTTCGATGTTGGGTATACAATATAGTGAACAAGACGCAGTCAAGACTTGTAGGTTCTTTCCTCTAGAAGTCTGCACAGATAAGAAAATAAGCAATAATAGAGCAGTAAGCAATACGGAAGACAAGATAAAGGAATGCCTAACTCAGGGACAGACGTCACAGGGGAGGTGATCCCTGAGCTGAGCCTGAGGAGAGTGGACATGTGAAGACAGGACATGATGATAGTGGAATTTAAGGACATTCCAGTTCTCAGCATGGCAAGGAGAAAATACGCATGCTAGGGAAACTATAAACATCACATTCAGAGCTTGGATTTTTTATGGCTGTTTGAGGTGATAACACTTTTACGGGGGTTACTAGATTTATTCCTATGGAATTTGAAAGCAAAGGAGAGTTATTAAAAAGACATGATAAAATATATACTTTTGAAAAGTTCACCTTGGTAAGGAAGTAGAGAATACACTAGAAGGTGAAAAGACTCAATGTTGGGAAAGAGTTAGGAGGGTTTTCAAATAGTTCAGGCAAAAAATGATAAGGTTTAGGAACAGGGAGTGATAGTCATGGGATGAAGATGAAAGTGCTGATAGAGAAATAGTTAGGAATCATCCATATCCAGGACCCAATGATTGACGGGTGTGTAGTAGGTAAAATTGCTGCTCCATCAATTACTGGGTACGTGACCTATTACCTACCTAGCAATTCATTTCACTTTGTTAAGTCCCAGTTTTCTCTTTTATAAATAGTGGATATTTCAGTGCCTACTTCTCGTGTTACTGGGGATATTGAATGAAATGGAGTACACTGAGTGTTTAGAACAGTGTCTCATATATGATAATTAATCATTATGGGTATAGTAACACTATCATTTTAGGTACTGTTACCATATATAACTACATCATCATTATTGTTGTTGTAACTACTGTTACTACTATTTGTCCGCCTTGGAAAAAAATAAGAAACAAAGTCTACCCTACTTATCACAAGCACTTCCCCTGCTGAAAAACTCAGTAGATTTCATCACCATGAGGCTAGGTCCGGGCAAGAGGCCAGTGAGGGTGCCTGAACTTTGTAGTCTCTGAGTGCCTTTGAGCTCCCTTTAGCAGTCTGTGCACAGCACACTTCTACCAAGCAGCTCTGTAAAACTGCAATTTTGAGACCGAAAAAAAAAAATGCGTAACATTGTCGGTGTAGGCAAACATTTAATGCTGCCTCATCAAAATGTTGCCACTATTGTCAACTGTAATTTGAAAAGCAGTGCTTTTAAGTTTTTAGAGAGAAAATATGAGAATTCAGCTAGATTCAGCACCATTCAGCACCATTTTTAGTTTTAGTGCCCAGAGGAGCCCTGAGACTATTTCCATCAACAGATGAGGTGCCCCTTCTAACATAGGGATGTCAGAGGTAGTAGAAGAATAGGAATTACTAAAAGTTTAAAGAAGACACAGTGTCAGTGAAAGTTATGTAAATTGAATAAAATTACTATGACAGTAATGATTAATGTTTAGATGGACTGTTTCTGCCCAACTTAGGTCTTCCTTCCTCCCCTACCTATCATGCCCCAATCCTAGTACCTGTTTGCTCCTGGCTTTTGTACTGTTGCAGTAACTGGAGCAACCCAACCCCAGCCCTTATCTGCAGGAAGGAAACTGGGGGTAGTAATAGCTGAGCAAGAAACAAGTCGAACAGAGCTATAGCCAGCTCCACAGATAAGCCCAGGGCCAAGCCACATAGGCAGGACCAGCTGCATAACATGTAGGGCCCAGTGCAAAATGAAAACATGGGGCCCCTTGTTCAAAAATAGTTAAGAATTTCAAGGCAGTGACAACCAAGCATTAAACCAAGCACTAGGTGCTTTTCCATGTGGAACCCTGTGCCACTGCTCAGGTGGCATGCCCACGGGTCCAGCCCCACGAGTGTCTTTCCTTCTCCCCTTAATACTAGTCCTATCCCTATAGGAACCACCTCTGGTGGTCCAGCCTTTAGCATGTCCATGGCAGTTTACTTTAATCCAAAAGCAAGTAAACATTCAGGCTTTACTGGCAGATACATGATCCAGCTAATGGTTTAGGATTAAATGATCCTTCTTCACTAAAGCCTCCAAAGATAAGACCCTTTAATCAACTGTCAACCCCTCATTGTCTGGAAATGAGACATGGTTTATAACGTACGTGAATGTATATGAAAGAATAACCCTTAGGAGTTACTTAATCCTCAGCATGCAATGGAAAAATGGAAATGGAAATATTGTCTGTAAAGAGGCCAGAAGTTCAGCAAGGAACTCATGAGCTTCACATATAATATTATAATTTGATCCAATTATTTTATAGACCCTTCAAGTAGTTAACCATTGTTCTTTTAAAGCCCGTAGTGCAGTGAGTTATACAAGTAACACTGGCAAACCATTCCATTAGGAATGTCAGATGCCTCTCTGACAATCTGGTGAAAGATGTAAAACTCATCCAAGATAAATACATATTTCCATAAACACACACACACACACACACACACACACACACACACACACACACACACACACACACATGCTTCTCAAGCATTCTGGTGTCCATTCAAGAATTGCAGGTTTAAAAAATTCTGCTCTGAAGCAACACTTTTGTCATATGTTAAAATAAATTTTACTTTTCCTGAAAGATTCAAAGGGAGCTATTTTTAACCTAGTAAAGATATAGGTGATATTTATTATTTCACCATATGACTAGATGAAATTAGAGAAGTAAGCTGAAGTCAGGTAATGAAGGATCAGGCTAAATGTCTCTGTAAAAAAAATTTTATGCATAATTATTTGAAAGGAATATAGCCATCACAATATATCCCTAATTACTTCAGTATTCAGCTCTTAAAAGTAAACATATTTTCCTACATAGTGAATATAGCCATTTTTACACCTAGAAAATGAATAATAATTTTTAATTTCACTTTATGTCCAGCCATAATCAGATATCGTCAGTTTGTCTCTGCTTTGTCCAAAACCAGGACCCAATCTGGGACAGTGCATTGCATCTGGTTGTTATGCCCCTTAAGCCTCATTTAGTCTAGAATAATCTAGATAGTTTCATGTCACTCATGGAAGAAAGCAGATCTCTGGATTTATCTCATGGCTTTTTCTCAGCATGTTTTAAATCTAACCCTGAAATTTCTTATGAATGGGAAGTTCAATCCCAAGTTTGAAGAGATTCAAATTATCTACTTGAGGCTAGAGTGCATTGTGCCTGGTGTTGTGTGGAATTATATTACAGGAGACAGAGTATACCTCTTAAGATTTGGTTTAATACCTAACTCAAATGATAACAAATGCATTTTCCTGGACTTCCCCTTTTTAGTTTAATTGTGCATTAAAGGATTTTTATGAAATTAGTTTTAAACCAACTATAAACTTATTCTTTTTGATGTTCAGTATGTCAAATATTGCTGCTAATCAGAGCCCTTTCAAGCTGTTGTCTGCTTTAACATAACTCCATTACATTTTGAAAGCTATCTTTCTTTTTAAACATTTAACTTTATTTTTTTCTAATTTTATTGAGATACAATTGACAAATAACATTGTGTAAGTTTAAGGTATACAGCATAATGATTTGATATACATATATATTTTGAAATAATTATAAGAGTAAGGTTAGTTAACACAAGCAGCACCTTACATAATACTGTGTGTGTCTGTGTGTCTGTGTGTTGAGAACACTAAAGATGTACTCTCTCAGCAAATTTCAAGTATACAGTAAAGTATTGTTAACTATAGTCACCATGCTATACATCACATCTCAAGAACTTATTCATCTTATAACTGAAAGTGTGTAACCTTTCACCAACATCTCCCCATTTCCCCTACCCCCCAGCCCCTGGTAACCACCAATCTACTCTTCATTTCTGTGAGTTCAACTTTTTTAGATTACCCATATAAATGAGCTCATACAGTATTTGTCTTTCTCTTTCTGTCTTACTTCACTTAGCATGATGGCCTCAAGGTCCATCCATGTTATTGCAAATGGCAGGATTTCCTTGCATTTTTATGGCTGAATAATATTCCATTGCATATATACAACCGCATATTTTTTATCCATTCATTTGTCTATGGACATTTAGGTTGTTTCCATGTCCTAGCTATTATGAATAATGCTGCAATAAACATGTTGGTACAGGTATCTCTTTGAGTTGCTGATTTCATTTGCTTCGGATATATGTACCCAGTAGTGTGATTGCTGGATCATACGGTAGTTACATTTTTATTTGTCAAGGAACCTCCATACCATTTTCCAGAGTGAGCTATACCAGTTTACATTCCCACCAGCAGTACACGAGCATTCCCTTTTCTCCACATCTTGAGCTCAAAATGTCCCAGGCTCAGTCTGTACCTTTTGTGTCCCAGGTCAAGAATCAGCCTTTTCTCCCAGGAGCTCTGATTCCTTTTACTGGGGAATGATATTAGAAACCAAAATATCAGTCTAAGTGTGTTTTTTTGATATTGGAAGGAAATTATATCTAGGCCATTTCAATAAACAAAGCAAGAAAATAAATGTATTTTTAAATCATGAGTTTATATTTAGAGTTTGTATTCTATATTAACAATACAGCAGTTTTACATAACTTTTTTGATTTTATAATGTTCTCTGTTCCCTAACACTGAAAATCTTGATTTCTGATAAGGTTGATAACATTTATGTGCTTCTGTGCTGGTCTTGAGCCTGTTTATCCTCAGATTGACTCCATATTCTTCCCTTACTCTACCACCCTTGTGGCTTCCATAACAGCCAATAGTAGTCACTTGTGGGAGATTGGTGGGGGGCAGGGGCCAGAGTATTTCTACGCTTTTCTCCCTATCTTGGGAGATGACTCTGACTATAGCTGTTTCCACTCTGTAACTCCAGGTCCCCAGGACAGGCTCACATCAGTTCCAGCTGCCAACAGGTGATGTGGTCCTCTGGACTCGAGAGCATCATCTTTTCTTTTTTTTGTCTCTCTAGCCTCAAGTTAGAGTGGCTTCCTTCTGTCTCTGAACTCTGGGTTGCCTTATCACCTCCTCTTGGCTTCTCGGTTCTTCTGTTACCTATGTAGTTTATTCCCTAATTTATATCCCCTGAAAACAATGATTTTTGTTGCCTTGGTTGGACCTTGATGGTAAAACTTTATAATACTGCATAAATACACTAGTTACCCAAAAACTACTGATGATAAAACTACTAACGGAAGTTTAAAATATCTTTGTGATTCTTTTGTTTTCCTTGTAGAATGCGTCCCTAAAGATGCACAAAGATCTATGTCCTAAAGCTACTTTAAAAATTTTTTATTTGCAATTATATTATCAGTTTAAATAGAGTTATATATATTTGCTGAAGTTTGTTTCCAGTTGTAAGGATTCCTTTTTCATTTTTATCTTCCTTTTTTAAAAAAGTAAGGGAGAGACACTGAACCAAGATGGCAGAGTAGAAGGATGTGCTCTCGCTCCCTCTTGCGAGAGCACTGGAATCACAGCTAGCTGCTGGACAATCGTTGACGGGAGGACACTGAGGCTCATCAAGAAGGGTGCCCCACATCCAGAGATGGGGGAGGGGCCGCAGTGAGACGGCGGGAGGGGCGAAATCGCAGTAGACTTGAATCCCATGACTGCTGGGTGGGTGGCTCACAGACTGGAGAACACTTATACCACAGAGGTCCACCCACTGGAGTGAGGGTTCTGGGCGGCCCCATGTCAGGCTCTCCAACATGGGGATCTGGCAGCGGGAGGAGGATTTCCTAGAGAATCGGACTTTGAAGGCTAGTGGGATTTGATTGCAGGACTTCGACTGGATGGGGGGGAGCAGAGACTCCACTCTTGGAAGGCACACACAGGGTAGTATGCATGTCGGGACCCAGGGGAAGGAGCAGTGACCCCAGGGGAGACTGGGCCAGACCTACCTGCTGGTGTTGAAGCATCTCCTGCAGAGGTGGCGGGTGGTTGTGGCTCACGGTGGGGACGAGGACACTGGTGGTAGAAGTTCTGGGGAGCGCTCCTTGGCATGAGCTCTCCCGGAGCCCACCATTGGCCCCACTGAAGAGCCCAGGTAGGCTCCAGTGTTGGGTTGCCTCAGTCCAAACAACCAACAGGGAGGGTACCCAGCCCCACCCATCAACAGTGAAGCAGATTAAAGTTTTACTGAGCTCTGCCCACCACAGCAATGGTCAGCTCTACCCACCATCAGTCTCTCCCATCAGGAAACTTGCACAAGCCTCTTAGCCTCATCCACCAGAGGGCAGACAGCAGAAGCAAGAAAAACTACAATTCTGCAACCTGTGGAAGGAAAACCACATTCACAGAAAGATAGACAAAATGAAAAGGCAGAGGACTTTGTACCAGATGAAGAAAAAAGATAAAACCCCAGAAAAACAACTAAATGAAGTGGAGATAGGCAAACTTCTAGAAAAATAATTCAGAATAATGATAGTGAAGATGATCCAGGACCACGGAAAAAGAATGGAGGCAGAGATTGAGAAGATGCAAGAAATGTTTAACAAAGATCTAGAAGAATTAGAGAACAAACGAACAGAGATGAACAATACAATAACTGAAAAGAAAACTACACTAGAAGGAATCAATAGCAGAATAACTGAGGAAGAAGAACGGATAAGTGACCTGGAAGACAGAACGGTGGAATTCACTGCTGTGGAACAGAGTAAAGAAAAAAGAATGAAAAGAAATGAAGACAGCCTAAGAGACCTCTGGGACAACATTATATGCAACAACGCTCACATTAAGGGGTCCCAGAAGGAGAAAAGAGAGAGAAAGGACCTGAGAAAATATTTGAAGAGATTATAGATGAAAACTTCATGGGAAAGGAAATAGCCAACGAGTCCAGGAAGCACAGAGAGTCCCATACAGGATAAACCCAAGGAGAAACACACCGAGTCACATAGTAATCAAATTGGCAAAAATTAAAGAAAAAGAAAAATTATTGAAAGCAGCAAGGGAAGAATGTCAAATAACATACAAGTGAACCCCCGTAAGGTTAACAGGTGATTTCTCAGCAGAAGCTCTACAAGCCAGAAGGGAGTGGCACGATATACTTAAAGTGATGAAAGGGAAGAACCTACAACCAAGATTATTCTACCCGGCAAGGATCTCATTCAAATTTGTTGGAGAAATCAAAAGCTTAACAGACAAGCAAAAGCTAAGAGAATTCAGCACCACCAAACCAGCTCTACAACAAATGCTAAAGGAACTTCTCTCAGTGGGAAACACAGGAGAAGAAAAGCACCAGATAGATTTAATTGATATTTATAGGACATTCCATCCAAAAACAGCAGGTTACACTTTCTTCTCAAGTGCGCACGGAACATTCTCCAGGATAGATCACATCTTGGGTCACAAATCAAGCCTCAGTAAATTTAAGAAAATTGAAATCATATCAAAAATCTTTTCTGACCACAATGCTATGAGATTAGAAATGAATTACAGGGAATAAAACGTAAAAAACACAGACACATGGAGGCTAAACAATACATTACTAAATAAACAAGAGATCACTGAAGAAATCAAAGAGGAAATCAAAAAATACCTAGAGACAAATGACAATGAAAACATGATGATCCAAAAACGATGGGAGGGCTTCCCTGGTGGCGCAGTGGTTGAGAGTCCACCTGCCGATGCAAGGGACACGGGTTCGTGCCCCGGTCCGGGAAGACCCTACCTGCTGCAGAGCGGCTAGGCCCATGAGCCATGGCCACTGAGCCTGCGCATCTGGAGCCTGTGTTCCGCAACGGGAGAGGCCACAACAGTGAGAGGCCCGCGTAACGAAAAAAAACCACACAATAAACAAAAAAACACACAAAAATCTATGGGATGCAGCAAAAGCAGTTCTAAAAGGAAAGTTTATAGCTATACAAGCCTACATCAAAAAACAAGAAAAATCTCAAGTAAACAATCTAACCTTACACCTAAAGCAACTAGAGAAAGAAGAACAAACAAAACCCAAAGTTAGCAGAAGAAAAGAAATCATAAAGATCAGAGCAGAAATAAATGAAACAGAAAGAAAGAAACAATAGCAAAGATCAATAATACTAAAAGCTGGTTCTTTGAGAAGATAAACAAAATTGATAAACCATTAGCCAGACTCAACAAGAAAAAGAGGGAGAGGACTCAAATCAATAAAATTGAGATGAAAAAGGAGAAGTCACAACAGACACTGCAGAAATACAAGGCATCCTAAGAGACTATTACAAGCACTCTATGCCAATAAAATGGACAACCTGGAAGAAATGGACAAATTCTTAGAAAGGTATAAACTTCCAAGACTGAACCAGGAAGAAATAGAAAAAATGAACAGACCAATCACAAGTAATGAAATTGAAACTGTGATTAAAAATCTTCCAACAAACAAAAACCTAGGACTAGATGTCTTCACAGGTGAATTCTATCAAATATTTAGAGAAGAGCTAACACCCATCCTTCTCAAACTCCTCCAAAAAATTGCAGAGGAAGGAACACTCCCAAACTCATTCTGTGAGGCCACCATCACCCTGATACCAAAACCAGACAAAGATAATACAAAAAAAGAAAATTACAGACCAATATCATTGATGAATATAGATGCGAAAATCCTTAACAAAATACTAGCAAACAGAATCCAACAACACATTAAAAGGATCATACACCATGATCAAGTGGGATTTATCCCAGGGATGCAAGGATTCTTCAATATACGCAAATCTATCAATGTGATACACCATATTAACAAACTGAAGAAGAAAAACCATATGATCATCTCAATAGATGCAGAAGAAGCTTTTGACAAAATTCAACACCCATTTATGATTAAAAAAACGCTCCAGAAAGTGGGCATAGAGGGAACCTACCTCAACATAATAAAGGCCATATACAACAAACCCACAGCAAACATCATTCTCAATGGTGAAAAACTGAAAGCATTTCCACTAAGATCAGGAACAAGACAAAGATGTCCACTCTCACCACTATTATTAAACATAGTTTTGGAAGTCCTAGCCACGGCAAATCAAAGAAGAAAAAGAAATAAAAGGAATACAAATTGGAAAAGAAGAAGTAAAACTGTCACTGTTTGCAAATGACATGATACTATACATACAGAATCCTACAGATGCCAACAGAAAACTACTAGAGCTAATCAATTAATTTGGTAAAGTTGCAGTATACAAAATTAATGTACAGAAATCTCTTGCATTCCTATACACTAATGATGAAAAATCTGAAGGGGAAATTAAGGAAACACTCCCATTTACCACTGCAACAAAAAGAATAAAATACCTAGGAATAAACCTACCTACCTAGGGAGACAAAAGACCTGTATGTAGAAAGCTATGACACTGATGAAAGAAATTAAAGATGATACCAACAGATGGAGAGATAGACCATGTTCTTGGATTGGAAGAATCAATATTGTGAAAATGACTATACTACCCAAAGCAATCTATAGATTCAATGCAATCCCTATCAAATGACCAATGGCATTTTTTACGGAACTAGAACAAAAAATCTTAAAATTTGTATGGAGACACAAAAGACCCTGAATAGCCAAAGCAGTCTTGAGGGAAAAAAACGGAGAAGCAGGAATCAGACTCTCTGACTTCAGACTATACTACAAAGCTACAGTAATCAAGACAATATGGTACTGGCACAAAAACAGAGACATAGATCAATGGAACAGGATAGAAAGGCCAGAGATAAACCCAGGCACCTATGGTCAACTAATCTATGACAAAGGAGGCAAGGATATACAATGGAGAAAAGACAGTCTCTTCAGTAAGTGCTGCTGCAAAAACTGGACAGCTACATGTAAAACAATGAAATTAGAACATTCCCTAACAGCATACACAAAAATAAACTCAAAATGGATTAGAGACCTAAATGTAAGACAGGACACTATAAAACTCTTAGAGAAAAACATAGGAAGAACACTCTTTGACATAAATCACAGCAAGATCTTTTTGGATCCACCTCCTAGAGTAATGTAAATAAAAACAAAAATAAGCAAAGGGACCTAATGAAACTTAAAAGCTTTTGCACAGCAAAGGAAACCATGAGCAAGACAAAAAGACTACCCTCAGAATTGGAGAAAATATTTGCGAACGAATCAATGGACAAAGGATTAATCTCCAAAATACATGAACAGCTCATGCAGCTCAATATTAAAAAAACAAACAACCCAATCCAAAAATGGGCAGAATACCTAAACAGACATTTCTCCAAAGAAGACATACAGATGGCCGAGAAGCACATGAAAAGCTGCTCAACATCACTAATTATTAGAGAAATGCAAATCAAAACTACAATGGGGTATCACCTCACACCAGTTAGAATGGGCATCATCAGAAAATCTACAGACAACAAATGCTGGAGAGGGTGTGGAGAAAAGGGAACCCTCTTGCACTGTTGGTGGGAATGTAAATTGATATAGCCACTATGGAGAACAGTGTGGAGGTTCCTTAAAGAACTAAAAGTAGGATTACCATATGACCCAGCAATCCCACTACTGGACATATACCCAGAGAAAATCATAATTCAAAAAGACACATGCACCCCAATGTTCATCGTGGCACTATTTACAATAGCCAGGTCATGGAAGCAACCTTAATGCCCATCAACAGATGAATAGATAAAGAAGATGTGGTACATATATACAAAGGAATATTACTCAGCCATAAAAAGGAACGAAATTGAGTCATTTGTTGAGACGTGGTTGGATCTAGAGACTATCATACAGAGTGGAGTAAGTCAGAAAGAGAAAAGCGAATATTGTATATTAACGCGTATATGTGGAACCTAGAAAAATGGTACAGATGAACTGGTTTGCAGGGCAGAATTTGAGACACAGATGTAGAGAACAAATATATGGACACCAAGGGGGGAAAGCAGCAGGGCGTGGGGCTGGTGGTGTGATGAATTGGGAGATTGGGATTGACATGTATACACTGATGTGTATAAAACTGATGACTAATAAGAACCTGCTGTGTAAAAAAATAAATAAAATAAAATTCAAAAAAAAAGAAAAATAGAAAAGTGAGGAATGCAATTGAAAATAACTTAATGCCTTCAGAAGTTTAAAAATTTTTAGTGGTTTTAATCATTATGTTAACAGAGATCTGTAACGTATTTATTAATACAAAAGAAAAATCCTGTCCTATAACATCATTATCTTATTATTAATAAACTTTTGTTTGTTGGAAAAAAAATAAAAATTAAAAAAATAAGGGCCGTGCATTTAAATGGTGTGATAGTCAAAACTATATTAAAAAAATGTACACTTAGATGCCTCTCCTGACCTTTCTCTCTCACTTCCCCCTTCCTGGTCTCTATAATTAACCATTTTTGTTAGCTTTTTGTTCATCCTTCCTATGTTGTCCTTTTTGCAATCTCTGTATTTCTCCATTTCTTATACAAAAGTATAATATATATATATATATATATATATACTCTTCTGTACCCTGCTTTTTTCATTGAAGAATTTATCCCCCAATTCTCTCCTTAACAGTACATAAAGACATTTCTCTTTCTCTTTTATTACTGCATATTAGTCTATTGTATGGATGTACCATATTTAATTCAGGCAACTCCATAGTGTTAATATTTGATATATTTCTAATTTTTGCTATGCATATAATACCAAAACGAAAACCTTTCTTCATCTGTCATTTTGGACTTGTGTGTGTGGGGATTGCTGGTCCAAAGTATAAATGCATCTGTACTTTGGTTAGATTTGCCAAATTCTCCTCCATGGGGTTTGTACCATATTCTAATCCTGCCAACAATGTATGAGAGTACCTATTTCCCTAGTCTCACCAACAGAATTTGTTGTTGTAGTTGGGGTTTTGCCTGTCTGATAGTTGAGAAAGAATATCTCATTGCATTTCTTTTGTTATATTTGAAATTGAACATATTTTCCTGTGCATAAGGACCATTTGTATAATTTTCTATGATCTATCTTGGAAACATTAGAGAAAAAAAAAGTGGCCTAGAAGTTGGGCACATAGACACTATCATGACTTTCAGTTAACTAGTCTTGGTTCTCAAGCAAAGCATAAAACTGCTGAGCCTCAGTTTCTGTCTTCTACCCAAAGAATTTCCGAGGATGAAGTAAATATAGTATATGAACATCATTCTGGGGTCTGTAGCACATTGTGTATTCTTCCTCATCATTCAATAATCTATATCTCACATTAGATTCAATATTCTTTTCTCTCCTCTCTCATCATTTAGAGTCTATGTCCTACAGGTTATAGTCATTATAAAATCTGGAATGAAAACTTTCATTGATTTTTACATGTCCACCTTCTCAGACAACTAGTTTCTATTCATGATCACTTAAGTTGGAAGAGAGTCTTCTGCTTCAAAAAAAAAAAACAACAAGATGTTCCTTTTCCTTTATAATGTGATGCCTTTTTAGTTATTTAGAGAAAAACTAAAGTTTGCCTTTCAAAGATTGGAGGATATTTATTAGTTTTCTAAAATCCAAATATTAGTATAAAAATGCTAGAGGAAGATGATAAAGGAGAACCCTAATTTTGATTAGATGCTTAAATACACAAAGGTCAGATAAAAGTATTGAACTGGCTCTTTCCAAAGTTTTCATGCGTTTGGGCAGTGGTTAGAGTGCATTGCAATTGCAGGACATTTCCTCAGAGTGCAAGTTCCTTTTGATTGTTTTTTCAAAAGTCCTTCCTGGAAAGAAATAAGAGAAATAATAAAACCTCAGTTCTCTCTTAGAAGATTAACCTTTTTGATACTGGTAAATGGCAAAATTTCTTGTTGAAGAAGAAATGACAGCTGTGTATATGAGCATATTCCTGCCTTTGGCAGGGTACAAAGAGTTTAATCTTTCCTAAACCCCACTGTAATGTCTGCTGTTTAAAATCTTCAGTTACCCTGGACAAGCTCTTCATCAGCAGCTTGCCATGCGCTCATAGCAATGTTACTTGATATAGTTAAGCTAGTTGGAAGTAAAATTCAATTAATAGCCAAAGAAATATGATATACTTGGAAATCCAAGTCTTTTTTTTAATTGAAGTGTAGTTGATTTACAATGTGTCAATCTCTGCTGTACAGCAAAGTGACTCAGTTATACACATATGTACATTCTTTTCTAAATATTCTTTTCCACTGCGGTTTGTCCCAGGAGATTGGATATAGTTCCCAGTGCTATACAATAGGACCTTGTTGTTTATCCATTCTAAATGTAATAGTTTGCATCTACCAACTCCAAATTCCCAGTCCATTCCTCTCCCTCTTCCTCCCGCTCCCTCTTGGCAACCGCAAGTCTGATCTCCATGCCTGTGAGTCTGTTTTGTTTTGTAGATAGGTTTATTTGTGCCATATTTTAGATTCCACATATAAGTGATATCATATGGTATTTGTCTTTCTCTTTCTGACTCACTTCACTTAGGATGATCATCTCTAGCTGCATCCATGTTGCTGCAAATGGCATTATTTTGTTCTTTTTTATGGCTGAGTATTATTACATTGTATATATGTACCACATCTTCTTTATCCATTCATCTGTCAATGGACATTTAGGTTGTCTCCATGTCTTGGCTATTGTGAATAGTGCTGCTATGAACATAGTGAATATAGAGGTTCATGTATCTTTTATAATTATAGTTTTGTCCGGGTATATGCCCAGGAGTGGGATTGCTGGATCATGTGGTAATTCTATTTTTAGTTTTCTGAGGAACCTCCTTACTGTTTTCCATAATGGGTGCACCAACTTACATTCCCACCAACAGTGTAGGAGGGTTCCCTTTCCTCCACACCCTCTCCAGAATTTGCTGTTTGTAGGCTTTTTAATGATGGCCATTCTTACTGGCCTGAGGTGGTACCTCATTGTAGTTTTGATTTGCATTTTTCTAATAATTAGTGATGTTGATCATCTTTTCATATGCCTACTGGCCATCTATATGTCTTCTTTGGAGAAATGTCTATTAAGGTCTTCTGCCCATTTTTGGATTGGGTTGTTTGCTTTTTGTTGTTGAGTTGTATATATATATATATATATATATATATATATATATATACACACACACACACAACTAAGCTGTTTGTATATATATAAAGTGTATATATATTTGTATATATATACAACTGTATATCTATAATTGTACATATATATAGCTGTTTGCATATATATACAACTGAGCTGTTTGTATATTTTGGAGATTAAGCCCTTGTTGGTTATATCATTTGCAAATATTTTCTCCCATTCTGTAGGTGTCTTTTCTCCAAGTCTTAAACAGAGTTTGCTAGCAAATATTTAAATCATTGACCTTATTTTTATTTCCTGATGTAGGTCACATGTTTCATCATAATTTCCTCATTTGACCTTGGCAGATCTAGATTTTTTCAAAGCAAAATATAACTAACAAAAAGGAATTGACTAAATAAGTAGACTGATTGGGAATTTGGGTATTCATTCTAAACACGTGTGTTATTTTCCTGAACTATTTTTTTTTCACATACAGAATTTTACAGAACTGTCCTTTTATATACTTTCAGATTTTAAGAAATGCTACAAAAAAAATGAAAGCCAGTGTTTCAAATTTGAGGTCATCTGGTTCAAGCAACAACAGAGAAGGCTTAATGTCTCAAACCTCTTTCCAAATTTTTTCATAATAATTTTGTTAAACATTTATGCAGAGCTTTGTTTTCTTTATTCAGGAACATCTCCAGTAAAATTCAATGTTCTGAAAGATGCATATGATGTTTCTTGCAAGATTAATGAGATGTAGAAAAAGGACAGGAAAAAATCCAAGTATCTATTATACAATTTGCATTTTTAGAGACTTGCTTGCAAACCTTAACTAAAAAGATGAGTCTTAGATTAGATTAACTTATTATTCATTTAATGGAGGAAAACCAGAACTTTTTTTTTTTTGAAGGTTTCGTGTTTATAGGTCAGGAGGAAGTCTGCTTTCTCTTTTCTACTTCTCAAATTCTCTGAATCTGGCAACATGAATACAGTGTCTAGAAGAGATATGTTTTGGCAATGATCAAAGAGACACAGTGTTTTACAATTAGTTCCTTTTATCTTGG
The DNA here is from genome assembly GCF_949774975.1 of Lagenorhynchus albirostris. NCBI lineage: Eukaryota > Metazoa > Chordata > Mammalia > Artiodactyla > Delphinidae > Lagenorhynchus > Lagenorhynchus albirostris. The sequence continues at coordinate 69,440,094 of NC_083102.1, forward strand.
ACGGTTGTCTGTAGATGGTTGTTTGTCTTAATATATTGAATAATTAGTAAAAGCATCCCATTGGCTATGTAATTAGTGGGCACACAGAGAGGATAGAATAGGAAAAATGTAATAAATTGTGTACACTATCTAAAACAAGAATGTATATGAAGGAAGTTAACTCCATATCTTGAAAAGACCTTGGAGATTAAATTCTTTATAAAGGAATTCCCCACAATAACAAATGTTACCAACATAGTAATATATGTGAATATAATGGTTTAGAAATGACTCTTAATAGAATATTAATTTAAGTTGTTTTCCAAGTATTAGTTAATTGTTTTGCTATTTTCAAAACTATTAGTTGAGATAGATCAATGTGAGATGAAATTTATAACTTGTTTCTCTCTAATAACTCCTGGCTTATTTCCTTTACCCCTTTGATACCTTTAATTCTATTGATCAACCAAACAATGAAAGACGTATTTATTAAGTACCTACTACAGACTCAGTACTTTGCCAGATATTGAGGGTAAGGCATATATATATATATATATATATATATATATAAAACATATGGTCCCTAAACTCAAGGAATTTACAATTAGATTATAAGTGTTAAAGGAAACAAAGTGAATAAAATGAACTTGAAAAGTTAGAGATGAAAAACAAGGTAGATAACAAGGATGCCAAGATAATTCAATGAGGAAAGAATAGTCTTTTCAAGAAATAGTGTTAGCACAATTATGCACACGCAAAAGAATGTAGTTGGACCTCTACCTAACGCCCTATGCAAAAATTAATTCAAAATGGACCAAAGACCTAAATGGAAGATCTAAAACTTTAAAACTCTTAAAAGAAGGTAAAGGGGGAAAACTTTATGATCTTGGGTTAGGTAGTGATTACTATGATATGACAACAAAAGCATGAAAAATAAAAGAAAAATAGGTAAATTGGACATTATAAAGATTAAAATATTTTGTCTTTCAAAGAACACTACCAAGTAAGTTAAAAGATAACCGACAGGATGGAGAAAATTTTTTGCAAATCATATCTGAGACCTGTCTCTGGGATATATATGAAAAGTGCTTGCAGTTCAATAATAAAAAGACAACTCAAAAAAATAGTCAAAGTATTTGAATAGACATTTCTCCAAAGAAGATATACAAATGGTAAATAAGCACATGAAAAGATGCTCAACATTAGCTATCAGGGAAATGTAAATCAAAACTACAATGAGGGGATTTCCCTGGTGGCGCAGTGGTTGAGAGTCTGCCTGCCGATGCAGATGACACGGGTTCATGCCCCGGTCCAGGAAGATCCCACATGCTGCAGAGTGGCTGGGCCCGTGAGCCATGGCCGCTGAGCCTGCGCGTCCGGAGCCTGTGCTCCGCAATGGGAGAGGCCACAACAGTGAGAGGCCCGCGTACAGCACAAAAAGAAAAAAATGCCTACAGTGAGATGCCACTTTATACCGACTAAGATAGTTATAATCCAAAAGACATAATAACATGTGTTGGTGAGGATGTGGAAAAACTGGAACTCTCATGAACTGTTGGTGAGAATGTAAAATGGTGAAGCTGCTTTAGAAAACAGTCGATCAGTTCCTCAACATGTTGAACACATAGTCAATATATGACCCAGCATTTCTCCTACATATATACCTAAGGGAAATGAAAGGATATTTTCACATAAAAATAAACATGAATGCTCTTAGCAGCAGTACTTATAAAAGACAAAAAGTGTAGACAACCCAAGTATCCATCAACTAATTAATGGATAAACAAAATGTGGTGTATTCATACCATGAAATACTATTCAGCCATGAAAAGAAAAGAGTGTTATTATAGGCTACGACATGGATGAACCTTGAAAATATTATGAACTTGAAAAAATATATATAGTCAAAGAAGGCAGTCACAAAAGGCCATATATCATATGATTCCATTTATATGAAGTTTCCAAAATAGGTGAATACTTAGAGACAGTTAGTAGATAGTAGTTGCCTAGGGCTGGGTTTCAAATACGGGCTTGAAGGGAAATGGGGAATTACTGCTAATGGGTTTCTTGAAGTGATAAATATGTTCTAAATTGATTGTGGTGATGGTTGCACAGCTCTGTGAATATATTAAAAGCCAGTGAATTGAATACTTTGTATGAATTTGATCTCAATAATGCCATTAATTTTTAAAAGTGGTATGCCTATAACTGGGAGGTTTAGATGACACCCTCAGCCCTTATGGATTCTGTGATCATAGGAATAATGCCTCTTTATTAAAAAGAAAAAGATAGGAATTGCAGAGAATTTTAGACTTAAAGGGGAATTTGGGAAACATCCAGTCTAATTCTCTAAATATTCCCATTTTCCAGATAAGCAACTTAAACAATAGAGTGGCAGTTAAGCCCATGGATTCTGGAGGGAAACAGTGGGTCTCTGTCACTCAAGGGCTAAGTCATGCTAGGCAAGGCCTGGAGGGGAATACAGAATATGATCCACAGTGGAGTTACTATAGGATTACACACACACACACACACACACACACACACGAGCACTCTTTATATTTCAGCATAAGGCCTGAAATATAAATAGTGCTCCATGAAAGTTAGCTCTCATTTTGAAAGTGTCCCCATTCTCCCAAGTCATATTGTATGTATAGCGGAGCTGGGGTATAAAATATCAGGTTTTCTCCCTTCTCTTCCTGTGCTTTTTCCATGATATCAAAGATTGAAAAATACTGTATTATTCTACCAGGAAAAATCTGAGTATCTGTGAAGGCACACCGCTTGAGAACAATTGATTTCCTATGATTTTGAAAGTCTCTAGCCAGAATGAACCTGCGCTTAAGGTTTTAAAAAGGTCTTGGAATACATCCTTCACTTGTAGACCTATAGTTTTGCAAGACTGTACTTATATCTTGGCCTTGGGGATCATTTTTCTTTCCTCTGAATTCTCACTCTTGTTTCACTTTCAATCTATTGCATATGTTAATCTGATATGATGACTCATTACATCTGCATTTCTTACGTAATCAAATCTGAAAACAGCTTTACAGAACAGCTAGCTTTCAATCTTTATCCAGAGTTTATCCTCAAAGAGAAATAGAGAATAATGGCTGCAGACCTTTCTTTGAGTTTTGGTAGCATTCTGTAAGGTTAATATGAATTGCTCCTCGCATACATGAGGTTACATGCTGAATTTGATTATTGACTTCGGCAGATATCAGATATCAAAATGCTATCAGAGTAGTATTTTGACCAGCAGCCAAAGACGTTCTTTCTACAAAGGTACTATAGGAAATTATCTAGATAATATTACAAGGCATAGGGCTTCCCTGGTGGCGCAGTGGTTAAGAATTCGCCTGCCAGTGCAGGGGACATAGGTTCGAGCCCTGGTCCGGGAAGATCCCACGTGCCGCGGAGCAACTAAGCCGGTGCACCACGACTACTGAGCCTGTGCTCTAGAGCTCATGAGCCACAGTTACTGAAGCCCGCGTGCCTAGAGCCGGTCCTCCGCAATATGCAAAGCCCCCGCAATGAGAAGCCCGCGCACCAACAAAGAGTAGCCCCCCCTCGCTGCAACTAGAGAAAGCCCGTGCACAGCACCGAAGACCCAACACTGCCAAAAATAAATAAATGAATGAAGTTTTAAAAAAGAGAAAATAATCAAAACAAAATAAAACTTAAAAAATAATGCAAAGCATAGGTATTTATAAGGAACATTTTATAAGTGCACACTTATGCACTGCTGATGATAGTATTTGTTGATATAAGCATTCTGGAGGATATTTTAGCAAAATATTTCAAAAGCCTTCAACCTTCGAGCGAGCATTTCCACTGCCAGGAATTTTACCAATAGGAATCATGAGACATATGCCCAAATATTTGTTTATTTTAAATTGACCAAAAAAGTATATATAACCATAAACTTTTAAAAACAACTTAAAAGTCTAATGATGATGGCTTGGATAAATAAAACTAAGCACATCCATGGTTTTTTTTTTTTTTTTTTAAATAAATTTATTTATTTATTTTTGGCTGTGTTGGGTCGTCGTTTCTGTGCGAGGGCTTTCTCTAGTTGCGGCGAGCGGGGGCCACTCTTCATCGCGGTGCGCGGGCCTTTCACTGTCTCGGCCTCTCTTGTTGCGGAGCACAGGCTCCAGACGCGCAGGCTCAGTAGTTGTGGCTCACGGGCCCAGTTGCTCCGTGGCATGTGGGATCTTCCCAGACCAGGGCTCGAACCCGTGTCCCCTGCATTGGCAGGCAGGTTCTCAACCACTGCGCCACCAGGGAAGCCCAATGGTTTGTATTTTTTTAATTCATGATTTTAAAAATGACTATTCATAATATCTTATGTTAAAGTAATGAGTTTCAAAATAGTATGCATGATAGGATTACAATATTATTAAAATGATTCTTTATGTATGTGTATGCATTAAGCCTTATCATTTTGACTTGATTTGCAAAGCATCATTTGTATATAATTAACCCCAATAATTCCTTCAGACTCATGAGCTTTGCAAATCTGTGGACATCTCAGCTAAATGTCTTTTTTCGAAAACTCCTGTTCTCAGAATATAGACTGTGAAGGCAAATAAATGGGAATACTTTAGTGCAGTTATTTTATGGTCTATTAGCATTACTACTGAATAGTATTAAAATCCCTCTCAGTCTTTGGACTCTGAAAATGTAGGTCCCATGACAGTGTTAATGTAAAAGTCTTTATGAGAATTTTCAATGTGACCTATTATTATGTTCATTATTTTTCATTATATTTATTTTAATCCTTGTAAAATATGATGACTTTAAAACAAAGTAGACAAAGTGGTAAGCTGTGTCTGCCTGATGTGCTCCCAATGTGCTGTAGTGTATTTGAAAGAGATCGAGATATCATCAAGGCTCTTTTCCTAGTAGCTCTGCTCTTCTTTGGTACTACTCTAGACTTTGCGGTTTTGTGGCTTTGCCTTCTTTTTATGTCGTATAGAATTATAGGACATGTATCTGACAAAATATCTACTGGACATGACAGAAGAATGGTCGTATTCTAACTCTTGTATCTCTTTGGTGTTTCCGTTTCGGGTAAAGTCATTTATACTACTGGGAATGCCTATTTCATACCAGTAAAGATAAGCGGAACAGTTCCCTCTTCAGCTCTAACCATTTTAGTCGGCTCTGTTGTTTCTCAAAGAGAAAGTCTGAACTCATGTGTGAACATGTAATGCAGGAAATGTGGAAAGTGATTATATGTAGAAAAAGAGATGAAGTGATTAAAGCACAGTGTTTTTTTTTATCCTACTGGTGGGTCCCTTTAGTATGAGGGTGAGGTACTGTATGTTACCATGTTCTTGTACCATCCAAACAGTGGGTGTGGTCAGAGATGCACATCCACTGAGTTGAAGGCAAGCCTTCCACCGTCAAGTAGCTATTCCTCTGAGTATTACCCTAACCCTGCCTGCTGTTTTTGCCACCTTGCTTGTTCACAGAAAGTGTTTCAACATGTGCTTAAAAAAGATAACGAGATTATATAGGTTATACAAATATATGGCACAGACACTGTGCCAACAAATTATCAAAATGAATGTTTCTTAATTTTTTTAAATCTTTCCCCTCTCCAGGAAGACAGTTGTATCCAGCAATAGAATGCGTATTTTCTTTTCCAAGAATTTTGAGTGATTATTGGAAATCTCTTTAAAATTCACATTGAATATCCTGAGAGTCAATAGGTATTTTATTTTAATAGAAAGATAAATGATCCTCTGATGTCAGACGTGGGGTATAATTCAAAACATTTCACAGCAATTGTCACATAGAACTCTTTCATGGATTAGCACAGGCCCCTGGGATAAAATTACCCCAATGTGGATTTTGAGACTTCCCATTCCTGACAAGACAGCTAAACTACAGAGAATGTTAGCTTCCTCCCCCAACTCGATGCTGTAGATGCTGCCTGAGAGCAGAAGAGGAGTGGGTCTTATGAACTAACATGGAAACTATGAGAAACCCTGGATGGATAAAGGGCAGAAGTGGCATTGTGTGAAGGTGACAGGCAAAGTACAAAGTACTTTGGAGTACAAAGCGGTCAGGTACTACTGTGGGAAATAGGCTGGCAGAGGAGTTTTGAATTTTCTTTTCTGTGACAAAAATTAGCAGCATCCTCCAAAGCTACTTAATATCTAAGGGATAACTTCTGTAGAGTGCCCAGAGAGAGTACAGAGCTGATGGAAACAAGAAAGGCAGACAGAGGAACCCTAAACTAGTCCCACTTCTCCTCCTTTCCTCCCAGAGATTTCTCAAGAAACTAGTAAGTTATAATCAAAAGAGGTTACCACCTCACAATATTATTTTTTAACTTTCAAAGAATTTAATGCCAATTCCTGAGGGATACATTTTCCTTAGAGCATGAAGTAGCATGAATGAGACATTAATAAAAATAAGCTACAAAGAAAGCTTTAATATGTTCCAGAAATTGCAAAATTACATTGTCTATATTTTCTGACTATAGTGCAGTAAAATTAGAAATGAATATCAAAAAGAAAGAGAAAAAACTTTGATTTAAGAACTAATAATCTCTCCTCTGTCTGCATATTTATTTTAATTCAGTATGAGTTATTCACATCTATCCACACATTTTCATGTCTCTCTGGTATCTGGATAATATTGTAAGAGAACATGAAAATAGTGGTTCAAGAAACCTTCTTTCAAATAGCTTTCCATAAGTGGCTTTAACAATTTGGTAACAATAATGGCTACCATTTACTAAACAGTTATGATGTTCAGTGTGTTCTTTATGTATTTTGTGTCAAATTCCTTAGGGAAAAAACCACAAACACCCAGATTCAGAGAGGCTAAGTAACTTGCTCAATGTAGCACAGCCAGTAGAGGCAGAACCAGGGTCTAAACAGAGTTCTGCAACATCACAAGGCTCACTCTGTTTCCACTAAAGATAGTACTGATCACCCAAGAGGAAGACAATGTTGTCTTGAATCAGATTTGTAAAGAATTATGCAAGTATGATTAAAAATAATTTTAAGAACTTTAGTATTCTTGCATATTTAGGACTACACAACTTATTCATTTATTACTAAACCATTTTTAATTGAATGTTTACCATTTGTAAGACATTTACCGAGGGACTATTTACTGATAAAAATTAAAATTTGTACTATTTGAGATTTCAAATTTCACAAACAGCTGACTTCCAATATCAGAAATGAACCTCCTCAAATGTCATTTTGAAATTATGCTAAAATGTCAGTTTCCTTTGAAACTGGAAAATCCGCTAAATAAAATAACATTTGGTGATTGGTATTATTCAGCTACCAGTAGGCTGCATACTGGGGTAATGAAGATAGTAAAAGCATGAAAGAATAAAGGAGGGAAAAGGCTTATAAACAAAACCATGAAAGTAAATGGCTCTTCTACCCTTTACTGATGCCATGTGATGTACTAGGTAGAGTACAATTTGCACTCTTTCAAAGTCATCTCCAGATGAAAACCTCAAAGGCTTTATCTTTCCCAGTAAACACTTATGATCATAGACCAGGATAAGAGACAAAATTGTTCATTGAAGTCTCGCCCTTTTACGGAAAAGAACAAATAAGAGGTTTCCTCACGTTGAACTTAAAGTAGCTTAAATGTAAGGAATTCCAACTGAAATAAAAGCTTAAAGATCTTGATTAGGATCAAGAATTCAAATACAGTCTCTGGACGTTTTAAGCATATACTGTTTCATAGAAAAATAAGTGTCTTACTCAGAAATATTATGTGGAAAATAAAGCAAGTATTTTCTTATTCGTTTCAAATATTAAGTCTTTGGGCTAAATAATATCATGAAACTGTACATTAACTCATCTAACTATTGTAGACATTAAATATTTTTAAACTAGTTGCTCTTGGAATAATGAAAAACAGTGTTTATAGCTGGAAATTTTATTTTCCTCATAATATGTGGAAAAAGAATTATTTTTATAGCTATTTGCCATATTATCTTTACTAATTGGGAGATGTATTCATTTATCTTTAAATTTATGTTGCCATTTCAAAATTGTTATAGCATAATCTAGTTTATTTATCCTTGGTTATATGGTCAATCATATTTTCCCTGATTAAGGATTACTTATCTTTGGTCATATATCAAAATATTTCTGATAAGCGATGGAAAATGGAAATATAAGATTGTAATGAAGGGACATTTTATGACTGGACATAGAGATCCATGAATCAGAAAGTCATTCACATGAGAACTACTTTGATCTTTGAGAACTGTGCATCCCTTTTAATTCAAAGTTAAAACTTATACCAATAAATTAGTCTGATGGAAAATAGAAAGTTAGAGCACTTCACACTGAACTTTGTACAAAGAATTTACTCAAAAACATTGAACAACTGACTGAGATATAATTACATTTGACGTATTAACCTCTCTAGGAATTTTCATTATGATCTTTCCTTTGGACAAATTGGACCAGTCTGACCTTTGGCACATTCTAGTACGAATCTTATGTCATAACACATTATTTCAGAACAAACTGAAAATACAATAGAAACATCTCTTCCAGTGCCATGAAATGGCATACAATAGTTTTTCACAGATAAGCATTTCAGCTTTCCACCACCAAAGCTATGATTCAAAATCTTGCTTTGCGGGGCTTCCCCAGTGGCGCAGTGGTTGGGAGTCTGCCTGCCAACAGGGGACGTGGGTTCGAGCCCTGGTCGGGGAAGATCCCACATGCCGCGGAGCAACTGTGCGCTCTGGAGCCCACGAGCCACAACTGCTGAAGCCAGCTCGCCTGGAGCCCGTGCTCCGCAGCAAGGGGGACCGCCACGGTGAGAGGCCCCACGCACCGTGGCCGGGGGTGGCCCCCCACTTGCTGCAGCTAGCGAGGGCCTGCGCACAGCTGCGAAGACCCAACACGGCCAAAAATAATTAAAAAAAAAATCTTGTTTTGCATCATTTGTTGTGTCACCCTTTCGCTTGCCTTGCTGCTTTGACCCTTTAAGCCAGACCATAAATCAGCTTCAGGTAGAAGCCATGTTTAAGGCCATAGTTTGGGACCCTCACCCACCACTCCACTGGATCTCAAGCTGACTTAGCCTGCCCCCTAGTTGAGCTTTCTTGGCTTGACATTACAACATGCAGGTAGCAGTAGCTCCCTATTTACCTTGGGCGGTCACAACTACGTCTGGCTGAAAATTTTTTATCCCAATGATCTTTCTGGGCAAGATGCCTTTGCCAGTGCTTGGAGATCTTGCTAACATTCTTGAGTGTCTGCCTGTCACTTTTGACTGTTGGCTGTGTAGCAGATGTGAATTTTAAATGTTGTTAGAATAAAATTCACTTCACCTAATGCCAGCTGAATTAGGGGCTGAAGGCAGGTCCACTCAAGGTAGTGTTTCTGAACCAGATAGGCAATTTGTTTTTTCTTTTTCTTTTTTTTTTTTTTTTTGCGGCACGCGGGCCTCTCACTGTTGTGGCCTCTCCCGTTGCAGAGCACAGGCTCCGGACGTGCAGGCTCAGTGGCCATGGCCCACGGGCCCAGCCACTCCGCGGCATGTGGGATCTTCCCGGACCAGGACACAAACCTGTGTCCCCTGCATCGGCAGGCGGACTCTCAACCACTGCGCCACCAGGGAAGCCCCAGATAGGCAATTTTGTTCATCAGCTGTGCCTTCAGTTTCCATTCAGGGTAGGTAACCTAAGACTATCTATCTAGAAACTAGATGTAGGCTTTAAAGATAGTCAAAGCAGGACATTTTTACAAAAGGGTGGCCTGTTCCCTAGTATGGAACTAGGGAATTTTGACTATTTCAAATCAGATTAGCTTGGGAAGCCCCAGAACAGGGCATGAATAAATGTTATTTTTATTTCTTAGACTACTATAATCTGATCTTCCCTGAAGACTTTAACTTACTCAGGCAAATTGGGAAAATAGAGAGGGGTGAAATACTGACCATAGCTAAGGAAACGTAATAAACACTACATATCCTTGTTTGTCCCAGGGGCTATTCCAATCCACAACTCTTAACACCATGTGTGATAATTATGATGGGTTGAAACACAACCAGAGTCATGGAAGTTGGCCTGGAAATGGTGCTATGCAAGCTTGCTCAGGTCTTTTCCATAACTTCCTTTTTCTTTTGACACTTATATCTTTTGACCACCTTCATCCAATTTCCCCTCCCACCCCTAACCACAAATCTGGTCTCTTTTTCTATGAGTTTGTTTCTTCTTTTTCCTATTTTTTAAAATTCCACATATAAGTGAGATCATATGGTATTTGTCTTTCTCTGCCTGACTTATTTCACTTAGCATTAGCATAATGCTCTCAAAGTCCATCCATGTTGTGGCAGATGGTAGGATTTCTTTTTTTTTATGGCTGAATAATATTTCATTATATATACACGCCACATCTTGTTTATCCATTCATCTTCCCCTAGACACTTAGATTATTTCCATGTCTTAGCTATTGTCAATGATGCTGCTATGAACATGGGAGTGCAGATATCTCTTCCACATGTTGTTTTCCTTTTCTTGGGATAGATTTCCAGAAGTGGGATTGCTGGAACATACAGTAGTTCTGTTTTAATTTTTTGAAGAATCTCCATACTGTTTTCTACAGTGCCTATACCAACTTACAGTTCCACCAGCAGTGCACAAGGATTCCCTTTTCTCTACATCCTCACCAGCATTTGTTATCTTTTATCTTTTTGATAATAACCATTCTAACAGTTGTGAGGTGCAATCTGGTAGATTTGCATTTCCTTATGGTTACTGATGTTGAGCACCTTTTCATGTACGTGTTGGCCATTCATATATCTTCTTTGGAAAAATGTCTGTTCAGGTCCTTTGCCCATATTTTACTTGGATTATTTGAGTTTTTCCTATTGAGTTTAGGAGTTCTTTATATATTTTGGATATTAATGCTTTATTGGATATATTTTTTGCAAACATTTCTCCCATTCCACAGGTTGTCATAACTTCTATTTCTTTGCTAAAATTTTCTAGTTTTTGATTTGTTTCATGAGGATTTGTAATTGATTTTTAAAGCACTTTATAACAGCTGTTTTAAAATCAGACATTCCAACATCAAATATATCTTGTTATTGGCATCAGCTGGTTCTTTTCTCATTCAGATTAGGGTTTTCCTGGTTCTTGGTCTGATAAGTGTATCCAGACATTTTGGTTATTATGTTAGGAGACCATTGACCCTATTCATATTTTCTGTGTTAGCAGGCCATTGCCCTGTGGAGGTTGAGCCTATAGGTAACTTTTGTTCATTCTGTTCCAATGACAGTTTGGGTTTCTGAGCCCTCGCAGTGTTATTCTGGTCGGCTTCATTCTTCTGATGCTTTTAGCGTTCTTGCTTAGGCCCTTCTGGTGTCATCTGTCAGTGTAGAAGGCACTTCCTTGGGCTACGTACAATTTCTGGGTGATCTTCTGGGGGAAGACGCCGGTGAGGAGCAGGGAAAAGTGAGTGTATACAATCTTGTTCCAGAATTGGAAGCCAGCCCAAGTCCTTAACCATCCTCCTAAGAGTTCTTGAGAGTCTTGACTGCAAATGCACAAAGATGTTGTCCAGAAAATATCCAGGTAGAGGAACATCTAGATGACAACATCCAATTGAGAAATATACCCTGGTGGAAAACAAAAGTCCATTTATCAATGTTTGGGAGATGAGAAGCACTGCACAGGTCATTGGACATTTTCATGTCCTGAAATTGCCTGATGCGTTGCTTGAAATTTACCTTCCTTTTTCTCATACTCACCTTGGGCTCTCTGTGAGACTCCAGCTTTGTGAAAACCCAGGCTCCATGGAGCTGGTCCAGGAGTCCTGCTACTAGGGAAGTGGGCAGTAATTTCTAATAGTAACTCCACTGAGGGTATAGAAACCCTGGCACAGATAAGTTCTCTGCTCTTTCTTCTTTGTGAAGAACATTTTGACCCCTGTAGGGGAAGTGGAAAGTATTTTCCCATTATCTACAAAGCACTTTACACCAAGATTACCTGTCCACACACCAGTAAAAGGCTATTGATGGCCCAGGTGCTTGTTCAAAGAGCCCTCCACTCCTCAGTTATATCTCAGCCTGGTTTCTCTTCATTTCCTAACCCTACTCTAGCATTTGGCTCAGTTATGCGGTTTCTCTCATAGCTTTCTCAGCATGTCAGGGCATCTCTCATTTTAGTGGATGTGACTCCTGCTTTAGCTCCAGTAACCTCGACATGGTGCTATAACGGCTTTTGCCAGGCAAGGTCCAAGTGGCTGGTGAAAAGTCCCAGTACCCAGCATAGTTCTCATTTCCATCACAACAAGCCATGTGGTACCGATACATAGAATCTTACAGAAGAAGGACAGCGTGTTGAGTCAGGTTTCAAAATGAGACGCCTCTCCTACATCTACCCCTGTCAACTCAACTTCATTCCTCATTCCTAGAGAAGGGGGCTCCTGAAACACTTGATATCATGGCCTGTGAGTACGCTGACCACAAAATACAGTGGATTTGGTGGAATGAGCTATTCTCACACTTCTTGGTTGACAGGTCTGTTGCAAATCTTCCGTAGCTTTGATTCAGTTACTAAAGCAGATGTTTATGTTGGTCTCATTGAGAGTTCTTGGGACAATCAGAAAAATCACACTTTGATTTTTCTACCAGCTAGTCCCAACGTCAGAGATCAGGAAGACCTCGTTGTTGTGGTTCTTCTTTGTTGAATAAATTCCCCTTGCGTTTACATCCATCTGATTTATGATATATTGACCCTTCCCTTGTTTATCCAACAAGAAATTTTGGACACAGGACTCTTCTATTAGGCATTCTAAGGCACAGATTTACAAAGTTTATTTAATGTATCACTAACATATCTAGTGGTGCATTTCTTTTAAACAAATTTTCCTCTAACAATAATCATAAGGTTTGCAAAATGGAAAAAGATTTCAACAAAAAGTTACAAACAACTGAATGTATACTGGGCACTGTGCAAAGTCCTCGAAATACAAAAATAAAAAATAACACGGATCTGGCTCCCAAGAGTTATGCAGTGTAACAGAAGAAAAATTACACGCACACATGAGCAATAGTTAACGTATAGTAAAAGTGCAATATTATAAACACTGACAAAGCCAGAAGTCCTATATCAGAATTGCTTTAGACAGGCAGATGAGTCAGGAAAGACTCAGCAGAGCAGGTAACAGTTTTGAATTAAGTGTTTAGAATAAATAGGAACCAGTCACGTGGGAAGAGAGCAAAGACATTCCAGGCTTAGCGAGGCCCATGGGCCAAGTCACAGAGGCGTGGAGCAATAATAGGCGTTGGGAGCTATAAGCAGCTCTGCGTTGCTCAAGTCCAAAGGGATGTGAGATGAAGCCATAAGGGGTTTTGCAGTCCATGAAAAGCAGCTGGGATTTGGTTCTTTAAGAAATAGGAGGGGCTTCCCGGGGCTTCCCTGGTGGCGCAGTGGTTGAGAGTCCGCCTGCCATTGCCGGGGACACGGGTTCGTGCCCCGGTCCGGGAGGATCCCACATGCCGTGGAGCGGCTGAGCCCGTGAGCCATGGCCGCTGAGCCTGCGTGTCCGGAGCCTGTGCTCCGCAACGGGAGAGGCCACAACAGTGAGAGGCCCGCGTACCACCAAATAAATAAATAAATTAATTAAATTAAATATAAGAAATGAAAGAAAACAGGGCTAGAATAAATGTTGAAAAAAAAAAAGAAATAGGAGACTTAAGATAGACTTTAAAGTGGGAAGCTTTGCATTTCAGAAAAAATCACTGTTGATTACAAGTAATACTAACACCCGTTTTAAAAATTTAAATTTATAACCTCGTGTTCGATCATGTTGCCCCTTCAAAGATCTGAAGGGCTCTTATACAAATGTAAGCGTAAAGACATCTTAGGCATTGCATACGTCTTAGGTAGGACTCATGTAAGAATAGCTGGTAGCTTCTTTCTGACCTTATGGAACCATAAAGAGAAAATGTGCCGTCTTTAAAGAGGAAACTTCCTGTCTTTACGAATTTTCTAGTAAGCATCAAAGCCAAATGGAAAAAAAAAAAATTATTCCCGTAATGCTCTCAACAGTCTTGTCCTCCCAGGCCTTCCTAGTGGATGGGAGATCTTGCCCTTTGTACGCATAGAGCGTGCTCGTCTGTGCTGTTGACTAATGCCCTATATCTGTCTTCCAGACACCTATCCATAGAGGCAGCCTTCATTCCCTATTTCCAGATGAGAATTTAAGTCAAGGAACATATCAAGGAAAAAAATTTAGGTTATATACGCAACGGAAATTATCCATCCATGATTGGTTTTCTCTTATGAATATTTGTACTGATACTCTCATGTTGCTTAAGAAAGGTGATTGCCAGAGAAAGATCAACAGATCACACCTTCAACATGTGCGCCCAGATCCTGTGCACCTTCACTCAGGCAGTAAAAGTGAAGGTGCCCAGGACCATTTGTGATCATCAACCTGTCTTCCTCTCTCTGTCTCATGTCCTTCTCTTGCCGTGATGACGCAGACAAGCAGGCAGGGCAGCAGCATAACTCTGGGTTTGAACCCTGGCTAACATTGACACAGATTTCACAAGCCGTGGCTATTAATGCAAAAGCACATCAGTTTGGATCTTATGGAAAAAAGGATGATTTCTGTTGGCATCTTAGGTTCTTTATAGGAAATGCCCTGCATGAGGAAAGCCGCGGAATGAAAGCAATTGATAGGTAAATAGAATAACATTGTGGCATCTCAGTGTCTCATGGATATCACTTTCACAGATAAAACTTAAGTCTCTCTGTGTAACTGACAGGTAGGCCATTAGCCATTTTTAATAAAAGAGTAGACAAGTTTCTCTCCTGTGGCTTTTGCTGGTACTTTTTATAGCCGAAGTGTGGTAGGAAGTAGGCCCCAAGTTCCCTTGGCAACAAGTAGAGTAGAAGCGATACACAGAAATCTGAATCATCGGTGAATCATCTGAGGATTTCTGTTTCCATTCCTTGGAAATAATTTACTGATTTTTTTTTTTTTAATCTGTGTGATGTTTGCTGACTCCAAGGGAAGAGCACAGAGACTGACTCTGGTCAGTCATTTAAGAATCATTCTGAATGCTCCAAGTGGACTTTAATATTGATATCCAAAAACCCACTGTTCTTTATTAAGACAACACTCACTGTTTAAAGGGAACAGATCTGCACATCAAGGCATCAGCAGTGGGGAAGTTCCCCTTCACCAAATAAACCTGATGTTCCCAGGAAGATGTTTCAGGACATTGCTGCATTTAAACTCAATTTTTCTTAGCGTCAAGGAAAGGTGATCTCTATACAGCTCATTGTTAATCACAGAGAACACTTTCAGACACTGAAAGAGAGAACTGATATGGTCGCCCCTGAAACGTGTGTGCACACGTGCGTGCACACACACACACACACACACACACACACCCCATGTGAAACTTTTGGACATCAGTTACTCAGTTTTTTCCCACTATTTTTTTGCACGAATACCTGTCTTGTATAATCCCTTTACCTCCATTCTTGTTGCTTCTCCCTTATTTCAAGGTTTATCACTTTGTCTTCCTGAGTCGGTGTCTTTACTCTATTCTTTGTGCATAGAGAAAAAGAACTTCCCCTAAAAATGCTTTTTCTCATGTCAGCACCCCAATAAAAACTCATGAATTGTTCAATGACTTCTTGTGGACCATGACTTAATTATCATTGTATTCACAGCATGCATCATGGTGTGACCCACAGAATCTGTTCATCAATAGATATTTATTGAATGATGCATTATAATTGTGGAATTTTTGATTATACACTTCCCATAATAGATCTAAATCTATGTGTGAGCATAAATCTAATCTCATAAGTCTTTGCATCCCTAGCTGCTAGCATGGTCTCTGGTATAGTATCATGCTCAACCAACAGTTATTGAAACAGTGAATGGCATTCAAATTCTGGACGCTTGTATGCATATTGTAATCTCCCCTATCTAGGTGGCCTCATTTCCTACCAGGCCCCTCCTTCCTGTGAAGTGACCCTTCGTACCAGTCAAGCCCCATGTAGTCACTCATACTGTTTTCATCAGATGAATTATCACCACCATTCCCACCACCTACTTAAGTTCTATCCTTCGAGGCCCAGCCTAAGTTTCATTCTAGTCACAAATGGAGAGATTTTTTGATTCCTCCAGTCCTCACAGATCTTTATGTTTTTCTAACTCCTCGTGTCTATGGCCTTTATTCAAATTTTGTCCCTAATGCAATCTTCCACTGTTTGCTTCCTTTTTGATTCCTGGGTGATGTCACTTATTTCCTAATCCTCGGCATCTCCCATATACTGATGACACTAAGCTCTGTCATCTCTAGCCCTGATGTCTCCTCAGATCGTGAAAACTCAGTGTTTTATAAGTTCTTCAGGCTCAAAAATGTTCAGAAGTTAGTACATATTGTTACATTTTGTAGGTATGTTAATTGTAGTATTTTTGTTGCGAGTCCTTTTGTTCTTAGGAATACGTATTAAAATATTTATGGATGAGGGCTTCCCTGGTGACGCAGTGGTTGGGAGTCCGCCTGCCGATGCAGGGGATGGGGGTTCGTGCCCTGGTCCGGGAGGATCCCACATGCCGCGGAGCGGCTGGGCCCGTGAGCCATGGCCGATGGGCCTGCACGTCCGGAGCCTGTGCTCCACAGCGAGAGGGGCCCCAGCAGTGAGAGGCCCACGTACCGCAAAAAAAAAAAAAAAAAAAAAAATTTATGGATGAAATGATATGTTGTCTCAAATTTATTTAAAAATAATATGGGAGAGGATCAAAGGAAGAGTTATGCTATTCTATGCACTACATGTTTGGAATTTTTCATAATACAAACTGCTTAGAATTTTATTCATCATTTTTCTCTATTAGTGCCTTCAGTCACTTCAAACCTGCTCCTCCTTTGCTTAAATGCATTTTTCCCCCCAACCCCTGTCCCAACCTCTGGGACATTCTCAAGCGGGGAGCAGAGATTGACATGTGAAACTGACCTAGTTAGCTGCTCATGAGATCAGTGCCCAAGTAGAATATCCTGGTGTCAATCAAGTAATTAGAAACAATTTTTGAAAGTGAAAGGAGAGACCAACTCTCTTCTGAAAGAAAACTAAGATAATTGAGAGTTACCCCTCCACTCCCCATATCCCCAACTTTGTGATTCTCTACACATACGACAAGAAAAACAACCAAAATCCATGGTCACGTTGTGTCCTTTGCTTGAACTATCTTTCCCTTCCCCTCTTACCTACTTAGAAACTATCTACTTAAGCTTCATTTAAGACTCTGGTCAACCATCTCTTTCTCTTTGTAGCACTCCCTGGACTCTCTCTGTCTCCTATAGGCAGAATTAAATGGTTCCTTATCAATATTCATATAGGACATTATACCTACTTTCTTTTTTTTTTTACTACATCTCTAAGGAATATAGTGACTAGTTTATCTGTGTTCTTCTGGCATTGTGCTAATGTGGCGAGAACTAACTTAGACAATTTCCCCCACGCTGTAAGCTCTGAGTTCAGGGACTCTCTTCCTCTCCTTGATTCCCTAGATAGCACAGTGCCTTGAAAAAGGTAGATGTTCAATGAAAGTCTGAAATTGAATCAGAGAGAATCTAATTTCTTTGTATATGTTGCTCCCTTTTTCTGCTAATATCCATATATTGAAAGTCTTCTTTCCTCATCTCCCCCACTCCAAAGCGTTTCATCTTCCTCTGAATTCACAGCACATATTATGATCTGCTTTGGTTTTGGTGTCCTATTTCATTTGCTGTTTAAGACTGGTGAGAACAATGACCATACCTTTTCATCCTCCTGTTTCCTATGGAGCCTGCTCAGGGTTTGATTCCCAAGCACAACTGAAAAATTTTTGAATTGAATGTTTGTGTGTAAAAGACCCAGGAAGGGCCTGTTTCCTCCTTGAGGTCAGCAGTACCAAATATTTGAGGTCCACTATTTGCTTAAATAATTTCATGAGCTCCATTATTTATAGAAGGAATAAAGAGGTCTGTAAATAGGCAGCCACAATTCAGAGAGTGAGTACTCACAAAGTTCCTTAAGGTTTCAAGAATTTGCAGCATATGTCACCCATTTAATCAGTTACTGCTCACAAAAACACAACGATAGAGGATTTGTATCTCCATCTTAGAGTTATGGAAACTGTGGCTACATTAGTAGCAGATTCAGGAACAGAGCTCAGATTTTTATCCCAAGACTTCTGAATCCAACTCCAATGTCCTTCCCACCCACACCACAGGTGCCTGTGTGTAAATGATACCAGGCTTAGCTCATTTAATACAGTCAGGGAGTTGATCGTCTGCAGATTTGGTATTCACAGGGAGTCCTGGAACTAATCCCCCATGGATACCAAGGGATGACTCTGCTGCTCATCTGTTACAGGTCTTTTAGAGAAGCGTTATAGCATAGGGAGTTAGGAGAAAACCTCTGATGCCAGACTGTGTTCAAATTCTGGCTTTGTCTAGCCTTGTGACCCTGGGCCAGTCAACAATCATGCTGGAGAGGGAAAAAAAATTGCTTTACTAATTGAGGCAGTGCACTTCATGAAGGAAACTCAGGTGGCTGCCGTGGAAGCTTCTTGCTATCAAATGTGTTCACTCTGTGCCTCAGTTTCCACATCAGTAAATTAAAGATGATAATACTCCCTATCTCCTAGGGTTGGGCACAGGATTAGATAAGTAAATACACATAAAGCATTTAAAACAGTGCCTGGCACATATATATAATGGTTTGCGTCTGTCACTGTATTAATCATTTATTTTAAAATAGAGCATATGCAATACATTTTGTATAGTAAGAAAAGCAGAAATATTCACTGACTTTTGGGGGCCAATATTTGAGCCTCGTTCTAAGATATTTATGGAATTAGCATCTAAAATTTCTTTCATATACTCCACAACCTTTCTAAACATACTTAGTTTACAAAATCAGATTGGACATTGTACAGGAATAGCTTTTCTCATAATATGTTAGTACTTTCAGTTACATTCCAGCTGGAGTCTGAAATGTTTTTGCATGCAGAAACTTAAAAGTATGTGAAAACAACATGATTCAAACTTTTTATTCATTTTCATTAATTGTGTTGTTCGTTCACATATGGAATAAAAACAAAGTTGATAGTTTTTGCTATCACTGGATAGGAATCAATCACCCCCAAAACAGGGCAACATATTGGGAACTATTCTGATGTCTGCTTGTGAAAGAAAAACTAACAAAATAATACATCATTTATTTAATAATGTAATCTATACATATCGATCGAGTATTCTCATATTCCAGGAATTATTCTAGAAAAAGGACACAGACAGTGTCCTCTACATGGAATTAATCTGCAGGTGTAAGGACACATAAAATAAAGTAAACAAATAAAATAATTTAAAATGTTATGGTGGGAGTTATGGAAGAAATGTACAGGGTGATATGACCCACTAAATAAGTGGAAAGGTAGAAGGATGAAGTTAGATAAGGTAATTTGGGAAGACTGAGCAGAAACTTAAAAGACCAGAAGAAGGCACAGAATTTGGTGATGTAGTCTGAAAAACAGAGTTAAAAAAAAAAATCAACCATAGAGACTGGTAAATACTAACAGGATTTTGTTTTTGTTTTGTTTTCTGTGCTCATTTTACTTATATTTTTTGTCCCTATCAGTAAATTTGCTTTGGTTCAAATGCAGTTAAAATAGCTTGGATGAAGACCAAACATTATCTGAGATTCATGTTTCTTTCTCTGTTTCCTTTTAGTATAAATGTAATGCTCATTCTAAAAAATTCTGGAAATTAAAAATTTTAAATAAAATAAAATTTACCCACAATCCAAAAACGTAAATGCAAACGTTACTAACATGTTGGTCTGTTCCTAAGGCAGATTTTTTTTAAGTTCAGTTTGTGGTTATCTAACCTTTGTGAAATGAAGTTAAATGAAGTAGGTGGCCAACTCGGCTTAGAAAAAAGAGAGGCAAAGCAAAGGTCATGCCGATATTGGGTTTACACGGTAATAAGCATGTTTGGGTTTAAAAAGTTACAGTTGACCAGAAAAACTTGTAGTGGTCAGAACAATATGGCCAGAGAAATGTTTTGATAGCAAATGTTGCCAAATCTTATCTCCCTAACAGTTGCCCCACTTTGGAAGTAATAGCCTTGAGGGAGAGGGACCGTAGAGAAATCAGCCTTGTTCTGATGGAAAGAAGCTGGGATGGGTGATGCTTCTGGCCTTTACATGGTCCCAGCTGAGTCTCAGTTGATGACAAGACCACAGCAGCAAATATCTTGCTTATTCACATCATTTGAGATCTAATTTTTTCGTAACTGTCAACATTATATTTTCCTTCTCCTCCTGCTCATTTTCCCTCTCCAGTTCTCACACTGAAGAGCCTCTAGGTTCCAACTTGCTTTTTGAGGCAATACTGAACTCACAGATCTCAGTACCACCTTCTTTTGGATAGTGTAAGGCTCATGCTTTAAGGGGCTCAGAGCACACACAACTTCTTTGCTTCAACCCTGAGAATAAACAAAGTAATGGAAAATAAAGGCCCAGCAGCAGCCAAGTCTGAACAAGAGGAGCCCATCCATAAACACTGAAAGAAAAGTATGCTGATTTAAAAAATCTTCCACTGGGAACCAGGGATGGGAAATTAGAGGGAGAGATGATTGGGATATTGCTAATTTCTCTATTATCTTTCACCTTACATAATAAAGAGACTTGTCTTTTGCAGTGCTGATGTCAAAGAACAAAATTAGGTTGAAGCATTGATGTAAGATAAGCTAGGAAAAAGTAAAATATGTTATTATGACTCAGGAGTCATTTGGCAATTATTTTTTCCCTTTCAGGTATAGGTAGGTAGGTAGGTAGAGAGATACAGATACTTATACATATGTATGTGTGTGTGTGCATTCATTATTGTAAATACAATTCTATCCCTTGTCTTTCTCACTAAACATCTTCCCATGTCATAAATTCATCTTCAAAAACATCTTATTAAATGAATAATCTATTATCATACAGCTGTATCATAGTTAATTTAACCAAAAGTACCCTATTGCTGGACTTTCAGTTTGCCACAAATGTTATAGATGATGCTATAATGAACATCATAGGATATTAATCTTTTTCCAGTTGCTATTTTTTTAAGGATAAATCCCTAGACATAGATCTACTATAATCAATCATTTGAGTGTTTGTCAAGTCGTAGACCTGTATTGTTAAGTTGCTCTCCCAATAGCAATGTTTAAAGAAGACCTTCTCACTAAACCCAGCAGTATTAACTGTCTTTCACAAAAATCTTTACTGGCATGAATTTTAGTAAAATTTAAGGTCTGAGTCAGAGTCACTTGTTATTTTCCTTTCTATTTTTTCTTACTTCTATCTTTCTGGAGGGTGGGGATATCAAAATAGGATTCATGGTAGAGCTAAAACATGCACAAAATAATAAGCCACAGTTTCAAAAAAAGAGCATGTAGTTTTAAAAATGTGCACAAGATTGGTCAATGACTTTATTTTTGGAAAGATTACTTTCTTAGGGCCATTTCAGTGACCTTGGGTTAATACTGCTTTTGAATCCTGTATGGTGAACATTGGCTATTTTTCAGCACAGAAATTTCTAGATCTTATTTATACACTAATATACTTAACTGCTCGATTATGTGGGATTTTAGCTGAATGGGTAAAACAAATTCGTTCTTCTCATAGTTGTCAAATCAGACAGCTGTTTTCTTTCTAGTAACATCCTTTTCATATTTGTCATTTCCTTTGTGGAATTGTGAAATAGATTGATCAACTTTTCCCCATAATGCTAATTTACTTCACTATCTACTTATAATTTTACCTATTTTTATATATTCTTTTTTGTAATTAAGTATAATTGATTTATAATATTATGTTAGTTTCAGATGTACAGCAAAGTGATTCAGTTACACACATTTTTTTTCTGATTCTTTTCCATTATCCGTTCTTACCAGAAATTGAATATAGTTCCCTGTGCTATACAGTAAATTTTTGTTGTTTATCTATTTTATGTATAGTGGTGTGTATCTGTTAATCCCATACTCCTAATTTATCCCTCCCCCCAATGCTTTTTTCCCTTTGATAACCATAAGTTTGTTTTCTATGTGAGTCTGTTTTTGTTCTGTAAATAAGTTCATGTGTGTTATTTTTTAGATTCCACATTTAAGTGATATCATATTATATTTGTCTTTCTCTGACTTACTTCACTCAATGTGATAATCTCTAGGTCCATCCATGTTACTACAAATGGCAATATTTCATTCTTTTTCATGGCTGAGTAATATTCCATCGTGTGTGTGTGTGTGTGTGTGTGTGTGTGTGTGTGTGTGTAACATCTTCTTTATCCATTTATGTATAGATGGACATTTAAATGCATTCTTATATACAAGGCCAATGTACCTTTGACTAGAATAGTACTAAATTCTAGTCCCCCTCTACACAACCAACCATTGCCATCAGGTTAATGTGGATACTTTTTAGACTGTATTCTATGCATGTGTAAACATCAGTAATCACAGAGAAAATGTATAGTGCTGTTTTGGTATTTCTCTTTTATAGACGCTGTGTCATAATATACCTACTATACCAAAAACCTGATCTTTTTCAGTGCCTCTTTCCTGTAAACTCTGGCCTTCTATTCTCTACCACAGATTATGAGTCCCTCTGTATACAGATATTGAGTTCACTTCAAGTTTCTTGGTGTAGAAATTTTTTATTTAAGAACACCTTGTTGATCCCAATATCAAAGAGAAATCATACTACAATTTAGTGTAAGACTTTTATAGTACTATATTTAATACATTTATAGTATTATAGTTATGCTTAGATTATAATGATCTAAAATTTGTTTTTATGAATATGAGATATGAACTAACTATATCTTTCTAAATAAGTAAATTTTTCTCCCAGAACATTTATTTTAAAATCTACCCTTTATCCATTTATTTAAAATGCCATTCTTATTGTATCTTAAATAAGCATATATGCTTGCATTTATTTTTGGACTCCTATTCCATGCATCTAGTTAATTTCTGTCCCACTACTATACTGTTTTTATTACTATAGTCCTATAACATGTTTGATACATAGTAGGCAAGCCCATTCCATCTTGGTTTTCTTTGATAGATTTATCTTGGTTATTTTTACATATTCACTCTACTTTATGGGTTTTAGAACAGGTTTCACATTTCCACAAAACATTGTTTTATATGTTTATTTATTTTTGCTGTACGCGGGCCTCTCACTGTTGTTGCCTCTCCCGTTGTGGAGCACAGGCTCCGGACGCGCAGGCTCAGCGGCCACGGCTCACGGGCCTAGCCGCACCGTGGCATGTGGGATCTTCCCGGACCGGGGCACGAACCCGTGTCCCCTGCCTCAGCAGGCAGACTCTCAACCACTGCACCACCAGGGAAGCCCTATATGTTTATTTTTAAATTATTTTTCTTCTAGTTTTATTGAGATATAATTGATATACAGCACTGTATAAATTTATGGTGTACAGCATAATGATTTGACTTAAATACATTGTGAAATGTTTACTGCAATAAGTTTAGTGACCATCCATCACCTCATACAGATACAAAATAAAAGAAAAAGAAAAAAACCATTTTTCCTTGTGATGAAAACTCTTAGGATTTCCTCCTTAACAACTTTTATAATAACACACAGCAATTGTATTTCCCATATTGTACCTGCATCCCTAGTACTTATTTATCTTATAACGAAATTCGTACCTTTTGGCCACCTTTGTCCAATTACCCCTCCCAACCCTTTTATTTTATTTTTTAGTGTTGTACTAAATTCATAGATTATTTTAGAGAGAATAGACATCTTTAAAATACTGAACCTTCTCATTCATGACCAAAGAATTTTTCCCCATTTATTTAGGTTTTCTTTTATGCCCTCCAGTGGAGTCTTGTTAGGATTATTCCTAAATATTTGATGTGATTGTTTCTATTATAAATAGACCTCTTATTCTATTTTATTTTCTAACGGGCTTACTGCTGTGAATAAAAGCTACAGGATTTTATATGCTGAGTTTGTATTTGGCCATCCTGATGGAATTTACTTACTGGTTTTAAATTTGTCCCATTGGTGTCCTCAGGACCAATTATCTGCAAATTGTGACAGTTTTGTAACTTCCTTTCCAATACTTGAGTTGTTTTCCTTATTTTATTACAGTGTCTGGGACCTTGAGTTGAAGGTTGATCAGTTGCCTAATTCTTGTCAATATGGGTCTGTTTTAAATATCTCATGATTATGAGGAGGGCTTGATGCAAGACTTTGGTAGATCCTTTTATAAAGTCAGGGAAATTATGTATTTTTTTATTTTACAGAAAGCTTTTTAAAAATTGTCATAAAGATGTTGAATTTCTTTAGGATTCTTTTTCAAAATCAAGTGAGATTATCAAATAGTTTTTATGCTTTAATGTATTAATATAGTGCATTCCACTGAAAGATTTCTAATATTGAGCCACTTTCGCTTTCCCAAGATAAATCCCTATTTGGTCATTCTGTATTATTTTTTACAGCAAATTGCTGGATTCGATTTGTTACTATTTTATTATTTTGTATCCATAGTCAGCCAGTCAAAAATGTCTTGTTTCAAGAAGATTTGTTAGTGCTTGCTCATAAAATAATCTGGGCCCTTGATGAGGGCTGGTAGGGGCAAGATATTATTCCATTACCATTTCAGTGTTTGTTACTGTTTTTTGTCTTTTTTAGATTTTCCAGGTCTTCTTTCGTCAATTTTAGTAATTTTTTAATCTTCTGTAGATATAG
This sequence comes from Lagenorhynchus albirostris, assembly GCF_949774975.1. Lineage (NCBI taxonomy): Eukaryota > Metazoa > Chordata > Mammalia > Artiodactyla > Delphinidae > Lagenorhynchus > Lagenorhynchus albirostris. The sequence continues at coordinate 69,464,872 of NC_083102.1, forward strand.
TCTTACATAATCTTACTTTTTAAGCTGTGCTTTATTTTTTCTTAATCATAACTTTAAAAAAATTGACCTTTCATATAACTTTTCAATGAATTAGTTTTTGTTTTTGAATCATGTCAATTATTTCTATTTGTTTTACTCATTCATTTTTATATTTATCTTAATTCCTTTCTTAAATTTATTTTTGTAATTGTTTTAGATTGTTGGATTGATTGCTTAGTTCTTTTATCTTAAATCTTTCTAACTTTCTAATAAATACATTTAAAATGACAAATTTTTCTCTGAGTATAGCTTTGGCCACAAATCACAGGTTTAATATGTAATCCTCTTAGTTTGAATCAGTTCTAGACATACTTTCTTCAGTCTTTGCTAATATTATAAATTTCATTTTCTTCAGTTATTTTAGTGTACTATAGATTAGCTACCTTTTTCATTCCTTGGATACTCAGGAGAGATATAATATATATTCCTTGAAAATAAAAAGCCTGGCATACTAGAGCACACACCATGAATAGAGATTGAATAGTGCATAATATTTCATTCCTAGGAATATGGACCATAACATGTTACCTGGAGCAAATGTTATACATTTTAATGAACTCTATTGTTTCAAAAAGATTTAACACTTCTTTGGAAAAAGGAAGAACAAGAGTCAATTGAGACTGGAATTAAGTTCAAAGGGGTGACACTAAGCAGGATCACACTATTTATTTTATTTCTAGACTTATGAAAAAGGCTGTTTCTAATTATGCTCAAAATCCAGTACCCAGGGTCATATGGTAGTCCTTAGGTTTTTTTGTTTCTTTGTTTTTTTACCGAGAGAACATTAAAATTAGTGAAATATATCAGGCAGAGAAAAGCAAATACTGTATAATATCATTTATATGTAGAAGCACACACACAAAAAACAATACAAATGAACATATACGCAAAACAGAAACAGACTCACAGATATAAAAGACAAACTTGTGGTTATCAAACAGGAGAGGGGCAAAGTAGGGGTATGGTATTAACAGATACAAATTACTATGTATAAAATAGATAAGCAACAAGGATATACTGTGCAGCACAGGGAACTATCCCCACTATGCAGCTCAATATCAAAAAAACAAACAACCCGATCCAAAAATGGGCAGAAGACATAAATAGACATTTCTCCAAAGAAGATATACAGGTTGCCAACAAACACATGAAAGAATGCTCGACATCACTAATCATTAGAGAAATGCAAATCAAAACTACAGTGAGGTATCATCTCACACCAGTCAGAATGGCCATCATCAAAAAATCCACAAACAATAAATGCTGGAGAGGGTGTGGAGAAAAGGGAACCTTCCTGCACTGCTGGTGGGAATGTAAATTGATACAGTCACTATGGAGAACAGTATGGAGGTTCCTTAAAAAACTAAAAATAGAACTACCATACAACCCAGCAATCACACTACTGGGCACGTACCCTGAGAAAACCATAATTCAAAAAGAGTCATGTACCACAATGTTCACTGCAGCTCTATTTACAATAGCCAGGACATGGAAGCAACCTAAGTGTCCATCGATAGATAAATGGATAAAGAAGACGTGGCACATATATAGGATGGAATATTACTCAGCCATAGAAAGAAACAAAATTGAGTTATTTGTAGTGAGGTGGATGGACCTAGAGTCTATCATACAGAGGGAAGTAAGTCAGAAAGAGAAAAATAAATACTGTATGCTAACACATATATATGGAATCTTAAAAAAAAATAAGGTTCTGAAGAACCTAGGGGCAGGACCGGAATAAAGATGAAGACATAGAGAATGGACTTGAGGACACGGGGAGGGGGAAGGGTAAGCTGGGACAAGTGAGAGAGTGGCATGGACTTATATACACTACCAAATGTAAAATAGCTAGCTAGTGGGAAGCAGCCGCACAGCACAGGGAGACCAGCTCCGTGCTTTGTGACCACCTAGAGGCGTGGGATAGGGAGGGTGGGAGGGAGCCGCAAGAGGGAGGAGATATGGGGATATATGTATACGTATAGCTGATTCACTTTGTCATACAGCAGAAACTAACACAGCAATATAAAGCAATTATACTCCAATAAAGATGTTATAAATAAATAAAAATTAAAAAAAAAACCACCAAAAACTAGAAGAAAAAATCCAGTACCATTCACTTCATTAATTTTGGGTGTTTTTGTTTTTTAGGATTCATGGTTTTCTCCCAATTGCCCTGGTCGGATACGAAGCCCTAAATTGGTAAGAAGTCTATTGGACTGATAGGAAATATTTCTTAGTGCCTGGAAAGGAAGAATCTGTTGGACAGTATGAAATGCAATCACGGGATTCCTGTTTCTGGTGGGTTATGCTGTTTCTAACAAAAACATTTGTGCACACTCATATCCTTTCTTCCACTACCTGAATGCAGAATTCTGCTAATGGAACTGACTAAGGTAAGTGTTTCACACAAAACCCAATTTTGCAGACATTTTATTTTTTGATGTTTTATCTTCACCTTTCAGCTCACAGGGTTTTAGAGAGCCGGAAACTTGATTTTCGCAGTGCACAGACTTTCTGTTTCTCCTACTTTTCATACACATTTTTGAAGATGATTGGCTATGAATCTAATCTCGTTAGCACCATGACCTTTTCACAACCGAGTTTTAAGAACTACCTGTTAGACCACTGCCTAATAAGCATTAGGAAGTAAAATGCATGGGATATATGAAGTTATCAGGCAGAACGGTATTTATTCCCTATTGATACATAACTAACAAAACGTTACGTAAAATACTTTCTGCCTACTTTAAAAGATTTGGATTAATTCTCCTTTTCATTCTAGGATAAATAATATTTACACTACAATTAAAATTTAACTAAGTTTGGCAAGCTGCACAGAGTTCAAAAGTTTCTGGAAGTCTGGAAACCTTCATATTTTATTTGAACTGGACACTCATTTTTACCTTGGCTATTATGTGGGTCTGGTTATTTCCAGACTTAGAACTCACTAATCCTTGTAAATTTTAAAAGAATTGGTAAAGTAAATGTGACACAGAAGTTGTTCATGTGACATTGTCCCTAAATGAAGAAAGAGAATAGTTTGCAAATAACTCACCATGCCTATAAAGAATTTTTTGGATCCCAAGTGGTATAGCTAGATTGTGACTATATTTACTGCTTTTAACTAGACAGTTGCTCAACTATCTACTTAACCTTTAACTATTTGGTTGTGTACTAACTTACAAGAATTAAGCACAAGTATCAGGCTTAATTGGTAACCTTTAATGGTTGTTAAAAACAAAACAAAAAACTTTCATTCTAAGAATAATTTCTAGATGAGAAGTAATAGCCATTAGCTGGCAAGTAATAAAACCTGACAATGAAATACTAAGAATTCTCAGGAATGCAGTCTATATGAGTTTTTATTAAAAATTGTATACTTATATCTACTTTTACTTTTTAATGAGAAGTACAGAAACCCTGTCTTTGATTCTTAATTAGTAAATATTATGGAATTTTACTGTTAAAAGGGTTTTTTATTTCCACTGATATAAAATATTTTGCTCATTTAAATTATAGTCAGGACAATGACTGAGGGTCAAAATCCAAATACAGCTTGTGCCATCACTTGGTCCAAGTCAGAGAATATAATCTTTATCTTCAGGTGGATGTTCAGTGTGAAAGCAGATTACCTTAGCCACAATTACATCCCCTTGGCATGCTTACATTAACCTTGTTTTGAGGAGAAAGGTTCCTGTGGTATCTCAGGAAACTTCTAAATGTGGATTAAGAAGTCATAACTTCCTTTATTTAAACACTTCCTCATATTTTTCTTTTGTCAACTTACTAATAGAAGTAGTCTTTTTCAAAAAAGAAACATAATTAAAATGAAATTTCAGCCCGTTTTCCCCATTTGATAGCTTTATAGTATAGCAAAAGAGCCCACCGTAGAAAAGAATATGTGAAAAAGCCTATATTGGTTTCCCTGGTGAAATGAAATCGGGTTTACAGAGTGCGAACAGTTCAATTATTTTGGTTAAAAAAAAGTTAGCTCTCTCCATGAGGGTAGTGGTGTGTTGGTTGAGAAGGTGGCAACGTGGTTATTGATGGATATCATTTATACATGCAGGTGTCACAGGAAAACCTAATGTGGTCTTAATAGTCCTTTTCATGTTCTTTATGCCGGTAGATTGTTCTTATTGTTGTGGTTGTTACTCAGAGCCTGTAGCTACGGGTAATCCGATTCTGTAAATGCTCAGTGGTCCCAGCCTCTGCTCTTTTCCTATGGCTGCCTGTCAGCTGGTGTGTAGGCTGCAGTGGTTTCTCAGCTCTCTACATTTCTTTTACAAGCTCACCCTCGAGCATCAGAAAAGTGTATTTATTTTCCTACCTCCATACTTAAGGCTATTCCTCTTTAGCTCACTGAACAGCCATCTGGATATCCGTTGACATACATTTATTGCATATAGACACTCCATCAAAAGTGGTGAAGTATTTAGCGTCCTTTCAGAGATAAATTGTCATATTCACAGCAAATAAATCAAGATATAGATCATCAGTTAATGACAAGCCATTCACTTACTCTGGTAGCCTTAAAGTCATTCAGTTAACATTTATGTTCTGTGTTCTTATTGGATTTAAGGTACTACTATCTGTGGGAAATTCTCTGAGTTACCACACTCACTCAGAATGACTAGAGCCCAGGCAAATATACGTTATATTTTTCCCCTACTTTTTTTCTATTTTTCTTATTTTAGTTTTTGAGTATATCGTAAATAATTTGATTGTGTTTCATTTACATGGTTTCATCTATATTTTTGGAAACACCTCACCACCATCATAAAAGAAGAGCTAATACTAATTGCATGTGCTAATTGCTTCACATGAACGATTTCATGGCAACTCTATGAAGAATGAGTATTACTATTATGAGTCCTGCTTTGTAAGTAGGCATGGAAGGGTTAATTGAAAAGCAAGGTTAATTGAACTACCCAAGGTCATATAGGTAGTAAATAGTGTAACCAGGCTTTGAACCCAAATTGTCTCACTTCAGAGCCTAGGCACTGGCTTTTTCTCCCCACACCCCCTTTCTGTATATAATGAGCTTACTATGTTCCAGCAACTCTTCTAATGCTCTGTATGAATTAACTCATTTGATCTGCATAATAACTGTTAAAGTAAGCACAAATATTATGTGTTCTGTGTAGATAAGAAAACTGAGGCATAGAGAGGTTAACATGCTCATATTAACACAGTAGGTATATGAACTGGGAGCCCAAGCATTTTAAGTTCAGAATCTGTGCTCTTAACCACTATGCTATATTCTCTTTGATCTTTGAAAAGTACTCACAACGAAAACATGTGGTTTCTAGTAAAGAAAATTTATCTAATGAAGATACTTGCAGAAATAGAATTTTTTTCAAAAATGTGTTTTCCACCTCTATTGCCAATACGTTTTTAATTGGCAATTTCCCAGAGGTAGCAAAATCTATGAACATTTGTGTATTATACAAATTCCACATATGTTTCAGGTTCATCACAGTTATTCGTGATTAATGTTTTTCTAGTCCTAACATTTACATCTGGCTTATTTACTCTAAACAGGAATCAAATAAAAAGAGGAGAGATATCTGGGGACTGATAATGGAATTAAGGTGTATGGCAACTTCAGTTTGGGGAAGGGTAAAGAAATCTCACTTAGAAACATAAAGATGAGTTTAAACACCCTGGGTTATTCACACCAAATGTCACATTCACAGTATGTGAAAACTGATGTAAACATGCCATCAATAGCAACAGAGTAATTCCAAACATAATGCTCATAATACTATGATTAATAATACTTCAAAATGCTAAGATCAGTAATGAAGTTATCATTCTAATGCAGTGGAGAGAAACATCATAGTTTTAACCAGTGTGACTATTTGATTAATGCTTGTTATCTCTTCCGTTCTCTAAGTTCCATATTATCAGGTACTGGGCCTGTTTTAAATCACTAGAGTATACCCAGTGTCACTATGTACTCGATGTTGAGTACAGAAAATGAGCTCGATAAGCATTGAAGGAGTGAATAAATAAATGCAGACATAATAGTGACTGAGTTTCAGCATACATCAACCTAAATTCAATCCTTTTGTTCCAGATACAAAGCCTATGGCACCAAGTTTAAGTCCGGCTCACTAGATAATGGGCAAAGGCCATTGCTATAACCCCTACCTTGGTGGTATGGTTGAGTCAGAATTAGGAAGACAACAGTGGCCAGAGGTGGTAGAGTCCAGGGACATTTGTCTCTGTTTACTCCCTGATTCAAAATAAAATAATCATTCCCCATCAGCAGCTTTGACCCTAGTGGATCACTCCTTCCTTCTTGACACAATTTCTTCACTTGGCTTCCAGGACCCCATACTTTCCTGGGTTTTTCCGTAGCCTCCTTTAGCTGATTCCTCCTCTTCTTCCCAACTTCTTGAATTTTCATTTTTTTAAAATAGTCTGTCTTTAGAAGAGCAGACTTTTAAAATTTTAATAAAGTCCAGTTTAGCAATTTTTTTTTTCTTTTAGAAGAATGCTTTTGATGTCTCATCTAAGAAATCTGCAGCTAATGCAAGAACACACATTTTCTTCAAAGTTGTCTTCAAGACGTTTTATAGTTTCAATTTTGCTTTTAGGTCTCTGATATATTTTGAGTTAACATTCTCGTATGGTGGGGGGAGATATGAATCAAAGTTCATTTTTTGGATATGGATGTCCATTTATTCCAGGATTATTTGTGGAAAAGATTATCCCTTCTTCACTACATTGCCTTTGGATCTTTGTCAAAAATCAGTTTTCTAAGAGAATGAAAAGACAGGCTAGCAACGCAGAGAAGACATGTGGAAGTTACATATTTGACAAGGAACTTGCACCAAAATAAAAAAGGAACTCACAAAATACTACAGTAAGAAAACAACCCAATTAAAGCCTGTGAAAAAACTACTAGACACCATCAAAGGGGATATTCAAAAGGCAGAGGAACATAGGAAAAGATATTCAACATCATTAGCCATTCAAGAAATGCAAATTAAAACCATCATGAGTTACCACTACACACATGTTAAAATGGCTAAAGTAAAAATTACAATATTAAATGCTGGTGAGCATGTGGGACAGCCCATAAATTGCTTGTGGGAATGTACTAAAGATAAGAATGTTGAGACAGTGACAAAATTGTCCTGCCTTGATTTCTTTTTTTTTTTTAATATATCTATCTATTTATTTATTTATTTATTGGCTGCATTGGGTCTTCGTTGGTGCACGCGGGCTTTCTCTAGTTGAGGTGAGTGAGGGCTGCTCTTGGTTGTGGTGTGCAGGCTTCTCATTGCGGTGGCTTCTCTTGTTGTAGAGCACGGGCTCTAGGTGCACGGGCTTCTGTAGTTGTGACACGAGGGCTCAGTAGTTGTGGCACAGGGGCTTAGTTGCTCCTCCGCATGTGGGATCTTCCCAGACCAGGGCTCAAACCCGTGCGCCCTGCATTGGCAGGTGGATTCTTAACCACTGTGCCACCAGGGAAGCCCTGCCTTTACTTCTTATGACAACAAATATATATCATTTTTCAAAACAACTTTAACTTTATATTATGTATCTGTCTTATTTGCAGTATTAGTTTAAAGAGATCATCTGTTTTAAATAGAAAGATATAGCATATATCAAGATCTATATAAAACACAAAGGCCGGGCTTCCCTGGTGGAGCAGTGGTTGAGAGTCTGCCTGCCAATGTAGGGGACCTGGGTTCGTGCCCCGGTCCGGGAAGATCCCACATGCCGTGGAGCGGCTGGGCCCGTGAGCCATGGCCGCTGAGCCTGCACGTCCGAAGCCTGTGCTCTGCAACGGGAGAGGCCACAACAGTGAGAGGCCCGCGTACAGCAAAAAAAAAAAAAAAGAAACCCACAAAAGCCATATTTTGGATGTGATGTAAAATATAATAATAATGTGAGAGGTATTTAGAAAAAATGAGATTGATGATTTTTTCCTTGGCCTTACTGGAATTATTTGAGGATAAATAGTTCTTTAGAACTAGCAGGACAAACAAGATGCTCCTCACTGCCAAGTCAGTGAACTTCTCAAGTTCAAAAGGAGTCTTCAGCTATTGCCTAGAGCCATTTCCTCATTTTTGATGACAGCAAATGAGTGGTTCATTTTCTCTTTTACAGTGTTATGCCCTTTAGCTAATTCTGAATAAAACTGCTGCGCTTGTTTGGTGAGAATTTTTTCAACATTCCTCTCTGAACATACCCACTGTTCATGACTAGACCACATAAGTTCAGAGCCTAAAGACAGCTTTCAAAACACAAACGCAAAATAAAATGAAAGTATAATGATGGGGGATCTCCATATTAATTTGCCATTGATCTGTCTTGAGTTATTTACACATCTGACCTTACCCTTCCAGTGCCAGCTCAGGCTGTGTAATGAGACACTTAAGACTAAGATTCTGAACAATTCACTCATACTTCACAGGCCAAAGGTTAACTCAAGGTTTAAAACTTTTACTTGAGACCTTACAGAATCACATCGTACTTTCCACAGGTCAAGACACCTGCTGGTGTGCTGTTTACCTCCTGGTAAACACTGCCTAATGTATGGCTAAAAAGGCGTATAGAACAGAAAATAGTCATAACAAATGTTCAACACTGTTAACGTAAATAGCCAACAATCACTCTTTTTCCTGACTACATGGATTTAGTGCGATTCTTGTTAAACAAAATATTTTTCAAACCTAAAGCTTTGCTACTTAAAATTCAGGCATAAAAATCTTTTCCTAGGACTGATTTATATCTAATATTTCTACCAATGTCTGTGTGTCAGCACCCAACCATGACTTCAGTTTATTGTCAACACACGGATAGACAAAGCTCGTGCATAGACCATATTTATTGAATTATTCCTATCCTACTCTCATTGTAATGCAAAATGCTTAGGGCTTAGAAAAACATACAAATCAATTATCCTAATCTGGAGCTTGCAGGAAGAATCTCAAATGAAATTTGAAGGTTTTATTTTATCTGAATATGAAATTGATAGCTGAGAAATAGGAGTTTATCAAGGGCATTCTTGGTTTGTTAATCATACAAACAGTGGGTACTCCAACATTTGTGGGATGGATAGAAGTCCATGAACAGAACAGAAAAGAAAGAAATGCCATAAATGCAAGGCAGAAGCCTACTTTGGAAAGGAAAAAATGGGGCAAGAGACAGCTTGTAGGTATTCACTGGAGACCTCTTTGCCAGTGTAGAACAGCATCCAGATGTGGTGGCCTTGGGAAGTCCAAGAATAAGCAGAAATTCCATAATGTAAAATTCATGGACTATAGACAGAGCTGCTGTTTTATTTTTTTTAAGTTTAACAAATTGCCTTTTTATTATCTTTTTAAATTTTTATTTTATACTGGAGCATAGTTGATTACCAATGTTTTGTTAGTTCCAGGTGTACAGCCAACTGATTCAGTTATACATAAACATGTATCTATTCTTTTTCAAATTCTTTCCCATTTAGGTTATTACAGAATGTTGAGCAGAATCCTATGTGCAATCCAGCAGGTCCTTGTTGGTTATCTATTTTAAATATAGCAGTGTGTACATGTCAGTCCCAAACTCCCATTGTATCCCTCCCCCCTCACCCTTCCCCCCTGTTCTCCCTAGTGGCTGCACCAATTTACATTCCCACCAACAGTGCAAGAGGGTTCCCTTTTCTCCACACCCTCTCCAGCATTTATCTGTAGATTTTTTGATGATCACCATTCTGACCGGTGTGAGGTGATATCTCGTTGTAGTTTTGATTTGTGATTCTCTAATAATCAGCGATGTTGAGCATCTTTTCATGTGCCTCTTGGCCATCTGTATGTCTTCTTTGGAGAAATGTCTATTTAGGTCTTTTGCCCATTTTTTGATTGGGTTGGGCAAGAATATACAATGGAGAAAAGACAGTCTGTTCAATAAGTGGTACTGGGAAAACTGGACAGCTACATTTAAAAGAATGAAATTAGAACACTCCCTAACACCATACACAAAAATAAACTCAAAATGGATTAAAGACCTAAACGTAAGGCCGGATACTATAAAAACTCTTGGGGGAAAACATAGGCAGAACACTCTTTGACATAAATCTCAGCAATATCTTTTTCTAGCCATTTCCTAGAGTAATGGAAATAAAAACAAAAATAAACAAGTGGGACCTAATTAACTCAAAAGCTTTTGCACAGCAAAGGACACCATAAACAAAATGAAAAGACAACCCACAGAATGGGAGAAAGTATTTGCAAACGATGCAACCAACAAGGGATTAGTCGCCAGAATTTACAAACAGCTCATGCGGCTCCGAATAAAAAAGAGCTGCTCTAGATATAAGGAATTCTTTATTCCCCAATTTTCACCACCAACAAAAACCAAAAAATACTTTTATCTATTCGTATATTTCTTTTTATTTTGAGGTAGTTTTCAATGGACTTATGCTCAAGATATCGTCTTTCCAGAAAGTTCTAAAAAGGCATTTAAAATTAACTTTAAAGTAGACACCCATTAAAAAATATTCTTATCATTCATGACTCAGATAATTTGTGTACTTGCAATATGCCATACTAAATGATAATATTTGTTATAAACAAAAATCACTAAAAAATAATTTTTCCTTTGAAGAGTTTTAATGTAAACACAATGCTTAAAAGACTATAATTTTATAGCATTTTATCTTAGTCCTCAGTTTCTTGAATTACTAATAGATGTCTTCTAAATCAGTTATTTCTACAGATGCCCAGCTATGTTTTTAAATGCCCGAATCTATAGTATGGCTCCCTAGCGTAACTGTAGTCCAATAACTATAATCCAACAGAAATATAAAGTCAACAAGATAATATATGGAATGTGTCTGCCACATAAATATTTGTTTTAGCGTCTGTATTTTTTTTTTTTTTTCCCGGTACGCGGGCCTCTCACTGTTGTGGCCTCTCCCGTTGCGGAGCACAGGCTCCGGACGCGCGGGCTCAGCGGCCATGGCTCACGGGCCCAGGCGCTCCACGGCATGTGGGATCTTCCCGGACCGGGGCACGAACCCGTGTCCCCTGAATCGGCAGGCGGACTCTCAACCACTGCGCCACCGGAGAAGCCCTTAGCTTCTGTTTTTAAAAGGAGAAAGAGTTTTATTTCTTTCCCCAGGAGCAGTACACATTTGGAATAATTTTCTATAGTTAGAAGGCTGTGCAAGAAATGTTTTTTTTTTTTTCTTAAAAGACAATCATTCAGGTGTTTTCACACTGTCAAAGATGCAGTGAGTTAGGATGTGCTGATCTCTTTGCTCACGAGGGCAGTTTTAGAACATGAAGCTCCAATAAATGGAAGGCTTAGCTCTCTTTTTTTTTTTTTTTTTTGTTGTTGTTTTTTTTTTTTTTTTTTTTGCGGTATGCGGGCCTCTCACCGTTGTGACCCCTCCCGCTGTGGAGCACAGGCTCCGGACGCGCAGGCTCAGCGGCCATGGCTCACGGGCCCAGCCGCTCCACGGCATGTGGGATCTTCCCGGACCAGGGCACGAACCCGTGTCCCCTGCATCGGCAGGCGGACTCTCAACCACTGCGCCACCAGGGAAGCCCAGGCTTAGCTCTCTTAACAGAAGCTGGCTTTCCTTATGTGAGCTGACCCCCATCACAAAGATACTGTGTTCCTATTGGTTAGATCAATTTCATGGATTTTTCTGCCCTTGGAATGACCCATAGCTGTAAATATAACCACGAAGATGATATGTCTTCATGGTATGATACGATATGATAGCACAATAAAGACATTTACTCCAGTGTTTTCTCATAGCAATGGGAATGTTTACTCTATGTATCTTAGTGGAACAACTTATCTCTGACTATCCAGATAAGATTTTTAAAATTTCTTAATTGTGGGAAATAGACATAACAGAAAATTTGCCATTTTGACCATTTTTAAGTGCGCAGCTAAGTGGCATTAAATATATTCATATTATTGTACAACCAGCACCATCACGCATCTCCAGAAATTTTCCGCCTTCCCAAACTGAAACTCTGTACCCATTAATCAGTAACTTCCTTTTCCCTTTCCTCCCAGTCCCTGGAAACCACAACTCAACTTTCTGTCGCTGTAATTTGACTACTCTACTTACCTCATGTAAGTGAAATAAGGCGGTATTTGTCCTTTTGTGACTGGCTTTTAAAATTTATTATAACATCCTCCAGGTTCAACCATCTTAGGGTCATATGTCAAAATTTCCTTCTTTTTAAGGCTGAATAATAGTCCATTATATGTATATGCCACAGATAAGAACTTTTAATGTGCATATTATAACACAAGGTGTGTGGACATATTATCTAAAAGCATTGAAAACTGAAAGTTGAATTGCATGAAACAATTTGGAGGTGTCGAATCCTAAAAATATAGACTAAATTAGTAGTTTCTAACAGATAAATACTTTCTCTGGCTCTATCATGAACCAGTTAGTGTTGGGAGAGACAGGATGATAATGAGTTTAAATTGTATAAATATATGATCATTCAGATAAGTTCAGTCATTCTTTTAAAATGCTATAATAGTTTTGAAACGAGAAAGAGAGCACATGTTTGCACAACATTGTGAATGCACTAAGTATCACTAAATGGTACACTTTAAAATGGTTAATTATCTAGGAATTTTACTTCAATGAAGAAAAATGCTATAATGATAGAAATTTTCTTTAAATTTGTACTGGAAATTGTATTTTTACTACAAATATCACATGTGTTGGTAAACAGTTTTGAAACATTTGTATTTCAGTTTAAAGGATTAATTTAATACTACAGTTAATTATTATTCATAAATGCAACGGAGCAGGAAATAAGCTTTGTGGAAATTCCATTGCACATATGGTTCTCTCTGCTCAGAATAGTTCCCAAGGTCTGCCCATCCTCACAGCCCAGCTCATTGACCATCTTCTTATAGGAGCTATTCCCATTACCTAATAATAAAAGTTTCTCTTTTTTGCACCTGTCAGAGCACTGAGGTTCTGCCTAGTTGTAATTGTCTGTTCCCCCTGCTAAACGGAAAGTTCCTTGAGGACAAGGTCGTACTTTCTTCCTCATCAGTCATATAGTACATTCTCTGTCAGTCCTGGTTGTGTTGCAATTTACCGATTTGAATTCGTTAAAATTGATTTTTCTTGCTCACTGGACTTGGCAAACCATTGTTTCATTGTAATTTTTCCTCAAATGCTCCATCCATTTGGAATTAAGAACGTGGACACAGAAAATTAAAATTGAACCTGGCTACTACATGAGGTCATATAAAATTGAGTGGCTGGACAAATATTTCTTTATTTGTCCATTATCTTTCTTTAATAAGCATGCATTTCTTATTGCTTTACTTTGAAATTAGTCACTGGCCATTTGTTTCTTATTTTAAAGCAAAAATATTTTCTTAACTTCTCTTGTATGTATCTTTAGTCTACTCATCATAACCAAAGCAGCTGAATTTTCTAGTAAATATCTATGGTATATACAGCACTGAGCAATATCCTGTTGATGAGAGTCACTGTTCTTGAGTTATGGTCCATATATGCTTAATATAGCTCAACCATACACACATGAACTCATTTAAGGAAAGTGACAGAATCGGTATCCAAGGCACAATTATAGACAATAGAATAAATTGATCATAACAAAATTATTTAAAAAATAGTTTCTTCCATGTAGTATATAAAATTATTTCCTGTGAAACAAAACATCAAACAGAATGAATCAGTATGTGATGCCAAAAACTGAGCCTTGAGAAGTGGCTAAGTTTAAAGATCTGCAGATCCTGCACAGACAGGGAGAGAAAGAGGACGCCAGTGCCATGAGAGCTAAGGAAAGAGATTGTTATTTGGAAAACAGGCAAAGGTAATAAGGGTCTCCAGGAAAAGATTATAAAGCTCTGAAGAAGTAAATAATGACAAAGTGCATGTAATGGAGTTGCATCCATTTAAATTAATGCATCCTCATTTAAATTTGAAAAGAAAATAGAGCCTCTTCCTATCTCTGTAACGATCAGATCTTCCTCGTGATATGCATCTACAAGGTAAGAAGAAAAATCTAAAGTTTCGTCCATCCAAAACCTAAATCCACTATAATATTAATCTCTGGTAAAATGAGCAGTATCTTAGAGGCCGTCTTCTTTGCCCTTGTCCAAAATGGTTTTTACAGTTTGGAGTGTGCGGTTTATTTGACATTGTAGAGGCAATGGAAGGAGCAGCCTCTGTAATCTCTTTGGCCTCTGTTGTGAAGCGGCTGACTGGTCCGCTGGCTGAGCCAAGTGGCAGCGGAAGGGCTCCTTGAGCATATGATCCGTGTCTAGGCATCTGCTGGGGAACTTATGGTCTGGACACCCTGGACTTGGTTAGGGCACAGTCATCTTCCTGCTGACTCAGTCCCACCATAAGCTTCACAGGTACTTGACTACACAGGTGCTGAGCCTTGACTTCTGAGCTCCCTGGAAGAGCCCCCCAGCCTCTCAGCTTCCACCTATCCCCCTCAGGGCACACAGGCCCTTGTGGGTCTTATCTGGGACACACAGGAAGCAATGTAGAAGGAAACCAAACCTGGGTCTTCTCTCTGCCTAATCACTCTCCACCACCAAGTGTTTGTTTATCTGCTGTTTGGGGTCCAGATTGATACGGAGCCTTTGAGGGCAACTTGTCCCGTGTCACACACCTTCTCCTTTAGAACTTTAGCCTGGAAAGGGGAGATCTAGCTGTAAATATCTCTCTGGCTTCTACCTGCCCCTCCCTTTCTCTTCCTATCAACCCCTCGGGACCAAAAGGGTAAGATTTTCCCTCTTCCTCTTTCTTTTTGACTAGAAACTTTTTTTTTTTTTTTTTAGTGATCAACCTTGCTAGGCCAGCTTCTAGACACTTTTTAAAAAGGAGAAATGAAAGAATTTAGAACATTTTCTCAAAGTCTGGCTTTCAAGACTCTTGTCTGTCTGCATATTGCCTTTGGGCAATTTCTTTTTTTTTTTTTCTTCCTTTCTGCTGCAACTCTCCTAATCTCCGTTAAATTCCCAAGACTGTCTAAGGAAACAGCTTTCCACAAGGAAGTGAAAAAACATAAGCACATTACATCTCTCAAAATATTATATCCATTATGTCTCATCTCATATAATGCTATTCTTTGTCTAATAAGAAAATATCTAGATTATATTTCCATGCTCTAGGAAATTCTTTTAAAGAATGCTAAATTTTGTTTGACTTCTAACATTTTAATGCCTTTTTTTTTTTAAAAAAAGACAATTTTTAGAGCAATTTTAGGTTTACAAAAAATTGAGAGGGAGGTACAGAGATTGCCCATGTCTCCGGCCCCTACACATGCACAGTCCCCCCCATTATCAGCATCACTTACCAGAGTGGTATTTTTTTTTTTTTTTACCAAGGATGAACCTACATTGACACATCATAATCACCCAGAGTTCATAGTCTATATTAGGATTCACTCTTGGTGTCGTACATTCTATGGATTTGAACAAATGTGTAAGTGACATATGTCATCATGATAATATCACAGTATTTTCACTGCTCTAGAATGCCCTTTTGCTTATTTTATCCATATTTGTATTCTTGCTGGGTAACAAATGTTACATTCTCTAGTCTTCTAATCTTCTAAAAACACAGTGTTTACTTATTAAGTTGTTCATATTAATTTCCGCGTCTTAAAGGTAAAATCTAATTGTATTTGTAGAAGTTTTGAACCGAATGTGTTAGCATTTAAACGCCCCATTTGAGTTCCATTATGTTTGTTTATTTTCTTTATGGCACTTCAGTTCACAGTGGTGATTTTAATCCAAAATATTTGCCTTTCAAGATGCACGTTCTACTATTTACAATCCACACTACACCTCTTCATAGAACACTGTTTGATGGTACCTACAAACTTAAGATGGCTTTTATTTTCGTTGGTGTTTGATTACATTAACCTATTGAGTTTTTGAGTGTGGGAGAACATCCCTGAAGGTTTATAGTGGTTCATTTTTTCTGAACTCATTTTGGTAGAGTTGGTGGTTCTACTCTAGTTGTTTTTAAACTCTTGGATTAAATTATAGATATATTTTTGGCAAAGGAAAAAATTTAAATTTGAGGTTATCCCCTGCAAGCTTCAGAGTAAGTGAACCAAAAATTTAACTGTGTGATTTAATCATTTTAAAAGTGGTAGACCCAGTTTTGACTATAAGTACAGTCATATCAGTGGGAAAGGACGTTTGAACTAGGAGGTATAGACAAAAACTCATTTTAATTTCTGGGTATCTTCCTTAACTGTTTTATCAGATTACCATGTAGAGCAACTTGCCATTCTGTGGTTACTCACTTCTAAGATTGTAAATGTCGAGAAATGCCAGACTATCACCTTGGACTCCAAAGTGAGATTGTTTTGTGTATATGTGGTTTCGTACCCAAGTGAGTCATTCTGCCAAGAACCTTGAGAATATGTCTCGTCTAGACATTTCAATCTTAATGACTGATACACCAACCCTGGCATAAGATTAGGTATCATTAGAAAGAGGATGTAGGTGTAAAATGGTTCTATGCAAATACAAATATTATATTCTTAAACCCACAAAATCTTGAGTAGTCATTTCCTCTGCTAAACCTTTCCATTCCCACCATTTTTATTATCATTTTTGTCAACAACTGCTCCTCAGTAAACCTCATATCTTTAAAATAATCTCTGCCTGTCCTATTTATATTTCTAGCATGTACTGCGATGCCTGCCTTAGTTGCTTCAGTGAAAATCTGTTGAATAAATACTGACCTCAAGGGACTTACAGAAAAGCCATAGTATTTGCACCTCTGATATTTTTATCTAACTCTTCTTTTCTTCAGTCTTTTCCTTAAGTATTTCTGATAGCTTCGAGGAGTTTGTCACTGGTATTCACAATGTTATCCTATTTTATCAAGCAGCAGATATTAGGAGAGCTATGAATAATCATATGAATGTTACTTTTATCAGATTTTTTTGTTTTATAAGAAAATCAGTGTATGTTAATGTAAGATATTCCTTAATTCTGAGGGAGTATTTTTGGGAATAGCAGTCAGTTTAGCATGAATAAACCTGTTAGTGATGGTCATAGCGATTAAAATGGAAGTTTGGAAAACTGAATGTTAATTTTACCCAGTGCTACTCCTGTGGGCCCCCATCTTTAGAAAGTTTTAAGTTTGGAATCAAGTGGTAAAATACATTATGAATCCAAAACACTTTTCATGAAATATTTTGATGAGCATGATATAGAAGGTTGTATACTAAAGGCATAGCCTGCGTATATTTTCTCTTTAGTGAGTAAAGGGCTAATTCTTCACAGGTTGAGAACACAAAATTCTTTTAGAATCACCAAGGGTAGCATCCTTTAGAAGGGTAGATCTGATGGGAAGCTGCTATTTGCCTGGGGGAGGAGAAGACCTTTTGGGTTTTGAGAATTGAAAAGAAAAATTGCCTAGTGTTGTGGCTGGACCAAAATTAGGGCTGCTCTTCAGCTGATATGCCCATATCAGTTGTTAACTTATAAATATTTCAATACAGTTGGTACACTGCTGCCTGCCTGCTTTATTCTCCCTGTTCCTTTTCCTGGAAACAGTAGACCTTGCAATCAAGCCACTAACTGGCACGTGCCCAGGGATCTTCTCGATCCTTCTCCAGTGCTAGGGCTTCTTTCGGTTCTGATTTATCCCATATAGCATCCCCTCCTGGAAAGGTTTCATTTAGGCCTGCCAAGCATGATGTACAATCCCCTTTTTGGTAAACCTGAATGAGTGTCCAGGCCAGCGCCCAAGATGATGGGCAGAGCAGAGGACCCAGCCCCGGCCACGAGGCCAAGGTCCACACCGGAGGTATAGCTTCACTCTTCACAACTCTAGTGCTCCACTAGAGGGATGCCACCGCTCCCCAGATACTCAGACATAACTCCGTCATGTTTTGGAGCTACCTGCCCCTAGAAAGCAGCACCTTGTGTCCATGGCAACGGACCACCACATGCAAATCCCCACCACTTAAGTGCTACACTTTACACCCATGAACAGCAGGGGGTAGAAAGATCTTCAACCTAAATGGTTGAGGTAACTTTGGGAAACATTTCACCATGGGTAATGTTGGGGAGGGATCTGCCCCACCCAAGAGGAAGTAGTACCCATAACTTGGCCCACTATGTGCTAAGACCTGTGTTTATTCTCCCACCAGAGCATCTCTTTAGCAGACAGGATATCGAGACAGAAACAAGCTAGTCCGGACTACCCCACGAAACAGACAAAAGCACCAGAAACTGGGGACAATTAAGGCACATTGTTTCTTCCTGAACTATACATAAATAAAATACTGAAAATTAAATAAATATTCTCTCACTTGGGAAAAACTTTTTTTCTCCTCTTTTCTTTACTATTTTATCAACTTCACAATGGTCCCAAGACCCTTAGCTCTCCTTGTCTTTAGCCAACCATAGCAGACAGAACGATGGCCTCCCAAAGATGCCCATGTCCTAATTACTGGAGTCTGTGAGTACATTATTATGTTACAGGGCAGAAGGGAGTTAAGGTTGCAGATGGAATTAAGGTTTCTTGTCAGCTGACTTTAAGATAGGAGGATTATTTTGGATTATTTGAGCGGGCCTATCTAATCATAGTCCTTAGCAGACAACCTTTCCTGCCTGTGGTCAGAGAGATATGATGATAGAAGAAAGGCCAGGAAGATGCTACTTAAAAAGGATTTGCCCTGCCATTGCTGGCTTTAATGATGGAGGAAGGTGGGTGTGGGGCATGAACCAAAGAATGTGAGCACCTCTAGAATTTGGAAAAGGCAAGGAAATAGATCCTTGCCTAGAGCCTCTGGAAAGGAATGCAGCCCTGCTGACACCTTCAGCCCAGTGAAAAACCCGTGCTGGACTTATACCCTATAGCAGGGGGCCCCAACCCCCGGGCCCTGGACCGCTACCAGTCCAATCCAATAGGAACTGGGCCGCACAGCAGGAGGTGAGCAGTGGGCGGGCGAGCAAGCCAAGCTTCATCTGCCGCTCCCCATTGCTCTCATTACTGTCTGAACCATCACCCCCATCGGTCGCATGACCCCCTGAACCATTGTCCCCCACCTTCCCCCGTCCATGGAAAAATTGTCTTTCATCAAACCGGTCACTGGTGCCAAAAAGTTTGGGGACCACTGCCCTATAGAGCTATAAGATAATAAATTTGTATCGTATAAGCCATTAAGGTCGTGGTGATTTGATACAACAGCAGTAGAAAACTAGTACTCCATCCCTTCCTCTCCCCCAAAAGAAAACTCAATTAAAAAGTTTATGATAATGACACAATTCTGAAATCACATTCTCTGGAGCCAAGAAAGCAGAAAACTCCCCCTCAATTCCCTTTCAGTTCGACAGACGTTTGCTTAGTTGTTTGTCTCAGTCTGGGCTTTCTGACAACATTTTCTGAAGTTACTGAGAAAACTGTCAGGGTGAGGCATGCCTTGACACACAACAGAAACATATTAGGCCCTTTGATGCTCTACAAGTCATACATACGTTGACAGCCAAACATCTTGGAAGAGAAATTCACATCTAGTTCCTAGTCTCAGCATCTATCAGTTTGGACTTGCTTCATCACTAGTGAAGCTCATCTGAGGCCCTCCTAGAAGCCAGGGGGAGCTGTATCTGTGGGAGAGTCTGGACTTGATGGATATCTGAGTGTGGCTATGGGTAGAAGAAACAATTGTAAATTACGTATTTTTCTCTCCCATCCTCTCTGATCCTTCTTGTTCAACATTATAGGCTAGTCTCAGGTGTAGAGAATCAGAAAAGGGCCTGGTCTAGCCATGTTGGCAGAAAGCCAAAGTATTACCCAAGACCACAGATGGTAGCTGTGATGGTCACTGGCTGAGAGCAGACACTGTGGGAGAAGGCAGGATGGGAGAAGGTAAAGGATCTGTTGATTAGTGCATATAAATGCATCCTTAGGCATCAGAGGGTTACTTGGGAGTGGAGTATCAGGGTTGGGGGGCTAAATTCCTACATTCAACCAATGGAGGTTTAAGCAATTCTAATTCAAGTACTTAAGGGAAATCAAAATATATTTTGTGGTCCACAATCTAGTAAGGTGTAAATATTGGTTACAGTGTGGGATTATGTCTAGTGCAACATACATCCTTATTACAGACCCTAGAATGGAACTGAATTATATTTGGGATGTTATACTGGGATGGATAGAGGACATCATATGGGTGTGATATCACCGAAATAGGATTTCTGCTTTGAAGGAACCAGCAAACTGTGATGAGACGGAAATTCAAGAAATTAAACCAACAAGCTGATTTCATATCCTGACCCGGTATGGAGAGGGATTAGGAAGAATGTCAGGGAAAAAAAAAAAAAAAAGAAATGCAGTCTTACTAAAGCTTGCTGAACAAGTTAATTACTTGAAATCATCAGGTAGATTCTAGTAACAGGAAGTGATCTTTAAGTCCCCTACCTTGTACAGTATGTTTTTTGAAAGAGTGAATACTTTTTTTCAGAGAAGGGTACTATGACATATGCCGTGAATCTAGGCCTGGTAACATTCCCATAAATCCAAAACTGGATTAACAGGAACCTCCTGTAAGAGAAACCGCATCCATTTGCTTCCTTTCCAATCCCACTCCCTCTGTGCTGGCGATGGCTCTCCTTGTCCCCCTCTTGGATCAAGTAGCAAGAGCTATACCCTGGCTTCCACTGTTTTGCTCATCTCACTAGCCTATGGCCATCAGGCTCTTTTCCTAAAAATCAGATCTGACCTTGTCTTTCCCCTGTTCAAAATCCTTCAATTAGCTCCTAATCTGTAAATACTATCACCTAACCTCTTATGGTTGAGATTTAAACTCCCTTAATAAATACTTCTTGCCTTGCTTTCTAGCATTATCTCCTGCAATAATACCCCTCTCCCCATGTCACCCCCAATATGTCTATTTTAACTGCAAGTGTCCAAACATGTCTTGCATCCTGCTGCTTCCATATGGAGGAGAAAGAGCTTGATGTTTTCAATGGGAAGATTCAGGTTTTAGTCCATCATTTACTAACTTTGACTTGGAGCAACTCACTTTCTCTCTCTTTTTCTTGATTTCATCATCTGAAAAGTAGGAAACTAAGATGCACACTTACCCTACAGGGCAGCTGTCAGGGTCAAATGAGAACGATGGTGAAAGAATATTTTACACTGTAAATTATCTGGATGAAAGCTATTATAAATGTGGTCATTCTCCTCCCCTATTAGATACCTAACTCCTGTAGGTAACTACCCCGACTTGATTTTGCTCTCTCCAAAATCTCACATAACAGGCTTCCAACAAATGTGTGACAAATTGAATGGAAACATTCCATATTGTATGAAGCATTCCAATATTTACAATATGCATCATTAAAAGTTTGTACAACATAGGGTTACGGAGGACAGTAGAATTGTCACACTCTTCCAAGTAAATCTGAAAGTTGGAAGGCTACAAATGAGAAATCTATTTCAATACTGTACATTCTGTTTTCAAAACTTAATTAAGGCAAAGAAATTAACATTGTGATGGTAAGTTTTATTATTACTGCTTTTCTGATACTACAACTGATAATACTATTTATAAGAATCCTAGAAGCTACATAATAGGTAAAATATGTAAAAAGTCAATGCATTTTTTTTTTAAACCAAAGAGGGCAAAATGGAGGAAAATGGAGAGAAGGAGGAAGAGAAAAAGAAGATGGATAGAAGCTTCCTCTGTTCATTCTTTGCATTTTGAGTTATGGAGACCCTTCCTTTCCTTACAGGTGACGTCTGAGAAAATAAAGGATCAGAGAACATAGATTTTGAAAGTTAAAAGTTTTCTTACAGTTCATCAACTCCAAACTTCTTACTTTACAGAAAGAAATTGAGATGTAAAGATGATACAGGAAAGCCGTAAATATGATTTTAAACCAGTGATTTAAAATCTGATAATGACAGATGAACTTTTTGCTAGAGGAGTTGACAGTTATCTTCAAGTATATCTTCCTTCTAGAAAAGCAGACACTGCTGCTTCTGTTTCTTATAATGGTATCTTTATTTCCTAGGGAGTCTCTCCAATGTGACGGGAAGTGGTTTTCCTAAAGCCATGAATAATAGCCTCTATCCCTTGTCAGGCGCTGCAAGTAGAATGCATGGAACAATACCCCTGTGCCCTCGCAGAGTTAATGAGTCTCCCAGGGCTACTAATTTACCAGGAGGGGGTAGCTTAGAATTCGGGGAGATTCTTCTTTATTTTATCAGTGCCCTTTTATTTTGTTAACCTAATGCCCCTAACATTTCCCTTCATTATACTTCTTTCCTTCCTTTTATACCAAAGTCCTTACATGAAAAGTGTATGCTTACCACCTCCCTTTACTTCACCTCTCACCCCTTAATTTGCTTTTTGGCTGCTTTCCATAAACCAATATTCTCTGTATCAGGAACTTCTCGACACATTCAGATGTCTCTTCTTAATCTTCTCCTTCTTGAATGCTTTGTCATATTAAACAAGTTTGACTACTGCCCTTCCTGAAACTCTTTCATCACTTGAATTCTAGAATCCTAAACAAGAAACTTCCTGACCGCCCCTGACCACCCCTCCAATTACACTTCATCCTCCTGTGTGTGTTCTGTGGCTATTGCTAAGGCTCACAGGTTTTCTTACTCTTATCTCTCAACAGATTTACCTATGTTGATGGCCTCAGTGATCACATCCATGTTGGTGATCCCCAAACCTTGGTCTCTAGTCCGGATCTCAAATGAGCTTTCTAATCTTGTAATCCCAGCTGCTCTTCTTTAGATCTCTTACCATATCCCAACTTAACATCTCTTAAAACTAAACTCATCATCCCACTGACTAAATTGTGCCCCTTTCCAAAACACCTTTAAAATTATTTTTAAAAATACAAATTTCTAATTTTTTACATTTCAAACATATATTTTTGTTCCTACTTTAAAAACATACTTGAAGAATGACTTTTTTTTTTGATTATTTATTCTGTGTTTTCATAGTGAATGCCTTCATTTCTATGCCTGCTGTCATCACCTGAATCCATCCATCTCTTCACCTACCATCATCCCCCATTTAATCGTCTTCCAGACAGATTTACTTATAAATGGTCTGTACAAGAAACTTCCATGCCAGTTTTCAGTGGATTAAGTTGATTAAGTAGTCCTGAGTACATTAAGCATTTCCACTCAGTAGAACTAATCCTCACCTGCCTTTAACCTGGCTTCTCTAAATCAATCACCATGTGCCCGCCTGTCTTCTCTGTTACAGGAGGGTAGGATCAGTCCAACAGCAACCAATCTATCTTTTGTTTGTTCTTATTTGGGTTGGGAGTAACTCCATGAGGAATTAAGAAGGTGGAGAAAAATATCCTCCCACAATAACGGTTTATCTAATAATGTCCTACGCCAAGGTCATCCTTACTCCTAAGAGCTATTGATTCATGATCTCTAGTTGTCATTTCTAGATTTTGCCAAAAAGTTACTGCCCTTCACGCAGCTCAGCTTCCAGCAACAGAGCACTTGGCTGCTTTACTTAGAAAGGCTAGCTTCTGTGCCAAACATATGTGTCACTCTGTGGTCTTTATAGCTGCAATCTGTTTTAAAAGTCAAGTATGGGTAATCATGTCAGGGAATAGGCATCTATATTGTAACCCTTGAAGAACGTTAGTAATCAATTATTTTTCTCTATAATTTTTAAGTCGTGTTGTTTCATGGGTTTATTCATTCTTCAAGTTGTAGATTCATTCATTTGACAAATACTGTCGAGCTTCTGATACTGGATAGCAAGTACTTTGGTTCTGAGAATAAAATGTTAAATATGATAGACACAGACTCTGCCTTCATAGAGTGGAGAAAACAAATACTAAACAAGCAATTACAAGGAAGCATGAGGAGTATCATGATAAGGGAAATACCGAGTTCTGTGGAAGCATATGGTATTAATATTACCATCTCAGTTCCACTACCTGCTGGCAGTGAGGTCTCAATTAAGTTGCTTAACCTCTTGAAGGCTCATTTCCTCATATGTAAAATTGTGGCCAATAAAAATACCTGCTTTGCAGATTAGTTATGAGGTTAAATTTTAAGAAAACACTTACTACAGTGTTTGGCACTTAGTAAGCACCCAATAAATGTTAACTGCAATAGTAAGATAACATTAATTTTACGTTATAACACCATTTTACTGTGTTCATTTATATTCTTAAATTTTAAATTTTTTTAAAGTCTTTTCTTCTTAATTCTCAGCATTCAAGTTTTTAATAAATTAACATATCAGTGTATTCCTCAACATGCCTACTTTTGTTTCCTGGCAAAACCATGTACGCTGTGGATTGTACTGTTAGACTGAAAGAGAATAGTGCATTTCTAATGCTAACATGAGGAACAATGCTAAAATAAATGCCTAACTTCTGGCATTCTTGCTTTTTTTTCTTACTTTTCCCATGAAAGGTCTACATATTATCTAAACGTCCTGCTCATCTTGTAAACCTTGAGCCTCTTAATATGGTGTCTGGCAAACGTTAGGTTCTCAACAAAAATAATTGTTGAACATTTGTTAAGGCTGAAGAGATTTACTTTTTAAGTTCTTTTTTTCCCCATCCTTCAAATAAGTACCTACTGCAAAGTTACAGATCTATTTAAAGAGAATTGGAAGGTTCCAGAGTTCGTTGTCACATAGATGAATTTTCAGGTTGGCATTTATCTGATCTAACATTGAGTAGCGCCCTTTACAAACCTAGCTTTGGGACAAGACATTGCCAGTTTCCCGAGCTCAGGCTTTGTAGACACAGTTATTGCCAATTGTTGTAATGTTGATATGAAAAAGGCAGCTACTGGATTTAGCAGTTGTTCCAGTAAATCATTCTACAGCTGGCTGAGAGTCGCAATCCATAGTCTTAAATAGATATATCTGTCATTAGTTTTATTAGCTTCAGTTTTATGTGTCATCTGTTGGTTTGGGGTCTAGAAACTAGTGTGGGCAAATGTTTTTCTCAAAATGCATTTTTTAAAAAAATGCACCGATTCATTTTTGCTCCACAAACTCAGAATTCACAAGCAATTTTGTATTTTACCTATATAATCTTTCACATTACTGAATGTTCATTTTAGATCCCAGAGTCCAGCTGAGGCTATCTGAGATGGATAGAGGTCCGTTTGTCCTGTGTCATTCCCTAGTTGCCTCTAACAACTAGGGAAAGCCTCTAACTGTTGGAGAAACTGTAACTGAGAGTCTATTTTCATCAAATTGAGAGAACAAACGATTGACTGATTAATGTATATACAATCAACTTAATGAATTTGAGGTTGTTTCCACTCTAAGCCCAGATATGCTAACTTGAAATAATTACAGAAAACAAAGAGGAAGAGGAGAAATGCTACATTAAGAAATCCCGGACAGGAAAATGTATAAGACAAGACACAAACCTTAGTTCTGAGCTTCCTACTTCACAAGGGAAAAAGAGAAACATGATTACTTCATTCTCATTGTTTGGAACAATGACCCTCAAACTGGCCCTCCCTAAGGAAGGTTAAAGACCAACAGCCAGGACCAGGGCCTCTTAACCCTGAGCCAGCAAGAACAGCTCCAGTCACCTGCTCTCCATTTTGGGAAAAGGCACAGGCTTTAGATACACCACAGTCTACATGACTTTATTTTCTTTTGTAACTTGATAAATGACTCATCTAATTTGAGGAATTCAAGAGAAGAATTTTTTTTTCCTGGTACAGAGTTATAGGAGTAATTTTCCAGCTATGGAATATTAAAAAATCTATACCAGTCTTTCATAAAAACACAGAGGCATATACAGTAACTTATGTTTATTTCTAGAAGTGTTTCTCAGTAAAAAATCCATGGCATAACATTGAAGTGTGGTCCTGTAAAACAATTCCAAAGAGCCTTTATTTTTGTATTATAATAACCTCCTAACTGGTCTTGTCTTTTCCTATTCATTTCCAAAATGCTACCAGTAATTTTTCCAAATATAATTTGTACAATATCATGGAATTCATTAATAACTACTTAGTGAAAATCTATGGACCTGTGAACCTAAAACTGCTCGAAAAAAAAATAGTCTTATTTTAAAAAATGAAACCCGTGGACCTCATAGACACAAAAAGAAGCTTTGCCATAGTTTGTAAGGCCCTTTATACTCTGCTCCCAGACTATTTTTCCAGTTTCATTTGACAATGATTTCCCCAGGATAAGTACAGTTGTTTTGGGTTTTTTTTTTACATCTTTATTGGAGTATAATTGCTTTACAATGGTGTGTTAGCTTCTGCTCTACAACAAAGTGAATCAGTCATACACATACATACGTTCCCATCAGTTGTTTTTTTTTTTTTTTTTTGAAGCCAGACTGCCCCTTCTAGACCAAGAGCTCCAAACAAACATCACAAATTAATCACAGCAGACTTTCACATGAACAAGGTTATAGCTTCAGATTTTTCATTAATCAACTATTGCTTCCAGTACCTACCTACAAACTCACGGGAATTTGTTCATAAGATGCAGAATATTTGGCAGCCCATTTATGCCCTCTCCCACTTTTTATACCACAACATTGAACCTCTTGTAATTTGAGGAACACACCGTGCTCATTTATGCCACCCTGACTTTGAACATGCTGTTCCCCTTACCTGGAATTCTCTTCCCCTTTCATGTCTTTCATGTAAATTCATATTTCATCTTTCAGATGTTTTCTCAGGTGTCACTTTTTCTTTGTGATTTCCATGATACCACGCCATCCCCATAACCCCAAGGAAGCTAAAGTTGTTCTCCTCTGTGAATTATAATTATCTGTATGTTGACTCCTCAACTAGATTAAGAGTGAGCTTTTGAAAACAGGAGATGTGCCATATTCATCTTTGTCTTCTTGACACTTAACATATTTCCTAGGACACAGGAGGTTCTTAATAAAGACTGGACAATTATTGAAATCCACAAGAAAACACATATCTGTCTCTAGTGTATCCCTTCACCCTCACCACAGCTTCCTTGACTAATTCATTTTAGTTGTGTATAAAGGGCAGAACAAAAGTCAGGTCCAGGCTCAGTCTTTACTACCAGTTAAAATAAGATGTAAAGTGTCCACAGTGGATTAAACTGGTTAATTACTAAAGCATTCTGGCCTAAAGAAATGAGGAGAATCCAATTAATCTATAAGAATATCCTCACTTCATCAATAGGAACTAGTTAGAAATACAGCTTTAAGGACCTTCTAACCTTTCTTTTCATTTCTTTTAAAAAGAGATAAGGAGATTAGGCTGTAAAACATGGAAAACAGATTTAAATTAGGCAGAAAGAAAGAAACATGCCTTTCCAAAAGATTTTTCTATCACGAAGTGTACATAAACCACTAGGTCTAAGTAGGATTTTCTCATAAACTTGAGAAGTAGAAAACATTCTCTGCACATGCTAAGGGCTTGCCATTCTAATGATGATGAGAAACATGCATTTGAAAAACAACATAGGAACAATATACTTTGCCTGATGTCTCCTCTTTGTATTTGACTAGCAGTGTAGTCGGAGGAGGTCCATGAAATGTTGACCATGAAGTTGTCAACACTGCAAGAGGATTTCCTTTGCCCAATTTAAGGTGGCCAGGTATTTGATCTGAACTTGGTTATATCGATAAATAAGGATCTCTATCCAAATGCTGAACAATTGTTCTGATTTCCTATTTCCACATCACCAGCAGAGATTCTAGGTTCTTAAATAGTCACCACAGGTACAACTAAATTAATATATATCCCAGTATGGACTTTCTTTCCTTACCTACTCTTTCAAAGTCTCATCTTTTTATTCTTCATTATTTCCTTACTTCTTAAACCAGGGGTCCTTGGGACAAGTTTCTGGTGTCCCTAAATCCCTAAAACTGCATACAAAACATTCTACAAATGTTCATATTCTCCTTGGAAAAGGGTGCAGAGTTTTGACAAATTTTTCAAAGGTTGTATGCTCCTAAACCATGAAAAACTGCTCCATGGAAAGTTGCTTTCCTCTCAGTACTCCCTCCTGAGCAACCTTCACTTTTTATTTCCTGCTCTCTCTGTTGAAGCTTTACAACTGTCAGAGCTTCATTTCATATTTCTATTTGGATGACATCCTGCTTCATAGCCATTAGCTACCAGGCCCTAACTCACCCTCAAGCTTTAGATCTGTATTTCCAAATGCTACTGGACTGACCCCTTAAACTCATTTTGTCATTCTAAAATATTGATTGAAGTCCCACTCACTGCCTTTGGCACTAGAAAGACAGGACAGTCTTGAAAGACATTTTTATCTATATTTTCATAACTGTCATTTCCTGAGCATGTAATATGTTCCAGGTTTCACCTGTATTATTTTATTTAATTCTCATCACAAATCTGTGAGGCTTACAGATGAAGAGACATAGTCTCAAAGAGAGTATATGACCTATTGAAAATTACCTATCTGTGTAGTTGGAAAAACTCATTTTGAACTGGCATATATGTCTCTAGGATCCAAGTTTCGGACTACTTTGTTACACAGTCTCTATTATAGTATAATCACAGTTTAGCGTTGGAAGCAGATCACTGCAATAACATGTAAAATATGATAAGCACAGGATCATTTACTACTTAAAAACACTCTACGATTTCCAGTGGCTAGAGGATTAAGTCCATACTCTAGCCCCGTGTACGCTGCCTCTCAGCCCTCGGTTGTCACCACATTCCCAACACATTCTGGCATCTAGTCACATCAAACTACTGATCCTTTTCTCAATACATCATGCTTTCCTCTTGTACTTCTCTACCTTGTATGCCATTCCGTTGGCTGGAAAATCATTTGCCTGTCCCTCTTGTCTTCTTAGAAGAGTTTTGTTTTATTTTCAAGATCTATTGCTGCACCCATCCCCCAGATGCTCTGAGTGTTGGCTGACCAGGCTTACTGCTTTCCCTTCTCCTTATCATTTCCCTCTGCTTTATGGAAGCCTCTATGTCCTGCATCCAGGAGGTTATCCATCCTTCCTTCCTTCCTCCCTGACACGAGCCAGGCTTCTTGCCTCTAGGTGGGACCGACTCTGTGACACAGTTCACATCCCAGGCCGGCTCCAGCTGCCACCACTCTCCTGCCTAGGTCCTCCCCCTTCCAATCCTACTTCTCACATCCTCTTCTCCTGAGAGCACTCCCTCTGTAAAAGCTCTTAGGAATGTGCCCTAAAACAGGAGGAAAAGAATTTTTCCCTTGAGAACATTTTAGAAATAATAATTGTCAATGAAATATTATTTTAAAATATATTATTCCCAGTATGTGCTTTTGGTTTGAGGTAATTTTGTTAGATGTTAAGATACGAGCTAGAATCAAATGAAATCTGAATCAGAACTGAATATAACAGCAGAAAAACGTAAGTCATTAAATAATTTTGCCTCTGTCTTTAAACCTTTCAAGAACCTAGCAAGACTTTCCTTTCACTGTCTTCAGACCTTGCCCCAGGTTTTTTCTGTCTTCCTCAAGCCCTGTTTGCTGGGTAATGCCTGGTCTTCAGCAGTCAGCTTATCACTTCAGAACCCCCGAGGTTAGACTGGGCATCCTTTTTACGTGCTTTCAGGGTACCTTGTGTTTACCATAATCCTCAAACTCATCACACTCCATTGTGATTTCCTGTTCACTTCCCTCACCCCAATACTCAGTATATTTTCTGAAAGCGAGGCAAGGACCATGTCTTATTCTTGATGCTATCCCCATTACTCAGTGCACTCAGGTACTTAAATATTTGTTGAATGAATGCATCCTTTATGCCTATCAAATAAATATACTGTACAATTTTTATTTTTTTTGTGTGTCACGCGGGCCTCTTACTGTTGTGGCCTCTCCCGTTGCGGAGCACAGGCTCCGGACGTGCAGACTCAGCGGCCATGGCTCATGGGCCCAGCTGCTCCGCGGCATGTGGGATCTTCCCGGACTGGGGCACAAACCCGTGTCCCCTGCATCGGCAGGCGGACTCTCAACCACTGCGCCACCAGGGAAGCCCTATACTGTACAATTAATGAAATGATCTGGCTTCAGCATATAAACCAAATTACCTAGATTATCTCGAATTACAAGCAATGTATCAAACTTGTTATTGACATCTGAGAAAAAGAAACACTGTAGCTGAGAAAACTTGACAGTTACCAAACCAATAATTAAACATATCATGAATGCAATTTTTAGGTTGTTTAAGTTCAACAATCAAATGTTCAGGCTATGTTGTGTTAAGTATATAAATTCAACTCAAACACATGTTGATTAAGCACTTAACATTTCACCAACATGGTTTTCAATTGCATGAGAATTATGGCTTATTAATGAAAAAATTATAAATAATATGATAAAATTTAAAAGTTAAGGAACAAACACATGGCACAAGCAAGTACTTTATGAGATTGATAGAATAGTCTTCAAATCAGTTACATATTTCCTGACTTTGCTACATCACTCTGGTTTCAGCCTGGCTCCTGACTCATCTCCATTTCTATGTGTGTCTTCTTCTGTGCCCTTGAGACAGACAGACAGACACACACTCACACCTATTTATCTATCTCTATATATATATCGATGAAACTAGGAATGGTTTTGATCCCTTATGACTTAAATTCATTCACTTGGACCTCAATTATGATAAACACTCCAGTTCTCCCCTAAATGTGCATCAACAGATGAATAAAGAAGATGTGGCACATGTATACAATGGAATATTACTCAGCCATAAAAAGAAACGAAATTGAGTTATTTGTGGTAAGGTGGACAGACCTAGAGTCTGTCATACAGAGTGAAGTAAGTCAGAAAGAGAAAAACAAATACCACATGCTAACGCGTATATATGGAATCTAAAGAAAAAAAATGGTACTGATGAATCTAGTGGCAGGGCAGGAATAAAGATGTAGACATAGAGAATGGACTTGAGGACACGGGGGCTGGGGAGAGGGGTAAGCTGGGGCAAAGTGAGAGTAGCATCGACATATATACACTACCAAATGTAAAGTAGATAGCTAGTGGGAAGCAGCCACATAGCACAGGGAAATCAGCTCGGTGCTTTGTGACCACCTAGAGGGGTGGGATAGGGAGGGTGGGAGGGAGGCTCCAGAGGGAGGGGATATGGGGATATATGTATGCGTATGGCTGATTCAAGTTGTTGTACAACAGAAACTGACACAGTATTGTGAAGCAATTATACTCCAATAAAGATGTATTAAAAAAAAAAAGAATACTCGTGCCTTAATGGTGGTTTGGCATGTGGGCTGGTTTAAAGATAAAAGGTCTCTTGACTCCACAGATGCAACAAAAACTGTGTCTGGGGGGAAAAAGATGATAAAAAGATTATTTTATTACTTTAGAAAGTATGAGGTCAGAGAGCACAGAGCAAAATTTTCCCAAATCTGCTCAAAAATCTTGACAGACATAGAGTTATGTCTGTCAGTCCGTTTCCACTTACAGAATCATCATAGTGCTTCTAATTATTATGATAAAAATGTAACAATAACAGGAAAATATAAAATTGAAGTGAAGATTTTTCGTTTCACTTATAAGAAAGGTATCATTCAAACTCGTGGGCCTTCTTAGGACTAGAGACTTCGAATGTCTAGATACCTATAGAATGTGCAATTGCTGCTCCTGTGTTATTCGCCCAACAGAACCAATATTTCACAAAATTTGTTTAGAACAATATTATCTGAGTAAAATTAATGACAAGAAAATACCATGAGACATTTTTAACAGCCGCTTGTCATGTCAATACCCATACTTTTTTTTTAAAAAAAGGAAACAATATTAAATACACTTAGATAGTACTGTTTGGTTTTCTCAATGACCCTATGAGGTATGAATGAAATTTGCATACGTGTATATCAGGACAGGAAACAGAATAAGCTCCAGGTTCTTTAAGTAGATGGAAACTAAATACAGGGCATTAAAAGCTTACAAAATAATTGGCAAGGCTAGAGGTGGAGGCTCTAGGCTGGGCATCCAGAAATGTTTCCAGAACATGGCAGAACTGACCTATTAGCGGCACCACTACTTCTGCTTCAGTCAGAAAGGTGAGGAATCCCGAAGTCGCTACAGAATTTGAGTTCAAACGCGCACCGCTGTAGCTACAAGTAAGGAATCAGGAAACCACCACTGCTGCCACTGCAACAACCTCTCAAAACCCATGAAACGCAGAACTTGGATGCTGGAACCTATCACACAAAAATCATGTCTTCACAATCTTTATTAGAAGAAAACAGTGCAAGCAGCAGGAAGATGACCTCCACTTGACTTCTGCCTTCTAAATCTTAACAAGGGCATCTAATTGGCCGAAACTAATTTGCATCTGCAACTTTAATTGCGCAGGAATCTGGGAAGTGCAGTTTTTAGCCTTCAAGCTTCTGCAGTACAGAGACGCACACTGCAAAGCAGACAATGGTTTCAACCGGCCACATCCACCTTACGCGATTTGAAGATTTTAGAAATTTCGTACCCAAGATCACAGAACTAGCAAGTGCTAGAGCAACAAACTTGAATTCAAAGATTTTTGGCCAGTTGCCCAGTGCTCTTTCCACTACATCAGTCTACAGCACTCATTACTCTGTGAAGACATTTGCCAAAGGAGACATATTTTCAAATCTTGTGCTAATTATATTTTCAATGAAGCATTAATTCAGGCATCTGTGATTATTGTTACCTTTTAGTCTTATGTCAAATCTAGTTGTTCTTCCAAACTAAGACTTAATCTTATTTTACAGTACTTACAGTTAAACCAACACAGCAAGGGTTTAATACCTTTGAGTATTTTTCTCAGCAGGCTTGCTGCTTAATCCATTTAATGTCAGAACAGCACAAACCTTCTTATTAAAATGGGGGAAAGGACATCGTTAGAATACATTAGTGGCTGTCTTTCTGCTGGGTAAGACAGCGAATATGGCAATATTTGTACCTCATCTTTATTTTAATTTGCATTTTCTGCTAACGGTGCAAGGAAAACATTTAAAAAGAAAAGATATGGGGTGCTAAATCCTCTTGAATTTTAATCATGCATAAAAGAAAAATAGAAGACTGAAACTTCTCTTTGAGAAGTCTTCCTAAGTGTATACTTCAATATTGAAATTAAAAATATGGAATATGCAAATAAAATACTTGGACAAATGGAAAAATTTTAATGTATCTGTAATATCTCATTAATAAAAATTAAATCACAACTTTCATTCCAAATGCTTTTTACAGCAACTTTGGGAACATATTTTTATATGCACATTTAATGATATAAGTACAGAAATTTCTTATCTATACATTAAAAGGAAAATATAAATTACTAGATAACATGTATATTTAGACTTGATAATACTATGTGAAAATTAAAAGAAGGGGTTAAATTCATGTTACTACATAAAAAAATCATTCAGTTCTTGCCCAAGTTAGCATTTAACTCTGAGCTGTTCAAGAATAAAAAGAGTTAAAGTTTGCATTTTTTATCTTTCCTATGCTTTTCATCCACTGTCAAAACACCCTAGCAGGATTTAGATTGGTATTTTGATTAACACAGGTGTATGTTTGGGTGCTGGTGGTAGTGATGCTTTGCTTCAAAGAATCATGCAAAAAGTTGACATAAATCTTAGATCACAAAATCTTAGTTTAAATAAGTAAATATGGAAAACTATAATGTTTAATAAATTAAATAATTGAAAATCCTATTTCCTGAAGAGTTTAGATAAGGATTGTTTACATTATAAAATGATCCAGTTGGTATTCCATCAAATACCAATGTACTCCAAAACAATTATTGATTTCCATGCTTTTTTTCAGAAACACATTTGCTCTATGTGATTCTTTACTTATAGACCCAGATAACCAGGATGGATTCAACCTGAAGCAGGTACAAAAAGAATGTGCAAGGTTTATCCAAAAGCTGGGAATAAATTGAATCCTTCTATGCCATTCCCATCAGGACTCCTTGCCACTCTAAAGGCAGATGGGAAGTCGATCGATGTTCAGGCAGGAAAGCAACTCAACTGAAGTTTACAGTTTTACAAGGGAAATTCTTTCACCCTGCCTTAGAAGGGAAGGGTGGAGAACCCACTGTTACACAGGACACTCCACCCTCAGCTACATCCCCTTGATTAATTATGTAATCAGATCTCCTTTATCATTATCTACTTACCAATCAGGTAATGGCAGATTTTTCTGATGCTTGCTATAGAGGTTGCTTTAGAGGGGTCCTGAGAGCCTTATTATACTTGTTTGGCACAGCATTAATGTGAAAAGATTTAACTTAGGGTGCAAGTTAACATCTTCCCCAAAAGTTTTTTTTTTTTTTTTTTTTCCTTGCTGTACGTGGGCCTCTCACTGTTGTGGCCTCTCCCGTTGCGGAGCACAGGCTCCGGACATGCAGGCTCAGCGGCCATGGCTCACGGGCCCAGCTGCTCCGCGGCATGTGGGATCCTCCCGGTCCGGGGCACAAACCCATGTCCCCCGCATCGGCAGGCGGACTCTCAAGCACTGCGCCACCAGGGAAGCCCACCCCCAAAAGATTTTTAAAAAGCTATTAATTTAGCACATAAGCCTTACAGACGTAAATCCTGATTACTGAATCACTGTAAAGTCTTACACAAGTCAGGGAGTATAAGCAAAAAAGTGGATACCAAAGACATTTCAAATTTATAGTACAAGAACAAGTGAAAACTATTTGTGAGGTAATGGAAACTATTAGCGTTTTAGTATATGTAAGTAACTGGTGGATACAGCAAAATGAATAATTTGTTGTTAACATAAACTAGCTAAGTTCTTCAAATGCACAACTAACTATTGTACACATACATCCTTCAGTCCATAGATGGTGCAAAATGGGAATCTTGGCTTCTAAGTTTGTTCTCAAGCCAGAGAAGTGCAGAAATTTCATTTGTGTCTTCTTTCACTTATCTTCAATATGTTTCCTGGAATATAAAGGGCTAGAGAAAGTTCCAAAGCTTTAACTCATGTAAGAGCTGGGTGGGTAATATATCAGTCCTGGCCTCACTGAAACAGTTATCAGGTCTCAAAGAATTATTTTGTCTGGGAATTCTAAACTTGAGAGTAAATGTCTATTTGTTTTGCTCTTATTTTTTTCTCTTTTTATTGTGAACACTTTTAACATATGGAAAAATTGCAAGACTAACACAACAAATGCCTATATTCCCTTCACAATTGTGTATACATATAAATATACATATATATGTGCATATACATTTTTTTCTTAAATAAGTTGCAGACATCAGGATATTTCATACTTACATGTTGCAGCATGCATTTCCTGAGATCTCATTCACAACCACAACACAATTATCACCTCTAAAAGTCCTGATATCCAGGCCACAACCTAAATCAACTAAATCAAAATCTCTTGAAAGGGCCCTAGGCATCAATATTTTTTAAAGCTCCCTGGAGATCACAATGTACAATAAAAGTTGAGGGTCATTGTCTACAGAATGATTAAATTCAAGTTAAATATTTTCAACAAAGGATACATCGTTTTTGTTTTTTAATATGCATAAGAATGTGCTAGTCTTTTAAAGTTTAGCAGATCTAAATTATAGATTTTAGGACAGAGTGTCATAATAATTTATATTTCCTTAAGTTTTTCTTATCATGTTAATATAATTTCTTTTGAAATATTTATCTAATATAAATATATTTGAACTTCATTTCAGTATTTTCTATATCATGATTTTAAATGCATGAAATATGTTTTCTTATGTAAATCTTAAATATATTTATATCAAAAGCTAAATAACTTTAAGCACAAGATATTTATACATATACATTACTTAATAAACTGTCAGATATGAATCTTAGCACATAAAATATAAAGCTTCTTAATAACTTTTTCATAATCAAATGTCATGTTATAAGAATAAAAGGTCCAGCAAGCAAAAGTTAAAATCTAAACCTAATACACGTTAATATTTTAAAAGATAACGTTTTTTCATTTGTTAAAAATCTTGACTTTTTTATGACAAAGCATTCTTCCTAAGTAAATAGAAGTAATTTTGACCAACAACAAATTATTCCTACATTTTATTGTACTTTTCCTATCAGTGTTAAGATTAATATTAGCTTAAAAGGTATTAACAGACACTGCAGAAATACAAAAGATCATGAGAGATTACTACAAGCAACTCCATGCCAATAAAATGGACAACCTGGAAGAAATGGACAAATTCTTAGAAAAGCACAATCTTCTGAGACTGAACCAGGAAGAAATAGAAAATATAAACAGACCAATCACAAGCACTGAAATTGAGACTGTGATTAAAAATCTTCCAACAAACAAAAGCCAAGGACCTCATGGCTTCACAGGCGAATTCTATCAAACATTTAGAAAAGAGCTAACACCTATCCTTCTCAAATTCTTCCAAAATACAGCAGAGGGAGGAACACTCCCAAACTCATTCTACAAGGCCACCATAACCCTGATACCAAAACCGGAAAAAGAGGCCACAAAGAAAGAAAACTACAGGCCAATATCACTGATGAACATAGATGCAAAAATCCTCAACAAAATGCTAGCAAACAGAATCCAACAGCACATTAAAAGGATCATACACCATGATCAAGTGTGGTTTATCCTAGGAATGCAAGGATTCTTCAAGATATGCAAATCAATCAATGTGATACACCATATTAACAAACTGAAGGATAAAAACCATGTGGTAATCTCAGTAGATGCAGAAAAAGCTTTCGACAAAGTTCAACACCCATTTATGATAAAAGCCCTCCAGAAAGTAAGCACAGAGGAAACTTACATCAACATAATAAAGGCCATATACGACAAATCCACAGCCAACATTATTCTCAATGGTGAAATACTGAAATCATTTCCACTAAGATCAGGAACAAGACAAAGTTGCCCACTCTCACCACTCTTATTCAACATAGTTTTGGAAGTGTTAGCCACAGCAATCAGAGAAGAAAAAGAAAGAAAAGGAATCCCAATCGGAAAAGAAGAAGTAAAACTGTCCCTGTTTGCAGATGACATGATACTATACATAGAGAATCCTAATGACACTACCAGAAAACTGCTAGAGCTAATCAATGAATTTCGTAAAGTAGCAGGATACAAAATTAATGGACAGAAATCTCTGGCATTCCTATACATTAATGCTGAAAAATCTGAAGGAGAAATTAAGGAACCACTCCCATTTACCACTGCAACAAAAAGAATAAAATACCTAGGAATAAACCTACCTAGAGAAATAA
Organism: Lagenorhynchus albirostris; assembly: GCF_949774975.1. Taxonomy (NCBI): domain Eukaryota; kingdom Metazoa; phylum Chordata; class Mammalia; order Artiodactyla; family Delphinidae; genus Lagenorhynchus; species Lagenorhynchus albirostris. The sequence continues at coordinate 69,502,098 of NC_083102.1, forward strand.
AAGACCTGTATGCAGAAAACTATGAGACACTGATGAAAGAAATTAAAGATGATACAAATAGATGGACACGGGGAGGGGGAAGGGTAAGCTGGGACAAAGGGAGAGAGTGGCATGGACTTATATACACTACCAAATGTAAAATAGATAGCTAGTGGGAAGCAGCCGCATAGCACAGGGAGACCAGCTCGGTGCTTTGTGACCACCTAGAGGCGTGGGATAGGGAGGGTGGGAGGGAGATGCAAGGGGGAGGAGATATGGGGATATATGTATATGTATAGCTGATTCACTTTGTTTTAAAGCAAAAACTAACACACCATTGTAAAGCAATTACACTCCAGTAAAGATGTTAAAAAAAAAAAAAGGTATTACTTTTTTTGGCTTCTGACTGTGACATTGTGTAGCATATCCAAGCAAGGAAAGAGGGCATTATGCATTTAGACATAGCCCTTAGTTACTTATGTCTGTTATTTCGTGTTAGAGCAAGCAACTCGTAAACTGATTATTTTTCAAGAAATGAATCAAACCAGTTCACAGTGAGATAAATTATATATTTTTGACTGGAATAGAAGTCACAAGACCTCAATTCTAGGCTCTGATTAGCAGGGTACTTTATCTCAGGTTTCTCATCTGTTAATGAAGGGTTTAGCTATGCCAAAGATTCCCAGATTTTCCCAGTTCATGGCTCTCTTATTATCTCAGAAGTGTTTTCATGGTGTGGAGGCTAAAAGAAATACCTAACAATTCCATTTATTAAGTAGCTAGGTCCAAACTTATTATGTATGTCTGTCCTAACAACTTCGTTGCTATTAAAAAAAATAATACACATACATTTCTAAAACTTTTTGTTACATTCTTAATGGCGTGTGCATGTTTATTGGATACTTTACAAATTCTGAAACCTTGGAATTGGATGGGAAATCAGTGTCCTCATTTCCTGTTCCACAGGCATTTTCCCATGGTTCTTGTGTTTTATAACAGCAACTTACAAAACGCTGCCTTAAAAGATGTCATCAGAAGGTTGGAGTACAGGGCTTCCCTGGTGGCGCAGTGGTTGAGAGTTCGCCTGCCAATGCAGGGGGCACGGGTTCGTGCTCTGGTCTGCAAAGATCCCACACGCCGCAGAGCGGCTAGGCCTGTGAGCCATGGCCGCTGAGCCTGTGCGTCCGGAGCCTGTGCTCCGCAGCGGGAGAGGCCACAACAGTGAGAGGCCCAAGTACCGCAAAAAAAAAAACAAACGGACTGAGTACAATTTCATGTTGAAGGTCTAATCCAATTGGAGGTAGTGTTTTGCATGGTGTCCAACTGATGTCACTGTGTTGGCCTTGAAAATTTTAAATAGCCCATGAATGTAAGGTCTAAGAGGTGCCCCTTTGAGTTTGTTGGGGCGCCCTTGGGGTGCCCCAGTACACAGTTTGTGAAGGATGGGCTATGCTCTCTAAAATATTTAATGTAAATGTAATATGTGATGTAAAATGTAGAAGCAGAGGATAAGTGAAATAGATCATTCTGAAGGCCTGGGGTAAGAAGCTGCAGGATTGAAAAGAAGGTAAAAATTGTAATAAATGTCTGTCTGCTTGGGGTGCACTTTCCCTCCCCATGTCACCTACAAAATGCCTACCGTGTCTCACAATTCGCCTCAGGGTAGCCTCCCTTAACCAAGGCAAATTCACCTATTACACATTCTCAGAGTATTCATCTCATAGCACTTATCATAGTGGCAATTATATATTTATTTGTATAACTACTTGTATAACTTCTCTCTCTCATTAGAATGTAAGCTCTAAGAGGCTAGGAATATGTCTGGTACCAGCACCACATCCCACGGTCTGGTATATTATAGAAGCTAAAACCTTGCTGGATTAAATGAATAAATGCACATACTCTGACAGAATAAGGTTAGCATTCATTTCAGTTCTTTTTTATTGTAAAACAGCTGCTATTTATAGTAGCATTCCTAAAACTTATTTTCTTTTTCTCGTAACATTTAGCAGGAAAAAAGAACCCACAGATATAAAGCTGTGTCGTAAACCTCAGAAAGTAATCTCACCTAAACTAAATAAAAGGATAATGTTGCTTTGGAAAAGGCAGTCAAATATTCATAAACTCTTAGAGGCAAATTAATTTTATAAGAAAAAGTCATTTTTTGGAAGGTGTGATTTTATTTTTATCTTATTTTTAAATTAATTTTTGTTGGAGTATATTTGATTTACAATGTTGTGTTAGTTTCTGCTGTACAGCAAAGTGAATCAGTTATACATATATGCACTCTTTTTTAGATTCTATTCCCATATAGGTCATTACAGAGTATTGAGTGGAGTTCCCTGTGCTATACAGTAGGTTCTTATTAGTTGTAGTGTGTATATGTCAATCCCAATCTCCCAATTTGTCCCTCCCCCCCCTTCCCCCATGGTAACCATAAGTGTTTTTCCTACATCTGTGACTCTATTTCTGTTTTGTAAATAGGTTCATTTGTACCATTTTTTTTTAGATTCCACATATAAGCGGTATCATATGATATTTGTCTTTCTCTGACTTCACTCAGTATGACCATCTCTATCCATGTTGCTGCAAATGGCATTATTTCACTTTTTTATGGCTAATATTCCATTGTATATATGTACCACATCTTTTTTATCCATTCCTATGTCAGTGGACATTTAGGTTGCTTCCATGCCCTGGCTATTGTAAATAGTGCTGCAATGAACATTGAGGTACGTGTATCTGTTTGAATTATGGTTTTCTCCAGATATATGTCCAGGAGTGGGAATGCTGGATCATATGGTAGCTTTATTTTCAGTCTTTTAAGGAATCATACTGTTCTCCATAGAGACTGTACCAAGTTACATTCCCACAAATAGTGCAGGAGGGTTCCCTTTTCTCCACACCCTCTCCAGAATTTATTGTTTGTAGATTTTTTGATGATGACCATTCTGACCGGTGTGACTTAGTATCTCATTGTAGTTTTGATTTGCATTTCTCTAATAATTAGGGATGCTGAGCATATTTTCATGGGCCTTTTGGTCATCTGTATGTCGTCTTTGGAGAAATGTCTATTTAGATCTTCCACCCATTTTTTGATTGGGTTGTTTGTTTTGGGTTTTTTGTTTTTTGTTTGTTTTTTGATATTGAGCTGCATGAGCTGTTTGTATATTTTGGCAATTCCTTGTCAGTCATTTCATTTGCAAATATTTTCTCGATTCTGTGGGTTGTCTTTTCATTTTTTTTAAACATTCCTTTTCATGATTTTTAAAAAATTTTTACTTATTTATTTATTTCATTTATTTACTTTTGGCTGCATTGGGTCTTTGTTGCGGCGTGCAGGCTTTCTCTAGTTGCGGGGAGCAGGGGCTAGTCTTCGTTGAGGTGTGCAGGCTTCTCATTGCGGTGGCTTCTCTTGTTGTGGAGCACAGGCTCTAGGTGCGTGGGCTTCAGTAGTTGAGGCTCATGTGCTCTAGAGCCACGGGTTAAGTAGTTGTGGCACACAGGTTTAGTTGCTCTGCAGCATGTGGGATCTTCCCAGACCAGGGATCAAACCCATGTCCCCTGCATTGGCAGGCAGATTCTTAACCACTGCGCCACCAGGGAAGTCAAGTCTTTTCATTTTGCTTATGGTTTCCTTTGCTGTGCAAAAGCTTTTGCGTTTAATTAGGTCCCATTTATTTGTTTTCGTTTATATTTTCTTTTTTTAAAATACATTTATTTGTTTGTATTTTTGGCTGTGTTGGGTCTTTGTTGCTGCATGCAGGCTTTCTCTAGTTGCGGGGAGTGGGGCTACTTTGTTGTGGTGCATGGGCTTCTCATTGTCGTGGCTTCTTGTTTCAGAGCACGGGCTCTAGGCGCGCAGGCTTCAGTAGTTGTGGCACGCAGGCTTAGTTGCTCCGCGGCACGTGGGATCTTCCCGGGCCAGGGCTAGAACCCGTGTCCCCTGCGTTGGCAGGTGGATTCTTAACCACTGTGCCACCAGGGAAGAACTCGTTTATGTTTTCATTACTCTAGCAGGTGGATCAGAAAAGATCTTGCTGTGCTTTATGTCAGAGAGTGTTCTGCCGATGTTTTCCTCTAAGAGTTTTATAGTATCAGATCTTGCATTTAGGTCTTTAATCCATTTTGAGTTTATTTTTGTATATAGTGTTAGAGAATGTTCTAATTTCATTCCTTTACATGTAGCTGTCCAGTTTTCTCAGCACCACTTACTGAAGAGACTGTCTTTTCTCCGTTGTATATCCTTGCCTCCTTTGTAATAGATTAGGTGCCCATAGGTGCGTGGCTTTGTCTCTGGACTTTCTATCCTGTTCCATTGATCTGTATTTCTGTTTTTGTGCCAGTACCATACTGTTTTGATTACTGTAGCTTTGTAGCAGAAAAAGCCATGTTATTACATAAAAATTGCTCATAGAAAATTTTAAAATCTTAGCAAAGGCCACAAACCACACTTTGAGAACCATGTTCTACAGTGGTGATATTAGAAGTAGAAGGTGATAGTTTCTAGAAAGTGGCAACTCATTCTTTTTTTTTTTAAATGGCATTCAACTACAAAGCCTGATTTTATTGACATAGTAAGCACAAATTTTAAGGGAAGTGCATGATGTCAGTATTAAAATGAAATGAATTCTGAAAATCTTATTGATATTCTATTTTAACCCTGGTATAAAGATCAATTAGTAAAATAAAGTCAAACAGAATCCTAAAGTCAAACAGGAAATAGGGATATGGAAGTAGGACAAAATAAGATAGCAAAGGATTGTATTAAATAACTAACAACCTTAAAAAGGGTGGACTTTTGTGAAAACAGTAGATTAGGATTGATTTATGGGATTTTGTACATTTAGTATATCCCTTTTCTGAAAAAGCACTTTAAGGTACAGAATCAATAAGTTATGTTTTGTTATGCATTTTTCACCCTTAAAGTTCCTATGCAAGGAGGAAATTATTTGTTTACACTTTATACATTTTAGACAGAATGGCTCTGGATAATAATACAGAGATGGGGAAATAAAAGAGAAGGTAAGATAAAGATGGTTGATTCTGTGCCCTTGGAATTGCTAATCCATGAACAGCAAACTCCCCTGTATGCACTGTCTTCTTTGGGAACTCATTCCACCTTTTGCCTTAAACTAAAATCTAGCTCTCCCCAAGGCTATCAGCTCCCAAATGGTGCCTAATTATTTTCTTTCATCACATATACAGGATATAGTGTTGATGTCCACCTAGTTCCCCATTGCCATATCCTGGATCACTTTTACCTTACAGTCTTGTAAAATTAAAATAAAACAAAAACCATCACCCACAAAACACACCTGTCCCTTTGTAGGTCATGCTACCTCCTCATCACACCTTCTTTATCTTTCTGATCCAAAATTATCAGCCTTCTCTATCTCACCCACCACTCTTCTGTCCCCCAGCTTATAGAGTAATGTTCCTCGAACTTTATGTACCTTTGAATCACCTAGGCGATCTTATTAAATTCAGATTCTGAGCCAGTAAGGACACCCAGAGATTCTGCATTTCTCATAATTCTCATGAGAAGCTGTGGACCACTTCGAAGAGTAAAGCACTAGAGGGGCTGTTTCTCTTATTATCAAAACTACAGTTATCCTAACTCCCCCTTTCTGCTTTGGCACTCTTTCCCTCCTGCCTTTACTATTTTTAGTATCAGTTCTTCTTAATGTTCTTTGTCATTTTTACGCAGTCAATTTCAATCTCTCTCTCACCTCTCTCTCATCTGCTTAAGTACCACCCACTTAAAAAAAAAAAGAAAAAGAAAAAATCCCAATTTAACCCTTTACTCCCCCTAGCTGCCATCCTAGGTCTCTCACTTTCACAAACTTTTTTAGAAAAACAATTGTCTGTGTTTGCCAATGTCACCTCCTCATCTCCAATTCAATTCTGTTCCCACTTCCGTGTGATTTGTAGGTCCATTAGTCCACCAACGGTGTTCACTAAAGTTACAAATTACCCCATTTTGAGAAGCCAAAAAGGACATTTCCAGTTCTCATCTTATTTGAACCTCTCAACAGCATTCAATACTGTGAACCACTCTGACATTTTTCCACTTTGTCCTCCATGACAAAAGTCTCCTTATTTTCTTGTTACCATTCTAGCAACTCTTTTTCAGTTTCACAGCACCATAATCTTCTATCCAGCAATTAGATATTACATACTGAAGTTTTTTGGTGCCCAGTCCTCCTTTTCTAGCATATATTTGCACCCCACAACCTTCATAATCTCTTCTTTGTCACTTAAATGCAGATGATTTCTGAGATATTCTCCAGCTCACACATCTTTGAGTTACAAACCTATATATCCTACGGCCTACTTGACACCTTTGATGTCTCAAACGTACCTCAAACATAAAAGATCCAAGCTAAATTAATAATTTCCCACCAGCACATGCCATTATTACATAGCCTGATACATAGTCCAAAAAGCTATTACTGTGTTTTTGATACATCCTCTTCTGTCACTGTCATATATTCATCCTTTCCATCTTTCAAGACCTCCTCAAATTCTGTGGAACCTATTCACTTTTTTTCCATCTACACTATCACCTCCACCCTTGTATCAGTAATTGTCATCCCTTGGCTGGGCTACTGCTAATGGTTTCCTAAGGAGTATCATTTCCATTCCTTTCTGCTCCTCCCTCTTTTATCTGTTCTACACTCTGCAGATATGGTGATATTTTGAAACACAAATTTGATCATTTCTGCCCTTCTCCCCTGCTCATCCTGAACTTGTTTTAGTCCATCATACTACTTACCAGGCTCCTTCCCACTAAACGGATGTTGCTTGTACTATTTCATTGGCTTGGAATGCCCTTCCCCTCTTTTCTCCTAAGACTTTATCCTTCAGACCGCAACTCAACTGTCATGATTTTGCAAAAGCTTATCTTTGTCTCAATGTCTAGGTCAAATTTCTCTACTAGAAGACCATACTGAATCGTGTACTTCTCCATTACAGTATTTCCTGAGAGTATGGTACTTTTCTGTTTTTGTTCACCATTGTCTCCTCAGTACTAGAACAATCATGGCACACAGGCATTACCCTCAAAATATCTCTTAATTGAATTAATGTGTGGAGGGGGTAATTATCCACAATATTTGGATAGGAATCGCAAATGATATGGCATTTGAGTTGGGCACTCTCGGTGTTATTATTGAAGAATAAGGTGGAGGAAGATGAATTAGGGACGTTGCTAAGCACAAAATTTAATAGTATTTGCTGGAATATTTAGATGGAAGTGGTAGGGGAGTTGAAGATGTTTCATAGGTTCATTGGAGAATGGTTGAGCCAGAGACAGAACAAGGTTTCAGCTGAAGAAAATGATGTTCAATTTATCAATGTTCTGAATTTGAGGTAACAAACTCACCAGGTGGAAATGGTTTGATGACATTTTGAAATGTAGGAATGGATATGGTGTGAGATTTCATCTAGACATCTTAGTCTGGTTGCCCTTCTGCTCCTGACAAGCAAAACATACTCCTCTCGTCATCTATTTCCTTATCTATTCTTTCTTTTTTTTTCTCTATCCCACTGTCACTTCCCTGGACTTTTACCTGGACTACTTCAACAACTCCCTAACTACTCTCCCTGCATCCAGTCTTGCTCTCCTGTAATCTAGTTTGCACTTTCATTCCAGAGTGACTTTTCCAAGACACCAGAATGTCATTTTCCTGCTGTGGATCCTTAAAATGTTTCCATTGACTGCAGATAAAATCTGGACTCTTGATCAAAGCTTTATGATTTGATCCTAGAATTCCTGAATTTCACTTCCAGCTCCTCTCTCCAGCCATACCAGACTACTTATCCTCAAATGCCTCCTGCTGCCTTTCTTCCTTCCTTTCTACCTTACTGAAATCTGACTATAGATTAACAAAGTTATTCTGGCTGGGGAAAAAATACTATACTGTCTAGTATGGAGACACAAACCAAACCCAAACAAAAAGACAAGTAAACGCCTAGCCTTCAAGTTCAACTCAGATGTGGCCTCCTGAAGATTTCTTCTCGAGGAAAATTTATAGTTCCACTGGTTTTCTGCCAGCTCACTGTAATTCTTAGCCCAAAATTAGCTGCATCACTGTCTCTTACATAGGTGAATTTAAGCTCACTATTTGGCATTTCTATCCTTGAGACTGTCTAATTACAAAGCGTTTGGCTACACATAATTTGTTGTCACACGTCTTTCTGGACTGGAAATGTGTCCACAGATTCCTTTCCTTGACCTCAAGAACATGGATACCGGGGGTGGGGGAGGGGGTCATTACGCCTTGCGTCATCACGTGCCGAGAGGGTGGGGCCCTCAAGGGAACTGTAAGGAAGGGCGGAGTCAAATAGAATGGGGCGGGGCTGCTAGGGGGCGGGGCCGCGAGAGGCGGGGCCACGAGGCGGGGCGGGGCCAGAGAGGAGTCGGGGGCGCTTCTGCCGTTCAGCCGGTGCAAGCGGCGGCGGGAGGCAGCGCCTGTCGAGTCCCCTCGACGCTAGGTTCAGAGAGCGTTACTGGGACCACCGGCTCAGACCAGAGGCAGACGCGTGGTCGAGCGGAAGCTGGTGGCACCGAAAGCGGCGGCCGGAGTCCGAGCTCCAAAGGCGGGAAGTACCCGGGATCGGGGAAGCCCCGGGAGCAGCGCGGCGTCGCCTCCTTTACCCAAGGGGCCGCGGCGACGGTCACGGGGCGCGGCGCCAGAGCGCGCGACCCAGGCTGGGATTCCAAACAGGCGGCCCAGGCTCCTCCTCCATTCGGGCCGCCTCACCTGCGGGCAACGCTGCGCCGCCTCCGCCCGTATAGACGGCACCTGCGTCGCCCGGCTCACCGGTCTCCGCCCCTCGACCGCCGGCGCCAGGCCCGGGCGGCGCACTTGGACTCGGGGCTGCGGGAGCCAAGGCTCTTGGGGTGCGGCGTCTTTGCCACCGCCCGGGGAGGGTGCAGGTGGAGCGGGCGCGGCTGCGTGGAACCCGGCGCCGGCCGCCGCCGCCGCCGCCGTCGTCCCGGTCGCCGCCGGGTCCCGGGGACCGGGCTGTCCGCGCCCGCGCCCGGGGAGAAGCCGCCGCCAGCCGGGCACCATGAACAGCAGCAGCGCCAACATCACCTACGCCAGTCGCAAGCGGCGGAAGCCGGTGCAGAAAACGTGAGTGTCTGGTGCGCGTCCTCGGCGCGGGGGTGGGCGCTCAGGCGCGCAGGTGCCGGAGGCCGCCTCACCCGTGCCCACATCCCCGCGGCCTGGTGATTAGGTCCCCTTCCCCACGCAGTCCGTGGAATCGCGATTTGGAGGCCGGTCGAGAAACCCAGGCCTTGGGTTTTTCCGTGTTTAAAGATCGCATTTAAAAAATTGTGCCCCCCGTTCCCCAGTCTCTAGGGCACGCGCACCCTCGCACCCCCACCCCCCACCCATTTGTAGCACTGTTCACTGTGCTATGGTCCTAATTTGTTGACAGCTCTGGTCTGCCCTGTGGGGCTGGCTGGTGGATTAGTTAACCTAAGCCCGTCTTGAAATCCCCTTTCACATTTAATATCCTCCTCGGTTAGGTTAGAGGACGGTCACCATTCTCACTCCTGATGGGGGGAGATGCTTTTAGGAGCTAAACACGTGCTGTCTGCAGGAAAGGGAATGAGTGTTTCTGAAGGTATTTTTTAGTCCGGTGCAACTGGCTTTCTGTTGCACTCTTTACTTATTTGGCAGTAATTTTGTAGCGCTCAGCGTGAACGCATCGGTACAATGTATAGAGATGGTAGCAGTTTTGAGTGAGTGTAGTAGCCAGAATACAGTAACGGATTTGTATTTTCAGTCACCTTTTGGGGGAGCTTTCTTATCACTTTGGGTCTGTAAATGATTTGGAGCTGGAATTATTGAAACAGACGTTTTCATTCTTAGCATCTTTCTCTAATTCCCTTCTCCCTCTACTTCCAAGTTTAGTCAGTTCTGATAGATTACAAACTTAGATTTTTTGTTTGTTTGTTTTGGTGGGATATTTGTGTGAGATGGCAAATCCTTTTTTTTCAGAAAAAAGAAAAATCCGTGCTTGAGACAGATTTACTTTTGTGAATTGGCAGTATTCATGTGTTTATTCCTAATTATTATCCCTGAGTTATTTTACTTCACATTTTTCAAACTTTCATAAACAACTTTCAGAACACATTAAACAGTTCCTCAGAACAAATCAGAAGTGTGCATTTGGCTTAAAACTTAATTTAGGTCACTAATCCAAACCAGAAAAATAACAGTTTAAGATTAATATTTAAGACCAGTTTAAAAGTTTAATTATTCTGGAGTTTTAATTTCCTTTTAGAATTTCAGTGATTATAGGTCTTCAGATCTAGACTTGGCATTAACAGAGGATATTTATCTATAAATAGACTGATTAAAATTTGGAAGACTTATCCTGCAGTGTGGCCGACATTAGGAATACTGCCGAATCAGCAGTTTTTGTCTTGGCAGTTCTGTTGACATTGGTTTTCAATACTTGCGTTTTATAGAGTGGTTTCTTATATAAAAATGTATTTGTCTAATTTGACTTTGTCCTTAGTGGTTATTTAAAATTCAGAGGCGTCACAAACGCTACTATGTATTTATTAATACACTGGTATACTTGGCATTATATATAATAGAGTTTTATCATAGGTGTTATGTATATGGTCACATAACCTGAAGATGCCCCTGATGGATTTTTAAGTTACTGCATTTCAGTCAGTGTGTTACAGAAAGACCTAGATGACTTTAATAGAATGCTTTAATTTTTATTCATCATAAAGTTTTAACATTTTTGGCTTCTCGTTAATGTTTTATTAAAGATTTTTCCTTTAAACATAGTACTGTACATTTTATTTACGTAAGATGTACCTTTTATTATTTTATATTAGCATTTTAATATACTTTCTAAGATGTTAGTATATTTGTATTTAATAATCTCTAATACAAGACAACTAAAGCGTTTCTACATTCACCCTTATTTTATTTAGTTAGTATAAATGTTTATCAGATCTTTATTGAGCATCATGCGTTGCTTTTAATCATATAAATGCCTTAAAAGGTCACTGCTCCATAAGAAAAGCCTAGTGCTGGCATTTACAGAATCACATGAAATTGTTTATAAATTGTTTTTACCAGAATGAAAAAATGGTTAACTTAAAATGCAGTTAATCAAAGTCCATTTTAAGAATGGGGCCATAAACCCAATATTAAGTTTAATGTGTTTTTTTAGTTAAATTACTAGTTTGTGGCTAACAGGCTCTATAATATGTTGGCACATTGTCAGAAAAATTCATCTTGTTTGAGCTGAAAATGTTATTGAGATCTATTTAACTTTGACCCCTTAAGTCAGCCATTGTATCTTAAAGAGAAAATATGTTGTAGCATAATTATAGGACTGTTAAAAAGATGGCCATTTAAATATACAATTCCATAAAATTTTGGAACCAAGTGTGTGACATACTTTTAACCTGAAGCTCTTCCAATCTTCAATGGAATTTATTAAACGGGATCAACGCCCCCTAGTGGCAAAGTCCAACGTTGAAAATTATCTTAGTACGAAATATATTTTAAACGTATTAAATTTAATCCCGCTAAAGTATCTTGTACATAGTAGACACTCAGTAAATGTTTCTTTTCTTTTCGGAGTAATGAAAGCTAGAAGATTAAAGGATATGAAGCAACCTTGCATCTGATCCATGTTCCTAAAGAAATTTTCAAAGATACCCTTAGGAATAGGTTCTACTGTTTCCTTACCTGTTCCTTAAAATAACCCTGCTCAAAAAAAAAAAAAGGAAGAAAGAAAGAAAGAAAAAACAATTTGTTTTTACTTAAATCCTCTTCTTGTTTTATTTTCTTTGGAGATGAAAGCCTTTTTGTACATTTCTTTAATTACTTTGCTGCATGAAGATAGGTGAAAAGCACACTATTGAATTAAATAGAGTCTGGGTTTCTTTTCCCTAATGATAATAACTTTGGATGTATTTTTGTAGTTTTTAAGTTCTATTAATACATAAAAAGTTTTAGTGGTACTTCAATTCACCATATTTTTAGAAAATTAGTGCTGAATATTGGCAAATAATAGGTGTTGAGTAAATGAAATCTACACTTAAAAATGATATCATTAGTGGTGGTGATCAAGCCAGCCATCATGAAGTGTCACAGTTAGAAATAACTTCTCAGCCTTAGTTGACCCTTTTTACTTTGTTAACACACTAATAACATTAGTATAAAGGCAGTGTCTTCCTTGCTATGTTTGCTAAATTGCTATTCATTCTGTTTAAACCTAATGAACCTCACTTATACAATACCTACTTAGTTGAATAAAATTGTTTTACTGAAAATGTTTGATATAAACGTACTATGATAAAATTTCCTAAATAGCTTCTAAAATAAAAATATAGGTATTTTTAGTTACATAATTGTTTCTCCACTGTTGTTTTTCTTTCAAATAAGCTTTGTTCAGATAGTTTATACATAGTGACTATAAAGGCTCTCAAATATTGGACCTATGAAATAAGTAAGTGAAAGTGATTAGTTATTGGTAACATTTATACAAATACATAGTGTAAAGAGGAAACAGTGAGCACTAGTTGAAAAAGCGCTAGTTCTAAACTAAAATTGAAAAAGCACTAGCTCTAAACTAAAAGATGAGGTCTACTTTTCTCACTTGTATAGGTCTTGGCAAGTGATTGACCAATAAGGCAGGCAGTCAACACCTACATTGCCACTCTCACAACTAAAATTAGCAGAAGAAGAGTATTTTATAAGCTGTAAAGACTTCTAACAGAAATATAGATTCTATTTTTAAATAATTTCAGCTTACATTATCACAGAACAATCAATTCTCCTGTGAAACAGTAAGAGGCAGTATATGATTGCATTCTCAATTGTGGGTAATGAAATGTACTACTCCACTGGTGAAAAAACTTACACAGTACATGCTTATTGGTGCATATAATTTAGACACTTACTTAGAAATTAGTACCATGCAAATCTTTAACAACAGTACCTTTCTACTTCCACTCTTCTTTTAAAACTGATATTTTTGCATACTGGTTTTATATAACAAAAATCTACTGTTTGTTAGTACTTATTGTGACATAAGCAGGCACAGTGCTTTACAGACATCATTTTATTTCATTTTTATAATAGTAGTATGAAAAGGTATTATTATTTCAGCTTTCCAGATAGGGACCTGAGGTTCAGATTCAAAATTGTTAGGTAGTAAATGAAAGGATGAGTTTTAATATCAGATTCCAGGTCTTTTGGCTCCAAAGCTTACGTTCATTCCAACTTCGCAGTGCTGCCCAGGTAAGTTCAGTGATGCATATGGTACACCCACATACTAGGGATTTCCTTAACGCTCACTGTTTCTTCTCAAATAGTGTTCTGAATAAATTATTTCCCTTTGCCCATACATGATTTGTGCTTGCTTGACTCCGTACTTGCATTCATGCCCTTTCTTCTTAGAGTCTTTTCCTCCTCTTTTCATTGATGTGCTAGCTACCTCCCCTCCTTTAAAACATTGTTTTCAGTGGCTGCATGGTACTCCCTTCTGTTAAAGCTCTGTAATTTATTTTGAGGCGGAAATTCTGTTATTTCCAATCTTTAAATATTTCAACTAGTACTTCAGAGAATACCCTTGAGATATGTGAATTTCTATGTAAATTTTTAGTTCATTCCTTAGGAAAAATTCCTGTAAGTGGAAATTTGGGTACAAAGATATGATATACTTTTACGGTTGAGCCAGATATTATGCTCTGAAACATGCTGTCAAATTACTCTGCAAAAAATTTCCATTCCTATTGGTAGTCTGTAGGAGTGCCTATGTCCTTGCATTTTTGCTTTAAAAATATTGTCAACTTCATAAGCCAAAAAAAAAATGGGGTAGATAATGGAACTTCTATGTTGGGATTGTATGTGTGGAATAATAGTGAGTACATTTGCAGATTTTTCTACTTGAGGTGTCCTTTACATACTGATTTTCTTTGTCTTTTGTTTTTCAGTTTGCTCTTTTACCTTATTTTTAATGAAATACTATTTTGAAAAGTATTCGTTTTAAATAACACATGCACATGAAAAAGTCAATAATGTGTATAATGTTATCTTAAGTTTAGCATAGTAGGCATTATCTGTTGATGTTTTATTGTGATAGTTATGGTTATTAGTGCTATTTAATCTCTCCTCATCCTCCCAGTATAATTTTATCACAATTTTGGATTAAATTCACATGCAGTGTTTCCTTAACTGTAAGTATTGTTTATTGCTGAGTTAAGTAATATACTATGATTACATTTTCTTTTCTGTTCTCCGTTGTCATTGATTTCACTTTTTACCTAATTTTCATCTTCATATTATTTATATCTGGGTTTAGCTGTGTCTTAGGTTTATCCAAGACAGATTTTGTGTTTCTATCTCTGTTTTCCTTGTTTGGCATGATCTTCCAGAGAGAAGGGTAGTTGCAGAAAGCCATGTACTCTGCCATCATGAAACTGGAAGTGATTTGCCTATCTTTAAGACCTGATGTAGAAACCACATTTCCATGAAACCTTCCCCCATTACTCTACCTGTATGTGAGCTCTTACCTTCCTGAACTCTCCAGCATCACTTTTATGGCATCTACATTATTGAGCAATACATTATGTTTGATTTTTGGCTTGTTATAGAATGTATCTCCTCCTAGTAAGAAAGACAAGCTCTGTAAAGATAGGTCTACCTTTTATTTGTCTTTATAGCAACCAGAACTTCCTAGTACCATATACATAATAGGCATTTGAGAATATTTACTAATTTAACAATTGGCCACCAGTTAAAATTTTTCATGTTTTAGTGATGTATTCTCTGTGGGTTCCAAGGGAAATACAAAGAAAAAAAGTGTATATTTTAAAAAGAAGAGGAAAAAGGGAACATTCTTAATGATTTTTTTCCAGGATTTTGGAAGTAACAGTGATTTCTAGGGCATATTTCATGTTCCAGTTTTCATTGTTAAAGTCTTGTGCTAAAGATTATATGCCGTCTGTACCTCATCACCACTCCTTAAGCATAGCAAAAGAGGGAAAGGGAAGAACCCATCACAATTGTAGAGCGGCTGCAGGAGAGCGACTGAAGAATTCAGACTCCTTACAAGTAACTGCCAGCCAGAATTCTCCGAAGGTTTTGTAGACATTTTTTTGCTTCGCATAGGGGAGTAAAATATCCAGCTGTATTCCGAGTAACAGTGAAATTTGACTTAATTTGTGTCACAGATCCCCTCTCCAATATCACGTTAAGTATACAATTTATGACGATAAACATTCAGCATTTATATTCAGAGATAAATAAGTATGCACTGAAGCCATGGGGAGGAAATGAAGAATGAATGGGTTTAAGAGTTGGGCTTAATGGGGTGTTCGTGGTATGGTAGAGAGATTTATTGAGAAATACTTCAATTTCCTAGCTGTTGGAATGAGAGTCATACCATAATAGATGCAGAGAAGCGGTGCCCAACTTCTGAAAAATATGAATGTGAGGACATTCAGGTACAGGGGCTGGAAATAAACAAGTTACTGGTAAGTAGACTGAAGCAGTGAGAGTAGATTAAATCACCCACAGCAAGAAGCCGATAGGGCAAAAAACTCAGTACTGTGATAGGTGATCTTTGTTAGAAAATGCCACCTTAATCTAAGGATTACTGAAACTTTGTCTTTGCGTGTCATTTTGAGGTTTTATGGTAAATGTCATAAAAATATAAACATTTACAATTACAGTAATTTATGATTAAACTGGATTGTTATGTTTTTCAACTTTGTTTCAAACCCTGAGCACAAGTGATGAGCCTAAGAGACATTTTAGCCTGGGATATTAAAAAGGTATTAAAGGGAGCATGCAAGCTGGCACTGGACATGCTATTGGGCTTGTTACTGCCAGTACTTATGGCATGCAGGGCTTCTAAAACAGGAGCATGGCATGCAGTCAGCTAAAGTCTTGCTTTCACAGCAATTTTGATTTACAGGTTGGGACAAGATTTTAGAGGTTAAGGTTTAAAAAAATAATAAATTGTTCCTTTCCCCGATCGACATCTACAGTCTCCCTATTTCAGGAGGTGTCTGAATTCCAGATATCCCAAATCCAATCTTGCAGGGACACTTATTTACATTTCAGATGTAGACTTTTGTTTAAATAGATGGCTGGCAGTATGTTTGGCATAGGTTTAAAGACAATACGAAAGTAAAAGTACCAGCGTAACTCAGGTGTAATTGATGTAGAATTACTATTTTTAATTACTTGGTGCATCTTTAATAGGTGTGGATAAGTATGAAGTATTTTCACAAAATAGTTCTGAATATTTCTCATAAAATCGGTGAAAAGGTGTCTCAAATCTATGACTTCAGCTTTAACAACAGTGGATTCGAAATGCCAAGTCCAGTGGGTACTTCTCAGCCCTGACTTTCCTTAATAACTTGGTGCATTTGACTTTGTTCTGTGACCTTCAAAATATTCTGCCTGGGTTCTTTTCCTATCTGCCTTATCATTCCTCCTCCATACTCTTTGCCCGTGGCCCTTTCCTCAACGTTATACCTAAATGTTGGCATCATTGAGGTCTGTCCTCAAGTCTCCTCTTTCTTCGTTTGGCGTACTTTCCATTAGGAAATACAGTTGTGATCCTAAGCTACCAATCCCAGTCATTTGCAACCTCTCCTCACTCACCGTTTTTCTCTCCCTTACTTCCTATACCTAGGAAGTCAGCACGTCAGTTTAGTTGATTGAACACTTGAGTCTGGCTAGGTACGGAGCTTTGTGGTAGGTACAAAGTGCTGTGTTTAAAAATCTCAAGCCAGGCCTTACTTGTTATCGTCCCACTATCACTCCCTGTGGTCAGGCTGCAATCATTTCCTTTCTGGACACTTCTGATCAGCAGCCATTAATTGAGAGTCCACTCCTTGTCAAGTACTATGCTAGGCACTGGAGATACAAAATGATTAAGTTGATATTGTAATAAGAGAACAAACAAGTATATGCAATATAGGTTGCATAACACTTGACTTAGGAAATTCAATCTCAAGCTAAATATTCCATAATGTGCATAATAATACATTAGAGCTGTGGACAGTTTTGCATTGTGTATAGAAATAGTCTCATCTAGTGCAGGGTTGACTACTGCAAAAAGCCAGCTCAAGACAGGCAGCAATATCACATGGAGGAACACCTCTAAACCTCTTTATCCTACTTTTATTGTTATTTCTTTCTGTGTCCTAGCAGCTTGTCTTGCTTCAATGTTTGTGTTACTGTCTTCTCCCCAGTGTTTTATAATCATTACTGGAAAGCTACCAAGAGTGCACGACTAGATTTTATTTTCAATTACGGGAAATGCTGTCTGCACAGAATATTCCTTAATGGAATGGTGCCTAAGGCATTTACATAAGATGCATAAAGTACAGTAGTCACCTGGGAGGAATCCAGTGGGAGTAGGTCAGAGAAGACTCTACAGTAAAGTGATCTAATTGAGCAGCGCTTTGAAGCTGGTTCACTGCTCAGTGTTCTGTGCTTGGCACGTGTGGTGGGTGGTCACTATTTACTGAGGGAAGGCGGCCCTAACCAGCTTCCCCTTCTCTCTCTTTACCCTGTGCTTCACAGATAGGCCCTCTCACAGTTCACGTTTCCTCAGTTATGCCGCCTCCTGAAATCCTGTTCACCTTTCAAGATGTAGCTCAGATACCACCTTTTCTATAAAAATCTTTTTTCAAGCAGTTGCTCACTGAACTCAGCTCCCGTCACACTTTTTGAGTATATAGGAGAAGAATGTTTTCCTGGACCACCCAGGACATAGGTGCAAATAAATATTTGCTTTAACAGGTGATTAGTCAGTAGACAGTTATTCATTGAGGTAGACATGCATTATAGGTAAAAGTTGAGATTCAGTTAATTGGAGAGATGCAGTAATTAGGTATGACTTGAATTTGATTATACACGTGACCAGGGAAAATAGCTAGAGAAATAGTCACCAATTTCTGTTATGTAGTTACACGCATAGTCTAGAGGAAGTATCTACTGACTTATTTTGTATATATGCCACTTTATCAGTTTCTTACTCTTATTTTTTGTAGAAATAACGTGAACTGTAATAGAAAAAAATAGAAATAGACAAGTTCTGAAGAAATTACTGGGTAGGGACATTGAAAAAAGCCTGTTAAGTTTTCATATTACTTTCTATTATCTTTTTGCATAAAGTATTACTTCTTCATGTTCATATAACATTGAAAACATGTTGTCGAGAAATGTTTTGATTGAATCAAATTAACAGCATTATACTCAAGCCAATTTCCACTCTTTCAGATGAAATTAATTTGAATTATCAAAAATGTCTTTGTCTTCTCAGTAAAACTGGAGGAAAAAAGTCTTCATCATAAGAATGCTCCGGCTAATTCTTTATTTTTCTGGCAAATGGTGGGGTACAGAGACATGATCTAAAAATTACTTTGTTTGTTTTTTTAAAATTAATTAATTAATTTATTTATGGCTGCGTTGGGTCTCCGTTTCTGTGCCAGGGCTTTCTCTAGTTGTGACAAGTGGGGGCCACTCTTCATCGCGCTGCGCGGGCCTCTCACTATCGCGGCCTCGCTTGTTGCGGAGCACAGTCTCCAGACGCGCAGGCTCAGTAATTGTGGTTCACGGGCCCAGTTGCTTCGCGGCATGTGGGATCCTCCCAGACCAGGGCTCGAACCCGTGTCCACTGCATTGGCAGGGAGACTCTCAACCACTGAGCCACCAGGGAAGCCCCTGTTTGGTTTTTTGATATCTTCTCTTTTTATATTTCAACATTAGGTGTCTGATGATCTGTAAATCCACTTTAATGAATTTCTGTTATGAAATCCTGGCTAAGGCTTTTGTGTGAAGTTCAGTTTCTCATTTCTGAACTCAAGTTCTACTCCTAACCATAAGTATCATTTTTCTCAGATGAAAATCATGCTAAATGTTGGGATTTCATTGGATTTTCTAATTGAGACGCAAACTATGATGGCTAATAATTAAGAAGGATTACTGGCCAGTCATAAAAGCAAAATTTGCGGGCAATTGCTGGTAAACAGTTAACCTCTAATATTTGTCACAATCGACAAATATCAATAACTAAAGTCAAAGTTTTTCTGGCCTTAATATCGGAGGACCCCATTAGATGGCTGGAGGACCCTGTGGAGATGCCACAAGGGCTTTGAGACGTTGTCACTGACAGGAAAGTGTTAAATATAGGAAGCTGAGGATGATGAAGAACAGCTTTTTATTTAGGGTCGCTCCTGTTTATTTGCAACATAAATGATGCTAAGATGATTTTTGTGGAAGATAGCAAAGGAGGCATAATTTTCACATAACTTACTGCAGATTTCTTTCTTCCCCCTAACAATAGATGTGTTTGAAGGGGAAAAACTCCTAATAGATTTGTTAATTGGGAATCATGTACCACAAATGTATGAGGTATATAAGAGGTACTCAGCATTTTCCTGTGATGGGTTCATACGTTTTTAATAAAACATTATGAAGGAGTTTACCCATTCCCTTGTGTTTTTCTTAATTAAGATATGAAGGGAGCATTTTGAAAGGATTTATGTAAACTTGAAGTAGCTTTTAGATGTTTGTTTTGTTAGAAAAATAGTTGAGGAGATGTTATAATGTGATCAGAATTTTTTCTTTATAGATTTTAATGTATTTTATGGAATTTTGTTTGTTTTTTAGTGTCAAGCCAGTCCCAGCTGAAGGAATCAAGTCGAATCCTTCAAAGCGGCATAGAGACCGACTTAATACGGAATTGGACCGTTTGGCCAGCCTGCTGCCTTTTCCACAAGATGTTGTTAATAAGCTGGACAAACTTTCAGTTCTTAGGCTCAGTGTCAGTTATCTAAGAGCCAAGAGCTTCTTTGATGGTAAGACAGAAGGGTTTAATTTTTCTACAGTCGCTTACAAAATACTTATTTTGAATACGTTTCTGCTTTTGTGTTGAAAAGTGCAAAAATTAGCCTTACGTGAAAAAGTTCTGTTTATTGCTGGATAGTAAAACTTAGGTAGCAAAGCCAAATTTTTAATATTTCTGAAATCAGTTTTCCAGATTGATTCATCAAACATATGCTGCCACTTAAATAATATGTGGTGTCATTCTTTGAAAATAGTAACACTCATATTAAGAAGGACACTTTCTGGTTCTTCTCCTTTCTACTCAGTGTTTTAAGGTCTTTTTTTTTTACTGGAAAGAATAAAACACATATTAACTACTATGATATATTTTTGCTGGATTTCCTTCAATATGTTTCACAGATACATCATTTTGTTTATCCTTTCAAAGTTATACTTCTACTGCTTTATATTAACTATATGTTTGCTCCAGGAAAATGTAATTACAAATGTTTTTTCCATTGGAAAGAGCATTTTGTCACTGGAGTCGGTAGAGTTGGATTTCAGTCTCCATTGTGCCACTGACAACTATTTGACTTTAACATGTTAGCATCAGTTTACTCCGCTTTAAGCTAGGGATTTGAACTAGGTGATGTTTGTTACACTTCAATTGCACAGTCTATCATAGTCATAAATTATTTTAAATGGAAGTTTTTGTTGAAAATAATGCTTCAGTGTGTCTTCTCATGTAAAATAATTCCTCGATTTCTCTTTTGGTCTGTTTGTATGTCAGAAATAGATTTTTTAGGAACTGTTATGTCATTTTACCCATAGTAGTAAAGAATTAATGATAAAATCTCAGTGACATGTCAGTGCTCTTAAACTTTAACGTGCTCATAAATCACATAGGGACCCTGATAAGATGAAGGTTCTTATTCAGTAGGTTTTGGTGTCGCCAGAGATTTTGCTCTTCTTACTGTCAGATGATGCTGATACTGCTGCCCTTGACATATTTACAGATACTTGAATTTGCGGTTTGTGTGTAGAATATTGCAGAACAGTTACTTCCCTGTAGGTCTATGTTTAGATGGTTTGCTGTGTTTAGTCTGAGCATCTTTTTTATTTATTGGTTTGTTTGCATGCTGTATGTTCTTCATTTTGGATTAAAAATTATATAGTTTTTTTTTAGGTGAGAAATTCTTTTATCATATTTAGAGTCAAAATATCCCTTAAAATATTTGCATTTTACAATAAAAAGGATAGCAAAACACAAGATCATGTACGAGCTTAAGTATTCAAGTTTTTGAAGAGCCAAAAAGGAAAAGGAGAATAATGGACTACCACAAAGCTGTAGTACAGTAATAAACGCCTTCAGTGAGTGCAGACTAAAGCAATAAATGTACTCCTTGGGTTTCTGATGCTTGGTCAAAAACTGCTTGACTAAATGATTAATATAATCCAATTACGAAGTTGCTTGGCTTTTTGTTGCTCCTACCCTGAGGAAACCATAATTCAAGAAGAGTCACGTACCACACTGTTCATTGCAGCTCTATTTACAATAGCCGGGACATGGAAGCAGCCTAAGTGTCCATCGACAGATGAATGGATAAAGAAGATGTGGCACATATATACAATGGAATATTACTCAGCTATACAAAGAAACGAAATTGAGTTATTTGTAGTGAGGTGGATAGACCTAGAGACTGTCATACAGAGTGGAGTAAGTCAGAAAGAGAAAAACAAACACCATATGCTAAGACATATATGTGGAATCTTAAAAAAAAAAAAAAGGTTCTGAAGAACCTAGGGGCAGGACAGGAATAAAGACACAGATGTAGAGAATGGACTTGAGGACACAGGGAGGGGAAGGGGAAGCTGGGACGAAGTGAGAGAGTGGCATGTACATATATACACTACCAAATGTAAAACAGATAGCTAGTGGGAAGCAGCCACATAGCACAGGGAGATCAGCTCGGTGCTTTGTGACCACCTACAGGGGTGGGATAGGGAGGGTGGGAGGCAGATGCAAGAGGGAGTCGGATATGGGGATATATGTATATGTATAGCTGATTCAGTTTGTTATAAAGCAGAAAGTAACACACCATTTTAAAGCAATTATACTCCAATAAAGATGTTTAAAAAAACTGTATAGTTTAACCATTGTGATCTGGGCAATATACACTGATTTGAGGATAATAACTTCAGGGAAGATTATATATTTAAGTGTTCATAGTAGACGCTTATGTTTTCTCTGATCTATATAAAAAGCCTTTGAATTTTCAATCTTCATGTATACCAGACCCTTCATCTTCTAGGTGGGTCACGTGATGTTCAGTGGTGTGTGTGTGTGTGTGTGTGTGTGTGTGTGTGTGTGTGTGTATCAGCTGTATATTTATTTTGTCATCGAGCTAGAACTAGGTTTCCACATTCCCTCTGTTGTTTTTGTTGACCATATCTCAGTTACTTCTCTTTTCTGGGAACCATATATATATATAGCAAAATCCTGAGAACTTCTCCCTAGATCTGTGATTCTCAAAGTATAGACCCTAGACAGTCAGCATTAATGTCACCTGGCCATTTGTTAGAAATGCCAAATCTTGGGCCCTACCCTAGACCAATGGAATCATACACTCTGGTGGTGTGGCAAGTTTGGGAGCCCCCGTTGTAGATTGTAACCCCAAGGTCAATCCCAGCTTCTTGGGATGCAGTCCTGATCTTCAGCATTTATTCACATGCTGTGCTGTTTGACCTTATGATGGAGGGTTCCGTGACATGTAAGATGTGGTCTCTGTCCTTAGAGGGTTTATAGTCGAGAAGCCAGGGAGGCACTATTCCTTGACTCTGGTCAAGATGTATTGACATGATCATTTTGCCTTTTCGTTTCCTGCTCCTCTATAATGGGAAATCAAATTATATGTTAAAAGAGAAAAAAAATGTATGGGTTTTTCCCTGTTTAGAAGCAGTGGAGTAGAATTGAAGCTGCTTGGAGAATAGCCAGTGTGCCATTTCAGTATTAACATACTTACTGCTTTCTAGGCTGTCTCTATGTGTGTGAGTATGTGTATATGCTTACACACATGCATACACATACATATACATTAATATATGTATATTTAATGTAAAAGCAGTCTCCCTCTCTCTCTCTCTCTCTCTCTATATATATATATACATATATATATATATATTTCATGAATAGATGTGTATCCTGTTCAATACCTCAAGTAAAAGCGATTCCCAAATCTACCTTATAAAGAATGTCATAGTGTAGCGGGGCTCATTGTGGAATTCTCACTTGTTAAAAAGTATTTTCTTGGCTTTTCATTAATAAGTTTATTTTTTATTCTGGCTCAGTGTATTCGACAGTAAGATCTTATTACCCTATTTGTGTCATTCCTTCATCAATTATCTTTACCCTATTTGTGTCATTCCTTCATCAATTATCTTTTTTTTAACATGTTTATTGGATTATAATTGCTTTACAATGTTGTGTTAGTTACTGCTGTATAACAAAGTGAATCAGCTATATGTATACATATATCCCCATATCCCCTCCCGCTTGTGTCTCTCTCCCACCCTCTCTATCCCACCCCTCTAGGGGGACACAAAGCACCGAGCTGATCTCCCTGTGCTATGCAGCTGCTTCCCACTAGCTATCTGTTTTACATTTGGTAGTGTATATATGTCCATGCCACTCTCTCACTTCATCCCAGCTTACCCTTCCCCCTCCGCATGTCCTCAAGTCCATTCTCTACATCTGCGTCTTTATTCCTGTCGTGCCCCTAGGTTCTTCAGAACCATGTTTTTTTTTTTTTTTTAGATTCCATATATATGTGTTAGCATACGGTATTTGTTTTTCTCTTTCTGACTTACTTCACTCTCTATGACTGACTCTGCGTCCATCCACCTCACTATAAATAGCTCAGTTTCATTTCTTCCTATGGCTGAGTAATATTCCATTGTATATATGTGCCACATCTTCTTTATCCATTCATCTGTTGATGGACACTTAGGTTGCTTCTATGTCCTGGCTATTGTAAATAGTGCTGCAATGAACATTGTGGTACATGACTCTTTTTGAATTACGGTTTTCTCAGGGTATATGCCCAGTAGTGGGATTGCTGGGTGGTATTATCTTTAATTTTAGGTCCTTTGAATTACTGGTTTTTATACTTTAGTATGCATCGGCATAACCTCGAAAGCCTGTTAAAATGCACATTCTAGGACATGCTCTTTTTATGCTGATTCTTTGTAGGTTTAATGTAGAACCCAGGAATCTGTATTTTTACAAGCATTCTAGATAAGTCTGAGGCAGTGATTTAACCTGGTTTTGATTATGTCCTGAATTATTAAAAATAAATTTTTCTTTGCCTTTAGAAAGACAAATCCAAATGTACAAAGTTTTAGAAAGACTGTAAGTGTGATTTCAGGGTAGTGTGTATTCTAAGCAGTTTTGTAGGGTTGTTCAGTACAGGAAAGGAGTTTGATGGAAGATGAGGGAAATAATGTGTGAAAAATCCCAAAGTCTTCCCCAGACCACCAGTTATCTAGGAAGGCAATGCAATATTTTGAAAAAACACAGAATAAAATTTGCACGTAATTCTTAGGACCTGAACAAGTACTAAATGCAAATGAGGAGACTTGGAGCAGGCGGACAGTGATTAGGATTTTTGTGTGCGGTTAAAACCACTCTCCCACTATTAGGGAAAGAGTAGAGCGAAGTGAAGGGAAGCTCTAAGTGAATAACAGGATGCAAACAGGGGGTGTGTGAATTCCTGCGGAAAGAACAATATAAACGAGTAATCATACAATCTTGTTAGAAAGGAAACTCAAGTTTTACTGTAACAATAGATATTTTTCCAAGAAAATACATCTATTTATTGTGAGTTTAAATAATCCAGCTTGGATGGGATCTTCTTAAACTTTGGAGCCATGACTATACTTCTAAGACTGTCTGAAAAGCAGCACTTAAGTTTCAAGTACAACATTAATCTTTATCCATTTCTAATTAATCAAAACATTCTAAAATATAACTTTGAAGTACTTGAACAAGACTCAGTCATTATGGTAAAGTTAGAAGGTGTTTCTTTGACATAATTAAACTGAAATCATTTTTTAATACATTTTGTAATTCAAGATTGTGCTGTATTCTAAATAGTGTGCACTGTGCTGAATTCATGAAGAAGAAAAAGGGGAAAAAAGGCTTCTGCCCTCTAATAGCTCAAGGTCGAGTATCTCAGAAACTGTGACAAATACTGCATGTGAAATCCTTTAAAAATGTGCACATTAAATATTTATAATGCAACATTTAGGGAGCATTTACAAGGGAGGGAAAAGGATTAGAAGTTTCACTAGTTATTAGTTTTAGTTTCAGCTGAGGAACAGTGGGAACCTTTGAATATTTAATCCTTGAAAACTCTTGAACTATATGTATTCTAGACAGTAAAGCTCAGAGAATTGTTTTTCAGTTTGTACACTATTTTACAGATGATGAAGCAATGATTATAAAATTTTCATTTTCATAATATGCTTCTTTTTTGGTGCACTTAAATATGCCATTTATTGCCTGTTTTTCTAACTAGAATGGAAGGTCCTTGAGAATATTATCAATATGTTTACTGTTACACCTTAAACACTTAGGACAATGCCTGCCCCAGAGTGAGCCCTCAGTAATTATTTATTAACTTAATTGTATTAACATATCTGAAAAACAATGTGGAAATTCTAAATTATATACTTAGAAATATGGCTCTAGGGCTTAGTTTCTGACGTTAATATTTTGCTATTTCCAAATAAGCTTTCTGTTAATAGCCAATTATAATTATTGGTTCTATCAATTATATTCTTCTCTATTTCTAAATGTACAAATGCAAGGAATGTTTGTTTTAAGGAATCAGAGCAGTAAGGAACTTTTTACATGGCTTTTAATTAACTGATTGGCTGGATCATACAGTGAAACGTGTAGAAGTGTTTAAGGATTCAGTCTTCTTTGAACTAACTGTATCACTGTGCCCTTTCTTGGTGCTTTCAGTACTGCCCCTTACGTTCTTGTGCCATCCGCTTTGCTCCTTTGCCTTCACTTTGTGTTCATTATCTTGTTCCTGGGCCTATGGTCGTTTTCTTCTTTGCTGCATGTTCCTGTTGTATTAATACTTCCCAGTCGTCTGGCAGTCTTGGTGTGTTTTTCAGTTTTGTCAGCGTAGATAGGATGGACAAATAGGTCTCTGGATTTAAAGGAAAAAAATCACTCTTTGTAAATTTGATAGATTAAAAATTCCAGAATAAGGTGATACTTTATTTTTAATTTCTGCACAATGGACACATGTAAACATGTTTAAGGATTAATAACAATGATATATTAATAATAGATTAATTGAAATTATAGAAGGTGTTTAAGTTCTATTCAGTTTCCTCAGTAACACTGTTCTTCTGTGTTACCTTCTATTCTTCCCTGCTTATTTTAACTGTTTAAAGACTTTTCTAAATTATGTATCTTTGAAGTACTTCTGTAGTGTCTTTTGTATTTTTAGGAAACAAATTTTAAAAATTCAAAATTGCTATTTTCTCATGTTGGTAATTAAACATAGTAAAGTACAAATTTTGCATCTTGATAGATTAAATCAAAGTTGAGGGGGGCCTGAAGACAGAAAATGACGAAGTGGAGCTATGACCTGGCAAGTCAGTGTGGACTTAGGTCTTGGAAATATAGACTGAAAGCCTAAAATCTTTAACATCACGTTCACGCTTTTTCATCAAATTTCAAATTGTTAAAATTAAACTATCCCCTTCTAATTTAAAAAGAAAAGTAGAGAATAAAAAGAAGACCCCAGTCATAAAATGAGTTTTAGACTCACATATCATGTTACCTTTGAGATGGAAAATATTTAATAAGTTTAAATTACTAAATGACTATGAGCAATCATAGTTTATTAAGAGAGACTTAGATTTGGGTGGTTATACATAACCCAGTCTTTGAAATTGGTCGATGTGAAAGGAAAGGGTTGTTTCCTCCTATATTGTGTCTTTTAATGCCAGAGTCAAAACAGTGGACATTGTGCTTGTTAACTACTCTGAATCAGTATGGTAATGTTTTATTCCTAGCAAAAGTAATTTCAACATGTAAAAATTTTGAATTAGATTTCATTATCAGTTTTAAAAATATTCATCATCATGTAAGGATTGTTTAAATTATTCTACTTTTTGACAGTAATCCCCAAAATTGATGAGAATGACTAATCCACGTTCTTTGTTGAGACACAGATACCTAATGAGGTAAAAAGGGCAGAAAAGTTTTCTTTCTTTGAGGTAATAGTAAATGTCAAGGGCATGCAGTGTTTGTTAATTCTGTAAAATACTCATGGTAGTTATTATACCATTAAAATAGAGTCATTAACTGTGAAATCTTTTGCATCCTTCATTAATCTCAGTCATGAGTTACTCTTCATGACATCTCTATAACTGAGATGTGCAAATTTAATTTGTGGAAAGGAAAACTTATAAACAAAAAAAAGGTGATTTTTGTGTGGGCTGCGTTAAGCCTGACAGAGGTGAGCTTGAGGATCTGAGTTTCTAATTCCAAAGTTCTGCATTTGCAACTGTCATAGGGAATAGTTCTCTGGTTATTTTTAAAACTAGGCAGTGTAGGGGCAATGAGTCACGAATCATTATAAAATGGTGATTATTTTAAGCATGTATTAAGTGTAAATATTTTACATATTGGAGTATTTTAAATTCACCAAGTCTAAAAATGCTGTGAGAGGAGAGGATGGTGAGAGTTTATGTGATGATCTAAAATTTATTCAACCTCATTGTTTACCATGGATCTTTTTTGACTTTATTTTACATTAAAAATTATATGTTCTCTTTTCTTGGTCTTCCTTTTGTAGATACTTTAACAGTTCATTTCCAGTTCATTAGGTTTTCAAAAAAGAGCTATTGTGTTTATTCATCTTCAGCTTGTGTGTTTCTCTGGATTTCAGAGCATTATCTTGAAAAACAAATATATATGCATGTATATATATGAAGAATGAGCTTGAACAAGCAGTAAAAATGAATTAAATAAAAAGCCTTTTTAAGGGTTGATGTTTTATAAAATTTAAGGCGTTTGTATGTGCACTTTCTTTTTACATTCACAGGGTTTGGGTACTAATTTTATCTGCTTTTTTTTTTTTTTTTAATTACTATGTGTCAAGTAATTTACAAAACTTGCAGTATGGCAGCAGTTGTGATTTCTGAATCCTAGAAATGTCCAAAGTAGGTTTTGTTTGCCTAAAAGATCAGCACATTTGAAATCATCAAATAGTGTTGAGTGTCATTAACCCATGGTGTTATCCATTTTAGATGGTAATTTAGCTATGTGTTTTTTTCCAGAATTTACATTTGAAAACATGAAACTCTCCTAACATTCATGATACCTTCCATAACTAAAACTGTTAAGATTTAGAGATTCTTTTAAATTTTAATTTATGGACTTAATATAATCAAATCTATGCAGATTGAAACATGGATGGATGAAAAGAATGGTAGGACATTCTTATTGAGTCAGGGTATTGTGGTATTCAAATCCTGGCTTTTATAGTTAATAATATGGCCTCTTTGGATCAGGAATTTAGTCTCTTTTCCTCAGATATCCTAACTTACAGCAGAAGAGTCAAATTCTATGAATAAGTAAAGTGAAAAAATAATTTTATGATATTTTACATAGGATACTTTTATCTCTGAGTGTTTTCCTTTGCTTTGACAAGTATTTTTTTAAAAACAGTGACAAATATATAACAGAGTTTCAAACTGAACCTACACTCATTATATCCTTCATTATATATTTTGCTTCTTTCTTGTGTCTTTTAAATTTACTGCTTTAATAGGTTTTCTCTTTGATCATTTCCTAGTGTTATATGACTCTAGGATCCTTGATCCTTAATTGCTTGGCCATGAACAGTTCCAGTTGGTCATAAATTTATGAGCTTAGCTTTCTGTTTTAAACAGAGATTACCATTGGGGGAATATTAAAGCCAGCCAACTTTCAGCAGTTTTCTCTTTTTTTTTTTTCCCCAGGACAGATTTTAAATGTCTGTAGTTAAATTATTTGACTTTTTGTGAGTCTTTGCTGATCTGGTTAATGGAAATATACATTTGCCATGTTATAGTGTTTTAGAAACTATTTTCACATGTAATATAAAATTAATCACTCGAGGGTCTGTAATAAAACACATATTACCACTAATCATTTTTTATTTAGTAATTTATGTGTTATTTTTTAATCCTGCTCTTACAGCTTTTTGACTTTTTAATCAATCATTTTTAATCAGTAGCTCAAATTCATTTATTTGTTTGTAGCTAGAGATTTAGATTTTGGAGTCATCATAATGTCATTGGAATAGTATTTTAAACTATTAAGTGAATAAAATATTCCTGGGGAAAGCATATAGAATAAGAGGGAAAATACCAAAGATGAAATGCTTTAAGGATGGGCAGAGATAGAGGAAAGCACATCTCTGTGTGTGGAATACGAAACTGTGCTATGGTGATAATGAGTTTGCTCAAAGATGACTTCATTTGTCAAGTTCTTAAAGGGGCAAAGAGAAAATTGCACATGAAAGTGTAACCTAAAGTGAAATTAAAGTCTACAGAAAAATAATAATACTAGAGGTGGTAATTTCTGATTCTTGGTTGTCCATAGAAGACATAACGCCATTCAGGTGTCAGCCGTGGGAGGTTGAGAGAAGAGACAGTCAAACTGGATCAACTTAATGAACCTAGAATTGTCTGTATCGAATTCTTCTAGCCTTAAATTTGCCCACATGATGTGGCAGTGCCTTTATGGTCAGTTTTACAGAATATTCTGTTGCCTCCTACATTTTTGATAGTGTCTAGTTTCAAGTGTCTAGTCTCTGTGTTACAGAGGCAGCTTCCCTCTCTTTGTCCTGGCCCAGGAGAGGGAGACTTTGTCGTGTAAGGGGTGCACCAGCAGGCAGGGGACATGGGGGTAGTTCGGTTACTAACGCTGTGGCTTTAGATTAGACCGTTGTCATCACTGTTCCACAGAGTCTTCATCTTCTCAGCATGGACAGTAAGAATGCTTGCCTGCCTGATGTTTTAAGTGTGTAGTGGGTTTATCCTAAAAAGTAAGATCTTTGTGAACCACAGTTATAAAATTTAAATTGTATACAGTTGACCCTTGAACAACACAAGGGTTAGTCGAAAATTGGCATATAACGTTACAGTTGGCTTTCCATATCCATGGTTCCTCCATCTCCAAAGTTCTGCATCCGTGGATTCAACCAATCACGATCATGTAGTGCTGTACTATTTACTGGAAAGAATCCACATGTAAGTGGACCTGCCCAGTTCAAACCCCATGTTTTTGACAAGTCAACTGTACATACAGAATTTTTTGTTATTGCCCTGTGTTTCAGTAGTAAATTATGTGGTTCTACTTTCATCTTTATAAAATTGGGATTAGAATTACCTCCTGAAGACATATTAATAATGAACTCTTTATGCAGAGGAAAGATAATTTTAGAAAGTATGAAGGAATGAGATCCAGAACATTTGTGAGTTATTTCCTAAATCCTGATTTTCTAAGTCACTAGTTCTCAAAATGTGATACCTGCCCCTCAGCATCACTTGGGAACTTGTTAGTAATGCAGACTGTGGGGCCCCATCCTAGACCTACCGAGTCAGAAATTCTAGAGGGTGGAGTCCAGCAATGTGTTTCAGTAGCCTTCCAGATGATTCTAATGTCTATGAAAGTTTGAGAATCACTGCTCTGGCTGATTAAATTTCCTACTTAGAATGCAGTTTTAATTCCACTCTTATTTATGTGGAAAGCTAAATGCAACTCATTCCCCACTGAAAAGGTAAATTAATTGCTCTAGTTGGTTTCATTAATTCAGAGACCTAACATATTGTTACAGTCGAATTGCATGTAACTAAACGTAAAACTGGAAAAATGTTGAGTAACATCTTTGGAAGTTAGTTTCCACTTAATCGAGAGTGAGAATAGATCTAACTTTTAAGGATTTTTGCAGCTTTAGAATGATGTGTTTCTTTAGATTTGCTAAAAAGACAGTAACCGCCAGTTATGCAACCTACATTCATTCATAAAGATATAAACTAACATGTGCCTTTTTAAAACCTGAATTTACTTTTTTTCTGCCTTGGTGAGTAGAAACTTCTAGGCAGAAAAAAAATCTGTGAATATCATCAGAAAGCACTGAACTGTGTACACCTAATCTCTGTCTCCTGAAAACTTAGAATATAACATCGTTTTTAAAAAAAATTTTCAGTTTCTTCCTTCTTTCCCTCAAAAGGACAATGCTTCATTTACCAAACAAACAAACAAACAAACAAACAAACTTGATGTTACTGAAGTGAAATATCTATGTATTACCTCAAAGGATCTAGAAGGAACTCACTTCAGGTACACTTATATATGATTGGAAATTATTTGTAAATACTCATCCATACTAGACTGGGGATGTTTTCCGTATATTCAAGAAATACTACATTACTTAACTCTTTCTAATTTATAGATGTAGTTGGTTGAGTTTCATAATAGGTGATAGCTTTGCTCTCTTTTATGCTTATACAAATGTGGGAATGGACTTTAACTTTTCCTACCAGAAGTAATAAAGGGGGATGATAAACATTATTGTAAAATAAATTGAATTTATGTCAACAATTAGAGATTAAAAAGGCTTATGCTTTTTCCTGGCAAGACATTTACCATGTCATCTTTCTGTTTAAATGCCAACTACAGTAACAAAATACAAAGTATAGTTTACCACATGCCAATATTTGTTCCCTGTGAATTTCTCTCTTGAGAAATTCAGAGCATGTTTTTTGAAGAGGAAATATTTGGCTTGTAGGGAGAAATGGAAATCTGAGCTTAGATGTATAAGGAAGGAAAGTGCCGTATTAGGAAACATGGATATGATTAAATGCATGTGGGAAAGACTTGAATCAGTTGGTAATAATTATATGAGTAATATTATAATCTGATAATGCTGTGATATATTTACACTCTAAATTCCATTATCAATTAAATTCTTGTTTAATTGCATCATTGATCTCTCAAAGAACAAATAGTTGAAATATTTTGATGGTTTATTATCTTAATATTCCGCTGAATGCTGAAAGTCAGAGCCTTACACTTTGGAAGGTGTAAGCCTTACCCTTTGCACATGTGGGGAGGATTTTAACAAATGTCTCTTCAGTGCGGCCAGTGTTTCTCGAGTAGCAGAACTGGCTTATGACTTATTTTCAGATATTATATTTTGTTGCTATGAACTGCCATGTATTTAATTCCAGGGGTGTAATGATTAAAGTGTCTTCTGTATCTGATGATGCATATAATTTTTATAACAATTTACATGTTTGAAGTACCTTCAGATTTATGTTGCACAGTCATCATAGTAGTCCTGTTAGACACTCTTTAACGCTCCCTGTTTAGAGATGAGAAAACACTCAATTATCCCTAGTTTGCAACTTTTAGTGTCAGCTTCCATAATGGTTTGAGGGTGTGTAAACTCAGCATGTAGCCCATTTTCTCCATCCTTGACTGTCAGTTATAGATTCAGGCATTAACCCAGGTACTCTACATGTTATTTTAGCTCTCACAAGAATTTGTCTCCAGAGGTATCACTGTCCTAATTTAAAGATGAGGAAACTAAAGGTCAAAGGTGGTTAGAATGGGAGAGAAGTCTGGTAGGTGATTAATAGTAGCTCATGCAATTAGGATTAGGCTACCTGGGTTCTTATCTAGGCTCTACCACTTAAAGCTAGAACCTTGGGGAAGTTTCCTAACCTCCTTAAGTCTCAGTTTCCTAATCTACTGAAAGGACAGTAAGGCCAGTTCCATAGAACTCTTATGAAGATTAAATAAATAAGACGTAATACATGGAGACTGCCTGGCATACAGTGTGGGCTCTAAGTATCACATATTATTATGAAGGAAATTATTTAAGGCCACTCAGATGGTAGGAAGTCATATCCCCACATCATCTTCTTACTCTTTTATTGCTTTCTGACCAGGGCAAGAAATGTATATGTGAAAGTGAGTAGTATTAATTAATACATCTTCCAGTAACTTTAAGAAGGGAGAGGTGGTAGGTATGAGATCAAGAAGTAGAGGACAAACTTCATGGAAAGGCAAAAATTACATAGTTTGGGTCAGGTGGCTAGGACATAAAATAAGTTTTCTAAAAAGTCATATTAGTATTTTTTAGATGAGAATGGGAAGGAAGTGCACCCTTCCTCGACTCATCTTTGCACAATATTTACTTGAATTCTTAACTGATTAATTATTAGCCTTAAACAAGAGAGCAACAGAAATACTTGTTTGCTTGTTTTTGGAAGAACCCTCCAGTGGTCCTTCCCCCAAATGCATTACCACTTTTCCTACTTAAGCAGTAGTTATACATACGTATTAAACATTGTCCCTCTAACATTTAGAATTGTAAGCATTGTTGTTTAGAAAGAATTTATTCTTTTTCAAGTTCCTCTGATACTTTAATTAAATTCCATCCTGGTACTTAATGTTTTTGACATTCTTTACCAATATTTTTGACATTCTTTTCTAGTTCTTCATTTCCATAGCTTATATGCCCTACTTAAAGGCAGAGTCTGTCTAATGTCTAATTACATTGGCTAATATCCCCAATACAAGACCAGAAACAAATTGTAAGTTACTGAGATGAATGGCCTCTTTCATTTCTTATTCAGCTTCTCAGTGGTCCAATAACTCTAGTGGGAACTGACATCATTCCACTGATTAAAAGTTAACTTTAAAAGATTCCTAATAAGAAAATTTAGACATTGTAAATTTGACACAATTAATATCTATCCATTTTTAGGATGACTTTGCTTCTTTCATAATGTCAGGGTTTGGGTTTTGTTGTTTTCTTTCTAATAGCAAATCTTACTGATATTTGGTATAACTCTTAAATTGTGCCTCGTACTGGAGCTTTTGGAAAAGTAGGAGAGTGTAGTTAACCCTTACATTGTGAGGTTTTAATGCGTTCAAGCAAATGTGGCCACTGGAAAGCAAGGAACAACAAATCTGTCCTTTACCTTTCAACGAGAAAAGATTAAGCCTTTCCTTTGGTCTTGGTTAACTGTTAGATCAGTTAGTTTACCTCAAACTATATTTTGGCCTAAAGAAATCTGTTCTGTGGCCTTTTGGAATTGTTATATTCAGAGGCCAGGTTTTTGGCTTCTTCTTTCAAAGAGATATGCTTCAAGTTCTGCAAAGGCAAGGACTTGGCATAAGAGTCCAGTGTGACACATGCACTGCTGGTTTACCAGAAAATATGCTTCACACATGAAAATGTTTTATATGTGATGCTTTGCTCAAACTGAGAGAAAAATCTGGTTATTAATATATCTCCAGCTTATCACTGAGCCAGATTATCCTTAACGCTTAAAAATCCAATGAAATAAGAAATCTTAAAAGGAACGTCACAGTTGGTTTGGCTTAATGGTGTCTCTTATTTTAAATATCACAGGTTAAAAAAAGATCAGAAAAATAGAAAGGTGGTGTAATAGTGTGTCTAAAAGTTTCAACTTTGTAACAGGGCAATCTGTGAGCTTTGGGAAATACTGCTAATAATTAAAGCTACCAACTAATATTGAGCTGCTCTACATCAGGAACTTCACATATATTCTAATTATTCTTCACAACGGCCCTGCAGGGTGTTTTTGTTTGTTTGTTTGCTTTTTCAACTACCACTTTACATATTAGGAGACAGGCTCAGAAAGCTCACACATTTAGGAAAAGGCAGAGCTGAGATTTGAACTCAGCTCTGTCAGATACCAATGTCCATCCACATGTTTTAACTGAGAAAACATTTGAGAGTGCTTGGAAAAATGCTAAATAAGTAAATGGTAGCAATTATTATTTCTATTCAGCTGTGCTGCCTCCCAGACTATAAATGCATGCACACACACACGATGTGGAGAGAGATGGGAAGGTGGGGAGATGCAGCATTACTGTGTGGTACCCTCTCTAGTAAGCATCCCACCATCCTGTCAGACTCCCGTTCACATATGCAATCCATAAGCAACTAGAAGAGGATAATGAAAGAGAAGACACATTACAAGGTGTAGTAGTACCTAGGAATAGACATAAAAATACTTTTCTGTGGAAAACTTCAAAACATTCTAGTGGGACAAAAAATACAGACTTGAACAAGTGGGAAAACACATGTTCTCAGATTGATTCAACATCATAAAGACATTAATTCTCCATGAATTGACCTATAAATTTAATATGAACTTAATAATACTACTAACAGTTTTTTTACCTTAAAACTAGACAAGAGGATCCTAACCTCAATGGACATATATTTCTTAATAAGGCATTTGGTTGATTCTTCTCACCACCCAGTAGTTCACAGATGTTAAGATAAATACGTAGAGACAAACTAAAAATATTTTTATAGGTTAGGTTGTGAGGAACCTTATTCTCCTAAATAGATAAGAACTGAAGGAGTGTTTATAGCAATGTCATGGCAATTCTTTGAAACTCCTTAAGTAATATGCCAAAAATCATATAGTGAACTCATCAAAAATTATCTTTAAGAATCTGTCAGGGACTTCCCTGGTGGAGCAGTGGTTAAGAATCTGCCTGCCAACGCAGGGGACACGGGTTCCATCTCTGGTCCGAGAAGATCCCATATGCTGCGGAGCAACTAGGCCTGTGCGCCACAACTACTGAGCCTGTGCCCTAGAGCCTGCGAGCCACAACTGCTGAAGCCCGCGCTTAGATCCCATGCTTAGCAACAAGAGAAACCACCGCAATGAGAAGCCCACACACCAACGAAGAGTAGCCCCCGCTCGCCGCAACTAGAGAAAGCCCTCGCAGCAAGGAAGACCCAATGCAGCCAAAAAAAAAACACACCAGAATCTGTCAGCTGACTGGAAACCACCCATTGGCAAAGGATTGTTCACTTAGTTACTGTAGTACCAGTAGATACCAATTTTTCAAATTATCTCTGTGTTTGGTGTACAGAAGTTTTTTATTATAGCTCTTTGAAACTGCTTATTTTAAAAACCACCTATACTATATCATTGTTTTTCCCTTTTTTTCATAGTTGCATTAAAGTCCACCCCAGCTGACAGAAATGGAGTCCAGGACAACTGTAGAACAAAATTCAGAGAAGGCCTGAACTTGCAGGAAGGAGAATTCTTACTGCAGGTAAATTGTAGTAAATATAGTTCGTTTTCATTAGGACAGTTATAAATGGAGAATTAATTAACAGCCTTTTAATTATCCCCAGTTTATTTAGGACTCACCCAGCGTTTCATACCACTTTCATCTGAAGTACAATAACGGTATAATGTTAGTATTGTACATGAAAAAATGGAATTTTATGAAGCATATTTATTAGAAGTCTAGTTATCACTTTCCATGTTGCATTTCTTTAAATAGCAAGAACTCCTAGATTATTTTAAAGGTTCTCATTTAAGACACTGGATTTATGTATATGTTTTGAGGAATATAGCTCCATTAAAATAATTTTATTTGTAAAATAGTTTGAAATTGTTCTTAACCTGAACTTTAGTTTTTTCAATGTGTTCTTATATTTTCTTTTAGCAGCTGTGTGTGACTTATCAACTTGCTACAGATTTTTTTCAACAACCGTCAGCCCTATTGTCATGCGCTAGAACTTGGAGAGTTTCTAGTAGATTTGTCTATAAAAGTATTTTAAATCTTTTCCAATTTTTCTTTCTTTTGGATCTGATACAATGCTCGATTCTCAGTTAAAATTCTCAGGTATTTATCTTATTAAAGAAAGATAGAATGAAGATGTGTGCTATAAAGAATATATATATATGTATAACTGCATCACTTTGTGGTACACCTGAAACTAACTCTCAACACTGTAAATTAACTATACTTCAATTAAAAAAATGGTAAAAAAAAAAAAAGAAACTAGTTAAATAAAATAAAACAAAACAGAAAAGA
Source organism: Lagenorhynchus albirostris (assembly GCF_949774975.1). Classification (NCBI taxonomy): domain Eukaryota; kingdom Metazoa; phylum Chordata; class Mammalia; order Artiodactyla; family Delphinidae; genus Lagenorhynchus; species Lagenorhynchus albirostris. Next base: position 69,538,884 of record NC_083102.1, read on the forward strand.
TGTGTGCTATAATCTGCGCTGTTACTATTACATAATAATTTTCAATTCTACCCAGTGAACTGAGTGGAGAACTTAATTTGCCATTGTGACAAAAAGTAGCCATAAGTTTCAGTAACTCCATTCATTCAGTAAATGCTTAAGTGTAACCTAACAATTTATAAGATTTTATTATAATTTTGTAATTGTGTTCAAATCCCTGATACTGAAAATTAACTTTTGCTTCCATTATGTTAGAAAAAATTAAATATATTCAACCGTGAGTCGTCCTCCTCCTGCCTCTAGCTGAGGATTTTTATGTATATTAGCTGAAACGTAAAGACCCCTTATTCAGGTCACAGGAAGCATTCTAATAATTGCTGCTGAATGTGATTAAGTTTATGTAGTAAACATAAGTTTATGTTTATAAGTAAACATAAGTTTATGATTAAGTTTATGTTATGTTATGCATCTTAGTTTATGTAGTAAAGTAATAAGGAAGTTCTTTATCTCAAGTGAAAATAGACAAATGTGGCATGCTTAACACTTGTTAAACTGCTTTAAATTATGGGCCAGTGATTATTTTTTTAACATCTTTATTGGAGTATAATTGCTTTACAATGGTGTGTTAGTTCCCGCTGTATAACAACGTGAATCAGCTGTACGTATACATATATCCCCATATCCCCTCCTCCGTGTGTCTCCCTCCCTATTCCACAACTCTAGATGGTCACAAAGCACCGAGCTGATCTCCCTGTGCTATGCAGCTGCTTCCCACTAGCTATCTATTTTACATTTGGTAGTGTATATATGTCCATGCCACTCTCACTTCATCCCAGCTTACCCTTTCCCCTCCCTGTGTCCTCAAGTCCATTCTCTACGTCTGTGTCTTTATTCCTGTCCTGCCCCTGTGTTCTTCAGAGCCATTTTTTTTTCTTTTTAGATTCCATATATATGTGTTAGCATACGATATTTGTTTTCCTTTTTCTGACTTACTTCACTCTGTATGACAGTTTCTAGGTCCATCCAGCTCACTGGAAATAACTCAATTTCGTTTCTTTTTATGGCTGAGTAATATTCCATTGTATATATATGCCACATGTTCTTTATCCATTCATCTGTTGATGGACACTTCGTTTGCTTCCATCTCCTGGCTATTGAAAATAGTGCTGCAGTGAACATTGTGGTACATGACTCTTTTTGAATTATAGTTTTCTCAGGGTATATGCCCAGGAGTGGGACTGCTGGGTCGTATAGTAGTTCTATTTTTAGTTTTCTAAGGAACCTCCATACTGTTCTCCATAGTGGCTGTATCAATTTACATTCCCACCAACAGTGCAAGAGGGTTCCCTTTTCTCCACACCCTCTCCAGCATTTATTGTTTGTAGGTTTTTGATGATGGCCATTCTGACTGGTGTGAGGTGATACCTCATTGTAGTTTTGATTTGCATTTCTCTAATGATTAGTGACGTTGAGCATCCTTTCATGTGTTTGTTGGCATTCTGTATATATTCTTCGGAGAAATGTCTGTTTAGGTCTTGTGCCCATTTTTGGATTGGGTTGTTTGTTTTTTTTGATATTGAGCTGCATGAGCTGTATGAGCTGCTTGTTAATTTTGGAGATTAATCCTTTGTCAGTTGCTTCGTTTGCAAGTATTTTCTACCATTCTGAGGGGTGTCTTTTTGTCTTGTTTATGGTTTCCTTTGCTGTGCAAAAGCTTTACGTTTCATTAGGTCCCATGGTTTATTTTTGTTTTTTATTTCCATTTCTCTAGCAGGTGGGTCAAAAAGGATCTTGCTGTGATTTATGTCATAGAGTGTTCTGCCTATGTTTTCCTCTAAGAGTTTTATAGTGTCTGGCCTTACAGTTAGGACTTTAATCCATTTTGAGTTTATTTTTGTGCATGGTGTTAGGGAGTGTACTAATTTCATCCTTTTACATGTAGCTGTCCAGTTTTCCCAGCACCACTTATTGAAGAGGCTGTCTTTTCTCTATTGTATATTCTTGCCGCCTTTATCAAAGATAAGGTGACCATATGTACGTGGGTTTATTTCTGGGCTTTCTATCCTGTTCCATTGATCTATCTTTCTGTTTTTGTGCCAGTACCGTACTGTCTTGATGACTGTAGCTTTGTAATATAGTCTGAAGTCTGGGAGCCTGATTCCTCCAGCTCCATTTTTCTTTCTCAATATTGCTTTGGCTATTTGGGGTCTTTTGTGTTTCCATACAAATTGTGAAATTTTTTGTTCTAGTTCTGTGAAAAATGCTGTTGGTAGTTTGATAGGAATTGCATTAAATCTGTAGATTGCTTTGCGTAGTACAGTCATTTTCACAATGTTGATTCTTCCAATCCAAGCACATGGTATATCTCTCCATCTGTTTGTATCATTTTTAATTTCTTTCATCAGTATCTTATAGTTTTCTGCATACAGGTCCTTTGTCTCCTTAGGTAGGTTTATTCCTAGGTATTTTATTCTTTTTGTTGCAGTGGTAAATGGGAGTGTTTCCTTAATTTCTCTTTCAGATTTTTCAGCATTAGTGTATAGGAATGCAAGAGATTTCTGTGCATTAATTTTGTATCCTGCTATTTTACCAAATTCATTGATTAGCTCAAGTAGTTTTCTGGTAGCATCATTAGGATTCTCTATGTATAGTATCATGTCATCTGCAAACAGTGACAGTTTTACTTCTTCTTTTCCGATTGGGATTCCTTTTATATTTCTTTTTCTTGTCTGATTTCTGTGGCTAACCCTTCCAAAACTATGTTGAATAAGAGTGGTGAGAGTGGGCAACCTTGTCTTGTTCCTGATCTTAGTGGAAATGGTTTCAGCTTTTCAGCATTGAGAACAATGTTGGCTGTGGGTTTGTCATATATGGCCTTTATTATGTTGAGGTAAGTTCCTCCTGTGCCTACTTTCTGGAGGGTTTTTATCATAAATGGTGTTGAATTTGTCGAAAGCTTTTTCTGCATCTATTGAGATGATCATATGGTTTTTATCCTTCAGTTTGTTAATATGGTTTATCACATTCATTGATTTGCATATACTGAAGAATCCTTGCATTCCTGGGATAAATCCCACTCGATCATAGTATATGACCCTTTTAATGTGCTGTTGGATTCTGTTTGCTAGTATTTTGTTGAGGATTTTCGCATCTATGTTCATCAGTGATATCTGGGCCCATGATTTTTATTTTTCCCCTAGAGTGTTTAGACAAATTGTAAACATATCCTATGTCAAGGACCCAGAATAAAAACATACTGTTGCAAAACTAGTGTTACCTTTTTAATTTTCTCAAGATTGGAAATATTTAGGTATTTAAAATAAGTGGTCTTGTCATTAATTCTGTTGGATGCCATTTGTATAGTATGTGATGCTTCCTCTCTAGTAGGAAGCATCAGACACTATACAATTTGCTTAGGGCCATACCTCTTATCACTTATGGAGCAGATGAACACATTGTAGATATGTGAAAATGGCATATTTCATTATACACAGTTGCCATAATGGTATCTTACTTTATATTTCCAACATGCGGTTATCACCTAGTTATCACTTAGAGGCAGAGGATGTTTCCAAAGGTACAGTATACCATTTGGCTTGAAACTTTTGAAACGAAATCTTTTCCTTTTGTTTTAACAAAGGAGGCACATGAAGAAAATGTTACAAGATGTTTAATGAAAGTTTAAAATATTTATTTTCTTGATTAGCTTAAATTTGTTACTGTTTTATGAGGAATAAAAATAAAACAATAAAGTAACTTTTTGTATCGTTTCATTATCTGTTATTTGCTTTACTTGTTTATTTTCATATATTTAAATATGTTCTATCCATTGCTACTTAATACTGTGCTTACTAAAATCTGTACCTTCATTTTTGAGATAACAGCAGTTGAAATTATAAATAACAGTACTAATTGCAGTTTATTTCTCTTATTAAATAGTAAGTGAAGCTCAACGTGATTTTCAGATAGAGAGATAGTTGTGACTTAGACCAAAGAGTCATAATCTCTTTTATTAATATGTAATTACCAAATTAATTCCTTCTTTTAGTTTACTAAGATAAATAATTCAGTACAAGTAATAACCTTGCTCCACATGGTATTTAAGATCATTTAATATCCATATAATTGGTGTGTATATATTCTTTTAAGATTGGTATGTATATATTCTTTTAAGAGGCTTTTTGTTTTATTTCTGACAATTAACGTTTGTCTGAAAGTGTTTATCTGTCATACCCTAAATTATCTTTGTGTCACCTGGCATGCACTAATGAGCTTATTGTACAGTACTAAATTCGTTCCACTGTTCGAAAAACATATTCTACAAAATAATATGCATATGATCAATGGATACTATTTTCTAGAAGGAAGACATCTGCAAGATAAAAAGATGCAGTAATGGATATATACTATTACTGCCAGCTAAAACTTAAGAATACTCAATTTTGGGGGTGTTAATCATTAAACATTTAAGTTCTTGGTGGGTGCCATCGCCATTTTTCATCCTGGGGAAATTGCCAGGTTTTATAAGGCATAATATCTAAAGTCAAGGATCTTAGATCCCAGTTGTGATTACATGAGTTATAGGCATGCAACCGTTGGTGATCAGTAACACATAAAAGCAGTAGATCGTGATATAACGTTAAGTGTGCAGGCTTTAGAGCTAAACAAAGTTTACCTTCTGGCTCAGCTTTTTCCTAGCTGTATGGCCGTGGGCAAGTTACTGTGCAGCTCTTTACCTCAGTTTCCGCGATTTAAAAACTGGAATATGACACCTACTTCAGTGGATTGCTGAGGGAATTAAAGTACTTGAATACGTTAAAAAAAAAAAAAGCATTTAGAAAAGTGGCTGTTAAATAGTAGGTGCTGTTTGTTGTCTGCATAATTAAGTTCTCAGAAGTATATTATAGACCAGGGATCTTGAAGGTGAAAGGACTTTGAGGGAAAAGGAAGACAGTCACCGTATTTCTTTTACCTCATCTAACACTGAGGGTATCTACAAGACTGTGTGAGCATCATAAGCACAGGCGCAGTAGCTTCTTCAGTTTTGAATCTCAGTACTTAGCATGCATCATCTTTGGTATGCAATATTTCATTAAGTGTTGAATGAACTACTTGCTGTCGTTTATATATCTCTCTGTAGTTCACAAAGCATGATCATGTAAATCTTTATCTGCTCATGTCCACAACCTCATATTATAGTAATGGTGCCTTACGTGAATTGAGCGCCAGCTCTGTACCAGGCACTGTACAGCGCCTGTTTTTCAAACAATGACACTAAAGCTTAAAGGGGTAAATAACTTAATAAAACCACACAGTTAGTAAGAAACAGAAGAATCCAGTCCAAATTCTGACTCCAAACTGTGTGGTTCTTAAACTAAACCATTCCACGTCTCATTTTACATGAAGAAGAGTGTCTCAGGAGGGTTTAACAATGATCACATAGCATAGAGTAAAACAAGTACTGAATTAAACTCAAGCAGGAAATAAGGAGGGCTTTAGAATTAAAATATGTGATCACGATTAATGTTTAAGTTGATCTAAATACTTTTATTACCTTAGACTATAGAGATATTAACATTGGACTTGAACCACCACTAAAAGAATAGAAAAAGAGAGGATAACTTCTAAACTAAAAGAAAGAAGAAGGAGTAATAAAAAATAATTGGCCCAAAGCAGGCAAAATGGAAAGAAAAAAGCAGCATTGTATAAGTGGAACAGATAAAAATAACACCTATAAAATGACAGCTTTAAACCTAAATATATTAGTAATTATATTAAATTTAAATGGACTATATTTGCTGTGTACTTGTCTTACATGTATTCGTTCTACATGTGTATTTTATGTAGAGTCCATCTGTGTATTCCTTTTCTAATAAAAAGTTTTTAAAAGTTTTATAATACTTTGAGAGCATCCACATTTCAAACTGTGTCAGTGCTTAAACTATCTTTGCCCAGAGCTTTTCTTCTATCAAATTTTTTTACAGTTCTAATAAACATCTTTACACACTATCTTCCTTTAAAAGCAGTGTGACAGATTACAGTAAATGATGTGTATACAATTATATTTAAAAAACATGTACAGTATATTTAAAACAAAATCTAAAGCATGAGGAAGAAGAAGAAATAAATATTAAAGTTATTGTGATTGAGTATTAAATTACTTCTAAGCTTTTCTTTGGCAGAATCAAAAGGTGTGAATAGATTCTTCTCACTACTGGGGTATGTGGTGTTTCTGCATTTGTGGAGTGTAATAATATTAACCATTTTAAAGATTTTTTCATCAATAAAAGTAACAGCCTTAACTGAAGTCAGTATTTATGGATGATAATATTTTTATTTAATCACATTACTAATCTTGTAACTTTTTTCCTTGTAGGCACTGAATGGCTTTGTACTGGTTGTCACTACAGATGCTTTGGTCTTTTATGCTTCTTCTACTATACAAGATTACCTGGGGTTTCAGCAGGTAAATATATTTTTCTTAGGTCGTTAAAAAAATTTTTTTGGAAAATTAATTTTCTACATTTAATTTATCTTAGGGACACAAGTGATAGTTTGTATATATAAAATGTAATTAAAATACATATGCTATAGAATAAAAAAGTATATGTTTGCAGCTAATATATTTTTATACTTTAAAAAATATACTGCATTATAATTTCCTTAAGGGTATATGTGATTCATGGATTTTGTGTTTCTTCTTCCACTTATAAAGAACTCATATATATACGAAACTTTAGGGTAAGGGGCAGATAGGGTTTGGACAGGGGCAGACGAGAATATTTACCATCAAATTAGTTATGGATACTGGAAGGTATATGACAACTATGAAATGAATGAGGTGATATGTAAAGGTGTGAGCAAAATACTATGGCTTCTCCCTTTAATTCTGACTTGTATGGATTATGGAAGCTTTCCTGAAGGAAATGGTATTTAAGCTAACCTAAAGAAAGTGTAGGATCTGGATGGGTGGACCATTGTGGAGGGAACACAGAGAAGAAAAGCTAGAAGTAATGTAGACAGTAGGTTGGAAGGCCTTGAAGGAGGTGAGCGTGTTTGGTTTAATGTTACTGAGTGTATAGTGAATAAATGGAGTAATAAGGCGTTCAGCATATTTGAGGGGCAAGAACATCCAATATGATTTGAGAAGTTTGTAAGTACACTTGAATGCTAACTACTCTTATGTATCAGTAGTTCTTAAATTCTAATGTGCATAAGAATCACGTGAAGAACTTCATAAGGTGTCATAACATTGATGGGCCTCCTTCCCATATAATCTGATTCAGTACGTCAGAGTGGGGCCCATGTATTTCATTTCTAGCAAGCTCCCAGGTGATGCCAAGACTGATGGTTGAATGGCCCCATCTGCACTGTTACATAGACTGAAGCTTAAATTATGTCATACACACTATAGAAGCCACTAAATGTTTTTGTTAAGGGGAACGTGTATGCTCCAATCTGTACTTCAGAAGATAACTCTGGCATTGTGTAATGGATGGCATAGAGATGACTTCATGCTAGAAGATAAAGTTCGTAGGAAGATTTAAGTCCAGATAGCTAAAGTGGTGGAATCTGGCTACTGACACAAAGCCTAACTTAAGTATTTTTGGATTTTAAAGAAAATATACTAATGTCCATGGAAAAGCCTGTTTGCAACTTAATTACATAACTAGTTTAGTTATTATTTGATGTGATTCATAACAGTTAAGAAATCAGAAAGATTAGCTGTTTCCCAATCTGTTTTTCTTCATATATGCATATAACCTGGATATTCTTTAAGAAAACATTCATATCTGACATTGGTGGTGGTTTATGGCACCATTTTTAAAACTGCCTCTTGTGACTCATTAGTGGGTTATGAAATTGATATAGTGGATCACCATCAATCATTCCTCTTAGTTGCTTAAAATGAAATAAAATAGAAAACACAATATTGTCACACACATGTGGAATCTAGAAAAATGGTAGAGATGACCTTATTTGCCACGCAGAAATAGAGACAGACATAGAGCACAAATGTATGGATACCAGCGGGGAAAGGGGTGGGGTGGGAGGAATTGGGAGATTGCGATCGACACATATACACTGTTGATACTATGTATAAAATAGACAGCTGATTGGAACATAGTGTATAGCACAGAGAACTCTACTTAATGCACTGTGGTGACCTAAATGGGAGGGAAATACAAAACAGAGGGTATATATATATATATATATATATATATATATATATATATATATATATATATATATATATGGCTGATTCATTTTGCTGTACGGTTGAAGCTAACAGGACATTATAAAGCAACTATACACCAATAAAAATAAATTTTAAAAATATTGTTACACATAAAAGAAGTGTTCTGTGAAACTTTTTTCCACGTGTGTATACACACACACACACACACACACACACACACATTGCATAGAAAATGTATTTCTTGCCATGAGTTGCAATAAAAAAAGTTAGAGCAGTTCTGGTGGAAGGGCCATTTACTGTAGTAAATGCTGAGAAGCAAGAGGTGAAGGAGGGATTCTGACCTGGTAATGGCATAATCCCTTACTCTTATGGAATCTACTAGGAGTAAAAATTTCATATAAGGAAAATTATTAGAGAGCAGTGAAGGAAATACATAATACTATCAAGCTTAGAGAATTCAAATGCAGCTGGATGTTCAGACAAGGTTTTGTGGAAGAAGGAGGATTTTAAAAGATCAGTAAATAGATAAAAATCAGCAGAACTTAATGTGCTGCAGTTAAGGAGTGGGAAGGTGACTTATTTGACTGAAAAGCATTCACACGGGGAAGTGATGGCAAATAACTTTTGACTTGTCAATTACAGTGCTAGTCTCTTTCTGGCTTTTCCTATATTGGATTCCTGAAGAGCTTTGCAAGCATTTCATTTGCGTTCATCACCACTAACAAGCACCCGCTAATCTAGCAAGGTTTTGAAATTAGTAAGCCCCATTTTAAAAGAATCAGTACTTCCTGTTAATTTCCTTTTTTCTTTTTCTTTAGTCTGATGTCATCCATCAGAGTGTGTATGAACTGATCCATACTGAAGACCGAGCTGAATTTCAGCGCCAGCTGCACTGGGCGTTAAACCCTTCACAGTGTCCGGACTCTGGACAAAAAATGGATGGTAAGAATGTCTACCAAAAGATAGTGTTGGGGATTTTTTGATATAATTCTGTGAAAGAAGGCAGAGAACCTTTAGGGGCATAGAACTCCATGGTGAAGGTTGGGAAGAAGGGGAAAGACATGAATCTCTGGCTGCGGGCCAGAGCCAAGTCACAGGGAACCTGGTGACCTAAGGAGGATTTTGACAGATGACAGCCATTGATGAATTTCACGCGACAAAGTATACCCATATACTCACTAATATATTGTATAAAAAGAACTCTTACACTGTTGTGAAAAGGGGGAAGGAATGTACAAGGTTGATTCTGGAGTGTGTATGAATTGTTCTGTGTTTAAAATGCACCAAATATAAAAGCAGACTAGCATACGCAAGGATAAAAAAACCTTCTTTCAATGCAAGCAGTGTTTTCACACATCTGTGAAAATGTTAAAAAGAAGAAAAGGCTTAGAAAATATAGAAATTGTTGACAGGATAGCTCAGTAGAAGTAAAAACAGCCGAATAGGTAAAGTTCTATGTAGTGAAAATGTTATTCAATAAGTTTTAATTTCTTTTCACTAGCTCCCCTTCTGAAAGCGATTTTTCTTTTGTAATCCAAATACAGACTTTGGTTTAGAAATTAACACAAATTTCAGCTATTCAAACACTTAATTTTACAGGAAAATGAAAGTAACTTTGTGTTGCTATTATTTCTACAGAAGCTAATGGCCTCTCACAGCCAGCAGTCTATTATAACCCAGACCAGGTTCCTCCAGAGAACTCTTCGTCTATGGAAAGGTGCTTCGTTTGCCGACTAAGGTGTCTGCTGGATAATTCATCTGGTTTTCTGGTAAGGTGCAAAATCTTTTACTGACATTTACTATGAAGTTTTAGAAAATTAAAAAGAAAAGTGAAACCAATTTAATTTGAATGTATTTGAGTTTGTGTTATAAAAATCTAGTTTATTAAATAATTTTATAAAGGACAGTAACTTTTTAAAATCTTTCTAAAGTTTTAGAAATATCTTCCATAACTCAAAATCTCTATCCTTTAGGGTACAGTAACAAAGACTAGTGGAATAACAGGGAACTCTCTATCTTTCCCCTTTTTTTGGACTTTTTAGGTATAAGAGAGAGAATTATATAGCACTTCTTTGGCAGCAGACTGCTTACCCTCCTTGGATTTAATGCCTGCCAAATGGAAAAATTATCACGGCCCTTTCCGCATGGCTGGAATAACTGCCATGTAAAAAAGTGGTTGTGTCTTCATGATTGCAGGATCCTCCTCTAGTATGAAATGCTCTTGAATAGTGTGAACTCCTGAGTAGGATGGCCAGGGAGCAGCGTAGGCAGGACGCTAAGAGTAGAGACGGCCCGGCCTGTCAGGTGCCTGTGTCCTGAAGATTGTGCACTCCACCAGGTACAGAAGGAGACAAAGCATGTTGCATATTACTTTTGTGACTTATCAGGAATTGGAAACAGATGATCAAATCTATTAGCAAACGATGATTTTTGTTGGTGTGCTTATTCCTGAAGATAGTTTTGCTGACCCAGAATTAGAACTGTGCTTTGAGCTAGTTTGCTAGTATTGATGATCACTTAGTATATATGTCTAGGTGGAATTTCTTTGTGTAATTGGGTCTTTTCTCCCTTGTGCTGCTCTCATATTGATGTCAGAATCATCCCTTGGCCTGGTACTGTTTTAAGCAGCCAGATTGATCATGGTCATGATTAAATTGTCTCTGTTTCCTCTGTCTTCTAAAATTGTTCTTTAATAGAGTTCTGTGTTCTTTGTATCGTTTTACGATTCATTTTAGTGTTTTTAAACAGTTGTTTTCTCTCTCTATAAAAGATTCCTATGAATTTTGAATATACTCTGAGCTGTGGACTAGTCCACAGACTATATCTGAAAATTAGTATGTACTTGATGGCTTTATCACTATTCATTCGTTTAGGAAATAGAGTTTGAGTGTGCAGTGTGTACGGACCCGTGCTAGGCGTGGATGGTAGGGCAGCCGCAAGGTCAGAAAACCATTAGGTCTTCCTTTTGTGACCTATTAAAGCACTGAGTGGTTCACTTACGAATCCCTTGAGGATAGCCCTCATACTACCTTTTAGGATATTTTTAATGGGCTTTCTGGGGAGAAAGGAATTCAAGTCACATTTGATAGCCTCATGAACTTTTATGGAATTATCAAGAACACTGGAAATGGCCCTGATGGAGCCTTTTAAAAAGGAACCATTTTAAAACGTTAATCTTAATGAACTGTTTTTTGGTTTTTTAAGGCAATGAATTTCCAAGGGAGGTTGAAGTATCTTCACGGACAGAACAAGAAAGGGAAAGATGGATCAATACTTCCACCGCAGTTGGCTTTGTTTGCAATAGCTACTCCACTGCAGCCACCATCCATACTTGAAATCCGGACCAAAAATTTCATCTTTAGAACCAAACACAAGTTAGACTTTACACCTACTGGTTGTGATGCCAAGTAAGTGAAACCTTTTCAGGTTTATTTTACCAAATGTATATTTTGTTGCAGTAAGTGTGTCTTAGCATGTATATATTTTCCATATGGTGTTGATTATAGTATTGTTTATTATTATAGTAGCTATTATTATTTCATACTTTACAGCATAGCCTTTTAAAATAAAATTTCATCACGTTCACAAATCTTTTTATTATTTTACAATATTTGACACAATTTCTGTATTATACAGATGATGTGTTTATATAAGATTCGGTATCCTGATGACATTTATTGTTGGCTTGTTTTACATTTTTAAACTATACAAACTTTGACTTTTAGCCCTAGAAGTTTAGTAACCAAAGCATGTTGCTACTTTTCTCCTTCCTAATAACGCGGATGCAGACAGGTTGGAGAAACCCTGCCCCTCAAAATGTAGTATAGGTATTCTAGAATTTAATTAGAGATTTTGTGTTTCACCTATATAATCTACTTTGTTAGACTGATCTTTAGCAATAATTTTCATGGTCTTTATTCAGGAGAAGAAAACAGTCTAAAAGTGAAATTTGCAACCATAAGCAAATGAGAGCAGTTACAGAACTGTGTGTGTTTCTACCTGCTAGTGTGAAATTCTGAATGTCAACATAGTACAGAAACTAGCATATAACTAATGAACTGATGTTGGCTACTTCATTTTTGTTAAATTTTAATTGCATTCTTATTTTGCCTTTCTTTTAAACAGAGGAAGAATTGTTTTAGGCTATACTGAAGCAGAGCTATGCATGAGAGGATCAGGATATCAGTTTATTCATGCCGCCGATATGCTTTACTGTGCTGAGTACCATATCCGGAGTAAGTTGTAGTTTCTCATGAGCTTGGCTGTGAAAGCAGCTTACGCTCTAGTACGTCTTTCAAATTATTACTAATGTAATGTGTTTAAGGAAACTATTTGGATAAACGTCTCCTTAGTATCCCACAATTATGATTAGCCTGAGTTACACTCTCTATTCATTAGCTGCCACACAGGAATTAAGTAGTTTAATTACTCTGAAAATGACCGGTTTGCCCACGTTTTTGCTCAGGAGTTTTTTTAATGGCATCATTTTTAATTCTAAAACTTACGTTAATAGAGATTATGCTTTAAAATTGTATAGTAAAATATTAGGCTGTAGGAAATGTTCCCTTTTTTTTTAAAATGAAAACAATTTTCCCTCCAAACTCTATACTCTCTTTTCACGTGTTACGAGAATTGTCTGACTTAATCTGTCCTTGAACCATTTAAATAATAAATTTAGTATGAAACAGGAAAAAAGAGCAATGCTGAAGAAGTATTTTCATACATTTTAATATACTGTGCTTAAAAGTCATCAATATATTTCTCATCTTTGGTGATATGTGAATTACATCTAGAAATATTACAGAGATTATTGTGTTGATTTTGGATTTGATAATTTAATTCTTTTTTGTTTCAGTGATTAAGACTGGAGAGAGTGGCATGATAGTGTTCAGGCTTCTTACGAAAGACAATCGATGGACTTGGGTGCAGTCGAATGCACGCTTAGTTTATAAGAATGGAAGACCAGATTATATCATTGCAACTCAGAGACCTCTAACGTAAGTACAAAGACCTAGAACATTTCATGTTTTGGTTTTTTATTTTAGTAATAACACTTTGGCTTATAAATTCTCCTTCATGAAAACCTAAAAATAAATTTTAAGAGAATTTACACTGGAAATAAAAATTGAAAGGTAATATGTACAGAAAGAAGGCGGCATAGGGTAAGGACATTGAGAAAACAGAGTTAACAGACTTTCTTGAACAACTGTGTATGTAGAGCTACAGAAAGAGAATAATCAAAGAAAACTCCAAGGGTTTATCCTGGGTATATGAAGGAAAGATGAGTATATGAAGGAAAGATGAAAAGCCAGCGCCATCTGTCAAAATAAAAACATAACAGTGCTTTTGTTTAGCGTGTTTGCTAATAAGCAGGCAGTGATTTTTAAGTTTCTCATATATTCTCGAAGTGAGTAGTTTGTCAGATATTTGTATTGCAAAAGTTTTCTCCAGTCTGGCGAAATGATTTTTGTATGTGGTTTTGAGGGTAAGGATCAAGATTATTCTTTTCCCTTATCCCTTATATGGATATCTAGCTGACTAGTAACATTTATTGGAAAGATGGTTTTTTGAAAAGACCATCTTTTCCCCCACTGCGCTGCATTTCAATCAGGGGATTGTATCTGGGGTTCCATTGGTCTGGTTGTCTATTTTTAGACCAAAACTATTCTGTACCTTAATATGCCTTGATATCTTGATGTATGCCCGCCATCTCGTTTGTTCAGAATTTTTGTTCTCTTTCAAGATAATCTTGGCTCTTTACATTTCTATATAAAGTTTAGAAATCAGTTGTCAATTCCCATGGGAAAATTTGTTTATAAGAATGGAAGAATGTTTTTAGAATGGAGGAATGTTTTTATACATTTGATATTTTTGTTTGCTTGTTCTATTAGTTATTAAGAGGTTATGAGATCCATTGGAGCTCTTTACCTAATATGGATATTAAATTTTACATATATACACTCTGTGTAGTACATATGAACCTATAACTATGACATTTTCTCCATGCCTTGATTTATGAATTCCTTCCCCATGCAAACATTTTTAGTTTTCATATGTCAATCTTCCTTTAGCGCTTCTGGGTTTTATATTTTATTTCAACGAGCCTCATTTTTACATTTGGATCTTTATTCCATTTGTAATCCATTTTTCAGGTAGGGATGGAACCTGAGTGTGAAATTAATGACTGTATTATTAAGTTTTTGGACAAATTCTAAATTAAATTTGTCTGAAAAACAATTTTAAGTACTTATCATCAGAAAGATTTTCTCTCAAAGTTCATGTTCCCTGCTATGAAACTCAACTACAGTGTCTTTTGCTTGCTATCATTTTTTCTTTTCTAAAATTTCTTATTTCGAAATGTTTATGATGCGACTCTCCTTAACATAACGCCGACTTCCTTGTGCACAATTTTAGAGATGAAGAAGGAACAGAGCATTTACGAAAACGAAATCTGAAGTTGCCTTTTATGTTTACCACTGGAGAAGCTGTTTTATATGAGGTAACCAACCCTTTTCCTCCCATAATGGATCCCTTACCAATAAGGACTAAAAATGGTGCTGGTGGAAAAGATTCTGCTACCAAGTCAACTCTAAGTAAGGATTCCCTCAATCCCAGTTCCCTCCTGAATGCCATGATGCAACAAGATGAATCTATTTATCTCTATCCTGCTTCAAGTAGTACACCTTTTGAAAGAAACTTTTTCATTGACTCTCAGAATGAGTGCAGTAATTGGCAAAACAATGTCGCACCAATGGGAAGTGACAGTATCCTGAAACACGAGCAGATTGGCCAGTCTCAGGAAATGAACCCAACCCTCTCTGGAGATCACGCAGGGCTCTTTCCAGATAATAGAAACAGTGACTTGTACAGCATTATGAAACACCTAGGTATCGATTTTGAAGATATCAAACACATGCAACAGAATGAGGAATTTTTCAGAACTGACTTTTCTGGTGAAGAAGACTTCAGAGATATTGACTTAACAGATGAAATTCTGACCTACGTCGAAGACTCTTTAAATAAGTCTGCCTTGGGGTGTTCAGGTTACCATCAGCAAGAGTCCATGGCTCTGAACCCAAGCTGCATGGTACAGGAGCACCTCCAGTTAGAACAGCAAGAGCAGCTACAGCAGCATCAGAAGCACAGAGCAGTGGAGCAGCAGCAACAGCTGTGTCAGAAAATGCAGCATATGCAAGTTAATGGCATGTTCGCAAACTGGAACTCGAACCAATCCGTGCCTTTTAATTGTCCTCAGCAAGACTTACAGCAGTACAATGTCTTTTCAGACGTACCTGGGACCAGTCAAGAGTTGCCCTACAAATCTGAGATTGATACTATGCCTTACGCACAGAGCTTTATTCCCTGTGGTCAGTCTGTGTTGCCGCCACATTCTAAGGGTACACAGTTAGACTTTCCCATCGGGGATTTTGAACCAGCCCCATACCCTACAACTTCTTCTAATTTAGAAGACTTTGTCACATGTTTACAAGTTCCTCAAAGCCAAAGGCACGGACTCAATCCACAGTCAGCCATAGTAACTCCTCAGACACGTTACGCCGGGGCTGTGTCAATGTACCAGTGCCAGCCGGAAGCTCAGCACAGCCATGTGGCTCAGATGCAGTACAACCCAACAATGCCGGGCCCGCAGGCATTTTTAAACAAGGTAAGAGTTTCATTAAACTGAATAAACCCTTTAGATGATTCTTCTTACATTATAAATCGAACCAAGTTATAAAATTTTCTACGTCAGTGACTGATTTTAATCTATTATCTGTAGCATTTATGTGAGAGAGCATTTTAAATGTTATCTATTTTTTTATAAGCCAGTACTTTTTTAATAGGTTAGTAATACAAGTATATCATAGTTACCTGAAAGGAGAAAGAAATCAAGGAAAAAAGCAACATGGCCTTAAGTGACAACCAGATGAAATTAGTTAAAAGTATATTATTGAGAACAATCTTGATTTTTAAAAATACGGCCTTTTAAATTTTTAAAACTATTTTCTTCAAAGCTCAATTTTTTTGCTGACATATAATTGATTTACAATTACTTTCAGGTGTACAACACAGTGATTCAATGCTTTTATCGATTATACTCTATTTAAAGTTATTATTTAATATTGGCTCTATTTCTGTTGAAATTGGGTTAAAAATCAATATAGTTGTGCTTCCTTCAAATGCTTTTGTCCTAGATGATCTCTGGAATTCAGTGCTTGGGTTCCTTGGTGTTCTCTGGCAGTCGCTCTATGTGACCTGCCAGATCCTCATTTTATCCTTTAAGGTAGGATAGTTTTTTTCCCTGGCATTCTTTAAAAAAAAAAAAAAGGGTATCTCAGCTGGCTTTCTATCAGGGGACTCAAGCTGGATGCTTTGTCTTCGTTTAAATGTGTCATTCTAACCCTTCTAGCATCGTGGAAACTTAAAAAAAAAAAAGTGCGTGCCGATGACTGCTGCTCTCTTCGGCCACCCAGGAATACATCATGTTTGCATTGATGCTTTTCCATTAGAAAATATTTAGTTCATTTTACCGTGTATTTAAGTTTAGTTTTGAAGCAAATCCTGGTTCTAAGACTATGTATTATAATAGTTTATAAATGTTACTTGACTCTTTTTCACTAATTGTTTTTTTCTGGCCTTTTTATACACGTGGTTTTGTCTGATTATATATGAGCTTATTCATAGAAAATGGCTGTGAAAGTTTTTCTTATCCTCATTCCTGACTTCCTTCAGTTATTTAACAATTGGTTACAGTTCATCTCACAACACTGCTGTGAAGTAAGCCTGGGTAGGTAACTTCTGTACAGTTTGCTGTACAAGTTAATTATGTAAAATTACATTTTGAACAGGGCCTGCATTAGCATGAGTTCCTTACAGTATTTTCTTCCCCCACTGTTTTGTATTACTTCTTTATGAATGATAAGAATTCTAGACCTATATATTCCCCCTAGGAGTTATAAAAACTAAAGAAAATTAAAATTCCATCTGTGGCTCACATTATATTCTGGTGGACAGCACTGCTGTAGGCAGTATATTTAGAGAACTGCTGATGTGCACTGTATTATGACTGATGAGAGTAATTTATTCAAAACCTACCATTCTCTGGGCACTTACTATATTCCTTTTGAAAACTCGACGAAGTTTAGAAGCAGTCTGTTTTGATTACTGAAACCTAATGTTATATAGGCTTCAGAAAGGTAGATGTCATTCAAAGCAATTAAGGGTATGATTATAATGTTACTTTCACTAACTATATTCTAAAATACAAAAGGCTCTCTAATCTGTAAAAATCCTACAGAACTAGGTATCTCTGTCATCCCTCCTTTTTTCCAGTAGCAGTTATGGAAATCAGCCTAAGTTCACTGTTACACGGCAAGAGCAAGTATTTTACTTTGGTAACTTATTTCCATAATTAGGACAGTAATTTTAGTAGTAAAGCATGTTATGAATTAAAAAACTTGGTTCTAGCAATCATATACCCATGGTGTAATATGTTAAGAAACCTCTTGCAAATCAAAACTTACCTCCTTTGAGAAGGTTCTAGGTTATCTGTAGTTCAGTGTAGTGATCTTCAATGTAATTAATTCATCGGTACCTAGAACTTTTAGATAAAATCTGGTCAAAACAAACTTACTTATGACAGAGAGTACAGTTACTGTGATTCACGATTGGCACTCTCTGATCCATCAGTTCCTATCCAAACCAAAGGCAGTTCACTCACCAAGTACTCTCTCAGGGTATGGAATGCCAAATCTGCAGTGAGACAATGATATTATTCATCCATACCATGTAATAGAGAAACCAAAAGGCTGTAAACGCAACTAATACAGAATATATGTTCAGTATGTCTTCACTGAATGATTTAAAATTTAAAAGCAGGAAAGGAATTTGAAGTTTAACAACGTGCAGGACAAAGTTGTTTTTTGTTTTTTTTTTTTTTTTTTTGCGGTACGCTGGGCTCTCACCGTTGTGGCCTCTCCCGCCGCGGAGCACAGGCTCCGGACGCGCAGGCTCAGCGGCCATGGCTCACGGGCCCAGCCGCTCCGCGGCATGTGGGATCCTCCCGGACCGGGGCACGAACCCGCGTCCCCTGCATCGGCAGGCAGACTCCCAACCACTGCGCCACCAGGGAAGCCCAGGACAAAGATTTTAAAAATACATTTTCGTACATCTAACGGCTTAAGGTATACGAAGGAGCTGTTCTAATAAGTTGCATTGCAATTTTTGTTTGTTTTCAGTTTCAGAACGGAGGAGTCTTAAATGAAACCTATCCAGCTGAATTAAACAGCATAAATAACCCTCAGCCTACCACCCATCTTCACCCGTCAGAAGCCAGACCTTTCTCTGACTTGACATCCAGTGGATTCCTGTAATTCCAAGCCCACTTTTCATCTTGGTTTTTTGATTAAATTCGTTTGTGAAACATTATTAGGGAGTAATAAAACTGTCATTGTTGGACGTTAGCAAGTTCACGTGGAGGCATTGATATATGTAGTTCTCACTGTTTTTCCAAACCAAATTTTAATGATTTTATAAGAGGAGTTAATTACATATATTACCATCATTAAAATAGAAAGTAGGCTGCCACAGAGGAGTGAAGTAATCTACACTTTATAGTATTCTGAGATACCACAGAATATACAAAACTTATTCAGGGGGACATTATGACACTTTTAAATAAGAACTTTTTCTCTGGTGGAATTATTTCTGTCAGAATAAAATGAAATACTTCGAGTTTTGAACTTCAACATTCTTATTAGTGTACCAAATATGAACTATTTTCTTTTATTTGTAGCTTCTGCTTTTATCTCAGATGTTAAAATGAGTGGTTCGGTGCTTTTATAAAAAGATAATCTCAGTGCTCTCCTCCTTCCTTGGTAATGTAAGTGCCTCACAATTTTTTCTACCTATAACACTGTAGGAGTATGTTTTGTATAAAATATACTTCCTCTTTTTAAAATTAATAACATTCTGCACACAAATATTATCAGTGTTTCTTAAATTCAGTCATTTTTATTAATCCAGGCATGTTTTAACGGCGCTACTCACCCACTTTCTTCAGGTAAAGGGCAAAAAATGGTTGAAAAGTTAATTATTTAATCTCGTTGTTTCTAGACTTTAATGTTGCCGTGTGCCTTACGTTGAAAAATTTTGAAAGGGAAGATGTCTTTCCAAATTATTTTTTAATTATCATATAAAGAAGACAGCAGCACTAAAATTTCAACAGTTTTCAGAAGTAAGAGATATACCACCATTTAGCTTTACTAAAATCTCCACCTTAATAGTTGAATGTTGCAGTGTAAAGAATCTGCTGTTAAATGCTACAGCATTTAACTTAAAATGAAGAGAAGCAGCTTTACTTTTAGCTCCTTAGTAAGTAAAGCACCCATTTCAATATGTATAAATTCTTTAAAAACTGTTGTAGATCTGTGATCCTTTAAGATGTTGGAATATGTTCACTATAAATTTCACTTCTTGGTATAGTGGAAACTGTTTTTCTCATATTTGAGGAGTGTTAAGATTGAATACAGCAATGTTTGGTGCAAAGTATTGGTATGAGTGAAAAGAATGGTGCATTGTATAGTTTATCATGAACAAAATTATTTGTAAAATATTTTCTTTCATTTAAAGATAGTGCATACCTTATATATGCACGTAAATAATTTGTTTGGGTCTTAACATATTTTATCAGTGTGTCTTTTTAAGATAGCAAATAATGAATCCAACTTCTTTCAAAAGTTGGTATTAAGAAAAAGACAATCATGCAGTTCTCTTAACTTCAAGTATTAGGTTGTTTCTATGACAGGATGACCTCTATTATCAATAAGGCAAATTAATCAGGCTATTAATTTAACCATCCTCAGGTGACTTAAAAGTGCCACCATCTGCCTTTCTTTTATTTAAATATGACATCTGGAAAGGCACAGACACGTTTTGCACGTATTATATAAAAACGTGATGGAATCCCACACTGAAATGTAGTATTAAAATACATGTTTTTGTTTCTATTTTTTTAGTAAATTAATGTATATAAAAGTGACTTCAGACAAAATATCTACATCAGTTTTACGCATTTTCAGACAAAATTTTGAACCTGTAGAATCAGTTTAAGAGTTGAAAATAATAAATTTGTCTAAAACATTTCATAATTTGTTTCCAGCATGAGGTATCACTAAAGATTTAGACCAGTGATCCAGATTAATATTCCATTTTCACATTTAAACCTTTCATTAAAAGTCTTCATATAAACCATTTTTGTTAGTCTCTTCCACATGTTACTGAATGGTTTAGTGGGGGAAAAAAATAGGCTTTTTAAATTGTGAATATAATGACAATCAAGTATACACTTATAAAATTTAAAAAACTTAAAGCAATATTGTATATTTTTATCTATAAAAGTAACTAAAATTTATCTAAGAATAATAAAATCACATTAAACCAAATACACCTTTGTCTGTACTGCTAAGTGCCAAACAAAGGAAGAATGGTTTGTGTACTGCTGTAGTGAGGGATTTATGTTTAGATGATGTGCACTTCTGAGGATGTGATGTGCCTCATTTGATCTTTTTCCTATGCCAGGTTGTTCCTACAGTACCTGAAGATTTACCAGTGTTCCAATGTATTATATAGCTTTCAATCATTGCTATGCTCAAACTAGTGTTTTTCAGTATTACTAAATTTGAGGTAAATGTTTTCATGGGTATTCTCTCCTTCAAGATGTTAATGCTTACATATGCCATGAATACATTTTTGTTTAAAATATGATTTGTAATAAATATCCTTCATTATCAAAAAATTGTACACAATAATATATATGGTAATAAAATAATCACCAAGTATGAATAATATGTTTTAAGGCAAATTCTTCTTTCTGGTCCATATAAAGGAAGTGAGTACTTAAAGTATAGTGTTATAATTATATTAGATGAAAGCAGTCTTCAATATTTAAGGATAGGTTAAGTCAATAATTCATAAACTTCTTATAAAGTTCTGCCCCTGGATATTTTGGCCTTGACAGGAATATTAAAAAAAACACACTTCAAGTAACTTCATAGGTTAAAATGCTTCTGAAATGGATGTTGTTTTAAACCTTGTATTATCAGTAGTATAGTCTAGTGGTATTTGTTTTGTATCTCAGATTAAAATCCAACATTCCATTTTAATAGCCAATATTTTAACAATATTTATGACAAAAATTTAAACAACCCATGTTCTATTCTATGCTTAGATTAGAAAAGGTATTGCCCAAACTTACACCTCTAACAAATATAAATGGCATGTTAAGCCTTTGGTGTTAAATTCGTAACTATTAAACACTCACCAAGAATTCTGCAGTTAGAGTTGAAAAGAAGTTCCTGGGGAAAAGTTTTCATTCTAGTAACAATTTTTTACATTAATTTTACATTGATTCTTAATCATTAGGTATTTTTCTCAACAAGTCGATAAAAACATAGCCAATTAGCATCATACTTAATTCTGAATATTTGAGAAAGACTAACACTGTCTTTTGCCTACGTGCACAATATATTCAGTTTCAACTGTTTGATCTGAAAGAGTCAAGAAAAATCCAGATAATATTTCTGATCCCCACTTTCAGTCAAATGACTTCATCAGCATGAATGACTGCAACTTGCCCCCTTGTCACCAAGCCTGTCAAACACTGACCAGGGATGTTAGCTACTCACAAGACTAGGGAATGTCTCAAGTTTTATCCCAGTGTCTGCAGAGGACCATGCTTCCAGTTGCACTGATACGACTGAAACCATCAAAACCCCACAGCACATCCTAAGTGTGTCTGTAGTTTCACCTCCACAATACCACTGTCCTCTGCTCTTAGGCCAACCTCCAACATGGGAGAAGGAGAAGCTCCCCGGCCTCCAAGATGGACACTCTCCCTAACCACAACCTGCCCCTCCATCCCTCCCCCGCCCCCCCCTTGGCAACCACAAGTCTGTTCTCTACATACAGAGGTTGGGGGTAGCAGATGCAAGCTAATGTATTTGGAATGGATAAACAACAAGGCCCTACTATACAGCACAGAGAACTGTATTCAGTATCCTATGATAAAGCATAATGAATAAGAATGTAAAAAAGAACGTGTGTATTTATATTTAACTGAATGACTTTGCTGTACAGCAGAAATTAACACAACACTGTAAATCAACTCTACTTCAATAAAAAAAAAAAACAAGCACCCTTCCTTTCCAGTTTTCATACACTCAGCTACTCCGTCTCCCTCTTCCAGAGTCTTTTCTCTCTCCTATGGGCACCCCTGTGTACAGGTCATCCTCTATCCCAGGAAAAAGAAAATTACTTGATTCTGCATCCCTTTTCTTATTAACTTAGTTCTTTGCCTCCTTTCTCTAAAATAATGTTGGTCTCCTGAAATCTTGTTTTCTTCCCATTACGCTGCTTTGATGATGTTCACTTAACTTCCATCTTACCACAGGCTGATTCTCTATGGCCCTGCACCCTCAATGAACTTTTTTCCTCCCTTAGGTTCTATGACATTAGCTGTCCTGCATCCTGTTTATTCCCTCATTTGCCTTAGTTAGCTACTCTCCTCTCCTCCCACCTGGCAACAGGCTTAGTTCTGACCACCATGTGTGTTTCTTTCTCTACATACTGACCCTTTGGAAGCTCATCCATTCTGCAACTACTGCCTTTATGACGAATCCCCTCAAAATCTGTGCTCTCACCTCTGAAAAAGGGTGAAAGAAAGACACCTTATCTCTGGTTGACTTCCGTTGAGCATCCTTTCACTCTTAAGAGCAGCACAGCAAAGCTAAGCACACAGACTCTGAAGACACCTGGCCTCAACACACACATGATGTGAATCATTGGGAAGGTTTCTTACTCTCTGAGCCTGAGTTTCCGTTTCTACAAAATAAGGATAACAGTAATAGGCACCTCACAGGATTCAATAAATAATTTATGTAAAAACAGTTCCCAGTTGCCAAAACGAACAATTTGAGCAAAAAAATAATAGTATTGGATTACAACCCAAAGAATAAAATATCCGTGAGTCCATCCTGATGTGAATAAATGATTGAAGAAATAAATAAATGGGGACGAGGGGGCAAACCTTCCTTACAGGAAAATCACAAATATAGGTAACTATGCCTTCCAATAGATGGAGCTTAATACCCCTCCCCTTGAGTGTGGGCTAAACTCAGCCTCTTGCTGAATACAGTAGAGAAAGGGGGAAAAAATGTTTATATTGTAGACATCTGGCAAGCACCACTTTAACCAAGAGATCGAGTTTGACATCAGTTATGTTGTGGTGTTCTCACAGATACGATGCTATATGATCAGCACACTTCTGCTCTGTGGTATTTTCTCAAACACACACAGCCCTAGTCTACTCATCAGAAAATGTCAGAGAACCCCCAATTGAGAGACATGCCACAAGATTCCTGGGAGTATTCTTTAAAGTGTTAAGGTCAAGGAAAACAGATGTTGAGACGTCACAGGTCGGAGGAGACTAAGGAGGCATGACAACGAAATACAAAGTACAACAGGGTATGTGGGATTGCATTCTGCAATAGAAAAGAGGCATTAGTGGAACGACTGAAGAAAGCCGAGTCACGTTTAGTTAATAGTACTGTACCACTGTCATTTCCTAGCTTTACCAATGTACCACGGTTATGGAAGAGGTTAAGTTTAGAGGAAGACGGATGAAGGGAAGAAAGAAAGTCTGTATCTTCACGACTTTTATGTAAATCTAAAATTATTCCTAAATAGTAAATTTAAAAATCATTTTTATATTAAAAACACAGTTTCTTGTTTGTCACATAGCAAGTACTCAATAAATGTCTGCCATTACTAATATTTCCCTGCGATTTCCAATCAACCTCTCCTCAGTTGTAGGTGAATCTCTACATTGACCCTACTCCTCATTCTGTTTACTTCTGATCTCATGAATAGCTAGGTTTTTAGTCTCCAGTTCAGTGTTGCTCTCCACTTTCAAGTCCTGATATCATCCTTATCAATGATCCTTCTAGCCTTGTTTCCATAACTACTACACATCAATATAATAACCTGTTTTTCCATTCCAGCCAAGAATAATCACATCTCATACTTTGAGCATTTGTAACTGCCTTATTTTTGCCAACTTGAAATCTCCTCTTCTCATCACACCATCTTTCTTCCACTTTCCCATTCCTTTCTTCTTTATTCAACTAGCTCTCTGCGTTCCTTGTGATCTCTAGCCCCATGAGTACCCATTGTGCTTTTTCAGTCCATCTGCCTGGACCTCAGTATCCGGGTTTCAGCAGTATGTTTGCTTGTACTCTGGAATTGCTCACTTCCTTCTTGGAAACTGCCACTCCAGTCCATAGCCCCGGCCAAAACATTTCTTTTCCTGATAACCAGTTTTGCTAGAAAAAGTGACGAAACTGGAATAATGGCCTCATCACAAATGTTTCACCATGTCTATGACAGAAACTGACAGTTACCGAACACCATCATCTTCCCTTCCTTCTTTGTAAGAGAACCCTGACGTTTCTCTGGTCACAATGAGGGAACAAAACTATATTTTCCAGCCTCCTTTGTGAATAGGTGTAGCTGATAAAAGTTCTGGCCAAATACATGAAAGCAAAACTTTTGTGATACTTCCCACAAAGGCTGCTGAAAGAGACCTCATGCAGCTGCAAGGAGCCATTTTTGCTTTTCTGCTTTTCCTTTCTAGCCAGCACACATGGGTGTGATCAATGGAGATCTAGCAGCTCTCTTGAACCATGAAGATAGAAGCCATAAACTAGGATGGTGAATTGAAAACAGGATGAGCCAGGGTCCCTCATGACGTGGAGCCACATGTTTGGAACCACCAAAGAAACCCTGTCTGTGTACCTTGTGACTTCTTTTATATAAGAGATAAATAGACTTCTGCCTTGGTTAACCCATCATTCTATTATCTATCCCACCCCCACTGCCAGCCACCCATGGTATCTTCATCTTCTCAGTCTCTCTAGTGACGTTATCTCCAACTTGACTCAAAAAAGTCTGATATAATTTTCAGTTTCCTCCTTTTTTACTTTTATGTTGCTATCAATTATCCTCTCAGATTTTCCTTAACTCCTTTTTCTTGCATTTTCAGTCACTGAATGTGTTGGTTTCTCCAGCAAGCATCATCCATTTTCTTCTAAGGACAAATCAAACTGCTACTTCATTCTTGTTTCTTTTTCCATGCATCCATTCACTCATTCATTTTTATTGTTTTACATCTGAATAGAGCAGCTTGCTACGACTTGCTTTCTTCATCACTGACCGCTTATTGCTTAAACCTTCAGTGTGAATTTAACTACTACCGATTTGTATGTACAAATGTTCTATTAAGTCAAGAAACCTTTCCTTGATACTTTCTTACCTTGGCTTCTGTAACACTGTACTCTAGTTAGCTTCCTGATTGGATTACTCGTGGTCCCTCTCCCTCTATATTGCTACAGATAGGCTTTTTTTTTTTAAGGTTCGATCTGTGTCCTTTTTCCTACCCTCCCCCATACCTCTCTCTCTTTATAATCTCACCTAATCGAATCACTGTGTATAACTCAATATGTAACCTAGACCTCTTTTCTGAGTTCCTGGCCCAGATTTCCAATGGTGTATTTTGTACAATATGTAATACAGTATAGTTTTCTTTTAAATATCCTACCAGAACCTTAAATTGTCTTTGAACAAAACTGAACGCCTCATTTTCCCTCTTGAGTCTAGAGATTCTCCTACCATTTTTGTTAACACCTCCACTTCCATCTTCTAGGAGCTCAAACCGAATCCTCACATCTGGCCCTCTCTATTACCACAGTAGTCAGTCCCACTGGACAATGGAATTCTTTGCTTCTGTACTTATAATCTGAGACGCTTTAGATTCAAACTATAGTTAGGAACTCAGCAAGAATGATCTGCCAACTTGCAGTAAGAAAAGACAGAATGGGAAGAAAAAAAACTTCTACCGAAGATCTGACAGGAACGTGTAGGGAGAGACTGGTTGTAGGGATTGAGAGAAGTTTCAAAATTGAAAACAAAAATGGTTTCAACAAACAAGGATTTGGGAGTGGTTAGAGAGGAGGAGCAGGGAGGAGCATTCATTCAACGAACATTTAGCCATCCAGGCCTACAGGGGGCCATTCTAGGCTGACCTTAAAGCATCCAGCTGAATAGTTCTCTATTTTACTCCATCATGGTGGGACCTATGGTGGGGTCCTCAGGATTTGGTGTCTCTGATGTCAAAAGAACCAGAAACAGTGTATTTTACTGAGTGTCCATGGGCCATCTGCATCTCTGTCTATGGAGAGAGCTATTGAAAATTAGATTTGTGGACACCCCATGCTCACTGAATCCAATCTGTAGGCCTGAGAATCTTATTTTTAACGAGCTACTCTGATGATATGATATGAAAACCACCAGGATAGTCTTACAATTTAAGGATTAGACTAGGGAAGCCTGCCCAGGCTACACTGTTCCTTGCGTGATCCTCTGGCTCCCAACTGACAAGTAAAATCACGTTTATTAGGTGAACTGCCCTTCTCTCGTGGTATGTGATCTTTAGGATATCACCATGTGCTTGGATAGAATTTAAGTCTGCCCCATCAGCTTTCCTGTGCTGATGAGCTTAGACTTTTAAAACTCCAGGAGGCAGAACCAGCCCTGGCTTCCTTTCCCCATCTCCAACCCCACTGCCACCATCTTGGACAGGATCCACAGCCCCTGGAGATCAGTTTCTGATACCAGTTCTTCCACCTCTAGCAAACTTTTTCAGGAAGAGCAATGGACAGAACTCTGTTTTGCTGTCTAAAGTACACAGGCCTGCGTGAAACAGCTTACAATTTAAGACCAACCAGAATTAGGAAGGAACGCAAACTCATATATAGAAGAATTTATAGGGATCAGGGACTAATAGATTAGAATAGAGTGATCTCTGATGTGATGACCTACTTCAAGTAACTGATATGCTAGCAAGGGTGAGGGGGAAGAGATTATTCTTGTCATTTATGGTCCAGAAGTTAATCCAGGATCAATGATAAAAGTTACAAGTTAACACATTTTACCTCAATATAAAGAAGACTCTATTATTGAAAGATGTCTGGAGATGAAATAGGCTGATCTGAAATGTAATGATCTTCCTCTCTCCAGAAACACCACTTAGAATTTACGCTGAGAAAATAATTCACTACTGTTTCCTTCTATTTCAGAGAGTCTGTGATTCCATTAACTTCCATGTTAGATGTGAGCTTTGAGATGTATTTCATACCCCCTGTTTTATGCTTGAAGAAAAAACAAGGCCCAGATACTATATCCCGTGCAAGTCTCACAATTACTTGATAAAATGATCTCACCTATCTTGAGCTCTGGTACAGTATTCTTTCCTCAGCACAAGAAGTTTGCTTTATTTCCCACTTAGGGAACCCAAAATATTCAAATAACTTTATTTTTTAATCTTTATGTATGAAATTTTTGTTTTCCTTCTATTCAGAATTATAGTGTCACCCTCCTTTCCAACAGAGCTGGATATCCTAATGCTTGTGGAAAGTCTAAAAATGTATCTCAACTCCATTTCCCCATCAGGTTGTATCTTCAAAAAATTTTAAACCACATATTTGTTGACATTTTAGGGTACTGAAATCTAATTTGGGGACTTTGCCATAACGTTTAGAACTCAGACGGAACTCTGTGTTTCAGAATTAGGTTGACATGAATTCTGACTAAATGAATATCTATTTCAAGGATGTTAATTTCCATTGTCTGGGAAGACACTTCCCTTCCTCCTTGTTCAACCAACTGACATGTAGAAAATCCAGACAAGCTACCTTTGAATATCGAGTGTTTCATTGCACTTAAGAGGGGATAGAAAGATTTACCTTATTGTCAAGGTAAACTGTGAATGGTCTGAGATTCTACCCTACATTCAAGCCAACAGGTTAACCAGCTGCAGAAAGACATGTGATTCCTGGGTCAGAGTCAAAGGGCACTTGATAACTTACAACAGTAGCAGCAACCAGTGTCAGCATTTGTGTTGGTTCCCCACAAGGCAAGACAAACATCCCCACATGCAGTTACAGGAAAGGAACCCTGACCTTAGGGAACCCAAATCTTTCATGACAGCAGTACACATGCCTGACCCTTTACTCTGAAGGGAGACACTGTCACTATCTTCTAAGACTGTTCACTATACAAACATCCTTGAAAAGATGGTTCACAACAAAAGCAGTCAGTGCCTCTGCTTGCAACACATGCAGAAACACAAGAGACCCTCGGAGAATGGTCTCCAGCACTTACCCTGATGGGTTCTGCTTGCTCTTTCAAGTAAAATGTTCATCCTTTGTTGACTGCCTCCTGTTTTGACTACAGAGACGATTGTTATTTGAGAGGGGGAGCATGCCAAACCTGAAGCATTTTCTATCCTCAAGTTACATTATTCTGCCTTTCCATGGAAATAGCTCTGAAACCCTTCCTTTAAGTCTCTGTTCTAAGTCCTTGTGAAGAGCAAAGCCACCATGATGTTTAAGATTCAGGGCACGGGGCACTGGGTTTGAACTCTGACTCTGCTCCCTTGCCAGATGTGTAGTATAAATTGCTCATTTAACCTTCTGTGCCTTCATTCCTTCCTCTGTAAAAAGAAGACGTAATGACTTTACCTTATAGGCTCTTCATGAGACCCAAATGACATAATACATGCGAAGTGCTCAGCACAGACACTGGCACGTGACAATGAGTGTTAAAGAGGACCAATCACAAGTACGGAAATTGAAACTGTGATTTTAAAACTCCCAACAAACAAAATTCCAGGACCAGATAGCTTCACAGGCGAATTCTATCAAACATTTAGAGAAGAGGTAACACCTATCCTTCTGAAACGCTTCCAAAAAAAATTGCAGAGGAGGGAATTCTCCCAAACTCACTCTATGAGGCCACCATTACCCTGATACCAAAACCAGGCAACGATACCACAAAAAAGAAAATTAGTGACCAGTATCACTGATGAATATAGATGCAAAAATCCTCAATAAAATACTAGTAATCTGAATCCAACAATACATTAAAATGATCATACACCATGATCAAGTGGGATTTATCCCAGGGATGCAAGGATTTTCCAATATCCACAAATCAATCAATGTGATACACCACACCAACAATTTGAAGACTAAAAACCATATGATCATCTCAATAGATGCAGAAAAAGCTTTTGACTGGCAAAATTTGACACCCATTTATGATAAAAACTCTCCAAAAAGTGGGCACAGAGGGAACATACCTCAACATAATAAAGGCCATATATGACAAACATTATACTCAATGGTGAAAAGCTGGAAGCATTTCCCTTAAGATCAGGAACAATACAAGGAGGTCCACTCTTGCCACTTTTATTCATCATAGTTTTGGAAGTCCTAGCCATGTCAATCAGAGAAGAAAAAGAAATAAAAGGAATCCAAATTGGACAAGAAGAAATAAAACTATCACTGTTTGCAGATGACATGATACTATACACAGAAAATCCTAAAGATACTACCAGAAAACTACTAGAGCTCAACAATGAATTCAGTAAAGTTGCAGGACACAAAATTAACACACAGAAATCCATTGCACTTCTATATACTAACAATTAAATGTCAGAAAGAGAAATTAAAGAAACAATCCCATTTACCATAGCATCAAAAAGAATAAAATATCTAGGAATAAACCTACCTAAGGAGACAAAAGACCTGTACTCCAAATACTATAAGATGCTGATGAAAGAAACTGAAGATGACACAAACAGTTGGAAAAATATACCATGTCCTTGGATAGGAAGAATCAAATTGTCAAAATGACTATACTACCCAAGGCAATCTACAGATTCAGTGCAATCCCTATCAAATTACCAATGGCATTTTTCTCAGAACTAGAACAAAAAATCTTAAAATGTGTATGGGAACACAAAAGTCCCTGAATAGCCAAAGCAAACTTGAGAAAGAAAACAGAGCCAGGAATCAGACTCCCTGTCTTCAGACTATACTATACTTCAGACTACACTAAAGTCACCAAAACAGTCTGGTACTGGCACGAAAACAGAAAGATAGATCAATGGACCAGGATAGAAAGCCCAGAGGTAAACCCACGCACCTATGGTCAATTAATGTACAACAAAGGAGGCAAGACTATACAATGGAGGAAAGACAGTCTCTTCAATAAATGGTGCTGGAAAAACTGGTGAGCTACATGTAATAAATGAGATGAGAACATTTTTTAACATCATACATGAAAACAAACTAAAAATGGATTAAAGGCCTAAATGTATGACTGGATAATATAAAACTCTTAGAGGAAAACATAGGCAGAGCACTCTGACGTGAGTCGCAGCAGTATCTTTTTTGAGCCATCTCCTAAAGTAAAGGCAATAAAAACAAACAAATGGGACCCTAATTAAACTCAAAATCTTTTGCACAGCAAAGGAAACCACAGACAAAACGAAAAGACAACCCACAGAATGGGAGAAAATAATTGCAAATGATGCGACCAACAAGGGATTAGTTTCCAAAATTTACAAACAGTTCATGCAGCTCAATATCAAAAAACAAACAACCGGCTTCCCTGGTGGCGCAGTGGTTGAGAGTCTGCCTGCCGATGCAGGGGACATGGGTTCGTGCCCCGGTCCGGGAAGATCCCACATGCCGCGGAGCAGCTGGGCCCGTGAGCCATGGCCGCTGAGCCTGTGCGTCAGGAGCCTGTGCTCCGCAACGGGAGAGGCCACGACAGTGAGAGGCCCAACGTACCGCAAAACAAACAAACAAACAAACAACCCAATCAAAAAAGGGGCAGAAGACCTAAAAAGACATTTCTCCAAAGAAGGCATACAGATGGCCAAGAGGCACATGAAAAGCTGCTCAACATCACTAATTATTAGAGAAATGCAAATCAAAACTACAATGAGGTATCACCTCACACCAGTCAGAATGGCCATCATCAAAAAGTCTACAGACAATAAATGCTGGAGAGGGTGTGGAGAAATGGGAATCCTCCTACACTGTTTGTGGGAATGTATATTGGTACAGCCACTATGGAGAACAGTGTGGAGGTTCCTTAAAGAACTAAAAATAGAGCTATACCATATGATCCAGCAATTCCCACGCCTGGGCTTATATCCCTAGAAAAACATAGGTCAAAACGATACATGCACCCCAATGTTCATTGCAGCGCTGTTTACAATAGCCAAGACATGGATGCAACCTGTCCATCGACAAATGAATGGATAAAGAAGATGTGGTACATATATACAGTGGAATACTACTCAGCCATTAAAAAGAATGAAATGAAATGCCATTTGCAGCAACATGGATGGACCTGGAGGTGATCATACTAAGTGAAGTAAGTCAGGCAGTTAAAGACGAATATATGATATCGCTTATATGTGGAATCTAAAAAAAATGATCCACATGAACTTATTTACAAAACGGAAATAGAGTCACAGACTTAGAGAACAAACTTATGGTTACCGGGGGAGGAAGGGTGCGGGGGAGGGATGGATTGGGAGTTTGAGATTGACATGTACACACCGCTATATTTAAAATAGATAACCAACAAGGACCTACTATACAGCACAGGGAACTCTGCTCAATATTCTGTAATAACCTAAATGGGAAAATAATATGAAAAAGAATAGGTACATGTATATGTATAACTGAATCGCTGTGCTGTACACCTGAAACTAACACAACATTGTTAATCAACTATGTGCCAATATAAAATAAAAAATTTTTTTAGAAAACTCAAGAAAAGTGTTAAAGAATTGTTAGCTCTTACTGTTTTTGGAGTCTGTATTAGCTAAAGACCAACTTGCTATAATGAAGAGATCAAAGAATGAGTTGTTTCAAAAATAGACTTTTGTCTCATATGAGTGGGCTCAGCTCCAGAATGCCACCCAGGCTGGTGGGGCAGCTCTTCTATCCTCAGTAGGCTCCAGCCACTGCTTCTTCCTACCAGGAAAAAGGAAAGGAAGGACCTTGTCCAGGCCAAGGATCTTTGAGAGCTTAAGTCAGAAGGTGCATATATTCCTTCTGCCCACATTCGGTACCCACGAACTTAGTCCTATGGTCACACCTGGCTGCCACCATCTGCCCAGCAACAATTCTATTTCTGTGGAAAAAGAAGAAACAGATTTTGGTGGGCAACTGAAAGGCCCAAGAAAAAAATAAATATCACTTCTCTGTTCTACTGGAATTTTGAAGCTATTGAGAAATAAGAAAAAAGTGTAAACAGGGAAAATGTCATCGTTACTAGAAACTATAACTTGGAAGAGTCAAATGGGGATTGACCACTCCATTCCCCAGTCTTGAAT
The DNA here is from genome assembly GCF_949774975.1 of Lagenorhynchus albirostris. Taxonomy (NCBI): domain Eukaryota; kingdom Metazoa; phylum Chordata; class Mammalia; order Artiodactyla; family Delphinidae; genus Lagenorhynchus; species Lagenorhynchus albirostris. The sequence continues at coordinate 69,571,373 of NC_083102.1, forward strand.
CCAGACCTTAAACTATTCTGGGATATTTTCAATGAGTAGAGCCAGCCTACCTTCCCATGTCACTGCCTCTTGCCATTCCAGAGAGAGAAAAAGGGAAAAAGAGACCAAATTCCTCATGCCCGGGCCACTGATAGGTGTGCTTCACATATGTGAGGAGAGTGGACAGTGGCTGTCACCCACCCAGGCTTTCTACCATGGGGAGAATTAAGGAATAAGGCAAGAGCCTAGGAGTGCTCATCCTTCCTCATGGAAACTCGAGCAACAGGAAAAAGATTTTCCTGGCCAAACATGACCACCATCACCACCATTATTATTATTATAAGGCAAACTAATTTGGTAAAAACTTCTCTTAAGGGCCCTGTCCACTGTCCATTATTTTGTTCAATGACACCAATGAGATGCAGAACTAAGTTAGAGTTTAGACTGAGAAAAAAAGACTTGTCTCTTCTCTCAAAGTGCTGCATGATTTCTTTCATTTACCTGTTTGCTCTGCCAGGAAGCACAGAATTCAGTTTTGTACTTAGTGCAACAGTTTCCCTCTGCCTTTATGTCTGGCAAATTTTTTTATGCTTCTGCCTGACTACTCTTCCTGCTTCATCTGTTACTTCCCTCTAGACGTCACCACTTTTAAGTTTTCGTGTCAGCTGCCACAAATTCTTTTTAGGTAGGATATAAATTATCCTCATAAAGATGCAATCAGTAAATGCAGTGATGTAGAAAACAATGTTGAAGAGAAACATGCTATCCATGAGTGCTTTTGGAGAAAGTGTTGGCCAATTAAACTTGGGAGCATTTACAGGAGACAGATTGGCTCAGTATAGAAGCAGCCTTAAGATGAAGGAATGATGACTATGAATAATGGTTTCCATCTTGTCTGCCTTTCTGGAGCTGTGACATTTTTTCATGATCCTTCTCTCTGACACTGCTAACTTGAAATTATTTGCACTGTCCACGAAATCCTTTACTTTTTGACCCCTCTAATATTCCCCATTGAGGTTGTCATATCTTCAACTATTTCCTATCGTACAGATTATCTGCTTTCTTTTCCGGACCTGAGTAAAAAGGGCCCAGAGTGGGAACACTTGGGAGAACTGATGTGTGGATACATGCAAACCACCACCTTAACACTCCTACAAATAAGTAGGTGACACTGTAAGAAGCTTGTAAGTGCTTTCTTTTATAGGTGGAGTCCTATTGCAACTTGAGTCATTATTCACAGGCTGATGAGAAAACTCAAGTGATGCACTTAAAGATGCAAAAACTGAGGCCAAAGAGGCAAAGTGGCCTGTTCAGGTAACAGAGTCGGTAGTGGGTACAGGATCTAGACTTTGCACCTCTGAATTGAGAGCACTCACAAAAAGTAAATCTTCTAATGGCCACCAGCCAAGCACTTTGCTGTGAGGCTGAAGCCAACGTATCTCATGAACTCTACATCTCCAGGAGGTGAATATAATTGCCCCAAATTTACACATGATGAAACTATTTTAAAAAGCAATCAAAACAACCAACATGGTGGCAGTAGATAAAATAATGCCCCATCCCCCACCACCCCCCACCAAAGATGCGCATATTCTAATCCCCAGATTAGATGGCAAGAGGGTCTTCACAGATGTTACTAAGGGAAGGAGCTTGAGATGGAATGGTTATCCTCTATTACCTTGGTGGACCCATGTAATCACAAGAGGCCTTATAAGAAGAAGACAGGAGGGTCAGAGTCAAAGGAGGAGATGTGATGACAGGAGAGATGAGAGAGAGAAAGCAAGAGAGAAGATTTGAATATACTCTGCTGCTGGCCTTGAAGATGGAGGGCCACAGGCCAAGGAATGCAGGCAGCCTCTAAAAGCTGGAAAAGGCAAGGAAACCAATTCTCCCCTAGTGCCTTCAGAAGGAAGGCAGCCCGGCCAACACCTTGATTTTAGGGTTTCTGACTTCCAGTACTGTAAAATAATTAATTTGCATTGTTTTAAGCCACTAAGTTTGTGGTAATTTAGGAATTACCATCAATAGGAAACTAATACGTTGGTTATCGATTTTAAGAAGGCAAGGGAGGCATTTGGGGAAAAAAAAAACCTCCTCTGTTAAAATCATGTCTAGAGAAGAATAGAAGAGCCGTTCTCTGTACCTCTCCCTGACCATTCTGCAGGAGAGGACCAGGAAGGTCTGGCAGTGGTCCCCATCCCTCCACTCCACCCTGAGATACATCTGGGCCTGCAAAAGAACCTCCACTTTATAGATGAGAGTGGTGCCTTACGGGCGCCAGCCTTTGCCTTGCCTTTGCAAAGAAATGTGGAAGAACACAGCCAATGCACAGTTTCATTACAACTTTGCCTTTTCCAGATGTTTAGCTCATGTCAGAAGCCAGGAAATACATTGCTTACAGCCCACATGTGTTTCTGAAGAAGGGTCCTGATAAATGTGTCTGGTCTTTGCAAATAACCCCCAAAATTGGCCTGATTCCTAGGAGAAGAATGGTTTCACTACAGTAAGTTAGACATTACACAAGCAGCGTCAGTTATCCAGCTTGAAGTGTTTGTTCTTATTTTAAAATTAATAAAGCCTTTTTGGGCATGCTATTTGCAACTATGCATCTAAGGTTCTTGTATATGGGGAAGAACACATTTTTACCTAGACCTTGACAGTCTCACACTGGTGGGTCTAAGAAAAGACCATTAAAAGAGAATAAGTGACCCAGAAGTGTCAGAAAGCTTTTCTTTTCCGAACGCAGGGAAGCATATATCTGGTCAGTGCTTTATTTACCCAGAAATTTCACAACCATTATCAGAATCGATACCAACGACTATGCTACAATAAGGTGAGTTTTTATGGAAAAGGGAGACTCCAAGAAGATTATGCAACACCGTACAGCCAGTAACTGGGAGCATGAAAAACTGTGCTCAAGTCATCTGACCTCCAAGTTCAAAAACTTTTTTAAGGATATTTCAGGTTGGTCTTCAATAGGATACAACAGGAATTGCATCGCTGGTTTAACTACATGCATCAAACAGTTAAAATTTCCCTTGAAGTTGAGATGCTACACTGTGGGTTCATCTTCAGATAGCAGGGCAGGAATACGTGTGTGGAATCTGTTGAGGAAAGACTGCTGAGGAATTCCTACAGTGGAGGAAATTGAAGCTAGAATATGAATGAGATAATCAATGTTGTTCTACCTAAAATGCCCCTTATTGGTCTAGTAAATTAATATAACCAGATTTAAGAATCATCTGGTCATTTGACTGACCAATCTTTTAGGAGGTTTCTCTGCTTGATTCAAGTGAGATATGAAACTGTTTCCCACTGAACATTCATATCAACTAGGATATGCAAGTTGGCTCTTTGCTCTTGACAGAACTTCAGTGTTCTCAGAAAATTAACATGTGCCTCTACACAAAGGCCATTGACAAAATATAGTCTTACATTTGTGTACGTATCAAAGAAAAGTCCTAAGCTGCAAATTGGACTTTTAAAAATTTATGAGAATACCTCACTTGAAAAACAAAGAAAACAGACTCCCATATTTTTCCTGAATTCACAACCTATGGCATTTGAAAATTCATTTAAAAATCAAGTTACCAAACAGATTTTATAGTATAGAAAAGAATTTTGACTTCTGATTACCTTCCATGTTATAAACATCCAATATATACATTTTCATTAGCCTTTTGAGGTTCTGAGGAAGCCATATGTCCATTTAATACTTGTTTAAAGTAGATATACCAGAATCCTATTCTGGCTGTGGGTGTGCAAGAGTTTGAGTTAATGTCTACTGTTTTGTTTCCTAGGACATTCTTCACAGTGATGTTTTTTAAAGTGATTTTAATCTTAATAACATTGAGTCAGTGTCATCAGAAACTATGAGATATTTTTCAGCGTCTGTTTTATAGAATATTAGTCACACCAAATGTTAACATGGATTTGATGATCAAATAAGTTTGGGAAACACTAGGCAAAGAAAAGTTAATCAGATTCCTTTATTACAGGTCTCTAATGTATTACTGTGCTGTGTAGTATTGTGTAGTACTACCATGTGATACGACTACTAATTTTCCAAGAGATGGAACTGGTATGCAATATTTTCCAAACTTATTTGACACTGGAACCATTTTCAGACCTTATCACATGACGTTAGTATGCCAAGGAAAATACTTGGAGAAAATTTGATCTCTGGTAAAAGATCCCAGGTTCTTCTCTTGGATTGCTCCTATGGCTCAGAGTCCTTATTTTACAGATATGCTTTGGAATACCTATGACGTACCCATCCACATTGAAATCATCTGCCATTTCTCTGCCTAAGTACCCAGATTCCTCCAATCCAGCTTCTCACTATGTGGAGGAGTTTAATGTTATTTTTATACCTCAAGTACCCACTGTAGGGGCTCTTCTCTATATCACCTATAAAAATATTGTAAGCTTTTCTTCTGATCAAGCTTGACCATCAAAAAACTCTGTAGTTTCGCCATATTATTTTGACTATATGCAGAAAGAGTTTCACCGAGTTTATTTTGGAAGCTTTTGATCTTAGTTTTCGTTGAGGGGTAGTAGGAAAAGCAGTCTTATGAGATATAGTATGGCAATTACTGTAGAGATTGTATTTAAGTCCCTTTGCGAAGATCCATATGCGTTTTTTAGTATTAGAACTAGGAAAACAGCATGTTTTCTCCTCATCAAACTATAATGGAGTCTCTTTTTATTCTGAACACCAGGAAGCTTAAAGCCAAGTCAGGGCACAGCTAGATTAAGGATTTATGCTCTTACAGACTGCACGTTTGTGTTATATTTTCACCTCTCTCTAACTTGTGTTAACCTCTCCCTCTAATTTATATTTTCTCTGCTGTTATCTTGCTTTTTTTTTTTTCCTGTTCCTGCTATACTATTTTATATGTTCTCATTTTAATCAGATTTATTTTTTCTTTTTGGAATGATCTGATAAAAGAACAAAACAAAGAACGTAAAAAAAGAAAAAAAAGAACTCTGGTTCTAGTAATTCTTGATTACTAGAAGCAGTGATACCAGAGATAACTGATACTGGGTGAGTACTTAACATTCATAGCTCAATTTGGAATACATGTCAACAAAGTTCATGGTAGCTAATTTTTTTCTGGTTTTATAATAGTGCTAGCATACACATTAAAGGAACCAAATTCTTCAATCCTCCTTAATTGCTTCAGTTAAAAATCCATGAGTATCTAAAGGTGTGACCAAGATAATTATGAACAGAGAGGTCAACCAAGATGGCAATATAGGAGGCTCCTGAATTCCCCTCCTATGTACACACTGAATCTATGGCTACACAAAGAGCAATTACCTCTGAAAGAAATCTGAAACTAGGGAACAATTCCTACACATCAAGCAAATTAGAAAATTGCCCACATCAAAATGGGTAGAAAAGGCTGAGATATACACATGCCATAAACTCCACCCCTGCACAGCAGCATACAATTGGAAGGGAACGCCTCATTTCCAGATTCTCCTTGAGGAGCAAAGAGTTTGCTCCAACATCTAATACCCAAACTTTTAAAACTCTCAGTTGAGGTATAGGCCCCTAAAACATCTATTTCTTAAAGCCAATGAGGCTTGTATCTGTAAGACTATAGCAGAAAAAGGAATAGTTGTTAACGGGTATGCAAGTGCTTGCAATAGAGCTATTCTCCCAGGGCTCAGTACAGAGGGAGCAAGCAAAATTGCCCAACTCCTAGTCTTTCCCCCAAAAGGATCCATCTGCATACTCTGAAAGCTGCTGCCTGAGATTTAGGCCTTTTGATTTAGCACACATACAGGGGCTAGCTGGAAATTCCTGGAAGCCAGGGAAACTAACAAACACCTTTCTCATTGACTCCTGGTAGCCTGCTCCAAGTCACCAATATCTTTCTGGAAGAAGCTTGTACATATGTCTGTGTCCCAGCTTTTGCAGCTGCTGCACAAGGGGCAAGTCCCTGGTATGTCTGGCGCTGACAGCCAGTGGGGCTTCCCTTCACAGGTCCAACAGGACTATGGCAATTACAGGTAACCCCCGCAGCTATACACCTGGATCCAGTACAGAGGAGGCAGGAAGAAATATACCCATCTCCGGTTTCTCTGTGAAACGGACTTAACTACATACATTCCCTTCCACCTAAGGGGGTCCACATTCTAGACACTGAATGCGATCCTCTCTCTAGGGACACTGACAGGTCTTGGCACACCCTAAACTACTGTAAGTCACCAAGAACAAAGAGGGCAGCTTGGTCAATTACAAAGTCTTGAAAGAAAACCAGGATCTTAGGCTAGACTGATTGATGAGGTTCATCTCCTATATGAGAGCACTCTGTAAGGACTGGGAAATGTGGCTGCTCTATTTCATGCATAGAAAACAATACAGACAGTCAAGGAAAATGAATAAAAAGGAATGTGTTTCAAATAAAAGAACAAGATAATTCTCCAGAAACAGATCTTAATGACACAAACTTTAGTAATTAACATGATAGAGAGTTCAAAATCATGCTGGTAGAGATGCTCATCAAGGTCAGGAGAGCAATGCATGAACAAAGGCAGAATTTCAACAAAGAGAAAGAAAATATTAAAAAATACCAAAGAGAAATCACAGAGAAGAATGATATAATAATTGAACTGAAAAATTCAATAGAGAGGTTTAACAGCAGACTAGATCAACCAAAAGAGAAGATCAGCAAACTAAAAGACAAGGTAGTAGAATTCATCCAATTGAGGAGTGAAAGGAAAAATGAATGAAAAAAAATGGAGATAGCTTAAGGGACTTATGGGACACCATCAAGCAGCCAATATTCAAACTATAAGGGATCCCAGAAGTAGAGAGAAAGGAGCAGAAAGCTTATTCAAAGAAATAATGACTGAAAATTTCCCTAACCTAGATAAACAAGCAGACTTTCAGATGCAGGAAACCAACAGAATTTCAAATAAGGGGAATCCAAAGAGAGCCACACCGAGATACACCATAATTAAGTTGTCAAAAGTTAAAAACAAGAAAAAAACCTTAAAAGCAGCAAGAGAAAAGCAACTTTTTACATACAAGGGAACCCTATCATCAGAATTTTTAGCAGAAACTTTGCAAGCCAGAAGGGAGGGGCATGATTTAGTCAAAATGCTGAAAGAAAAAAACTGCCAATGAGAATACTCCACTGCAAAAGTATCTTTCAGAATTGAAGGAAAAATAGTTTTCCAAGCAAACACAAGCTAAAGGAGTTCAACACCACGAGACCAGCCTGACAAGAAAAGTTAACGGGGATTCTTCAGCTGAAACAAAAGGATGTTAATTAGTAACATGAAAACAGATGATAGTATAAAACTCATTGGTAAAAGTAAATATATAATTAAATTCAGAATACTTTAATGTGGTAAAGGAGGTGGGTAAATCACTTATAACTCTAGTATAAAGAGCAAAAGACAAGCGTATTAAAATAACTTAATTACAATAATTTGTTAATGGACACACAAAGTAAAAATACGTGAATTTTGACACCAAAACACAAAATGCAAGGAGGGAGAGTTAAAATTTAGAGCTTTTGTGTGCATTTGAAGTTGTTATCAGCTTAAAATAGACTGTTACAAATATAACATGTTTTATGTAAGCTTCATAACCACAAAGCAAAAACTTATAGTAGATACACAGATGATAAAGAAAAAGGATTCTAAGCATATCACTACAGAAAATCATCAAGTCACAAAGGAAGAGAACAAAAGAGGAAGAAAAGAAGAGAGGATGTATAGAACAACCAGAAAACAATAGACAAAATGGCAATAGTAAGTCCATACCTGTCAATAATTACTTTAACTAGAAATGAACTAAATTATCCAATCAAGAGACACAGAGTGACAGAATGGTTACAAAAACAAGACCCAACTACATACTGTCTACAGGTGACTCACTTTAGCTTTAAGGGCACACATAGGCTGAAACTGAAGGGATGGAAAAATATATTCCATGCAGATGGAAGCAGAAAGAAACAGGGGTAGCTATACTTGTATCAGACAAAACAGACTTTTAACCAAAAAAACTGTAACAAGAGACAAAGAAGGTTATTATATAATTATAAAGGGATCCATTCATCTGGAGGACATTACATTAATAAATATTCATGCACCCAACAGAGGAACACCTAAATATTTAAAGCAAATATTAACTTATCTGAAGAAAGAGATAAATTTCAATACAATCATATTAGGGGACTTCAATATCCCACTTTCAACAGCAAATGGATCACATAGACTGAAAATCAATAAGAAAATGAACCCAAGCTATGTTAGAGCAGATGGACCTAACAGACATTTATAGTACATTCCATTCAAAAGCCACAGAACACATTCTTCTCAGTCTTAATAAATTTAAGGAGATTGAAACCATATCAAGTATCTTTTCTAACCACAATGGTAAGAAACTAGAAGTCACAAGAAGAAAACTGGAAAATTTACAAATATGTGGACATTAAACAATACACTTCTGAACAATCAATGGGTTAAAGATGAAATCAAAGTGCAATAAAAATATCTTGAAATAACTGAAAATGAAAGCACAATATACCAAACTCATGCTATGCAGCAAAAGTAGTTCTCTGAGAAAATTCATAGAGATAAATGCCTAGATTAACAAACAAGAAAGATCTCAAATAAACAACCTAAGTTTACGACATAAGGAACTAGAAAAAAGAAGAACTAAGCCAAAGTCAATAGAAGGAAGGAAATACAAAGATAAGAGTGTAAATAAATGAAACAGAGACTAAAAAGACAATAGGAAGGATCAATGAAACTAAGAGTTGGTTCTTTGAAAGGATAAACAAAATTTCCAAGCCTTTAGCCAGACTAACCAAGACAAAAAAGAGAGAGGACTCAAATAAACAAAATTAGACATGAAAGAGGGGACATTATAACTGATAGCACAGAAATACAAAGAATCATAAGAGACTACTATGAACAATTATATGCCAACAAATTGGACAACCTATAAGAAATGGATATATTCTTAGAAACATACAAATTACCAAGACTGATTCATGAAGATATTGAAAATCTGAACAGACTAATTGCTATAAGGAGGTTAAATCTGTAATCAAAAACTTTCCAACAAATAACCATCCAACAGATAGCTTCACTGGTCAATTTTACCAAACATTTAAAAAAGCATTAATAGCTATCCTTCTCAAACTATTCCAAAAAAATAGGAGAGGAGAGAAGACTTCCAAACTCATTTTACGAGGGTAGCATTAACCTCATACCAAAACCAAAGACACTTCAAGAAAATAAAATTACAGGCCAATGTCTCCAATAAACATAGATGCAAAAATCATCATCAAAATATTAGCAAACTGAATTTGACAATACATTAAAAGGATGACATGCCATAATCAAGTGGAATTTACTCCAGAAATGCAAGGATGGTTCAACATGCACAAATCAATTATTGTGATACACCACATTAACAAAATGGAGAATAAAAATCATATAATCATCTCAATCAACACAGAGAAAGCATTTCACAAAATTCAAAATCTTTTCACAATGAAATAACTCAAGAATCTTGCTAGAGAGGGGATGTACCTCAACATAATAAAGGCCATATATGACAAGCCCACAGCTAATATTATACTCAATGGTTAAAAGCTGAAACTTTTTCTCTAAGATCTGGAACAAGACAAGGATGTTCACTCTTGTTACTTCTATTCAACATAGTACTGCAAGTCCTAGCCAGAGCAATCAGGCAAAAAAAAAAAAAAAAAAAAAAAAGCCATCCAAATCAGAAAGGATAAAATAAAATTTTCTGTATTTACAGATGATGTGATATTACATAAAGAACATTCAAAAGACTCCACCAAATAATGGTTAGAACTAATAAATGAATTTAGTGAAGTTGCAGGATACAAATTCAATATACAAAAACCAGTTGTGTTTGTGCATACTAACAATGAATTATCAGGAAGAGAATTTAAGAAAACAGTCCCATTTATAATAGCATCACACACACACAAAAAGAAATACACTACCTAGGAATAAATTTAACCAAGGTGATTAAAGATCTATACACTAGAAACTATAAGATATTGATGAAAAAAATTGACAAAGACACAAATAAGTAGAAAGATATTCTGTGCTCATGGATTGGAAGAATATTGTTAAAAAGTCCATACTACCCAAAGCAATCTCCAGATTCAATGCACTATCTATCAACATTCAAATGGCATTTTTCACAGAAATAGAAAAAAACAACCATCAAATATATATGGAACCACAAGAGACCCCAGATAGCCAAAGCAATCCTGGGAACTAAATACAAAGCTGGAGGCATCACACTCCCTGATTTCAAACTACATTATAAAGCTATTGTAATGAAAACGGTATGGTATTGGTATAAAACCAGCCATACAGATGAATGGAACAGGATAGACAGCCCAGAAATAAACCCTTGCATATATGGTCAACTAATATTTTACAAGGGATCCAAAACACTCAATGGGGAAAGAATAGTCTCTTCAATACATGGTGCCGGGAAAACTGGACAACCACATGCAAAAGAATGAAACTGGACCCCTATCCTACACCATACACAAAAAACAACTCAAAATGGATTCAAGACTTGAAATTAAGATCTGAAACCTTTAAAATCCTAAAAGAAAACACAAGTGGTAAGCCCCTTGACTTTGGCCTTGGCAATGACTCTTCGGGTTTGAAACGAAAAGCCAAGGCAACAAAAGTAAAAATCAACAAGTGGGACTGCAGCAAACCAAAAAGCTTCTGCTCAGCAAAGGAAACAATCAACAAAATGAAAAGGCAAACCCCATATCCAGTAAAAGGTTAATATCCGAACTATACAAGGAACACACACAAACCAGTGTGAAAAAAACCAAATTACTCGATTAAAAAAATGGAGAAAGGACCTGAATAGATGTTTTTCCTAAGACGTACAAATGACCAATATGCACATGAAAAGATGCTCAGCATCACTAATCATCATGGAGATGCAAATCAAAAGCACAATGAGATATCACTGCACACCTTTTAGGATAGTTATTATCAAAAAGATATAAAAAATTCTGGCAAGGATGTGGAGAAAAGGGAATCCTTTATACTGTTATTGGGAATGTAAACTGGTACAGCTATTATGCAAAATAGTATGAGGTTCCTCAAGAAAAACAGAACAACCATAGTATCCAGCAAGCCCCCTCGTGGGTATTTATCCAAAGGATATGAGACCATTATCTCAAAGAGATATCCGTACTCCCTTGTTCACTGCAGCACTGATCACAAGAGCCCAGGTATGGAAACAACCTGTGTTCATTGACAAATTTATGGATCAAGAAAATGTGGTATATACATACAATGGAATATTATTCAGCCTTAAAAAAAAAAGAAAATCTTGTCATTTGCAACAACATGGATGAACCTGGGGGGTATTATGCTAAGTTCAAGCCAGACAGAGAAAGACAAAAACTGCATGACAGCACTTAAATGTTGAAGAAAAAGAGAAAGAGAGAGAGAAAGAGAAAAGGAAAGAGAGAAAGAAAGAGAGAAAGAAAGAAAGAAAAAGAGAGAGAGAGAAAGAGGGAGAGAGAAGGAGAGAAAGAAAGAGAGAGACAGGGAGAGGGAGGGAGGGAGGGAGGAAGAAGAGAGTAGAAAAGAGGTTGCCAATGGATGAGGTATGGGGGAAATAAGGAGGGGTTGGTTAAAGAGTACAAAATTTCAGCTATAAGAAGAATAAGGTCTAAGGATCTAACGTATAACATGACGGCTATTGTTGATAATTCTGCATGGTGTAATCGCTATTTGCTAAGAGAGTAGAACTTAAATGGTCTCACTACAAAAAAGGGAGGGGGGTAAATATGGCCATGTTAATTAATTTGGGGGAAATCTTTCCCCTCTCTCTCTCTCTCTCTCTCTCTCTCTCTCTCTATATATATATATATATACACACACACACACATATATATATCTCTCTCTCAAATCCTAATATTGTACACTATAAATATCTTAAAACTTTATTTGTAAATTATACCTCAAAAAAGCTATGATGAAAAGATAGGTGTGAATGGTAGAAGCTAACCTTTTGAGGCAGGCATAGAATCTCCCTAGCAGCTTTAAAAAAATGCCCATTTTATCTCGATGCAGAGCAGGGTTTCTCACTCATGGTACTATTGACATTCTGGGACAATTCTTCCTTGTGGGAAGGGCTGGCCTGTGTGTTGCACGATAGAGGCCAGCATTCCTGGCCTCTACTCACTAGATGACAGTAACAGTCCCACCTCCAGGTGTGAAAACCAAAAATGTCTCCAGATATTGCCAAATGCCTCTAGGGATTGGGCAGTGGGGAGGGAGGGAAACACCCTTGGTTCAAAACCACTAAGAGAAGAAGGAGGATTTCCAAAAGGACACAGTTTTTTGTGTTGGAGACGGTCCAGGAAATGAAATTAAATGGTGGTTTCTGAGAGGTCCTACCCGATTCATATCCTTCTCTTTCCCAACAGCACCCCTGAAATTAGTGAATAGCTGTGTGGTACCTAGCTGTAACAGATCATCTAGCAGAGAGGGTCAGTCAGAAGGGAGCCAATTATTCACACAGAGACCAAGAAGAGAGGCCTTTGAGACAATAAATTATGCACAATGAGTAAGGGTTGATTGGATGTTCATTACAAAACAGTGGTGGGATTGGTAATATTATATAATAAAAAATTGTTCATCTTTATTATTTGTTTCAGATTATAGATGTAAAAATCCAAATATTAACTATGTTTGCAAAAGTAGTTCCTGCTACTGCATACTATTTAGAGTAAAGGAATGCATAAAACAGAAAGTGAAAGTTTCATCTCTCCAAACCATTCTCCAGAGGGTGTCATTTTTAATGGCCTGCTGCACGGATGTACATATTTTCATACTCTATATGCAACCATTTCAGTGTTTCGTGTGTGTGCGTGGGTGTATGAAGCTTTTTCACTTACCACATTTTCTACTGAATGATTGTATATAAAACTCAGTTTTTCCTCACTAGGAATTTGGGTAGTGATTTACTATATGCATATGCCACGAATTATTCAATCTCCTCCCTATTAATGGAACTTTAGGTTTACAATTTTTTGTAACTATTTTACAAACAAAGAAGAAATAATCATCTTTCCATGTACATCTTCATACACTTTTGGAGATACTTCTGTTTGATAAATTCTTAGTACAGTGAAGTATATGTACATTGAAAATATTTTAAGATAACAGCCAAATTGCCCTCTGAAAAGACTGTAGCAATGTAAATCCTGCTACAGTGTTTAGAAATGCACCAAGTATTAATAATCATTTTATAATTTTTACCATTTTGATAGAAGGCAGACTGGGTTGTGTCAAGGAATGAAAGAAAGATACATTTTTTTCCTTCTTGAGGCATGGAAGAGCTGGCCTTTTCTAAGGTCTGACCTCCTTCTCATGAGACAGTGGAAGTGGACTAACTCCATCTGTGGAGACCCCACTGGCCTGGGCAGGAAGCTGCACATGGATGGGCTGCAAGGCCAGGCAGGTGGTGTGTGAGCAGACAGGAGGACCCCTGCTAGGTCTGCAGTATCCACAGTCCGGATGCCATCCCAGGCCTCCCACCTCGTCACCTGCCAAGGCACCAGCCTGTGAGTTCTTAACCTTGGGAGAGGACACTGAAACGGAATGTTTTGCTCATCCGATGGTTGGCAGCTGGGCCCAGTTCTAATTTAATTTGGGAAGTGAAGAAACGTGATATTATTTTCAACTCTCTCTTGTAGAGCAGTTTACACTGGCTAACTAGACAATAATAAACTATTATATTTGTTCTATGTTCTGGTTTATAGTAAAAATAAATCTCACTTTTCCACTTAATTATTCCATCGTTTCCAGAGGAAAAAGAACTGCAACGGTCCCTCCTGTGCTTCAGAGGTACGGTGGTGTCTGGGATTGGGCTGGCGTTTGTGATCTTGTGGTCTCTTGAATTGTGCAAAACAAAAAAGCCAAAGTACCGTCTCCCGAAATCACACTCCAGAGGTAGCTCTTGAAAGAAGCTGAATTGCAGACACTTTTCATCTCTGTGGGTTGTGCTGAAAGATCTTCCTACACCCAGGCTTTCTGTTTTCAAATGGTGCAGACTGCAAGAAAGGAGCTGGGTGACCTCTGCTTTGGGATTTAAGGGGGGTGATTCGGAGCAGGTAGACATTGCCCAGGGGCCCACGTGGCACACCCAGGTAGAGCCTGCTTGTACGCACAAGGCTGGTGCTTGGCGATGGTCCATTTACACAGGATGCTCATTTAACCAGGGAGGCAAGGAATGCTCCTGCGAAGAGCAGATCCAAGTGTGACTTCAGTAGGTTCAGTTTCCAAGTTGGGGGTGGAATATTTTGCATAAAAATTCAGTGACTATTAATTGACAAGGGTCTATGCATATGTGCATCTATGGTATGTATTGGCCACAGACCTTCTCTTTCTTAAGTTTACATTCACCAGGATAACTCAGGCAGTTATAAATGATGTTTACACTGGAGAAAAAAAATCTATTTCTGACAATGTTCGAAGTGGAAAAGAACTAGAGATCCTCTCATCGTCACACCCTCTTTTCAAAGATGAGATTACTGAAGCCCAAAAGGTGAACCAATTTGCCCAATACAACAGAACTAGTCATGAACAAATGCCCATATACTTTGAAAGAGAGTAAAATGCATTTTATTCACAGGCTCAAAAATTAGGGCTTGATTACCATAGAACGAAGATCATCTAGCAGCGCTTCTTGATCTTGAACATGCATAGCTACCTACCCCCCACCTCACTCCCGTCTTGTCACAATGCAGATTCAGATGCAGTAGGTCAAGTCTGGGCCTGAGATTCTGCACTGCTAACAAGCTCCCAGGTGGCACCCACGTTGCTGGCCTCTGCTTTTGAATATCAAGTGTTTATAGGCAACGCCCTGGCCTTGTGTGGATGGACCTCAGCCTCCAGCAGAAAGGTATGCAAGACTTCCCGCTGAGAATTCATTCTCTCCTGGTAAGGTAAGGAGTTCTCATCAGAAAAGTACTTTGCTGTGCCTAAGGCGAACAGAATTTCTTGTGAGGGCTCCTTTCAGAAAAAAAAGTAAAACTAAGAGGATGGATGAATTGACATGTCTCCTATTTGTGTAAGTACACAAATTGCGTTTCTTAGTATCCTTAGCACAGTAGGCTCGTAATTCAGAAAGTGCACGCCTGTGTCTCCCACTCACTCAGAGCAGGCTCTGCTTCCTCTTAAGTAATAATCAACATTGCAAAATTGCAGGTAGGCAACTAGCAAAATGTTCCCAGGAAACACAGCTGCTGGCTTTCGCTCATAACAAGTTCCCCTCCCTAACCCACTCTGTTCTTTCCTGCGGGCTCTCATTCACGGGTTTCTCAACTTCAGCACTAATGCCATCTGGGGACTGGGCATTCTTAGTTGTGGGGAGCTGTCCCGTGCACTGTAGGGTGTTTAGCAGCACCTCCGGGCTGTGGTCATGTCTTAGTTTAGGCTGCTATAACAGAATACGCTAGAACGGGTGGCTGAAACACGGTGCACTTATTTCTCATAGTTCTGGGGGGTTGGAAGACCACAACCAGGGTGCCAACATGATTGAGTTCTTGGTAGAGGCCTTCTTCCTGGTTTAGAGAGAGGCGTCTTCTCAGATCTTCACTTAGTGAAAGCAGATAAAGAGCTAGCTCTCTTCCTCTTTTTATAAGGACAGTAATTTCATCATAGGGGTTCATGACCTAATTACCTCCCAAAGGCCCCATCTCCAAATACCATCACATTAGGTATGTGAATGAATAAGGCATGTGAACATACAAATTTGGTGGGGGGGGGCACTAACAGTCCATTACAACCCACTAGATGCCAGTAGCACCACACCACCAGTTGCGACAACCAGAAATGTCTCCAGAAATTACCAAATGTTCCGTAGGAGGCAAGATCACCCATAGCTGGAAACCACTGCTTTAACGAGGAATAGTACTACGTTGGAAAAGACAACTAGCTTAAAACATAAAATTATACAATTTTACATCTGAAAGGAATCTTACAGCTCTTCCTGCATCTTGGGGTCACACACTGAACTTAAGTCAGAAGCATGGTTATCACTATTGGACATGTTTCTTTCTGTTCAAACAGTGAAGTCAAGGTGTTATCGATATTGCATTTTTCAATGGTACAAACTTCAATGAAGCAAAATCTCAGATTCCAGATCAAGATGGAGTCTTTGCTGACGTGGTAGGTAGTGGGGAGGAGTCAACACTTTTCTCCACTGTCATCAGTACAAGCTTAGAAAAGGCGAGACCAGAGCTGTACGGGGGCGCCAACATGTCCCCAGATCAGGGACTATTCAGCTGGGGTGCGAAATGTCTTCCGTCTTCTATAAGGTGCAAATGTACAAACATTACTTCAAGAAAACATTCCTCACCCTCTGCGCGCAGCTCCTCAGCCCTCTCGTTAGCTAGCTAACTTCTGGAGCAGCTGTGTTTATACCCAGCCACAGTAGGTCAGCTCACAACATGCACCACAGGATTCCGAGAGAGGTTTTCTCGCTGCAGTACTAGTGACAAATGTTTTACTAATACTCTATTGACGAAAGAGAGAGCAAGAGAGAGAGAGAGAGCAGTTAATCAGACGTTCGCCTTTTGGCAAATGCGGAACAATGGTCTACTAAAAGAACCACTTGTTATTAAATTTGTTAGCTCACTGTTAAGAGAGCTCTGAAGTAAAACACATATGTTAAGTATTTAGAAACTCATTTCATGTTCATGGCTTCTCTAACATTCTGAAAACGTGATGGCCTAGAAGTGTGTCAGTGTCAACACAAGTTATTTATGGTAGATAATGTGAATAGCTTAAGGCCCTGGCACAGGGCCAGATTAAAGGGGCCCGATTTCCCCTCTCCTCTACTGAAAAGAAAAAGGAAAAAGGCTGGTCTCTCTCTCAGCTCTAAGCTGGGGGATGACATTCATCGCCTTCCAATAAACAGTCTGCTGCCCTGCAGCTTTCACGCCATCTCTATTCGCACTCAACTAATAGTACTTATACACCTACCATGGGCCAGATGCTAATCTAGGCACCTCCACAAAATTTATCTTCATGTTTACGACTCAACATATTTGGGTGCTATCGGGGAACAAAAGGAAAGCATTAAGGCTAATAATGTCAAACATGTTTTAGAGCTCTCTGTGCTCAAAAAAATTACTTTCATTTTTAAAAAATTTCTAATTTTATCTTTATCTATCACTTCCTTGCTTGCTTGATTCCTTTATGCAGTAGATGTGCTCCCAAAATTGGGAAGCAAATTGCAATTTTCTAAGTTGACTCACTTTTGAAAAGTTTTAGTATGGCTCAATATTTAAGACTGATGAAATAAACCTGCCTTTGATTAAACAAGACATCCTTTGGGAAAATGATGAGCCACCCTTTATCTGATTTTTATTTTATTTTTTTTGAATCACAATAACGAGTTTTATCTATTTATTTACTTATTCATTCATTCCTTCTTCATATTAAATATTTTTCCCTTCCAGTTATACTGAGATATAACTGACATACAGCACTGTATAAGTTTAAGGCGTACAACAGAATGATTTGACTTACATACAACATGAAAGGATTACCACAGTAAGTTTAGTGAATACCCATCGTCTTCTACAGATACAAAATTAAAGAAAAAAATATTTTTTCTTGTGATGAGGACTCTTGGGATTTACTCTCTTAACAATTTTCTTATATACCATACAGAAGTGTTCATTGTATTAATCATGTTTATACATAAAACCCTAGTATTTCTTTTTTTCTGATTTTTAATTCTGAACTTTTAAGTTTTCTCAAAGATGGACATTATACTATTTTCTCAAGTCATCAATGAAATCTAAACCAACAACAGATTTTGTTTTTACAGTGATGAAGTAGATGGTGTAGGAATCAATTATTAACACCAATATTCAGACCAATCTAACGGAAGGTATAGCTGTGTGTCCTGCATGTTTTTTATTAGTTTCCTATTGCTGCTATAACAAATTGCCATAAACTTAATGGCTTAAAACGCCACAAATTTATTATCTTATCGTTCTATGGGTCACAGATCTAAAAATCAGTCTCACTGGGCTAAAGCCAAGGTGTGGACAGGGCTGGTTGCTTCTGGAACAGGAAATTGCCTTTGTCAATTTCTAGTGGCTACCTGCATTCTTTGGTTCCTGATTTCTTCACATCACTCCAACCTCTTGCTTCTGTTTACTACCACTCCTCTGATCTTCTGCCTGCCTCTTATAAGGACTCTCATGATTACACTGGGCCCACCGATAATCCAGGCTAATTTCCCCATCCCAAGATCCTTAATTTAATCACACCTACAAAGTCTCTTATCATGTAAAGTAACATATTCACAGGTTCTGGGGATTAGAGTTTGGGCATTTGGGGGGGCTATTATTCATTTTATCACAATGCTGAAACAAACTTCAAACTAAACTTAGTTAAGAATTGGTAGGCATCCAACTAATTACCTAAACCGGTTTAAGTAAATAAGAAATAGGTCTGGAAAAAATTCACTGAGTGATTAATTTTAATCCAATGTACATCTGGGACTTTTCAGTGTTGTATTAAACCCAGGAGTGAGGCTTCCTGAGAAGATTACTGAGACGCCCTGTAACTGTGGCTTGTTCCATGGAAATGAAATGAAAACTAAAAAATGATCCCAAAACGCAGAACTTGGCTCCATTTATAAAACACATTGCTAAGTAACAATACCATACAACCTTGGCTTTGAGTTATTTTCTAGATAGATTAGTTTGATTTGAACCATTCTTTTTACCCAGACCCCGTTTATAACCAATGCTATACATTTCTGAAAAAAAAGAGTTTGGAATTAGAGTACAGTGCAGATATCTTTTCACTAAGTACTCTGCTCTGATTACCTGAGTGAGCTGCTTAGACATTTTGCTTGCTAAGAAAGTGTACTTTAAAGAAGTCAGTTCTATTATCTTCCAATAGATGTAAAAAATCATCATAAACTATGGGACATCAGCTGTACTAGTTCAACAAATATTTAAATACTTCCTATTAAGGTAGGCATTATGTACTTTGAGGGAGACATAAAGATAGATTTTATTCTTGAGTCTAAAAGCACCTGTGGGCTGTTGGTCTCCTCCTCTGGATTCTGAGCAGGTTTGTGTCTGCTTCAGTCAACAGAGTTCAGCAGAAGTGATACAGAGTGACTATCCACAGCAGGAAAGGTCACTGAACATCAGGTAGAACTTTTGCTCTCAGAGCCCTGAGCTGCCACGTAAGGCAGAGCTGCAAAGGTGTGAGGAAGCCCAGGCCACAAGGATAGCCCACGTGTACGGTACCAGTGATGGTCCCAGCTGCAGCTGGCCTTCACATCATTCCAGCCCAGGCCCCAGAGACCTGAGGGAAGAAGCCTCCAGATGATTTCTGCCCACTGCCATTCAAGTCACCTGCAGCGGTTTGAGCCCATACGATGGAGCCATCCCTGTCCAGATCCCTGACCCATCAAATCTGCGGGGGTCATGAGACGGTGGTGTTTTATGCCACTAAATTTTTTTTTGAATTTTATTTATTTTTTATACAGCAGGTTCTTATTAGTTATCTATTTTGTACATATGATTGTATACATGTCAATCCCAATCTCCCAGTTCATCACACCACCACCACCACCACTTTCCCCCCTTGGTGCCCATACATTTGTTTCTCTACATCTGTGTGTCTATTTCTGCCCTGCAAACCGGTTCATCTGTACCATTTTTCTAGGTTCCACATATATGCGTTAATATACGATATTTGTTTTTCTCTTTCTGACTTACTTCACTCTGTATGACAGTCTCTAGATCCATCTACCTCTCTGCAAATGACCCAATTTCATTTCTTTTTATGGCTGAGTAATATTTCATTGTATATATGTACACATCTTCCTTATCCATTCGTCTGTCGGTGAGCATTTAGGTTGCTTCCATGACCTGGCTATTTTAAATAGTGCTACAATGAACACTGCGGTACATGACTCTTTTTGAATTATGGTTTTCTCAGGGTATATGCCCAGTAGTGGGATTGCTGGGTCATACGGTAGTTCTAGTTTTAGTTTCTCAAGGACCCTCCATACTGTTCTCCATAGTGGCTGTGTCAATTTACATTCCCACCAACAGTGCAAGAGGGTTCCCTTTTTTTCTGCACACCCTCTCCAGCATTTGTTGTTCGTAGATTTTCTGATGATGCCCATTCTGACTGGTGTGAGATGATACCTCATTGTGGATTTGATTTGCATTTCCCTAATAATTAGTGATGTTGAGAGGCTTTTCATGAGCTATGCCACTAAGTTTTGAGGTGGTTTGTTACACAGCAATAAATCACCAGAAAAGTCTTCAAAGTTGACTAAAAATTAATATAATGGGATGGGAAATGAAACTTTTGTGTTAACCTAGAATTGTGACTAAAGCCATAACGCTGGAAAAGTGAGGTGTTATAAGTCTATCGGTTATAATGAGAGCTGCCCAAAATAGGCACAGACTAAGAAGCAGCAGAATAGGCCGTCTACAATCACCCCGATCCCCAGGGTATTTAAGGACAGGATAGAGAAGCAGGGTGGGGAAGAGGTAGAGGAGAATTGTGATGGATCCTTTGGGATTTGTAACAAGCAGCTTTCCCCTCCCTTCCTAAAGTCATGCCCGATGAATCCAAGGCAGGTAAAAGGTGGTTCTAAGAAAATTATTCCTAGATATCGGCAAAGCCCACCAAAGAGGGGACTGAAATAACTTCAGTTGTGTTAGCCCAATCATCTGTGCTTAGAGTGGGAAGGATTATGTCATGTCCAGAGGTGACAGTAACCCCAGAATATGAGGATGAGGACACTTACTTTGCAAAGCATCATTTCTCACTAAGAATAAGGAAATGCTTGTCCCACCTCCACAGGTACTCAACATAGGGTGATTTTAAAAAACACTAATGCCAAGTCCCAACCCCAGACTGACTGAATCAGAATCTCTGGGGCAAGGGGTGGGGGTGAAGCCCCAAAGTATTTTTTAAAACTGCCTAGGTGATTCTAATGTGTCAGCAGCTTTGATTATAAATACAAGCAAAAGTAGCCCAAGGAAGCTGTCCAAGGACTAGGTTCAGTGGAACGGACTAAAAATACTTGAGGAGGGAAATGTCAGCATTATGACGGGCAGGGGTATGGCATCCTGGGGCTTGGCCTCCTGCTGGCTAGCCCTCTAACCCTGGCCTCTGGGCCTCAGATTCCTGTCTTTAAAATGGCACTGCGAGGCCACCTACCCTCTGTGATTGCAGTGACGAATAGTGAGATAATCTATACAAGCCATGAACTGTTTCTGGTAATGTTTAAAGACTCAGAAATGAACTGGTATTCATATAGGGTTATCTTGGACGTTTACACTGAAATACTGCCACGTAATAAAGTCCTCTTGGGTTTTTCAAGCACTCTGTAAACGTATTTCATTTCAGGTATATTTTAGTATCCAAACAACCATGCCAGATTGACCTGTTATTTATCGGATTTTTCTCAATATCAGGAAAAGCTGTGCTTCCCCTAAGCAACTCGTCGGTTTTCATTTTTCTTTTATTTTAATTTGGATGTTATGAATCTTGTGGTCAATCTCTCTCTGCGCTTTGGCCATTAGAAAACTAATGTGACCCAAATAAAACTGGCTTTATTATTTTCTCTCCCTTTTTTCCCTTTCCTCCTTAAAAATCTCAGCTTTTGCTTTATACTTTTATATAATATTTATGTACGTTTTACATACATAAATTTTATATAATTTTATAAGACTGTCTGTGTTTTTGTAAGGTGATTCAAGGACTTTGTGGAATGGTACCAGCATAAGTTAATTACATTAGAAGCACTTTTCCTCGATGAGATCCAGGCTAATAGGTAATTGATCAGTTGAAAAATGCAATTAAATGCAGGGTTTTATGAAAATATGATGTATACACACCTTAAAATTTTTATTTTAACTAAAAACATAAAAATTGTGCATCTTTTAATTGATCTTTTGACATAGAGCCAAACCTTTGTCTTTAGAAAAAGACCTACCGATGGAGCTTGTCACTGTCGTTCTTATATCATATCTGTACTAGCCCCATTTTTAAAAAATGGAACGAGAACTCAGAGACACTCGTAAAGAAAGCAGAGTGCAGAATCTCTGTAGAATTTTAACATTTTCTTCCCTGATCTCTAACAACTTTCCCACCCACGCTTAATTCAAAAGCATTTTTTAATGACTCCCTTTCTCAAAAACATCTTAAAACTTTTAACTGAATTTTTACAGGCACAGCAAAATTCTTCCTTGTTACACTTACTTCACTTGTAATATTTGTAATTACAGGTTTGTGACAAATTAAAATGAATTTCAGGCACGGCACAACTCAATTGCTTGGGAACAAAAGTGCATGAAACCTATTAATTGTGAATGTGTTCTAGAGCTTTGGCTTGTGTGTTTCAGACAGAGTGAAGAGCTCTGTATAAATTGTTGACTTAGAAAAATAGCTAAATGAATAGGCCCATATAAAATACAGAGCTAAACTTAGCAGTGAGAACATTCAGAGGTACCAATATACACATGTGTGGAGGAACATGAGTGGATTATCGTGGGTTACTGTGTAGATGTCCGTGTGTGGGTGGGTGTGCATGTTTTCCCAATGGAGATCATTTTCCTCCCACCCCCTCATGGCGCTGCTCTTCCAAGGACCTGGGAACACCTTTCAATTGGTTGTCATTTCCAGAATTGATACATCTTTAGTTTTTATATTGGTGGTGCAAAGGGTGTTTCCTTAACTGCTATTTGCTGTTCTCTAATATTTGGGGGAATAGTTGATATTTTTCCCAAAGTAAAAATAATAATAATAATAACAGGGTTATACGTAGCAGAGCATATTCTACCTCTTCCTGGCTCTCTTTTTAAATTTCTTGATCTTGTGCCTCAAACTATAAAATAAATAATTATCCACTTGGGGGATTAATGTCACAAAACAGTGGATCTCCTTAAACTGGAAGGTAAGTTTAACATTGAGCAATGAAAACTGCTAAATATTAAGGAAAGAGTTAAATTTCTACCCCTTCTGCAGCCAAGTATTACATGCAGCAACATGTCATCTGAGACTTTCTATGACTCTCATAGAGAGGGAAATTTCACGGAAGGGTGGGGGGATGATCCTGGTGACGACTGTGACATTTTTTGAGGTGCACTCACAATCAAAATCGTACTCAAAATGCCAAGCTTTAAGGCAAAAGATTTTTATCTAATGGCTGTTAAATCACAGTTACATCTGCAGTAATGCATAATGTTATAGGTTTATTTAAAATATCATGGAATTTGGACCAAGAATATGCACCCATACGACCTTGAAGTGCATGTTAAAACTGTCAAGTTTAAAAAGGTAATTTAAACGGAAGTTAGCCAAGTTTATCAAATAATGAAGTACTCTTACCTTCTCTCTACCACACATTAAGGCGTGTATACTTTTAGATATCTACATGCATCCACCACTGCCTATCTTAATGATTAACATAACTGAAAAGGACATTTACAGAAATATAATTTATTTAGCTATATTAACTTGAATCACAAAGTTCAGTTGAATGAGCACCCATCTCTCGGCTCTGACAATGTGGTCAGTAGATTACTAGACGGTTCTGAGAACTGCTGGGCAGCATGTCTAACAGACTGTGTTTTACTATTTTTAATCACACAGCTCTTAGGGTTTATGCTAAAACCTCTAACCCAAGATTTATCCCAAAGCACTTTATTCCAGGGCAGTTTTCAGCATGGGTGGTATATTTCCATTAATAATGTCTTTCTATTAATTATAAGTTACTATATCCCCAAATATTTTAAACATGGGGAAAAGTGGGAAGTGTTTAGGTAAATTACATGCAAAATAGTCAAGCATCTTTATTTTTCTTCCCCAGAGACCAAAGGATTAATATGAGGCTAATGTTAAGTATTCATATTAAGGAAAAATTGATCATTAGTCATAGAAGGAATGTTAGCCAGATGAAAAATTAACATTATTTGGATCAGAGTCTAATGAATCTGTCATGGACTGACGTGTTACAGTGACCTGATCTTAGAATTTTAAAGCATGAAAACACCTAAGAGCATTAGTCTCTAAGCATTGCTCTTGCCTCCCAGGAAATGCACCGAAGGATCCAACAGAGCAAAGGGAGTTAATATCAGAACTTAGATTTAAATGTACTGTTTATGTGAATAGACAACAAGCTACGTTTTACTAATATTTGGTCCACTGCCTGACACCAATGTCTGGATTCTTAGTGCATTTCTGCAATTACGAGTCATGGACTACACGTGACTGTCCTGAGGGCTTTCCACAAGCCAGTAGCATCCTTAGTCCTTCACAGCCTTTTAGAATTTAGAGACATAACTGCAGTTTACCCATGAAACCTTTTTGTTACAATATTTTTCTAGGTGTCGGAATAATTTATCTTGACTTTACTATTAGACTTTATTGCTTTTGTTATAATTTTAAAGGTTTTATCGACATTCTCCCTTAGTTCCTTAATAACTCTCAAGATGACCAAATAAGATAGTTCAAAAAAAGGAGTCTATAGTTTCTCATCTGTTTTATCGAAATGTTCTAAGTATCTTTACAACTTACAGTTTAAAATGGTGTATTTGAGCCTTATTAACTTTTTAAATAAATGTTGTATCTTGTTTGAGTTTGAGGTTCCCTGTTTTTAAATATTCTTAAAGTTCTCATCACAAGAAAAAAATTGTAACTAGGTATGATAATGGATATGAGCTAGACTTATTGTGGCGATCATTTCACAATATATACACATATCGAATCATTATGTTGTATAACTGAAACACTCATGTTTGTGTCAATTATATCTCAATTAAAAAAAAAGAAAAAATGTATCATCGTACCTCTTCCAAGGCCTAAAAAACTTTGCAATGGGCAAACCACCTCATTATGTTTAAATTCTTTAAAGGAAAATCTAATTTGGCATGTGCGTTTAAGTACTCCATCTGTAAGACAAACCTGAAAAGAAGACATAAATATGTAACTGTTGCAACAATATATAAATAGTCTACAATTTCATGTTGCCCTGGAGGTGGCCCTCCCTTTAATGAAATTTAGAGAATGAGCTGCTCCTGGACATATTCTGTGTATTTATGTGTTTAAGAGAACGCTGTCTATACCTTTCATTACTATCAAAAGACTCATCATAAATGCTGTGAGTCTTTCGACTGCAGGTGAAATTGTCCAGAGCTCCTTGGTTGAGTAAAGTCACAGAGGGGTTTTATTGGCAAAAAAAAAAAAAAAAAAAAAAAAAAAAAAGTTAAAAAGGCTCACAGGATTGTTCATTTTAATAGCTGCACGCAATAAGCACCAATTGATTGGTGCTGGTCACATTCAGGACAGAATCTGCCATAACGGACTCATATTTCACGTTTAATTTATTCTATTTAGTACTTCATCTGGTTTACATTTGCCAATTATTTTGATTAATCCTAACGAGTTTTTTGGGGTAAATAATATTGTTTTTCGAAACTTGACTTTTTCTCAGCAACCTCTGTAACAATATATCCAAATCATCAATTTGTTTAATGATTCTATGATATCCATGAAATTTCCATTATTTGAAAAATGCCCTATTTTTATCATGCCTCTGAAGGGCCAATCTTTTTCATTTATAAATGTAATAACTACAATAACCCTTTTTAGCACCTCAAAATAATACCAAATGTTCTGTCTCTTCCATTATTCAAGATAGTAATCTGATACATTTTTATTTGATTTCCATGTAATCCAAGCAAACACTATTCTTTATTGTCTGTCCTACCAAGACTTTGTCAGGTCCTTTGGTCTACAGAAAGTAGGCAGCTCTGTCTGCTTTATAAACTGGTTTACACCATAGCCTCATTTCTTCAGAGAAATTGAAAAACATTTTAACAATAGATGCAGCTGAAAGAAAAATGAGAAGACTGAAAAGTTTAACATAAATATTCTTACAAACCTTCCATTTTAATTAAAGTTTCTACTAAGTGAGCCCCTTATGACTCTAAGTCTAACCTGCTTCTCATTAAAAGGTAAAGTCTGATAGAACTTCAGAGATCAAATAAATCCTAAAAATCCCTTAGGCAGAGCCAAACTAAAGCAAAATTTTACACAAAGTGTTTTTCCCCTGGACTTCCTCCAAAACCTCCATCCTTCCCTTCTTCTGTATCCCCAAACGTGTACTTACTCCAAATCCCACACATAACTTAATTTCAATTTTGTGGTACAACTGCTTATAAAAATTTAGCCCAGTAGAGGTCAAAGCCTTCTCCTTTTGCCAAAGAACGTTTGCGTTGTTAACTTGACATTATTTGCAAAGGAGTAGTTCCCTTCTCCATAGACCTTCTGCATCTTTAGTGAATTAACCAGCTGTGTGGTTCTATCACATTTCTCTCTGCTGCCACAGCAAACAACCAGTGTTTAGAGATTAAGTCAAACTGATTTCAATAAAAAGAAATTCAGAATCGCTATACAGTGTGAGTGTATTTTCCTTTGGATTATTTATTAACCTCTTATCAGAAAATGGACCAAAGACCAAAGTGCTTATTTCACTAGGAAGAAATGTGATGATTCAGTGAGTTGCTCCCTACAGAATCAATAGAAAGCAGATGTCTTATTTTTCTTCCCTGGCAATCGGTACTATGTAAGTCCTCTACAGAAGATGATGTTTAGCATGTTTGCATCTAAGTGTGGATTTGTGTTACTGGCAGTCACGTGTGAAAGATTGCTGCCCCACTCCTATTTGATTTTAACACTAGGTAAGTGAGTTGCATTTTGTTTATCATAACACTGAGCCAAAATAAATTTGCCCCAATCTATGTATGGCCATCAGGTTAAGTCCAGACCTAGCTTCTTCAGCAAATGTGCAACTCTACACTACCCTTAGGCTTCCACAGACTATCTTAACTAGGTTAAATGAATTACTTCCCAATCAAAGAAAACAACAAGATAAGAATGACCTGTAACATAGGCCGTTTCAGTCATACAGTTGGCAAAGCATGCCCTACTTACTTTCTAGAGTAACACCTTATCTTTGTTACTGTAGGCAATCATTTTCGGAAACTGCCACCTAAAGCATGTAGATGAAAGTGGTATTTTATTATTAGATTACCTTTCATTTTTTCTTATTAAAAATCCATGTTGATTACAGAAATATTAGACTGTTACAGGTAAGCAAATACAATAAAGTAAAAACTAATCTGTAATCTCGCCAGTAGGAAATAACCATTATTAGTTAGCATTGATACACATATTTATAGACCTCATAAGCTCGTTCCTGTCCAAAGGTCTTTCCACTGCTGTTTCTTCTGCTTAAAATGTTCTTCCCCAGATCTGCGTGTGCCTGCCTCATTCAGGTTGCAATTCAAATGTCGCCTCTGTAGAGAGGCCTTCCCTGACAGGTCTAGACCAAGCAGCCCCTCCCCAGCCTCCCTGTCACTCTTTATCACATCACCCTAATTTTATTTTTCCTTATAGTCCATAGCGGTACCTGAAATTCATTTGTTTGTGGTCGTAGTATGTCTCTCGACATTTTTATAACAGCTGAGCCTACAACAAATGTCAAGCACACTTTTGTTTTTCAGGAAGTATTTGTAGGTCTGTTAATTGGAACTGACCATACCACGAACATTTTTCCATGTCAGAAAATATTTTCCCAGAACATCATGCGGTGGCTGTATCCAGTGGCTCTGTGTATATAGGTGTGTATGGGTGTGTCAGAAATTATTTTTGTCAATCATTCTAAAATTTCATAATTTCAAATGCAGGACATTTTGGTCATTTCCAGTTTTTCACTATGTTAATCATGCAGTGATAAGCAGCTTTTTTTTCTTGTTGTTTTTATGTGTTTTGTTGTTCGTGTTGTTGTTTCAATAGAATTGTATTTACAAAAACAGATGGTAGGCCAGATTTGGCCCACGGGCCATGGTTTTCCAAAGAGCAGTTGTTTTTGTTTTTAAACAACTTTACTGAGACATAATTCACTTACCTATCTATGTCTAGTCTCTCAATGAAATATACAATTCCTCCATTTCAAGTGTACAATTCAGTGTTTTCCGTATTACATTATTAAATTTTTTTTCCACTTCGAATCATTTTTTCTCCCAGTTTTGTTGCGATATAATTGACATACGGCGCTGTGTAAGTTTAAGGTGTACAACACAATCATTTGACTTACATACACCCTGAAATGATTAACACAGTGGGTTTACTGAACATCCATCATCTCATATAGACACAAGATAAAAGAAAAAATATTTTCTCCCTGTGATGAGAACTCCTAGGGTTTACTCTCTTAACTTTCATACATAACGTACAGCAGTGCTAAGTATATTTATCATGTCGTACATTACTTCTTTCCTCTTGTAACTCCAAGTTTGTACCTTCTGACCACTTTTATTCAGTTCCCTCTCCCCTCCCCCCCACCTTTGGTAACCACATACCTGATGTCTTTTTCTACGAGTTTGCTTGTTTTTAAAGTATGATCGACCTCCAGCACTATGCTAGTTCCTGGTGTTCAACATAGTGATTTGATATTCTACACATTACGAAAATGGTCACCACAACAAGCATCTTGATAGCTACATCTGCGTGCACATCCAGAATTATTTCCTTAGGAAAAATTCCTAGAAGTAAGACGGTTATATTAAAGGGTATGCTCTTTTTAAAGCCTCTGGCAACATGTATTCAATTATGCTGCCAAATATGGAACAAATCAACACCCTCACCAGTGATGTAGGAAAGTGCTCATTTATTACACCCTTGCCAATCTCTGAGTTCTGCCATTTAAATCTCCTTGCCAGTGCTATTTTTAATGTGAAACTGTTGAAATTATGAATATTTCATGTGCATGCTTGTGTCAAGGATACAAGGAAAACTGATCAGCCATAAGTCTCAGTGTGACTTCTCAGGGCATTTATCATGACATGACTATAATCGAGTATCCTCCCACTATCAACTAGACCTTTTCTAGGTTTTATACATCTTTTTTTATGAGTTGCAAAACTGAAGCTGAATTTAACTGTCTCCAAATGGGCTGCTTTAAACTGTAAATATTATCCAACGCATTTAAATCCAGTAATATTCTAAATATAGATCTCATGTTCATTAACATCTAAAAATCATACAAGGAGAAATAATCTTGGGCTAGAAACCAGTTTGGTTTGGCTACGGTATTTGGAAACGATGGCTAAGTATCTAAAACTCTTCATAAGAATTGCAGAAACACTAATGACATCCGAAAATTACATGGATTTCATGAGAAAATTGTCTATTTCTTGACAGACCTGAGCAGAAACAGAATGGGATCCATAACGTTAGCTCTTCTTGTATATCCAGAGCGCTGCTCAGTAATTTATTGACAGGGTCAAAGAAATAAGCACTGAAAAAAATGAGCTGAACACTGACTGGGTGTAAATGATTGTCCACGGAGGACACTATGAAGCATCGCAAATGACCCTGAACCCAAATATACTTTTAACTCCTAAAAATGAATACCAGGCCCTAGACATATGCTCATGCTAAGAATATTGAGGGATCTCAAGGCAGTACACAACAGACTAAGTGTATGTGTCTTAGGAGAGAACAAGCACAGAGAGTCACAGAGGACTGCCCTGGCAGAGGTGGAACTAAAAACTGAGCTGAGTGTGGAAATAAATCAGCATTGCAGTCAAAAGGCCAAGCAGGATGACAAAAGGGTTTCTTGACCAAAGGTGGAAATGTGGGGAGGAGTATTTGTTCAGGAGATGGACGGTAGGCCTGAAAGTGTGGGTAAACACAGAGAGGGCTGGGGAAGCTGCATGCCAGCAGACCCCAGAGGACCTTAGCTACTAATGTAAGCAAGCTAAGAATGTATTCATTGCGAAGACTCAAAGGGCCGCGGCAATGTTGTTTGTTTTACGGTTTAATATTTTTAGGTAGAAGATAATATTTCAGTCAGAGTTAAACCTCATCTATATCCTTCTCTAAATAGATGGCAGATATAAACCTGCCAACCTGAATATACCCGATTGCTTTCAGAAGAGATTTCAGACCTTCCACTATGGATTCCAAACAGCTTTTTCAATTTTTTTCCAAGTTTTGTATGTTCCAACCGGCCAAGTGACTTGTCGGCAACTGTTCCTTTTACATTCTTGATTTTGTTCTCACTGTTGTCACCGTTTGAAAAGTGTAGATCTTCCCAGGTACTTAAATCTAATTCAGTCAGGCCTTAGCCAAATGCTACTTCCCTGTGAAGCATCTCATCTGTCCTCTGCTGAATCAATCCCCCACTTTCTCTGTGCTAGTGATTAATACATTCTGCCCTAAATGATAGTTCTTCCTGTTCTTAACTTTAGTCCTCTGTTGAATTCTTAACTTCATGAGGATAGATATCAGGCCCTTTATTATTAAATTACATCAAGTGCTTCAATAATTTCCCCTTTTTTAAACTAAGACAATCATTGTCTGTTACGAGCTTATGACACTTGCCCAAGGACACACGGCTACTAAGTGGGGATCTGAAAAACGTCAGGCTTCAGAGAACACTGCTTTCTCAAAGAATCAAGCATCCTTTTTAAGTAGAAGCAAAGTGTTCCATCATGTTGATGTACCATAATTTACTTAACCATTTTCTTGATATTGACATTTAAGTTGCTTTTATTTTTGTCATGTAAAACGGCACTGTAACTATCATTTTGGTGCCCAAGACTTTTTTTTTAAGATAAAGTAACAATCCAAGTGAACTACTGGATCAAAAGATATGATTATTTGAAGACTTATAATGCGTATTACTAAATTGTTTACCAAAAAAGTTTTTAAAATTATGGTTCCTGGATACAGTCACTAAACAGTACTCTAGTGAGCACATATCACTAACACTGAGTTTTTTATAACTTTAATTGGTTAATTTCACGAACCTATCTTTATATATATTTATGTCCCTTCCATTGCTAGTAGAGATAAATACTTTTATGCAAATTGCCTTTTTATATCTTCTGTTGTGAAGTCCATTCCAGTTCTTTGACCATTAATTTATCAGACATCTTACTATTTTTCTTATCAGCTTGAATAAACGGTTCTAGAAAAGAAGTAACATAATATTCCCACTGGAATTACTTAGCCAAACTGTTAAACATAGATATAATCTATCTATTTCAGTTATTTCCAGAAATATAAAAGTTTAAGATTTTTATCTTTTGCTTTTTTAACTGTGATTTCTTCTACCCTTTTTAAATCTAGGAAGCCCTTGCTTCTTCAGAGACTTATGAAACATTCATGTCTATTTTCTTTCACTTTAAAAAAGTAGATATAATAGGTTTTCTAATAATTCTTATTCAACCTCTAATCGATTTATTGATTTGGCAGCATGGTTTAGAAAATGATCAAAATGTAAGAAAAACATATATTTAAGCACTTAATAGCAAGAGCTCTGTCTTTATCACGTGTGCACTGTGGAGGGCTCAATAGAGAGTCTTACAAAATCCAGGTACAACAAAAAAGCCTATTACAATTGGCCTGAGACTTAAATTTTATGCCATTGGGGGTGATTTGAAGAAACTAAAGTCATCAAGCCAGGAGTCGGTCCTGGCACAGTGTCTTATTGAATGTCACAGGTTTTTGCCAAGAAGAAATGGAATAAAATCTGTATTTTATACAAATATCATATATACCTAAGAAACTTTTGATCACTATTTTAAGCCCTTAAGTATTTCTACCAGGTCTTCTCCAAAGAGTCTACCTAAATTTTTTTTTACTGTAAAAAGTCATGCAAGGCAAAGTATTTTGCCAACAATGGTTTAATAATTCTAGGTACACAAATAAAGGATAAACCTCACTACTCATCAAAAAACAAAACAGAACAAAAATCCTAAAATATTTGAAGTCTGAGGTTGAAATGATACATAAACTCCTAAGAATGTAGGAGAGGGCTTCCCTGGTGGTGCAGTGGTTGAGAGTCCACCTGCCGATGCAGGGGATGCGGGTTCGTGCCCCAGTCCGGGAAGATCCCACATGCCACGGAGCGGCTGGCCCCGTGAGCCATGGCCGCTGAGCCTATGCATCCGGAGCCTGTGCTCCGCAACGGGAGAGGCCACAACAGTGAGAAGCCCGCGTACCGCAAAAAAAAAAAAAAAAAAAAGAATGCAGGAGAGAACAGATTTATTATAACTCTAATCAGGATTTTAAATTCGATATCCAGACACATCTAATTAACTTTAATAATGAAGAAAAATGGTGTAAATAATTATGGAAATACTTTCATAGAAAACACACTCCCGAATGCATACCTATGACACCTACACCAATACATAAAGACTATGTACTTAGAAATACAGCAGATAAAAACATCAATTCAGGTGTGAAATTTGCTGAATGACTGCCAATCTAAAGTCTTTGTCAAAGAAAGTTCTCAGCGGAAGAAAAATTACCACCGTTAATTACTAAGCAGAGCTTTTCATAGATACAAAAAAGCATTCTCGGGCTTCCCTTGGTGGCGCAGTGGTTGGGAGTCCGCCTGCCGATGCAGGAGATGCGGGTTCGTGACCCGGTCCGGGAAGATCCCACATGCCGCGGAGCGGCTGGGCCCGTGAGCCATGGCCTCTGAGCCTGGGCGTCCGGAGCCTGTGCTCCGCAACGGGAGAGGCCACAACAGTGAGAGTCCCGCGTACCGGAAAAAAAAAAAAAAAAAAAGCATTCTCATAGCACATGTGACAGAGTATGTTTCATCCTTTCCATGTGCCCTTACCCCCCTTATCTGTAATCAGGGATTGGTTTCTAAGTAAATTTGTGATTTTAAATGACACAAATTCTTTCTCCATCTTGTTTCCTCTGAAGTCTTGCTCTGACTTCGGAGCTGAATGAGGACCAGAAGCCTTCTGAGCAGCACACTCATGCCTACTGTTTCCTCCTCCACCACTACGCGAAGAAAAACACATTTGTATTGGTATTAACGCATCCTGAAATGATACCATAATCTTTCTGAATACTGAGCCATCTTCCGAAGCGTCAATTCAACCCTGGATTTCTCTATTCATGTTTTATCCAAAATACGTTTTCTTTTGAAAGTCTCATGATTTTCCAATTAACGTGTGCTTTTGTTTACTACGTTATCTGCCTCTATAAAGCACAATACACATTCTGTGGGAGCAAGGTCTCTGTCTAATCTACAGATAAGCATTGTATTTCCAACGCTTGGCATCAAATATTTACTTCACGAATGAAGACAACACGTCTTTATTCCGATGATGTAGCATTTTCAGAGCATTATGTGTGGATTGCCTTATTCCCATTACCCGTTCTTCTCAATCAGTATCTGAATTCCGCACTTGAGAGCACGGAACACAATGCTTCTTTCCTAACTCCCAGCCCCTCCTCACTCTAGACAAGCAAGTTATCAAAGCACAGTGCAGGGACCCCTGGCGGGGTTTTGAGATCCTTTCAAGGGGTTCGTGCTGTCAGAACTATTTTCATAATAATGCCAAGATGCTATATGCCATTTTCACTTGTTTTCACTCAAGCACACACTGGAGTTTTCCAGAGTCTACATGACACGTGATGATGTCATCGCTCTGATGTCTAATGTGACATGTGCTTGTGTACTCTTTTGTTTTAAAAGTTTGTTTTAATATGCTAAATATCAGTAACTGTGACTCACATAAACACAGGTCTTTGAGGTCCTCTCTGAACCTCACGTATGATGATTATACACGGTTTTTAGGCAACATGATTTCAATGTTCCAAAAAGTAACTCACAAGTGGACCTTTAGATAAACCATTCATAAACACTGGATCTCCTGTTTATGTATGGAATAGGTTTTCAAATTAGACCTTCCCTATGATCAATTTCAGCGGAGGCCCCTAAAACCAGTTAAGTTCCAAGCAGCTCAGGATCCTAAATGGAGGTGCAAGACCACCTATGCAGCACATGCTACATTGTTCAACTGATCACCCACATCCAGCTTATATAGAACAAATCCTTGCGTCAAGAAGAAGGTAGTAATAACTTTGTAGTAAATGTGTTATGTATTTCTCCCATGCGGGAGGGGAAATGGGAGTCTTCCCATTTGTCTCAAATCAATGAAGGGAGCTTTGAAAGAACCACTTGAAGAACTTGTCATATTTCCCTTGGAGTGTGGGGCTAGGGAATGGTCTAAAAATAATCCAGAGCCATACGCTGGCAGCATTCTGAGAAGGGAATAAATAAAGGGCTCCCCTTCGACCAACGGTATATAAAGGATGCACGATTTCCAGGGACTAGGAGGGGAGCTGATGGCAAGATCTCTTGAAAAGGAAGAGGGCTTCTGGCTGTGAGTACAACAAACATCCATTACTGAAACTGAGCAGGTTCCAGGTAAAGGCAGCGGAAGGTCTGGGAGGAGACGGACGCACAGGGTCCAAGGAACTCTCGAAAGTCCCCCACAGGTGAGTCAGCTTTTGTCATCTACCACGTACCAGTGCCCTATTAACTGTGCCAATCAAGAAAGACTTCCCTTCACTTCCCTCTTCTCTCTGCCTTTCTTTGACCACCAGAAAATGCAGCTAGAAAGTAAGGGAGGAGCTGTTTCAAGGGAGAAAAGCGGCCAACTATTCCCTATTCCCCACTGCAAGATTCCCAGTCCATGGAAATTTGGATGAAGCTGGTCAAAATGTACAGATTTCTTATTAGAAGATAAATCAGTATTGGGGATATACAATATGATGACTATAGCTAACACTGCTGTATGATCTATTTGAAAGTTTCTAAGAGAGTAAGTAGATTCTAAAAGTTTTCATCACAAGAGGAAAAGTTTTTTGGTTTATTTTATTTTTTTTTTTTAGTGTCTGTATGACATGATGGATGTTAAATAAACTTACTGTGGTAATCATTTTGCAATATACGTACGTCAAGTCATTATGCTGTACACCCTAAACTTATACAGTGCTGTATGTCAATTTTATCTCAGTAAAACTGAGAGGAAAAACATCGTTTTTTCCTGGAGAAAACAGCCAGGCTCAGATGGCTTCACTGGTGAATTCTACCAAACACTTAAGGAAGAAGTAAACTCTTCCAGAAAATAGAGAATGCATTCCTCCTCATTTTATGACTCAATCATTTTATGAGGCCAGCATACACTTTATACCAAAACCAGGCAAGGACATCATTAGAATAGATAACGTCAAACAACATTCAGAACATGTCCACTACAATCGCTAAAATGGAAAATTCTCATACACTGCTGATAAGAGTGCAAAATGGTAAAGCCACTTTGGAAAATATTTTGACAGTTTCTTATATAAATTAAGAACATACTCATATGACCCAGCAATTCCACTTCTAGGTATTAAACCAAGAGAACTGAAAACATTTCTGCGTAAAGACCTGTATGTGAATGTCCATAACAGCTTTATTTCGTAACAGTCAAAAACTGGGAACAATTCAAATATTCATCAACCTTAAACGGATAACTAGTTGAGGTGCATCATACAATGGCGTACTACTCAGCAACGAAAAGAATGTACTGATATATGCAACAACTTGGATGAATGTCCAAAGCATTATGCTAGAGGAAAAAAACCCAACCCCAAAATACATACTCCATGATTTCATTTATCTGACATTCTAGAAAAGGCACAACTATAGGGACAGAAATCAGATCAGTGGCTGGCAAAGACTGGGAGAGGGAAGAGACTGCAAAGGACTGAGAGAAAGCTTTTTGTTAGCGTGGAAATGTTCTATAATCTTGATCACAGTGTTGTTACAAGACAATATAAATTTGTGAAAACTCATTAACTGAACACTGAAACACAGTGAAATTTGTTACATCTATATTATACCTCGATAACCATGAAATGAAACCCTGAATGAAAATAGCTAAGTATGTATTTTTAAGAAAAGATTTCCAGCCCAATAAAGAACAGCAGTTGTAAATTGGATGACAGCTTTGGGTTTTGAAATTACACTGGACAAGGCGTTTCAATAATTGGAAAAAGAGACTACTTATTTATTACCTGGGTAAGTTACCAGATCTATACAAGATTCCATCCAGGAATGGAAGGGTGAAGTCTATGGAGCAAATTCAAAGGGACAGAAGGAAAGAAGAAAAAAAGGCATCTTCCTAGAGAACATATGAAAGGCATGTTTGTCGTATGTTCAGGCAGAAATGCTGGAGACATGCTAACTCTTGCTAAATTTACCACAGCTTTCTCGTCCTAGCTTTCAATATGACCCCAACCTCTCTTTCCAGCACTGCCTCTCTTGAAACGCTTACTTACATCTTTCTGTCAGCTCTGCTACCCCATCCCCAACCTACCCCATTCTTCTGCATACCTGTATTTGCGCTATTTCCTTTCTCTAGAATGTTCTTCCTCTTATTTCTGCCATTTGAAATCCTTTGTGACTTTCAAGGTTAACTTCAAAATACCTTTCATAAAGCTCGTAAAGAAGAAACAGCTGGGATGCCAAGTCCTAAAATCCTTTATGAGCTGCCAGTGGCCTATGACAACACCTCTGCTTATTTCTAAGGGTTATTTTCATGGGATTTACTCCAAAAAAGTGATAGGTTCCCGACTGCCAACTAAGGATTAGTAACAAATCTTCAGCTCTCTCCTGCTCTAGCACACAGAGCTGGGTCATTCGTAAGTCACCCACTGTCCTTACCCCTTTATTACAATGCCAAGAGTAAGAGGTGCCTCCTTTTCCAGGAAGCCCTATAATGAATGCTGCTTCAGAGCCCTGGACACTCCCATAACGACCACATCAGCCGTATCAGAATTCATGGAAGAAAGCACCACAAAGAGGAAATTTAAACTCTTTAATCCTCCCATGAAATGAATGAATGCTCCAGTCATTATTGTAATATCTTAAATAAGCATATTTGAGGATTTCCTTTTCTTCATCCTATACTCGTTCTCATATAATTTTTCTGTCTTTGGAGAAAGGGATCTTATTTATTGATTCATGTTCTGGTGTTGGCTGTGAGAATGGGAATAGTCAGCTCTTCCCTAGAGATCAGAGAGTGATACCAGCAAAGC
This sequence comes from Lagenorhynchus albirostris, assembly GCF_949774975.1. NCBI lineage: Eukaryota > Metazoa > Chordata > Mammalia > Artiodactyla > Delphinidae > Lagenorhynchus > Lagenorhynchus albirostris. The sequence goes on from NC_083102.1 coordinate 69,608,384, forward strand.
CTTTTCCTCACCCACTACCTGAAACATAGAATTATTTTACCTCTTATAAACCTACATTATTCTGCCTATAGAACTGTTATGGCTATATGCCTACATGGGAGACCATAAAACATAAATTCTACAGAGGCAGGGTCTGTCTTTTCTTACTAATATTTGTGTCCTCTATAGCTACTAGCACATAGGAGGTATTCACTAAACATTTGATGTTAAATTAAAATATTGCTATATGGCAATCCCTCTTAAATATAAGATAAACTACGACTTTCTTGAACTATATTCAAAAAGTTCATTTATTGATGTTCCAGGGACCCTTCTCTATAAAATAATTTCCCTTTAAGACTCTCTTAATATATGGAAACTAAAAAGGTTACAGTGGGATTCAACGTAGTAAGTTGCTTACCACCTCATTATATATAATACTGGAAAGTCTGTTATCCATTGTCAAAGTTCTTATGAAAGTGCATGGGCCAATTTCATTCTACAACTCTTTTGCCAAGTTCAAAACCACAATATCTTCGCAGCTTTTATTTTTCTTCCAAACACCATAAGTTATTACACTATATGATGCATTGCATACTTGCCAAAGCAATTCAGCCAGATTTTTTGGTTACATAAGCATGAAAGCATCCAATACTAATAAACTCCTATTTTTCTTTCCACTTTTTTTTTTTTATAAATTCAAAGAACTAAAGCATGTTTCTATGCCCTTGGGTTAAAAAAAGCAGCAGTCACTGACATTTGAAAAGTATTCTGCCAAAAGCCAAAACTGTGAGAATGTTTCTCAGCTGACAAATTTCTTCCTAATTGACCTGGAATTACACAAGTTTTGTAATAGTTTTTCTTGGTAATACATATAAAATGTATTGCTTATGGATCCAACACACTGACTATTGCTTTGTCTTTTGTTTGTTTGTTTTTCAAAATACAGTGTGTCGGAGTTAGTAACTTGGTTTTTGCTTTACTGCCCAGCTATAAGATTAATCCTATGTGTGTGAATTTTAAAAACTGAAATGCATAACATACACATATTTGAACAATAATTTGGGAATTTTACTTGACCATCTAAAGAAAGATGATGAAAAAAAATAAAATAAAAAATAAAGAAAGATGATGATAGTTTTCTGTCACCAAATGTAGCTTAACAAGCAGTGGTCCAAAGCTTGCCTAAAGATGCTGCATAAGTTTCTCTAAGGTTTGTACACTGTCAATTTATCTATACATTTTTAGAAGAAAATGCTTCTCTTTCTTAATACTTGCGCCATTAGTCTGAAAAGTAGGCTTACCACAAGATAATAAGCAAGTACTGTTGAACTAGTAATGGCAGGAAAGTTAGCAACAGTAGCAGCTGTCTACTGAGGAACAGCTAGAAGATGGTGTTAAGGAAAGAGAAGCCATTCAGAGGATGGATCTAAGGTGCATCAAGAGTTATTTTTCATTTCCCAAAAGCTCAATCAAAGATGTTTGTACTGTAAAGAGAAATTTATTCCTATTTGTGAATCAATATGGCAGCTGAAATATGTAAAGTGATCCAATTCACATTTTTCAATGAAACGATGGAAACATTCTCTAAGATTCTTTAGAACTGTATTAACAGACAGATGTTCTTTCCTGTGCTTTAGTAAGTAGCAGCCATCAACAATGTGACCATTTTGAAATATGACAGTTTGAGTGACTACTTTGCAGAAGGTCTAAAGCTAAAGGCAGGGTCAATACACCACCGTAATAACTAGTGAACAATGAAGAATTTGGCCAACTTGCTCCTTGGTCTATACAAACAAACCATCAGGTGGACTGGTTTTGTTTTCTACTTGCCCATTACCAGAATAAGTTGGGGAGTCAATATGCATGATACAATCAAAGTTCAAAGTAGTCATTGTCATTGCAGTACAATAAAATCTGAGCTTTGAGGTCTGGGCTGAACATGTCCACCATATCTCAGATAATCACAGTGAGACTGACCAAAATTTCGGGTTGGAATCCTTCCAGAAAAAGTTACATTGCTAGTAACAACGTAATCTCCTTAGTTAACCAGTTGTTTTTCTGTCTTATAGGTCCACCAACGGTTATGTTAGGCATCTTGTATTGCCTCACTTCACTCTAAAGTTCACTAAAACTTCACAGTTTCTTGTGAGATAACTGGAGACAGTATCAGGTGAAAATGGAGGGGCGTTAGAAGCCAGAAACCATTTTTATTTGCAAGGAAGTTGATTGATTGATTAATAATTGCCTGTGCCTATACACACATGTATCAATGTGCTAGGTTCTGAATATACATGGAAAATAAAGAAGATATCATTCCTGCCTTCTTTTAACTGATATTCTAGCAGAAGAGACCGACTTTAACAAGTACAAGCAAAAATGAGAAGGGAATATCATGAGAGAACAGTAGGGAGAGACTTCAAATTGGATGGTCACGGATGACTTCTCCAAAAAAGTAACCAGGAAAAATGAGGAGGAGCCAGCCATAAAAAGAGAACATTTCAGGGCTTCCCTGTTGGCGCAGTGGTTGAGAGTCCCCCTGCTGATGCAGGGGACACGGGTTCGTGCCCCAACCCGGGAAGATCCCACATGCCACGGAGCGGCTGGGCCCGTGAGCCATGGCCGCTGAGCCTGCGTGTCCGGAGCCTGTGCTCCGCAACGGGAGAGGCCGCAACAGTGAGAAGCCCGCGTACCGCAAGAAAAAAAAAAAAAAAAAAAAAAAAAAAAAGAGAGCGAGAACATTTCAGGCTGACGAAAGGCTCAGAGGTGAAAACAAGCTTGGCCTGTGGGAGAAACAGCAAGGTGACCTCAGTGGTGGGAGATCACAAAGCAAAGGGTTTGATAGAATAGTAAGAGCTGAAGAGGTTAACAGCCAAATCACGCCAGACCTTGATGGCCAGAGAGAAGACTTTGTCTTTTATCCAAGTAAAACTGGAAGTCAAGGAGAGCATGGGATCGACAAGATACAATTTATAATTTTTTAAGAAATTACTCTGGCTGTTGAGTGGTATGTAGTGAAGGCAGGGAGACAGTCAAAGCTGGAAGATGTGTGTGTGTGTGTATGTGTGTACGTATGTGTATACGTGCGTTTGTGTATGTGTGCACGTATACGTGGATGTGACCTATATCTTCTGCAGTCAGGGTGTTAAAACACTTTCCAAGTCCTTAAAGAAAATACTTTTGTGTTTGAACATTTAAAAATGGCAAATAATCATGTCAAAAAGTACTTAGAAGAGAGGAGAGCAGGCAAAAGAATTTTAGGGCTTAGTTTCCAGAAACTTCTCCTTTTTCAAAATAACCCTATAATTTTCTTATAAGCAGGGTAGGCTGACTTTAATGCATTATTTGTATTTATGTGTCATATACTCATATATCCAATTCAAGGTACTGAGGCAGGAGACAGATGGGCTCCAGGCTGAACAGTTTCTCCCCTGTGGACAGAAACTCCATAAAAGCAGGATGATGGAGGAGGCTGGGGCCCTGCCCAGATAAAAGACCACATATTCCTCATTTTCAAAGTCAAGGAGACCTCCCTGACTACACATGCACAGAAAGGCTCCCTGGAGGTCAAAGGAGAGGAGGTGCCACCCCATAGTAAGTGATGTCAACTACCCATAGGCCTCTTCACTGGAATCCATCTTGGCTAAGAGATGCACAGGCACACAGGGGAGGACGCTGAGATATACCAAATACGGACCCAGAACCCAGCAAAGCAAGATGATTGGTCAAAGGCAACCCAGAATAAATGCCCTATAAAAGTGATTCAAACTGCCACGAGGGCGTGACTCTCTCTCTCTGAGCCCGCCCATGGGTCTATCCACACGTACTGCACTCTTTTTCCTCCTAATAAACACTTTACTTGTTTCACTACTTTCCGTCTCTATGTGGAAATTCATTTCTACACAGCTTACAGGCCAGGGCCTTGTTCACTGGCCACTGGTCCCTGGTGATCTGGTAGCTAGGATTCAACGCTCTCACTGCCGCTGCCGGACCTCAATCTCTGGTCGGGTCGAAACCCTGCTTCAAGCCGCTGTAGGCCGAGGTCACCTGAGATCAGTACAATTATTCATTTCCTCTCAGTGTGCTTTCCATAAAGAAACACACATTGCATGCAGGTGAATATATTTCTTGGGGCAGCCATACACCTTTCTCACCTTTCTAAGGCTAATCAGGTTGCCTTACTATTTCTTCTCATTACATGTTGTCAGGTAACCCATATGAATAACATGTGTGGTCATATTTTTTGAGAGGCAATTGTTCAAAGTACAGTTTTTATTCGTGTTGTGGTGTCCACTGAGGGACTTTCCACAACTCCACATTCTTAGACTGCTAGAAGTCTGCAGTTTAGAAGTCATCAATAGTATTGTTTAAAGCTTTAGGTTAAGAAGAAGAGTTACTGAAACATAAAGTTTTATGATATGTATAAGTGTTTGTGTATGTGTACATGTGTATGCATATGATATACATCTCATTGTGGAGACTTAGAGTAGAAGCTGGAAGGTGTGCGTGTGTGCATGAATGGAAAGATAGACAGTCACTGAAATGTCAAGACCTAAAGAAAAGAAATGCCTTTTTTCTTTTACATATTCATTCATTTTCTTCGCGACCTGGAAGAACACGATATTGTTTTCAAAGTCCACCTGCAGATCTACAAAAGCCAAGTTTTGAAACTGTGGAATGAGAAGCTAGAAATAGAACTCCCTGTGTCTTTTTGGTCCATTTCATGGTATCTTGAGGGTAACTTATGTCACATTTCATGACACGTGATGTTCAAAGATGAATGACAGGGAGTCTATTCTGGTGTCAGATCCTGTTTTGGTCATCTCCAGGATCCCTTAGATTTGGGAAAAGCAGGAAGTGAATCTCGCAGCATAAAATCTTCCCATTTAATTAGAAGGGTGCATGGAATAGCCTTAAGGAAAAGGAAACATTTTCCAACTTCAAATCCCTCTCTGGACACATCTCTTTAGGAGGAAGCTCGAGTGACATGATCTAAGTATCATTTTTCCTGCAAAGGACAGCAATATAGTTTTCCCAGTGGAAAACTAGTCCAGTCAATTCAAAGACAGGACTTTAGGATATATTACCCATGACTGTGCTTTTAAAAGTCTAAGTATGTGCTTTTAAACTCTAAATACAAAATTGTGTCGATGGTTCCATTTTCAGATTAATATAAATCAAGCAGGTGCTTTGAGGCAGAGCTTAAATAAATAAATAAACAAACAAGCAAACAAATAAATAAATAAATTTGGGGGAAAAAAGAATCTCAGGCTTAGAGGGCAGGCAGCTTCCATTCAAATCCTGGCCTAGCCACTTATTTGCTGTATGACTGGGCAAGTCGTTAAATCTCTGTGTCTCAGTACCTTCAACCTTTAAATAAGGATAAAAATAGCACCGAACTCCTAGAGTTCATAGAGGTAATCAAACTATCTCATGCATAGCACTTAACACAACTCCTTATTTATTATATTCACCCGATAATAGTAAACATTAGTATAACAAGAACTAACGTAACAAATTATTATGACCAAAGAATTAAGTTATTTAACTCTGTACTGTCAGGGCCTAAAGGGTTGATGTGACTTCCAAGTATGTTAGGTTATTCTTAAGGAGAATGTAATCCCTGCTGTGATGGGGCAGTTGCAAATTATGTGAACAGCTAGAACTTTTTGCTTCTTCCCTGTAGCCCATCTCAGTATCCCACAGCAAACCAAGGGGCACCTACAAACCACAGCTGAAAAGCAGTTTAATTGTCTATGGAAGCATCTTGAAAAAAGTGTCCAAGGGACATTTGATCATGATGCAGAGAATTATTTTTTTTTAATTCTCTTTTCCCATCACTCCTATAGTTGTCTCACCAGAAAGACAGCTGCCTTCCCATTCCTCAGTTTGACCCCAACTCTTTCTTAACCCAGACCAAGATGTCTCCTATCTTCTCTCCCTGCACCGAGGCAGCTATTCTAACTATTCTGGTTTTCTATTTAGTAACCATCTGTCCTTTCCAGTCCAAATCAGATCACACTGTAATGAACTATTTTGAATTCCTATCCTCCCTCCCTCTCTCTCACCTGTTACTCAACATCTACCCCCCAAAATTTAAGACACATAGAAATAAGACCCAGTAACCTGGATACCAAACTCAACCCCCATCTCAGCAGCAAGAGTAAACTGTGAGACTATGACAATCATACTTGTTTTCTAAAGCTATTTTCTACCACTATTTTCTTCTTGGCTCAGTTTCTCCTAAGGTAGACCTTAAAATATAAAAAAAATAAAAGAAATGTGATCATATTGTTATTGTGCTCTCACATGGGATTCAAATAAAGCATCATGGAAAGGTCACTAAATTCTTCCTATCTTCAAAAAAGGGAAATGATAAGCAGTCCTGAAGAGCTCACCCAGCTTCCTTTCCAAAGGGCTCTGCTAACACGGTTGCCTACACCCTTCCTGTTGCTCCAGGTGCTTAAGCTGAAAATATTTAAACACTTGGCAATCCTGAAGATACTCTCTGAGGTGCCTATAAAAAGACTGGTCTTGGCTTCTGCCAATCCATCAGCAGGTACTTCAATTTTATTTTATCTTGAGAGGAAGTTCATCAAGTTGCAGGCCTCGCCCACAGCACCTCAACTTCTCTTTTTTTATATGTGTAAATTTTTGTTTCTACTTCTGTCTCTCAGGAACAGGTTTTTAGCGGTCCAGGCGTTTCCCACGATTTTACCTGAATGTGGGCAACCTCAGCAGCAGAGGATCGCAGAAATATCCTCCACCTATTTTTCTCAGAAGATGTGAGAACCGTTGACTGGAGTTAGGAGCGGGAAGTGGTTGGTGCATACAGCTGCGAAAGGAGCAGTGGAAAGTTCTTTATTGATTTAAAAATAATAACAGCTCATATTTATCTTGTGACCATGGCAACGTAAGGAATGAAGTCTCTCTGCTTTCCTTTACCTCAAGCAGGAAGTGAGAGAGATGTTGGGTTCTGGGAAGCCAATGGTTTGGGGTTATTTTTCTTCCTGCCTATTGCCTACATTACTTAGAGATTTAATACTGGCTTCTGTCTTTATCATTAAATGTTTTCCTTCAAATTAAGCAATTCTAGTGAGATGATTTCTTTTATACATACATCGATGTTTTATTAAAATGAAGCTTTTATCAGTATCCGTCATGAGGAGCATAGCTGTAAACCCAGAGGTGATAGTAAATCCTCAAGGTTAAGGGGAACTTAGAAACTGCAAAAACAAGTTTAACTTCTTTACTCAGAGGTGAAGAATGGAACAGCTCTCGCATCAGAAACTACTGAAGTTGAGGGCAAAATTACAAGTATCGATTAAGCAGGATGCGTTATTCCTTGGACATATTTAGGCTTTCTTTAATTTTATGGAGCAATTTGAAAGGAGTGAACTAGTAAGAGATTTTATAAGTGTTGGTGTGATGAGAACTGACAGCTGACAAGTAGGGAGAGAGTTCAATTTCAGTCAAGCTGAATTTTAGGAGCCTCTAAATGAGATAACCAGGAAGAATTTGAAAGTGTACCTTAAACTCAGATGGCTATCGGAGCTAACAGCACACGTGTGGCAGTCGTGAAAGTAAATCTGGTGGCCAGAACTGCACATAAGGAGCTCAGGCGGAGTGAGAAGAGATGATGACTGAGAGCACACACACTGCGGGAAGAGTACTATTTAGAGGACAGAGTGAATGAGGAGCTGGGGAAGGAGCCTGCAACTCCAGAGCTGGAACAGAAGGGGAAACTGGCTCTCTGTGCTTCTGGTCCAGAGCACAGGCTTTACCTGTTTTTTTCCCCAACTGCTAAATCAGTAAGTCCAGATCTTACATCTATCTGATGTTCAGTGACACTCCCTGAGTTTTATAAAAAGTAACATTCCCAATTAAATATCACTTGATTAACATAACTTATAGATTTTTATTTAAAAGGACATTTTACTACAAAACACGGAGAGGTACGTATCATAGGGATGTTCAGAGGATCACCACGTGATCCTCTTTACTAGCCATTGCTAAAGAGTCACTAATGATCCTGCTTCCTGACTCAGGGACACAGCTGAAAAATCAGACCTCAACCTGATCTGCTGCTGGTGAAGTGACCTGTGACTCTGGAACTTCCACCCCAATCATTCCAACAGGAGGTTTACTGAAGTTGACTTTTACCACTTTAAGGAACTGGAAGGTTGCCGTTAAAACCAGCACCTAGCCATTTATTCACTGGTAATTCAAAGCAAAACAATCAACTGCATAGCAGGATGCAATAAAATCAGGAAGTGATAGGATTTTAAGTAACAAGCAACTTCTAAGATGGGCTGGTGCATTTTTGGAATAGATGAATGACAGAGCAGCCTTGAGAGATAAGCAGTTCTTGCAAAAAGAAATACAAGTATTGAAATGTATGGCCAATAGCCCATTGAACATACACAGGGTTAGGAAAATGTCCTTGGTTTGGTAATATTTCTTATAGCCCTTATTAGGATACTAGACAGTGTGAAAATACCATCCTAGGAGTTGGCAGTGGCAAATTCCAAATTAGCATGTGTCAGTGTGCCTGCCTATGTAAGACATCAGATAATATATGAAAGAAAAGTAATTCATGGAGAAAGTGAACAATAGTTTCAGAGGCTGCAAAGTGAGAAAAGATCTGATGAGCATTCACTTTATTTAGGAATTATGATGTCACTGGTGACCCGAGCAAGGATAGATTCTATAAAGTGCTAAGGGCAAACCTTGGTTACAGGAAGGTGAAGAGTAGACAGAAACTTCCTTTTCCAACAATACTGGCAGAGTAAATATCCTGAAAATGATCCTGCTGCTTATCCTAGCTCCTAATTTTGTATCCTAGTAGATACAAAATTAAAAACATATTTTAACGCATGACTGAGTCGGAAAGAGTAAGAGAAACTACCAGAATCATCAGAGGCCAAAAGTTCTGGGGAGAATCAACTCAAAGAGTTATAAGCACCAAAATCATCTATTAATTCCAGAAACCTAGAGCTTTGGTTTTGACCTTGACAAACTCAGGTCTGCTTTGGCAGGAGAGCTGGAATTCAGTTCTGGGAACTGTAAAGAATTGCATCTTCAGTGAAAGTGTGAATTAGAAAAAATTTCAAAATAAATAAAATAGACATTGGATGAAGAAACAAACAAAATACCCTTGGGATTTCATGAGCCCATGCTAGTCTTCATACAGGCTAGGGTCTCACATCTCACTGCCTGCATAGTCTGAAAAGGACTCAAGCAACCCCAGTCTTAAAGCTTCCCTAAGTGCCTGTCAAAAGCAAATGATAGCTTTCTCTAGATGAATCCACCATCAAATCAAGCCTCAAAGAATCTCCACATGTAAAGTCCTCACGTCACCTCAGAATTTAAGTACAAAATAAACAAGGAAATGAGTAGGAGTAAACATCAGCAGAAACAGTAAACACAAAATCAAACTCAAGAAAGAGTTCTGATGTTGCAACTGTCACATTCACAATATGAGATTAGTATGTAATCATTTAAAGCAAAACAAAAAAATCAAATGTATGAATAAGGAAGAAGTGATTATAAACGTAAGCAGTTGGAATAAAAAATCAAAAATAAGTTGGACATACAGAAATAAAAATTGAGAATAAAAACAATAGGTGCCTCCTTAGTCTATTAGACATGACTGAAGAGTGACTCAACTAGAAATATAGCCATAAAGCCATTAGCCCCAAGAGAGCACAGAGAGACATAGATGGAATATAAAATCAATCGAGAGACATAAAGGATACAGTGATAGATGTAACACAAGTCAAATGAGAATTCCAGAAAGAAATAGCAGAAAAATAGGAGAGACATTATTTTGGAAGGCAAAATCTTAGGGAAATCTCAGAATTCCAGATGATTTGAATCCTCAGATTCGGGAAGCAAAACAATCTCAATTTTAACCGAGCTGTAGAACACAAATGCCAAAGAACTTTTAAAAACCCAGAGAGAAAAACATTATATCCAAACAAAAAATTAGAAAGACAACCTAATTCTAAATGACAACAACGGAAGCACAAAAACTGTGAGGTAATATCAAATTTATGAAAAAATTATTCATAGCTACAGACTTAGAAGTGTGGTGTGGTAGTAAAATGAAACTTTGAGATACAACTAAATCAAATTTCCTACAAGCAGCTCCTCCCTACAGAAACTTCTAAAATATATTCTTCAAGAAAAAGGAAAATGATTTCAGAAAAACTACCGAGTTCAAGAAGAAAAGGTAAGCGAATGAAGTGGTAAATATAAGTGAATCTAAACAAATATTAACTCTATAAAACAATAACAATGAAGTCTAATTTGAGAATGTATTAGTTTTCTGTTGCTGTGTAATGACATACCACAAATTTAGTGGCTTAAAACAACACACATGTGTTGGTCCCTAAGTTTCCAAGGATCATGAGTTGGGACCCAGCTTAATGGGTATCACAGGTCTGCAGTCAAGGCAGATATCAAGCTGTGATCTCAGTTGGAGGGGCCACTGAGGAACAATCTACTTCCAAGCTCATTCACATTTTTAGCAGAGTAATTTCCCTGAGGCTCTATTACTGAGGGTCTAGACCTTTAACTGGCTGCCAGCTAGGGGCCACCCTTAGTTCCTAGAGGCCATCCCATTCCATACACCCCCTCACAATAGGGCAACTAATTTCTTCAACCCAGTAAAGAGAATCTCTCCCCAGTGCATATAACATAACGCAATAACTGAAATGACATCCCCATCACCTTTGCCATATAATGTAATCTTATCAAGGGAGTGACATCCCATTATTTTTACAATATTCTATCGGTTAGAAGCAAGGCATAAGTTCTGCCAACACTCAAAGGGAGAGAATTATGCAAAGGCATGACTCATCGGGGGTCACCTTAGGGTGTGTACTGCACAAAGAAGTTGGGACAAAAAAACAAGATAAAGCTAAAACAGTAAGTCAGAAAGAGCATGATTCGAGTTAAAGCATGCTAAAGTCCTTTTATAAAGTTCAAAAAGATACAGATTAATTTTAAACTGTATTAAGCATGAATACAAAGAACAAAATAAGATGATAGAAATTAACCAAAATATATCAGGAATCTAAAATATAAGCACACAAACATCTTTTTAAATGAAATGGTGAACAAAATTTAATGTGGCTATATAAATGTCAGATAAAATAGTCCTTAAGGTATAAAGCAGTATTTCGGTTAGAGGTTCACACTACCTAATAATAAAAATATCCCATGCACCAAATTTCACAATTCAAAATGTATATAGTAAAAATTAGCAGGAGAGAGTCACAGATCATAGTTAGTTGGTGATTTTGAGACATATTGCTTGACAATGGATAGATCAAATTGACCCCTCCCCCCAAAAATAATCAGTAAGATACCAAAGACTTTGAGAATATAAATAACACGCTTGAACTAATTGCATTATGTAAAGTATGAAACAATTAGAGACAACACATAATTTTCAAGCACACTTGATGCGTATTGCCTATATAAATATACAGAAACCATGTAATAAACTATAAAACTAGTTTTAACAAATATGAAATATTTGATACGATATGGGTCACATTCTCTAGCCACAGTAAAATTAAGTTTGAAGATCATGAAATGACTCTTGTTTAGAAATTTGAAAATACTTATAAATAACAAAGCAATCAAAATGGATATTAGAAAATTTTAGAACAGTCATGAAAAATTATAGCATATGGGTAAAATAGTTCATAGAGAAAAATGTGTAGTCTTATGTAATATGTTAGTAAGGCTGATAATTAACTAATTAAGCACCTAATTAAATTTAGAAAAACAGTGACAAAATAAACCCAAATATTAGAAGAAAATTAACAAAAATAATAAAAATTAATAAAGTAGAAAATAATTAAGAAGATCAATAAAAACAAGTCTGTTTTTTTAAAAACAAAATCCAGATGTCTCTGATAAAATTGATCAAGAAAAAAGAGGAAAGATACAAACAATATTAGCAAAGTTAAAGGAAACATACCTACAGAAGAAACAGAGCAGAATGTTATAGACAATTTTAGATTATGACAACTTCAGATTATGACAACTTTGATGAAATGGCTGCATTTCTAGAAAATTATTTCTCAAAATAATTGATTTATGAAAGAACTAGAAAACCTGCGTGATCCTATAACCATTGAAGAAAATAAACTGTCATCTTCTCACCAAAAAAACTCAAGTCCACAGTTTGACAACAAATTCCACTAGATATTTAAGGAGCAAACAATTCCAACATCACATAAATTCTTCCAGAAAGCAAAAAACAATGACACACTCCTCCTTGACTTGTTTTATAAGGTCAGCATTATAATTTTGATTCCAAAAGCCAATAATGAAAGTTTCAAAGGAAAAATTATAGGTCTCAATTATGAACACAGATGCAAAAGTCCTATATAGAATATTAGCGAACTAAATCCAGCAATATATTGAAAACACACAGACACACACACATATTACTAAGTTGGCTTTATCCAAGAAATAAAAAGCTAGATAACATTTTAAAAACTATTAATATAAATTAACTGAAAAATGCTAAAAACGCATAAAATCATTTCAGTTTTTACAGATAAAAGAGACACAACATTCATTCATATTAGAAACTCTTAGTAAACTTGGAATTGAAGGAAACTTTCCTAATTGGCAAAAGAGTATAATAATTTCACAGGAAACATCATAGTCATTGGTAAATAGAAAAATCATTCTCTTTAAAGAGAGAAACAAAAGAAAGATACCTACTATTACCACACATATTAACATTGAACTGAGGATCCCAGAAAGCACAAGAAAATAAGAAAATGAAAAATATGTAAGGATAGAAAAAGTACAGAAGAAATCTCATTTACTGAAGACAGTCAAACCCAAAAGAAAGCTACAAAGTATTCAAATAAAAGAGCTTAGCTCGGTGACCACATAAGATCAATAAACAAAAGTTAAAAACAAAATATAAATTTTAAAAATTATAAAAACATATATAATTAGGAATCAATTTAACAAAAGATCAATCTTTTCACGGAGAAATTCATACTTTTTAAAATGCATTTTAAAAAACCTAAATTGAGAGATATAAATAACAAGATTAATATTTTAAATATATCAGTTTTTCCTAAATTGATATAGAGTCAATGAAATTTCTTCCAAAATCTAAACTGTATATCCCTTGAAATTTAAAAGACTGATTTGAAGATTTAAGGAGAAGGATTAGAGTCAAGAAGAAAAAAATGAAGTATAGATACTAGCTGTCACAGGTGTCTTAGCTTCTTTGGTCCAGAAATAGACAAACCAGTGGAAGTGAAGAAAGAGGCCTGAATTAGACCAAAACTTTTAAGGAAACTTGATAGATGACAGATTCAGCACAGATATGTATGAGTACAAGATGAACTATGCAATAGATGGTGCTCTGGAAATCGGTACCTGTATTTTTAAAAACTGAAAATGGATTCCTACTTCACATCTTACACAAAAATCAGTTCTAAATGGATTTAAAGATAAAGCATAAAAGTCAAAACTTTAACAATTTTACATAGCAAAATAGGAAACTATCTTTACGGTTGTAGAGGAGGAAAAAGGAATTCTTTAACAACAACAAGTAAAGAAAGTAATTGGTGAATTTGACTCCATTAACACTGAGCACATTACGACGTTTATCAAAAGATACCACAAGGGCTTCCCTGGTGGCGCAGTGGTTGGGGGTCCGCCTGCCAATGCGGGGGACGCGGGTTCGTGCCCTGGTCTGGGAGGATCCCGCATGCCGCGGAGCGGCTGGACCCGTGAGCCATGGCCGCTGGGCCTGCGCGCCCCGAGCCTGTGCTCCGCGACGGGAGGGGCCACAGCAGTGAGAGGCCCGCGTACCACAAAAAAAAAAAAAAAAGACACCACAAAACTCAAGGAGGAAAAATATGCCACAACTGGAAAGATATATTTGCAATCAGTATCACTGGGAAACAATTAGTATCCAAAACTCGTAGACAAGTCTTACCCAACAAATTTTAAACAGAAAAAAAGGGCATAAACATAAAGAGAAAACACAAGTGGCCAATAAAAATATGAAAAGATAACCTCATTACTAATTAGGAAAATGAAAATTAAAGACACAATAAAAGCTGGTTTTGCATACAAGGAGCTTAGAAGACATCACTCCATCCTAACAACAAGTAAGGCTGAACTTGACTGAAAAATTAACAATTCTTGGGTCCGTAAAAGAAAGGAGGACAGAGGGGAAACCGCGGCCCCCAAGACTGGAGAGACAGAGTAGGGAAGAACGCTTGTTGTCACTTACCCGAGCAGAGACTCACTAGCAGAATCACCGGTGGGAACCACTGCCAAGGTAGGAAGGCCTGAGCCACAATTGTGGAACTGATGAGGGCTCAGTGTGCACAGCTTTGAGCGTTAAAAAATCCCTGGGAGCCCAGTCAGAAAGGGCCCCCACCAAACTGTGAGACTCACTTCCACGAGCTCAGCCAGATTCCACAGTAAATATGGGAGAAAAATCCCGACATGCTTCTGGCAGGGGGAGGAAAGCCACTTTAAAATAAACCAGAGCACCTTTGTGTTTCTTAACAAGGCCTGACCTCAGGGGAAACTAATTAACCAGAGCCTAACCTGCTGGGGTATAATCAGGACCTAATTGACCTGGGGGGAAGGGAAATCTCAACTGCAGTCAGCTGTACCTTCCACGAGGGAGTAGCAAAATATCAACTCCTGCCTGCTCTAGTCATCCTGTCCCACCTAAAGGGGTAGAAAAAACCAGAAACACTAGTGAAGTTCACAGTCCAGAGATATAGGCTCCTGAAAGACTGAGACCTAATTACTCAACAAAAGAAAGTAAACAACCACTTAAAATGGGCCAAAGACCTTAACAGACTCTTCACCAAAGAAGGTATACAGATGGAAAATAAGCATATGAGAAGATGCTCCACATTATCTGCCATCAGGGAAATGCAAATTAAAACAAGATACCTCTACACACCTATTAGACTGGCCAAAATCTGGAACACTGACAACACCAAACGCCCGGCAAGGATATGCAAAAACAGAACCTCTCGTTCATTGCCGGTGGGAATGTAAAACAGTACAGCCTCTTTGGAAGACAGTTTGCTTGTTTCTTACAAAACTAAACATACTCCTACGATACGATTCAGGAATCTCACTCCTTGGTATTAACCCAAAGGTGTCAAATCCTTATCTCCACACAAAAATCTGCACGCACATGCTTATAGCAGCTTTATTCATAATTGCCAAAACTTGGGAGAAACCAAGATGTCCTTCAGTAGGTGAATGGATGAACTGTGGTACGTCCAGACAATGGAATATTATTCAGTGCTACAAAGAAATGAGCTATCAAGCCATGAAAAAAAAGAGCAGGAAATTTAAATTAATAATTTAATTTATTGATTAAAATTAGTATTACTAACTGAAAGAGGCCAATCTGAAAAGGCTACATATTGTATGATTCCAAACATATAATATTCTGGAAGAGGCAAAACTATGGAGACAGTAAAAAGAGAGGGGATTGCCAGCTACTGGGAGAGGGGAGGAATGAACAGATGCGGCACATCGGAGTTTCAGGGCACTGTAATGAAACCATAATGATGGATACCTGTCCTTACACATTTATCCAAACCCACAGAGTGAACCGTAAACTACAGGCTTTCTGTGGTTATGATGTGTCCGTGTAGATCCATCAGTTACAGCACATGCACCACTCTGGTGTAAAGTTGATGATGGATGGGGGCGGGGGGCTGTGATGATGCATGTGTGTGGGCAGGGAGTACATGGGAAACCTCTGTACCTTCCCCTCGATTTTGCTTGAGCCTGAAACTTCTCTTAAAAAAGCAGTCTTAATACACAAAAAAGTTCAAGACATAGTGAAGTGTAATTTTACACATCTCAGACTTGCAAATTTTTTCCTCTTACACTATGTGTCGTTGAGAATATGAACCAGTGAGGACATTTAAACATTAACCGTGGTGATGCCAACTGGAACCATAATTTTGAAAAACCATTTGACATTCTTAATACGGAGATGTTTATTCTGTTGGAACAATGAATTCCACTTCTACCTTGACCTCGAGAAATTCTCACACATGGCATAAGAAAACATGTACAAGAATGTTGGCAGCACAGTTGTTTGTATAGGTTAAATCATACTAAACCCTGATAATCACATATTTTTAATCTACAAAAGCTGCAGTTTCATGAGGCTCAAGGTAATAACAGCAACAACTGAAAACAATTTCTATTCATAGTAAATTCTCATGATGTAACGAATTACTAACCACAGTCACCTGGTTTGTCAATATAGCTGTAAATGGAACAGAGCTAATATGGAGCAAAAACAGCAAGAAAACAAGATACAGAAGAATACCAACAATATGATAAAATTTACATAAAACTAAAACAGGTAAGACCCTACCATGTATTGTTTAGGTAGGTATAAATGAAGAAACAAATGAAAAATAAGCAAAAATTCATGACTGCCTTTATAGGGGAGGGGCATGGATTGGAAGGGAAAACAAACTAATTTTAAAGGCACTGGTAATGTTATATTTCCTAAGCTGAGCTGTGGAGACATTTAAATTATTATATCTTATATATGCATATTATTTTATACATATGTAATATTTTATAATAAATGATTGATAAAGCATGGGTGGAATGTGAGGAAATGGAAGCTGAGCGTGTATGTTCCTTTTTTGTGGGGGGGGCACTTAGGTGTGAAAGGAAGAGAAAGGAGAAAAGTAGCTGGAGTAGGAAACAGAATCAGAAAAGGGTCTTGTTTTTTTTCTCAGAGAAACTTGAATGTTAATGTGCTGAAAAGGAAAGGCTAACTACGGAATTGATGAATCAGGTGACTGAGGCTACAGGTGGAAATGCGAACCACGTGAAGGTGGAGAGAATCGCTTTCATCAGAGGTGGGTGTCTCTCTTCCCACCAAAACTGAAGGGACAGTTTATGATACATACAGATCTTGACCGAAAGGAAGGTCAAAAAGGCAAAGAGGTTTGATGGTCACTGTTTTCTCCGTGAATTCGGATTTCAGTCATCTGTTGAAACTAACAGGTAAAACAGCAAGCCAGGGCATTAAGGAGACTGGCAGAAGTTTAAAGTGATTTCTGTGAGTCTGGGAAAGAGAACAAGGGTCTGCAGCAAGCTGGAGACCATGACTATATCATCACATCCATTTGTTCCTTCTCTCCAGTTGTGTCAAGATTCTCAGGTGTAAGAGTAAAGGAGAGGTCTGGAATGAGCTAAGCTTTATATTTTCCTTGGAAGGTGCCGCAACGGGCACACCTGGGCTCAAGTGATACATTAATGAGCCTCTGGGGTTTAGGCAGATGCAAGTCAGAAACAGAAGAGAGGGTGGAAGGATGGAGAGAAAAGGAGAGTAAAAGTGTTGGTGTTCTTGATGTGGCCAAATAAAGGAGAGTGCTGAAAATAAGGGATTGAGAGAAATGTGAGGAAAAGGAAGGTACTGCCAAGAGTTTAAAAATCCAGAACAGGAAAATGGAAGGATGCTGATGAAGTCCAGGTGGGGTCTGTTGTATGTGGTGCGGGTCCCTGGCATTGAAGAGATCAGGGAACTGTTAAGAAAGTTGGTTGGATGGGGTCGTCTGCCCTGACATTGAAATTGGCCACGAAAAATGGCAAGAAAAAAAAATGTGATCAGAGTCTAAAGCCCTTGATGAAAGTGGAGGAGTGACAAGGGTGTTGGTGAACAAGAGCTAGATGGAAGGTAGGAGATGGCAACCAGATGGCAAGAGCCCCAAAGTAAGAGAGGTTTTCGTCTGAGGAATGGGAATGAATGGTTTGAATCTGAGGAATGAGAATGGATGAGTTGTGTTGGGAAGCTAGGAGGCTTCGATAATCACCTTTTGTATGGGGTACACACAGTGTGGGAGAATAACCAGGTTTCCCTTGAGGATCAAGAGAATGCTAGGTCCCAGCTCTATAATGTTTTCAAATGCAGTAGCGCCAGGCTCCTGCCTTCACTCTTATTTTCGATCTTTAAATTTTGTTCCTAGTTATCCTTCCAACTCAGATTTATCTTTGCACTTACTTCACTTCATAGCACCTGATCACTATGCATTGTAATGCTTACATGCCTGTATTAGTCACTGGACTGCACTCTGCTTAAGGGCAGAAAAACATGTAATATTTACCTTTAGGTCCACAACACTTAGCATAGTGCCCAGTATATAAAAGGTACTCAATAAATGGTTACTGAATACATGAATGGAAGGAATAGAGTAATATTTATAAGTGGAAAGGACTGTGAGAGCCATGGAATGACAGGTGTGTGTTCGTATTTGTGAATGAGTTTGCGTGTGTGTGTTTCTTGCATGAACTGTTAGAGATGAAATAAAGATGCCCCAGAGGGCAGTTACAACAGTTTAATTACCTAAGAGGGTTTTGGATGAGAAATACCATGTTAGTCTAAAACGCAGGAAAAAAGTCAGTAGAAAAACAATAAACCATCGTGGACATGATAAAACCATCACAATTGCTTTGTGAACAACAATGAAGAGAAAATGCTAATATAGTTCTCACTGGTATATTCTGAAATTAATAATGATCTAAATACCTCCTATGAAGTTTTTTATTAAAAACACTTCCATAATCTAAGTACTGTAGATGATGGATTCAACAAAGAAAGCTTTGCTTTATAATGTTGGAAATTAGAGTCCTATGAAATCAAGTTTATCTTTAGAAGTAGGTTTTAAGAAAACTGAAAGGATTGATAATAGTAAATATGGAACAGATGTTGCCTGAAGCAGGGTCCTGGATAAAATTTTATTTCGATATGAAGTTAATGAAAAAGGGTGGGGTCACTGGTATGATTTTTGCAAAATGTTTACATTTGCTTTCCAACCTGTCGTGTGTAACTTCCTTTTAGTTTCATAAATAGCTGAACATTTTTACTGAGTATTAAGTATGCTTTTAACTTAGATGTGATAGGTTATATATTTTACAAAAATACTAGATGAGATTCTGGAAGTGCAAATCTTGCTTTTTATTCAATGGAAGGATTTCCCATTAAACAATTTCTTCTAGTCCTTACAATTAAGTCTGCCTAGAAGATATGCCTAAAGAGATAATAAAAAATAATCTAATAATGTATATGATATGTAAGTTTGTAAACTCTAAGTTACTCCATGATGTTGTAATATTGGGGTGCTAGTATCCTGGAAAGATATAAAGATACATAAATAGTAAACAGAATATACTGTTCTCTAATACTTAGGAGATTTGTGGAATTTGAGAAATACACGAAAACTTAAATTTTGTCTCAATATGAAAACATAAAGGGAGTTTAAGGAAGATTAACAATTGATTGATGGCAGAACTGGGACAAAGGTCAGATCTTCTGCACTCCGGGCCTGTATTTTCCCCCCTTCTCTTTTTCCTTATATTCAGAAACTGTATTCATTATACTAATACTTGATATCTATACTAAAATTACCTTGGCTTTTACACGCAAACAAAATGATTTTTAAAAATTAAACTTTAAATTTTATTATAGAAGTATGAACTTTTAATAGAACTAACAAGAATAAAGAAAATAAAGTTTCAGGTGTAGAAGTAATTGTTTCATTAGAGTAATAGATCCAGAACTGGAAATCATATTAGCTTAGACTTAAAACTAAGCAGAGAATTGAGATTCATAATGGTTCCCCAATATAATACTTAACTGATCTTCCCCCTCCCAAAAACAAGCACAAATTTCTCATAATAAAGAGGTTCCTATGTGCAATGATATTCCAATATTATACCTTGTATAAAGGACTAAATATTAAAATGTTGTGTCCAAAGTTATACAGAAGCAGAATTGACTTACTAAAGGGCCTCTTTGGGTTGAAAAGGGCTGGAGATTTAAATAGAGGCATGGCTAATGTGGACCTATCCTTCTGACTTCCCCTAATGGCCACATAAACTTGGAAATTTCTTTATCTCCTTTCTCCCCAAATAAAACATTTCAAAGTAGTGTTGAAAGCAGAATTTAGAATTTCAAACCTGCAAAAATGTTATGGTTTGGTGTATTTAATCTTGGTAAAGTGTTAAAAATATCTAAGTAGGTATTTGGTTTTATTTGGGACTAACAGCAGACTTCAAACCAGAAAAACGCATCAAGAAGTTTAACAGCTGCTTCAAATAAATTTTGGCTTAAAAAAATTTTTAAACAATATTTAAAAAACAGCATATGATAAAACATTATATATATATATATAATTTTCTACCACTGAAATTTTGGAAAGCTTAAGAAATTATCCAACTTTGATCTTCAAATATTAAGTATTTTTTATCTATGTATTCCTCATCTTCCTCCAAAAGGGAAGATAAAATTTAGTCAGCTCTTTCAGCTGAAAGAAACTTCCAGCCTAATCTTTGCTCTTCAAATCCCCCCTCTTGGTGCAGGAACAATTAATAACCTGTTCTGAGCAAAGCTATATGGCTCTCTTCTCTCCTCCTGACTTTAAACTAATTCCTAAGAATTTGGCTTCAGGAAAATTATCTCCAGGCTCTTATTCAATGAGTCACTAAGTCATTTATTATGTACTTGGTGCCCTAATTGCAGAGCCAAGTGTATTTTATACTATAAAGTACATAAAATAAAGGCCATGTTCTTGATGTCAGAACAAGACATTTTTTATACAGTTTTATATCAGTTGGTTCATCAAACCGCCTGTAAATAAAATACTGGGCAAAAATTCAGAGCAAACTTCTCCGGGATGTCGAGTTCCCTGAGATGAAAACCCATACCTTACTCATTGCTTTGTGCCAGCTACAGAGAGCCAGACACACAATTGTGCTTGATGAACAGTGAATGTGGAAGGAATGGAGCCTTCCTTACTGATTCTGGATCTCTGGTGTCGTCTTCAGATAATTGTTTCTAGTAAGGACTGGCTCACAGACATCATTTGGTGTTTCCTTCTTTTAACTTTCTTGCATGCTGTGGGCCACATAAATGAAGAAGTTTTGCACCTGCTAAATTTTCTATTCTGTAATTAGATTATTTATCCTAAAATGATTCTTTTTTTTCCTACAAGGAAAATTAAAGACTGACTCTTTTTCTCCTTTTTTTTTTTGCGGTACGGTACGCAGGCCTCTCACTGTTGTGGCCTCTCCCGTTGCGGAGCACAGGCTCCGGACGCGCAGGCTCAGCGTCCATGGCTCACGGGCCTAGCCGCTCCGGGGCATGTGGGATCTTCCCGGACCGGGGCACGAACCTGTGTCCCCTGCATGAGCAGGCGGACTCTCAACCATTTCACCACCAGGGAAGCCCTCCTTCTTTTTAAGAATGTAAGTTCTGCATTTACTCTTTCCTTCTCAACAGAGTGTGTTTGTATAGTTAACAGCACATTGGCCACCCTCTCAATCCTATTGTTCTTCACTTCATCCAGGAGGAAGTATATGCCTACTTCAATTTTTCCTGGCGTTCGTCAGTGTCTATTCTTTTTCTTTCCATTACTTCTGTTCTTACTAGATACCACAGACACTTGCCTGATCCAGCCTGTGTTTCAAACCCATCTCTCCCCTGTCCACAACTGCCACAGGACAGTAAAAGTTAAAACTCAGTTTCTCAGCATTTCTTTCAACTGTGAATAGTCACATGACACTGTTCAGGCCAATGAAGTGAAAAGCTAATTAACAGCTCTGATGCTCTCTGTTCCCTTGCCTCCTTCTCCCTGCCTGGAGCATGCGTAGTAGAGTGGCCCTCTTGCAAACATGAAGATTAAAATCATACGCTAAGGAAGGCAAGGCAGGAAGATGCCACAAGCCTAGGACATCGACCACATTGTGGAACCACTGCACCAGCTTTAGAGGATCTATCATAACTTCTCTTTACGTAAGAAAAAATAAATCTCTTTCGCTGTAATTTTGGTTTTATTTTACATGTTGCTAAACACCATCCTGACTGATACACTGGAATCATGTATATTTGGTACTGGGGTCAGTTACATTAGGATAGTTTCCAAAAAATAAACAGTTACAATTGTTTCTTTCCAATATGTAAGGCAATAGAGGAAATGTCTCATTAAGTTAATCTCGTACAAAAAGGCCGTTTCCTTTGTTTTGTTGAATATAGGTACCAGAAAATTGATAGTAATCCTAATTTATCTGAAACAGTGAGTGTGGGGCTTTTAAACTCAGGGCTTCATAAACCCAACTCAGGAATTTATTGAGAATAACTTAAGTGGATTATCCTATAGGCTTCTGCATTCAATCTGTTGTAATATGTTATTTTGGTTGACGTATATAAAGAAAACCCCACCTCATATTCATGGTTGGAAAAGGGAAGGATATTTTAATAATAGCTTCTTAAAAATTGCAGTATGGAATCTGAGACTTTCTCAGTGAACTTCTCCTACTCTGTTCCTTTAAAG
This sequence comes from Lagenorhynchus albirostris, assembly GCF_949774975.1. NCBI lineage: Eukaryota > Metazoa > Chordata > Mammalia > Artiodactyla > Delphinidae > Lagenorhynchus > Lagenorhynchus albirostris. The sequence goes on from NC_083102.1 coordinate 69,630,760, forward strand.
GCCATTGGTCTCTCCTGCACTCTGAATGAATCTTTTATCCAAGCATAACTTTGTCTGATCATGCTCTGGTTATTCAGAAAATATTGCTTCCATGAGTTACCTAGCTCTTCCAAATGTCGACCCATTCATCATGTAACATTTAAAAAAATCACTTCCTGTAATACTAAATTAATTTTATCAGGAGAGTCTTTAAGTATTGGGAAGCTGTTAAGCTCATGTGGTAGATAGCAGTTTTCCAAAATTCTAATTTTTACCAGAAAGCTCAGATTTTTATCCCTGACAACAAATACTGCTTATTGTTTTCCTTGAAGTAACAGGCTCACTGTGATCATTTTCAAGAAAGTGTTGAAAATCCAGATCAGGATAACCATAGCCTTCTGTCAGTCATTCTTTCAAGTAAAAATGCAAAAACTAATAGTCCAGCTCAGAATTTCAATCAATAATATCCCAAGTTCTTTCTCTTAAAACAATCATCGTACTCAGTATAGTTTAGGTTTATTTCCTATTGTGTCATAGAGAATACTATAAAAACATGAACTCAAGGACTAAGATTTAATAAAGTAATATTTGTTGTTTCCTCATGGACACTCTGAACTAAATATTTTTCTCCTTTTTCCTTTTTTTGCAGTGAGTATGTGGTATCAAAAAATGCAGTAAAAACTGGTACAGTTTTGTGCCACTACCTTGATTCACTCTAAGGCACCAGAAGTTTTTATCTGCTATTCCTTTTGTACTCTTAGTGCAAATCTCACACTATGAAAAAGGCAAATGTCTTAGTATTATTATGAAAATAGTTTTTGAATCCAGAGGCTGCCAGGGATACACACATTTTGGGCATTACTCCCATATAGAATACAAGTTGACCAGTAATTAAATCAAAAATACACAATATGTCAAGAAAAGCTATTGCTCTTTTGGAATTATGGTTTTCTCAGGGTATATGCCCAGTAGTGGGATTGCTGGGTCATATGATAGTTCTATTTTTAATGTTTTAAGGAACCTCCATACTGTTCTCCATAGTGGCTGTATCAATTTACATCTCCACCAACAGTGTAAGAGGGTTCCCTTTTCTCCACACCCTCTCCAACATTTATTGTTTGTAGATTTTTTGATGATGGCCATTCTGACTTGTGTGAGGTGATACCTCATTGTAGTTTTGATGTGCATTTCTCTAATGGTTCATGATGTTGAGCATTCTTTCATGTGTTTGTTGGCAGTCTGTATATCTTCTTTGGTCTATTTACAATAGCCAGGACGTGGAAGTAACATAAATGTCCATCGACAGATGAATGGATAAAGATGTGGCACATAGATACAATGGAATATTACTCAGCCATAAAAAGAAATGAAATTGAGTTATTTGTAGTGAGGTGGATGGACCTAGAGTCTGTCATACAGAGTGAAGTAAGTCAGAAAGAGAAAAACAAATACCACATGCTAACACATATATATGGAACCTTAGAAAAAAAATGGTCATGAAGAACCTAGGGGCAGGATGGGAACAAAGATGCAGACCTACTAGAGAATGGACTTGAGGATACGGGGAGGGGAAAGGGTAAGCTGGGATGAAGTGAGAGTGGCATGGACATATATACACTACCAAATGTAAAACTGATAGCTAGTGGGAAGCAGCCGCATAGCACAGGGAGATCAGCTGGGTGCTTTGTGACCACCTAGAGGGGTGGGATAGGGAGGGTGGGAGGGAGATGCAAGAGGGAAGGGATATGGGGATATATGTATATGTATAGCTGATTCACTTTGTTATAAAGCAGAAACTAACACACCATTGGAAAGCAATTATACTCCAATAAAGATGTTAAAAAAAAAAAAAGAAAGAAAAGCTATTGTCCTAGAAACCCAAGTCATTCACAAATCAGCAGCAAGGGTCACTGAATTCCCCTGCTGAAGTGATTCTATTTGTATTCCAGAAACAAGTCATTACATTAAAATGTTTGCTTTTTCTTCTAGTGGACATAATATACGCTAACATTTGGAAAAGCATGAAGAAAAAAATTAGCTGTCTTCTACCACCACCAAAGCTTGACTATTGCTGATGTCTGACATATTTTCTCAATATTATATTATAAGCTTTTAACTTATTTAAAATTCTCTTGAAACATAACTTCTGTTGGCTGTAAATTATTCTGTTTTGAAGTGGTACAATGAATTTCTGACAGTTTCTATAGGGTTAGATAATTTAGTTCCAGTTTCTTTCTATTATAGGTATTGCTGCCAACATTGAATATAGATGTACAATTCTGGCTGTTATTAGGTGTTGTCAGACATTTTAATTTAGTCATGTTCTGATACGCGCAATGATATTTCCTTGTGACTTTAATTTGCATTTTCTTGACAAATAGTGACATTCAGCAAGTTTTTCGTGTACCTATTTACCATCCATATATCTTTTTTGGTGTATGCTATTAACATTTTTGTACACTCTTCTCAAACTTTTATAATACATGTTTTCTGAAAAGTTTGATTCTGTTAATATGCCATTTTGTGTCACGGTTCATTTTCTTTATAAAACATATTTTGACTTATTATAGAATTAATAAATACAGCTCATGGGAAATAAAGAAAAGTATGAAGAAAACATATAAAATTTCCTCATAATCTGACCACTGAGAGATACCCAATGCCAACCCCTTATTTTTCCAGTCTTGGCTTTATGCAGTTTTCCATAATTGTGTCAATATTGTATATTCAATTTAGTGTCCAACTTTTTTTTGCTTCAATACCATATCATGAGCATTTTGTATGCTATTAAGTATTCTTTCCACATCACTCTGTCTTCTTTCTACACCCCTCACAGGAAATTAAAGTTTACTTAGGGCAAATACATGCAAAATTATAATTAATAGAGTACTAAATTTTATAAGGTAGGTGTTGGAAAATATGACTAAGTTTACATGGGTGTTACGGAAGGTCCCTGAGAGCTGGGGTCATCAGGAAAGGGCAGTGGAGATGAAAGATGAGGTGGGCCTTGAGGAGGTGGCAGGCGTGGGAACTAGTGAGCAGGGAGCGAATGATTCAGGATAGGAGGGAGTAGGGGGGGATCAGGGCCATCTAGCGCTGGGCGAGGATTCAGTGAGGAGAGCAGAGTGATTGGTTTGCATTGAAATAAATGAGAGGGACCAAATTTCAGAGGTCCTTTCAAGGCTGGCAAATGAGCTGCTGCTCTCTGTAGAACTGAAATGTGTCTGAAATTACATAAAATTTAGTGGTTTGTGGGAGAAAGGCTGACTAAACTACAAAACCCTTCTTTATGATAACACACACAAAAGAAACAGCACATGCACACTGCCATTCCCAGAAAAGACGAAAATATTGTGTTGTGGCTAGAAGCTGTATAAGCCCGCTTTGGCGAATGGGACATATATTTTCCAGTTTTATGTTAATGATCAATATATGGGACAGGTATGATTGTTCTTACCACATTATTATCAAAGCTTTTTAAAAAAATTAATAAACTAAGTCTAGATAGATTGAGCCATTTGCTTATAGTCACCACTTGCTCCACAAGTCACAGGCAAAGAGTTTAAACCCAGACCTTCCAATCTCATGCTTGTTCTCTATCTAAATGATGGGTCTCAACCCTGGCTACATATTAATGCTTTTAAAGCATTAAACACCCACTTTCACACCTCCTGCTCTGAATTTCTGATTTAATTAATCTGAAATGGGACTTAATTGCTTGTGGTTTTAAATGTTCCCCTGGTAATTCCCATGCATTTCCACATTTGCGAACCGCTGCTGTAAACCACGCTGCTTCACAGCATGAACACTGCTGTTCCTCAGATGATTATGGAAAGCATCAAGGCACTTTCTCCAAGACTTACCTAGTTTTGAATTCTTAATTTGATTAATTTCTTGAACACATGTTGAACTTCTCAATGAAATTTACTTTCAAGAAACATGCATATGTGATAACGTTTTCCAAATCTTTCACGTATGAGAATGCCTTATTTCTTTACACAAGAAGAGTAATTTAGGTAAATGTGGACATTGGGAGACCAATTTTTACTCAAATTTTATAGCTATTTCTCCACACTCTCTCCTGGCATTTATATTTGCAGAAGGCAAGTCTGATGCAGACTTTCCTTTTTAATTTGTATTGTTTATTCTTGAAACTTGCAGGGTTCTCCATCCTTTCTAGCTATCATCTCTTCATGTTTTTCGCCTTTGACTTTTTTTATAAGTTCTGAAAGCATCTCCTATCTAAACTCTGAATCAATGTTATACATTAACGCCTTCATGACGCCAACAACACTTCTAATACTCCTACTATACTTAATTCTGAACTCCTAAAATCTCTTTATCTCACATACCTTGCTTCTCAATTCATTTTTATGACATTTGCCTCTTGTCTCACAGAGTGCAAACGGACTGTGTCAAGAAGTATAAAAATACTATGTTCTTCGGCTAGTAGTTACTTTCTCTGATATGTTTTCCCTTGTTTTGTTTTGTCTTTTCTCCTTTATTTATTCTTAATGAAACAAGCTCTGTCTAGAGCTTGCCACTCTGCCAGTGTTTGCCCGTTGATGGGAATGTGGATTTCCTTTCATGACATTCAGCGTCTGTTGGAATCTAGCTATAGACCAACTAGAAGGCAGGTCAGTGAATATACAAGAATTTCAATATACAAGAATATACAGTGAATGTACAAGAATTTAGCCCAATTCTTGGTTTCTAAGAGGCAGTCTTCATTGTAGTAATTCTCATCTGTGCTGGGCTGATTTGGGGTATTATCCTTCCCAGGCTATGCTATTCTGAACAGATTAAATAAATGTAAATTTCTAACAACCAGCTAGCATGCTTATAAGGGCTTCTTGTGGCTTTGCCTCGCCTTCCACACCTTTATTTGTAGGATCTATATCTCCGTGATTAAGCACTGGATGCCCAGTTAAGTTTGAATTTCAGATAGAACTACAAATAATTTTTTAGTGTAAGTATGTCCCACAACTCTTGGGGACATACTTACACTAAAAAATTATGTTGTTGGGGCTTCCCTGGTGGCGCGGTGGTTGAGGGTCCGCCTGCCGATGCAGGGGACACGGGTTCGTGCCCTGGTCTGGGAAGATCCCACATGCTGCGGACAGGCTGGGCCCGTGAGCCATGGCTGCTGAGCCTGCGCGTCCGGAGCCTGTGCTCCGCAACGGGAGAGGCCACAACAGTGAGAGGCCCGCGTACCGCAAAAAAAAAAAAAAAAAAAAAAAAAAATTATGTTTTTGTTTCTGTTTACTCTTTGGGACATAGTTATATTAAAACATTATTTGAAGTTTACATGAAATTCAAATTTAACTGGGCCCTGTATTTGTATCTGCTAAATCTGGCAACCCTTCCTCCACACTCCTCTCAAGTTGTTCTCTGGAAGCATCAGTCTCTAATTTGCATAGGAAAAGCTGTATTAGCTGTAGTGTACTACGTAAGGCCGGACACCTGTGCAGGAGAGCGAGACAGCTGCTCAATTTTCTTGCTGGTATAGTTCTAAGATTTTGGAGCCAAAAGACAAATGGTTTGGGGATTTCTCTGCTTTTCTTCCAGCTGGGCAGCTTGCTCTGTTGCAAAGATCTGGCATTGGTGGGTCTCAATTGCATTTTTCAATACAATTCTGCCCATCTTGCGGTTGGATGTTAAGAGCTCCCAGATTCTGAAAATTCAAATTTTTGGTGGCTTTTCTCAGTGTTCATATTTTTGTGTGAGAAATTAGGAAAGGCTCTTAGCCAGAAACTATTGGAAATCAGACTCCTGGCACTCTTCAGTGTGTGTGTTTGCATGCTTGGACTACAACTTCTGAAGCATTCTCAGAGGCCCAAAATGAAGGAGGCAGTTATGTTTGGCCTAATGAACGCTGCCAAAATGGAATCAAGTGTGATATCTAAATCTACCTCCACAACGGCAAGGAGGCCTTCTCTGGAAAAGGAAATAGTGTTGCTGGGTAAGAGATTATGTTGCCTAAGGTATGTACTCCAGGTCGTGCCGTGGTTTAGTATTTACGCTTTTGTCCCTGTTGAATGCCCACAGATGTGTGTTGAAGTCATTCAGCACTGTTGGGCCCAGTGTGGTCTTGTCAAAGGTCTGTTCACCCCCTGCATGTTTTACAGCCACCCCACATAGCAGAGGCATTTTTACAAGAATTTTTTCTTCCTGCTACTCTGGGGAAATGGTCCATCACACAATCCTTCACATCACTTAAAACACACTTAGCGGAAGGGCCATCTGCCTCTGGCTGTTTGGCAATCCTCGGAGCACAGGAAAACAGGCTAAGTATGAGAAAACGTCTTCAGAATTGGTTTTGACACTCTTAGTTCAACTAGTTCCCAGCTACCAGCTCTTCTAAGTCATGCATTTAGCTCAGTTCAAAGCCTGACAAAGGTTACAGATCTTGCTTTTTGTGTAAATGTGCGATGCCTCATGCTGTGTTTTATCTTCCCAAACACAAGCCAATGCACCTGCTTTGCCTGTTTGATTTCTTCCATCTGGTTTCCCCTTTGTCTTGATTTACTCTCAAGGTTTTTGCCGTATTGATTTATCAAAGAGGCCTCATCATTTATTTCATGAAGATTATCTTTTTACGACTGTGCTGTTTGGTCAGCAGAACAAATTTGGTGTTAATTATATTTATTTGGCCTTTGTAGAACAAGATGATAGCTTTTTTTTTTTTTTTTTTTGGTAAGGAATAATATCCTCCCTAAGAGATGGGGACAGATGAGGAACTCACGTGGAAAGAGTCCTTTCTTCTGCTGCCATTTGTCAGAGGTGTTGAGATCAACTGAGGTGATGTCACATGACCTACAACCCTGAAAGCTCTTTTTTGAACTTGCAGTGAGGACGGGCAGTTCCAAGAAAGCAAACCTCTGGAGGAGAACCATTGAATGAAAGGGTGCTCATTTGAGATCCAGAAATAGAGAGAATAAAGAGTTCTGACTTAGATCTTATAGGGGCTGAGTGTTCTCTGGTCCATGGGCCCACATGGTTTTGGGTTTTGTTCTGTTCCTATTTCAATGGGGCTCAGTAGAAATATGCTCTGCTGAGCAAAAGAGGAAGCTGGAAAAATCCTAATATGTAAGTGACTTACCCCTGTGAGCCTCTCTTTTCTTGATCTATAAAATGAAATCAAGAAATCTTTCTTAGTTGAGGTAAGGACTAAGCTGCTGAAAGAAAGAGAACTCAAAATACAATGCTTAAAAAAAAAAGGCAATGACTTAAATTAGAGGTTTGTGTCTCTCCTTCTTGTGGAACCATTTTAAGGTGGGCATTCTAAGCTGGGTGGGCGGTTCTACTCCTCTGAGCCATTTAGGAGCACGGATTCCTTCCATCTTCTAGCCCCTCTTCCACCTTTACAAGAGCACAGCTGGGTCTCAGCAAATCCAGCCAGCCTGCAGGAAGGGGGAAAAGAGGAAGCCCAGGACGAGCAATTTTCTATAAATAAGTCACACACGCAAAGGTTTTGCTCTTCACCTCACTTCCATTGATCATGTGACTCATTCTCACCAACAGGATGTAAGGGGAAGAGCATGAGAAACTGACAAAGGTGATCAGCAACAGAGAGGCCATGTGCCCAGGAAAAAGGGGAGAATGGGATTCTGAGGGTGAATAGGTATTAGATAGATATCAGCAATACCAATATCAAAGCAAGAGGTAAAGATGACATAATATTTTTAACGTGCTAAGCACATGCTAATATAGAGTATGACTAAGGGCTTAATACCCAACAAACACTCTCTTGCCCTCATTTATGTTCTTCTTAAGGGACTGGTAATTATTAAAAAAACAGGAAGGGAAATGAGAGACATGATGCACAGCTCTAAATTAAGATGTGAGGGGAGTAGGGGAAAATGAGCCAGGTCTGGGGATATCTGAAATTTAAATAACTCTCATTCCTGAATGGTTTAATTAACACTAAGTGTCACAGTGGAGGTTGAATATGGAATAATTCTCCTAAGATACCTCTCTAAAAACATGACAAGGGGGCTTCCCTGGTGGCGCAGTGGTTGAGAGTCCACCTGCCGATGCAGGGGACACGGGTTCGTGCCCCAGTCCGGGAAGATCCCACATGCCGCGGAGCAGCTGGGCCCGTGAGCCATGGCCGCTGAGCCTGCGCGTCCGGAGCCTGTGCTCCACAACGGAAGAGGCCACAACAGTGAGAAGCCCGCGTACCGCAAAAAAATAAAAATAAAATAAATAAAAACATGACAGGGATGAGGAGTCATTCCTTTTTGGTTATATGAACCATGACTTCTACTTTTTGTTTCTAACATAGTTCTTTGGAAATTATAGGTGGTAGATATCTGCTAGTTTATTATTTGCTGTTCAACCATATTCAGCACTGAAAGTCCTAAGGTAATAAGCTTAAGAGCAGATTAGACTCTGATTGGGACTTTGTCAGTTGAACAATTCACGGGTAAATTTCTGAGTAAGGTGTCCAGGTCACCATGATTTCTCTTTCTGCAACTCTGGAGCAATCTAAGGGTTTGGATGATATGCACTGGATAAAACATGGGAAATGTGAGTCGTACACAAACCACTAAAAAATTTGTAAAGTATTACTGTGCCTTGAGGTCAGAAAAAATAAAAATTAGGGTAGTTGTTTGGCAGAAACAAAGTTTTGTGGGAAATAAAATCCACAAATGACTTCTATTTGAATAACTATGCTTAAAATTTTAAAAATCAATCCCATTTGTTATAACTTACAAAACTCTTAATTCTTACCTTAAGAGCAAAACAATACATACCTATTTATATGACTATAAGGATACATATTGAAAGTCACAGAGAAGTTAATGTATAAAGATAGAGGGTTATTATTTTCTTCTTTACGTTTTTCTAGCATTCTCTATTCTTAAGACGGAGAAAATTAACATGAGGAACTGAGGTGTGGAAAGAGTAAGATTTGACACAATCATGCCTTTTAATACATCTTCAAACTACAAATGTTCCAAAAGGCTTTTCATATTGTCTGTAATTAAAATAACCCAGTATCCCCTTTAGGTGACTTGGGGAAGGAGGTACAACGTTGATTGTTTTTTCAAGAATAAATCTAAATGTTATGTGTGGTCCCCAAGACAGTGCTGGAAACAGGATTGGAACCTGTAACATGTCCATTCAAGGACCCAAAACTCATGAAATTCATTGTTCACAGGAACGTAATGAGTGCAGAAGGCTGACATTTCCTTTGCCATTGTTTCTTTCTTTAATGCTCCCTAGTGCCCCATACGCTTCCAGGAAACAGCTCCCTGCTCCTTCCTCTTCATGAACATCAAAAGGCTTAGAAGTCGTTTGTAGACCCACCATGTGTACATTGTGGAGACTGAAATCAAATCTCGTTTCAAGTTCTCAAGGAGGAATTCCGGTGGGCATGGCAGAGCTACTCCAGGATATGAAGGGAAAGGCCATGGTATTCATTTTCCGTAGCCAGCAAATTCTAATGTCACCAAACTCCAGTAAGAGATTTTTCTTTTAAATGTGACTCTATATTTCCAGAGCTCGTCTATATGGTTTCTTTAAATACCTTCATACTACAGGTTGGGATCCCTAGCAATGAATTTTGAGTACAGATAACTAGGGTAGGGCGGAGGGACAGGGAGAGTGGAAATTTCCAGTCATAAATGCAAAGCACTTACTTTAGGAAGTCTTATTTCAAAATAGTGTTGCTATTCACTCCTTACTTTAGCATTTGTTCTTACCAAACCTCATTTTCCATACACTGCTAGCAAAGGTAATTTTGGCCATACAAATCTCAGTAGTGATACTGGTTCACAAGCATAGGATGTGCTATCTTCTTATCTTATATATATATATATATATTGATAACTATGATCTAATTTACCTATGATGGGGGTAAGGGCAATAGAGTAGAAGGGATAAATATACAGCTTCCCATATCCTGCCTTTTTTGAGAAGCTTCTACTTTTAAGACTTCAGGTGAACCATGTTTAATTTCCTATTTCTCTTTGTCTGTAACTCAGCAGTACAATAGAACAGAGCGAGAAAGTATAACTGATATGCCATCTATTAAAATAAGGTAAATGTATATTCCTGGTAATTATTTGTGTGAAGCCCATTTGAACGAATGGGCATTCTTGGATCACAAAAAATGTTTCATCTTAATAGTGAAATAAAGTCTGGCTTCAAAAATCTCAATGCTTCCAGTCAACATAAGCCATGAAACACCTGTTCTGAGGCATCGTTAAGAGACACTACACAGAAACTATACAATTTAAACTTTTCAGATGTGCAAAGAGCCACTGTAAACGTAGTCTAGCAAATGAAACATGAATCCAAGAAAGACGGATATGGACACAAGAAATAATGTGGAGCAAGGAACCAGTAAAACTAATACCTATCTAAAGAATTGTTGAAAATGAGGCTGTGCAACTTAATGCCTGAGTTAAAAGATTCTTTGAAAAGAAGGGTAGACAGGAACTTATTTTAAAACAGGGTGTAATTAACAGACTATGTCTAGAAATGGAAATGCACACACCTGAAATCCCTGAGTATCCTTAGACTGACGTATGAAATAGTCTCGTGCTGCATCTTCCCTTAAAGAAAAATGAGGCTAAGGAGTCTGGGAACCCGGGCCACATTAGGAGGGGAGAGGTTGCCGTTCGGTCACCAAGGAGTCATCTACAAACAATGAACATGCAAAATCATGCAGATTGAGTTTGGAAAAATCTGAAGTCATTTTGTACATTACCTATAATGTGAAGCGTTAGTTGTTCATTTTTTTCCTATGAAAACTGCTCTTAAAAAATAAAGTTTATTAATAAAAAAAATCCCAGAAAAAAAAACATGCTGAAATTTCAGATTGAATAATATGGTATGTAACTTTAAAAAGGCACATTTTTTTTTAAACATCTTTATTGGAGTATAATTGCTCTACAATGTTGTGTTAGTTTCTGCTGTATAACAAAGTGAATCAGCTGTACTTACATATATCCCCATATCTCCTCCCTCTTGCGTCTCCTTCCCACACTCCCTAGTCTACCCCTCTAGGTGGTCACAAAGCACTGAGCTGATCTCCCTGTGCTACATGGCTGCTTCCCACTAGCTATCTATTTTACATTTGCTAGTGTATATATGTCAATGCCACTCGGTCATTTCATCCCAGCTTACCCTTCCCCCTCCCCATGTCCTCAAGTCTATTCTCTATGTCTGCATCCCTATTCCTGTCCTGCCCCTAGGTTCTTCATAACCATTTTTTTTTAGATTCCATATATATGTGTTAGCATACAGTATTTGTTTTTCTCTTTCTGACTTACTTCACTCTCTATGACAGACCCTGGTCCACCCACCTCACTACAAAGAGTTCAATTTCGTTTCTTTTTATGGCTGAGTAATATAACACTGTATATATGTGCCAATCTTCTTTATCCATTTGTCTGTCGATGGACACTTACGTTGCTTCCATGTCCTGGCTACTGTAAATAGTGCTGCAGTGAACATTGTGTTACATGACTCTTTCTGAATTATGGTTTTCTCAGGGTATATGCCCAGTAGTGGGATTGCTGGGCCATATGGTAGTTCTATTTTTAGATTTTTAAGGAACCTTCATACTGTTCTCCATAGTGGCTGTATGAATTCACATTCCCACCAACAGTGCAAGAAGTCTCCCTTTTCTCCACACCCTTTCCAGCATTTATTGTTTGTAGACCTTTTGATGGTGGCCATTCTGACCGGTACGAGGTGATACCTCATTGAAGTTTTGATTTGCATTTCTCTAATGATTAGTGATGTTGAGCATTCTTTCATGTGTTTGTTGGCAGTCTGTATATCTTTTTTGGAGAAATGTCTATTTAGGTCTTCTGCCCATTTTTGGATTCAGTTGTTTTTTTGATATTGAGCTGCTTGTATGTTTTGAAGATTAATCCTTTGTCAGTCGTTTCATTTGCAAATATTTTCTCCCATTCTGAGCAGTGTCTTTTCATCTTCTTTATGGTTTCCTTTGCTGTGCAAAAGCTTTTAAGCTTCATTAGGTCCCATTTGTTTGTTATTGTTTTTATTTCCATTTCTCTAGGAGTTAGGTCAACAAGGATCTTGCTGTGATTTATGTCATAGAGTGTTCTGCCTAAGTTTTCCTCTAAGAGTTTTATAGTGTGTGGTCTTACATTTATGTCTTTAATCCATTTCTTTTTAAGATGTTGGGGGTAGGAGTTTATTAATTAATTTATTTATTTTTGATGTGTTGGGTCTTCGTTTCTGTGAGAGGGCTTTTTCTACTTGTGGCAAGTGGGGGCCACTCTTCATCACGGTGCACAGGCCTCTCACTATCGTGGCCTCTCTTGTTGCGGAGCACAGGCTCCAGACGTACAGGCTCAGTAGTTGTGGCTCACAGGCCTAGTGGCTCCGCAGCATGTGGGATCCTCCCAGACCAGGGCTCGAACCCATGTCCCCTGCATTAGCAGGCAGATTCTCAACCACTGCGCCACCAGGGAAACCCCTTTAATCCATTTTGAGTTTATTTTTGTGTATGGTGTTAGGGAGTGTTCTAATTTCATGTTTTTACATGTAGCTGTCCAGTTTTCCCAGCACCACTTATTGAAGAGACTGTCTTTTCTCCATTGTATATCCTTACCTCCTTTGTCATAGATTAGTTGACCGTAGTTGCGTGGTTTCATTTCTTGGCTTTATATGTGTTCCATTGATCGATATATCTGCTTTTGTGCCAGCACCATAGTGTCTTGATTACTGTAGCTTTGTAGTATAGTCTGAGGTCCAGGAGCCTGATTCCTCCAGCTCCATTCTTCTTTCTCAAGATTGCTTTGGCTATTGGGGTCTTTTGTGTTTCCATACAAATTGTGAAAATTTTTGTTCTAGTTCTGTGAAAAATGCCATTGGTAGTTTGATAGGGATTGCACTGAATCTGTAGATTGCTTTGGGTAGTATAGTCATTTTCACAATGTTGATTCTTCCAATCTAAGAACATGGTATAGCTCTCCATTTGTTTGTATCATCTTTAATTTCTTTCATCAGTGTCTTATAGTTTTCTGCATATGGGTCTTTTGTCTCCTTAGGTAGGTTCATTCCTAGGTATTTTATTCTTTTTGTTGCAGTGGTAAATGGGAGTGTTTCCTTAATTTCTCTTTCAGATATTTCATCATTAGTATATAGGAATGCAAGAGATTTCTGTGCATTAATGTTGTATCCTGCTACTTCACCAAACTCATTGATTAATTCTAGTAGTTTTCTGGTAGCATCTTTAGGATTCTCTATGCATAGAATCATGTCATCTGCAAACAGTGACAGCTTTACTTCTTTCCTATTTGGATTCCTTTTATTTCTCTTTCTTCTCTGATTGCTGTGGCTAAAACTTCCAAAACTATGTTGAATAACAGTGGTGAGAGTAGGCAACCTTGTCTTGTTCCTGATCTTAGTGGAAATAGTTTCAGTTTTTCACCATTGAGGACGATGTTGGCTGTGGGTTTGTCATATATGGCCTTTATTATGTTGAGGTAATTCCCTCTCTGCCTACTTTCTGGAGGGTTTTTTTCATAAATGCTGTTGAATTTTGTCGAAAGCTTTCTCTGCGTCAATTGAGATGATCATATGGTTTTTCTACTTCGATTTGTTAATATGGTGTATCACATTGATTGATCTGCGTATATTGAAGAATCCTTGCATTCCTGGGACAAACCCCTCTTAATCATGGTGTATGATCCTTTTAATGTGCTGTTGGATTCTGGTTGCTAGTATTTTGTTGAGGATTTCTGCATCTATGCTCATCAGTGATATTGGCCTGTAGTTTTCATTTTTTGTGACATCTTTGTCTGGTTTTGGTATCAGGGTGATGGTGGCCTTGTAGAATGACTTTGGGAGAGTTCCCCTCTCTGCTATATTTTGGAAGAGTTTGAGAGGGGTAGGTATTAGCTCTTCTCTAAACATTTGATAGAATTTGCCTGTGAAGTCATCTGGTCCTGGGCTTTTGTTTGTTGAAAGATTTTTAATCACAGTTTCAATTTCAGTGCTTGTGATTGGTCTGTTTATATTTTCTATTTCTTCCTGATTCAGTCTCAGAAGGTTGTGCTTTTCTAAGAACTTGCACAGTTCTTCCAGATCGTCTATTTTATTGGCATATAGTTGCTTACAGTAATCTCTCATGATCCTTTGTATTTCTGCTGTGTCCGTTGCTACTTCTCCTTTTTCATTTCTAATTCTGTTGATTTGAATCTTCTCCCTTTTTTTCTTCGTGAGTCTGGTTAATGGTTTGTCAATCTTGTTTATCTTCTCAAAGGACCAGCTTTTAGTTTTATTGATCTTTGCTATCATTTCCTTCATTTCTTTTTCATTTATTTCTGATCTGATCTTTATGATTTCTTTCCTTCTTCTAACTTTGGGTTATTTTTGTTCTTCTTTCTCTAATTGCTTTAGGTATAAGGTTAGGTTGTTTATTTGAGGTGTTTCTTGTTTCTTAAGGTAGAACTCTATTGCTATAAACTTCCCTCTTAGAACTGCTTTGGCTGCATCCCATAGGCTTTGGGTTGTCATGTTTTCATTGTCATTTGTTTCTAGGTATTTCTTGAATTCTTCTTTGACTTCTTCAGTGATCTCTTGGTTATTTAGTAGTGTATTGTTTAGCCTCCATGTGTTTGTATTTTTTACAGTTTTTCTCCTGTATGATATCTACTCTTAGAGCACTGTGGTCAGAAATGATACTTGATATGACTTCAATTTTCTTACATTTACCAAGGCTTGATTTGTGACCCAAGATATGATCTATCTTGGAGAATGCTGCAGGAGCACTTGAGAAGAAAGTGTATTCTGTTGTTTTTGGCTGGAATGTCCTATAAATATCAATTAAGTCCATCCTGTTTAATGTACCATTTAAAGCTTGCATTTCCTTATTTATTTTCATTTCAGGTGATCTGTCCATTGGTGACAGTGGGGTGTTAAAGTCCCTTACTATTATTGTGTTACTGTCAATTTCCCATTTTATGGCTGTTAGCATTTGCCTTACATATTGAGGTGCTCCTATGTTGGGTGCATAAATATTTACAATTGTTATATCTTCCTCTTGGATTGATCCCTTGATCATCATATAATGCCCTTCTTTGTCTCTTGTAATATCTTTATTTTAAAGTCTATATTGTCTGATATGAGAATTGCTACTCCAGCTTTCTTTCGATTTCCATTTGCATGGAATATCTTTTTCCATCCTCTCACTTTCAGTCTGTATGTGTCCCTAGGTCTGAGGTGTGTCCCTTGTAGGCAGCATATATATGGGTCTTGTTTTTGTATCTATTCAGTCAGTCTATGTCTTTTGGTTGGAGCATTTAATCCATTTACATTTAAGGTAATTATCAATATCTATGTTCCTACTGACATTTTCTTAACTGTTTTGGGTTTGTTATTGTAGGTCTTTTCCTTCTCTTGTGTTTCCTGCCTAGAGAAGTTCCTTCAGCATTTGTTGTAAAGCTGGTTTGGTGGTGCTGAATTCTCTTAACTTTTGCTGGTCTGTAAAGGTTGTAATTTCTCCACTGAATCTGAATGAGATACTCGCTGGGTGGATTAATCTTGGTTGTAGGTTTTTCCCTTTCATCACTTTAAAGATGTCCTGCCACTCCCTTCTGGCTTGCAGAGTTTCTGCTGAAAGATCAGCTGTTAACCTTATGGAGATTCCCTTGTATATTATTTGTTGTTTTTCCCTTGCTGCTTTTAATATTTTTTCTTTGTGTTTAATTTTTGATAGTTTGATTAATATGTGTCTTGGCATGTTTCTCCTTGGATTTATCCTGTATGGGATGCTCTGCGCTTCCTGGACTTGATTGACTATTTCCTTTCCCATATTAGGGAAGTTTTCAACTATAATGTCTTCAAATATTTTCTCAGTCCCTTTCTTTTTCTCTTCTTCTTCTGGGACCCCTATAATTCGAGTGTTGGTGTGTTTAATGTTGTCCCAGAAGTCTCTGAGACTGTCCTCAATTCTTTTCATTCTTTTCGCTTTATTCTGCTCTGTGGTAGTTATTTCCACTATTTTATCTTCCAGGTCCCTTATCCGTTCTTCTGCCTCAGTTATTCTGTTATTGATTCCTTCTAGAGAATTTTAAATTTCATTTATTGTGTTGTTCATCATTGTTTGTTTGCCCTTTAGTTCTTCTAGATCCTTGTTAAACATTTCTTGTATTTTCTCCATTCTATTTCCAAGATTTTGGATCATCTTTACTATCATTCCTCTGAATTCTTTTTCAGGTAGATTGCCTATTTCCTCTTCATTTGTTTGGTCTGGTGGGTTTTTACCTTGCTCCTACCTCTGTTGCAAATTTCTCTGTTTTCTCATGTTGCTTAACTTACTGGTTTGTGGTCTCTTTTTCGCAGGCTGCAGGTTCGTATTTCCCATTGTTTTTGGTGTCTGCCCCCATGGGTAAGGTTGGTTCAGTGGGTTGTGTAGGCTTCCCGGTGGAGGGGATTGGTGCCTGTGTTCTGGTGGATGAGGCTGGATCTTGTCTTTCTGATGGGCAGGATCACATCTGGTGGTGTGTTTTGGGGTCTGTTAGATTATTATGATTTTAGGCAGCCTCTCTGCTAATGGGTAGGATTGTGTTCCTGTCTTGCTAGTTGTTTGGCATGGGGTGTCCAGCACTGGAGCTTCCTGGTCGTTCAGTGGAGCTGGGCCTTAGGATTGAGATGGAGATCTCTGGGAGAGCTCTCGTTGATTGATATTACATGTAGCCAGGAGGTCTCTAGTGGTCCAATGTCCTGAACTCTGCTCTCCCACCTCAGAGGCTCAGGCCTGACACCCAGCCTGAGCACCAAGACCCTGTCAGCCACACAGCCGAGGAGGATTCCCTCCCTCCCTCCCTTCCATCCTCCCTCCCTTCCTTCTTTCATTCCTTCCTTCCTTCCCAAGGCACATATTTTTAAGCAATTGTTCACAAACATCTTTTGAGCAGTTCATTTTCTAGACATGGCGTTTTTACTTTATAAGGGTGGAGAGAATCATTGTTTTCCTTTGTTTGGGAAATACAGGCTTACACTGTAGATCCATTGCCATGGATTTTCTAACAATCCTTCTCTTAAAGGCAATAGTCCTGATCTTGGCAGCCTAAACAAAAGTCCTATCAAAACATATCATTCTTGGGCTTCCCTTGTGGCACAGTGGTTGAGAGTCAGCCTGCCGATGCAGGGGACACGGGTTCGTGCCCTGGTCTGGGAAGATCCCACATGCCGCGGAGCGGCTGGGCCCGTGAGCCATGGCCGCTGAGCCTGTGCGTCTGGAGCCTGTGCTCTGCAACGGGAGAGGCCACAACAGTGAGAGGCCCGCATACCGCAAAAAAAAACCCCAAAAACATATCATTCTTCTCCAGTTCCAAAGACAGCCCTGTAGGAAATATACAAAATTGCTATCTTTGGATGGTGATTATGTTTCTTTTTTATACTGTTGTGTAGTTTGCAAAATGAGTTCGATGATTGTTTATATTTTTGTTTTGGAAAGGTGAAAATAATGCCTTACTTTTTACAGTCAGAAACCCTGAAATACTTACAGGTATATTTTGAAATAAAAATTTTCTACCAATAATTTTCTACCAAGATATAAAGGAAAGGGACCAAAATTTTACCCTAGAAATGTTCAAAATGTAGAGTGAAGATATTTAGCTAATTTTTTAGTCACAACTTTGGTAAGACGGACTTAGGTATGGATCAGACATATTAAGATACCTTAAGTAATGTGATACTTTGAAAAACAAGTAACTTTTATTTGATCTTCTAGTCAGTGTTACCTGAGGCTTCAAGCTTGACTGCCTCTTTCTACAGCTATGCTATTTAGTAGAAATTCTCCAGGCAACAATCTGATCAAAATCAGCTACCTCTAAATACTTAAGGTTTTCCTTAATTTCAAATGTCTATTTTTTTCTTTCAAAAAATGTTCAAGGTCATGATGTGTGCCCCCAAATCCTTTCAGTATGTCATGAGAAAAAAGTGAAACTTTTTACAAAATGATGTGAAAACTCAGATTGTAATGTTGATGAATAGCCCCTTGTGATCTGCAGCGGCTGAAAAAAGATGAGGAACCACTTCCTCATCACTTTCTCCCTGGCAAGCACTTAACACAGAGCCAGCTTTACACGTTTAACAGAAATAAATGACAAAACTAGCAGCTGTGAAGAAAATATATATCCTAAGCCTTTGAAGCCCCTACTTTTTGAAATGCTTTGTCCTTCATGCATGATGACTGATGGAATAAGAAAGCACTCTATTGCAGGGGGGGGTGGGGTTTGAAGACTGTGCCTCCAACCCTCAGATCTTGAAGGTGTATTTCTTTTCCATTCCTCCAAAAACCCTATCTCTGGCATGACCTCAGCTGTGTATGCTTCCCTCCATTTCTTTGAAATGACAACACATACAGAACCCTAAAAACTTCATTCAAAGGAAAAGAAAAATCTTTCTACTTGGCCAACTGTTTAACCACCCAGGCTAAGCCTGCCTCTTTGTTCCTCCTTGTCCTCCATCAATATTACCATACCTTGAGCCCCGATGCTACACCAAGCACTCTGCTAGGTGCCCACATCATGCACCCTCTCAGGTGTCCATGCTGATATCTTAAATTCTTTTATTTAGCCCTCCTCTCTTGGGAGTAGTGACTTTGGTTTCCATGTCCTCAGAAGACTTTCTCTTCCTCGTCAAACTAAACATGCCTTATAGGATAAGATAGAGGGGACAGAGAGCAGGGCATAGTATAAAGAACTGGGAGATTGGGATTGACATATATACACTACTAGGTATAAAACAGATAACTAATGAGAACCTACCATATAGCACAGGGAACTCTACTCAATGCTCTCTGGTGACCTAAATGGTAAGGAAATACAAAAAAGAGGGGATATATGTATATGTATAGCTGATTCACTTTGCTGTACAGCAAAAACTAACACAACATTGTAAAGCAAGTGTACTCAAATAAAAATTAATTTAAAATTTAAAAATAAAATGATTAAAAAAAAGAGCTTATGAGCTTCATTGAAGAAAGCCTTTTTCCCCTCCTCTTGTGGTATATAGATTAATTGCAGTTTTATCTCAGCCCCATCCTTTTGTTCCCCTCTGCCTTTTCTTAAATGGAGAAATACCAATAAATTCAGATTAGCCATAACTGAATCACGGTTTTCCTTCCTCTCATTCTTCTTGTAATTTAAACTCCACATCTGAGAGTGAGAAATGTGAGTTCCCCACTTTTCCACAGCTTCAATAACCAGACTGGAAAATGTTTTAATGGACCGCTTGAATCAGTGAATTTTAATGGGTTCCCATGTCCCTCCTGAAGATTTTCACATTTAGCTCTTCCCTTTCTCTCGTGTCTTCAGCAACTCTGTCCCAACCCGAGTGGTAATGAATTAAGCCTGTGGTAGCAATACTGAAACTGCTGTTTTTTAGTTTAAATGATAGCAATGACACTGTGCTGCTAAAATTAATTTTATATTATCATTTTCACACAGTTCTCTCTCATTTACCTTTGTTTTGAAATAAAATCTCCTAAAATATTTCTCTCTGTACTCCTAAACATGTGACAAGGGATCTAGAGTTAACCCTTATCTTGCCTGAAAATGCTTTCTATCCCAATAGGTACCCCATTTTAAACATGTTTTTTTTTAATATATATTTAAATCTTAATCAAAGACTTTTCTAGAAAAGTCATACTCTGGGCATGTTATGTTTTTGCCAAAGTGTCCAGGCTTTGTTTTCATCATGTCAGGGATATGACTGTGAGTTTTCCTTTATCTGTGAGAGAAAGTTGACCTTTTGTGCTCGTTCTACTTCCTGGTGAGTCAGCCCTCTTTCTCTCAGGCTTGTCTCCTCACTCAGGGCCAACAACTTCTCACATTCCACTGATTCAGCACCTGCCTCTCCGTATCCAGGCTCTTCTTCAAACCCATTATACCAGCCCCATCTTTGAACCAGTGACTTCTTTGTGTGGCCAGTTACTTAACTTTTCAAAGCATCTGTTATCACATATGAAAAAATGAAAATAACATATCATTTATCATCCTACTAGAGCATACTAAATGAAAAAAAAATAATAAATGAGGGTTACTAGCCATGCTAATTTTCTCCAGGAAGGAGGTAATGGTGAAATAATGAAAATTTATTTGATCTCAAAAATTCTTAGGTAGTAATTTCTCTTTTATTTTTTTCCTCCAGGAATTGGGCTTGAAATTATCCATGATCCATTTTCCTTTATGTCTTTCCAGTTCAGAATAGCAGAATGGAAAGAAGTAGAAATAAATTTTCTCCAGACTTTTCCAAGCTTACTTATGGGTTTGGGGTGGAGAGGGAAAAGCAGTAACAAGTACTGATTCATTTATTCACCAAAAACTGAGTGCCATCTTGGTGCTAAGTCATTGCTTCCATAAGGAAAGGAAATATCCCTCTGGGATATTCCCTCACTTTGTAGACGTCAGCAGTCCAAGGAGCAGAGTACATACGTTTCTACAAGCTACAGAAAAAGGATACACAAGGATCCTACATCTCTGTTCACCAATTCTAAGAGCTGAGCTAAGACTTTTTTTTTAATTTTAAAAGATCTTTATTAGAGTATAATTGCTTCACAATACTGTGTTAGTTTCTGTTGTACACTGAAGTGAATCAGCCATATGCATACATATGTCTCCATATACACTCCCCCTTGAGCCTCCCTTGAATCCTCCCTATCCCACCCCTCTAGGTCATCGCACAGCACTGAGCTGATCTCCCTGTGCTATGCCACTTCTTCCCACTAGCTAACTATTTTACATTTGGTAGTGTATATATGTCGATGCTACTTCGCCCCAGGTTCCCCCTCCCACCCTGTGTCCTCAAGTCCATTCTCTTTGTCTGCATCTTTATTCCTACCCTGCAACTAGGTTCATCAGGACCTTTTTTTTTTTTTTTGGTTCCATATATATGTATTACCATATGGTATTTGTATTTCTCTTTCTGACTTCACTCTGTATGACAGACTCTAGGTCCATCCACCTCACTACAAATAGTTCAATTTCGTTTCTTCTTATGGCTGAGTAATATTCCATTGTATATATGTGCCTCATTTTCTTTACCTATTCATTTGTCGATGGACATTTAGGTTGGTTCCATGTCCTGGCTATTGTAAACGCTGCTGCAATGAAAACTGGGGTGCATGTATCTTTTTGAATTATGGTTTTCTCAGGGTATGTGCCCAGTAGTGGGATTGCTGGGTCATATGGTAATTCTATTTTTAGTTTTTTAAGGAACTTCCACACTGTTTTCCATAGTGGTTGTATCAATTTACATTCCCACCAGCAGTGCAGGAGGGTTCCCTTTTCACCACACCCTTTCCAGCATTTATTGCTTCTAGCTTTTTTGATAATGGCCATTCTGACTGGCGTCAGGTGATTCCTCACTGTAGTTCTGATTTGAATTTCTCTAATAATTAGTGATGCTGAGCATATTTTCATGTGCCTCTTGACCATCTGTATGTCCTCCTTGGTGAAATGTCTATTTAGGTCTTCTGCCCATTCCATAAGTGGATTGTTTGATATTGAGCTCCATGAGCTGTTTGTATATTTTGGAGATTAACCCTTTGTCTGTTGTTTCATTTGCAAATAACTTCTCCTATTTTGGGGGTTGTCTTTTTGTCTTGTTTATGGTTTCCTTTGCTGTGCAAAAGCTTTTAAGTTTAATTAAGTCCCATTTTTTAGTTTTGTTTTTATTTTTTTTGTTTGTTTTTGGGGTTTTTCTGTGGTATGTGGACCTCTCACCGCTGTGGCCTCTCCCGTTGCGGAGCACGGGCTCCAGACGCGCAGGCTCAGCGGCCATGGCTCATGGGCCCAGCTGCTCCGCGGCATGTAGGATCTTCCCGGACCGGGGCACGAACCCGTGTCCCCTGCATCGGCAGGCAGACTCTCAACCACTGCACCACCAGGGAAGCCCTAGTTTTGTTTTTATTTCCATTACCCTTAGGAGGTGGGGAGAAAAAGATCTTGCTGTGGTTTATGTCAAAGAATGCTTTTCCTATGTTTTCTTCTGAGTTTTATAGTGTCTGGCCTTATGTTTAGGTCTTTAATCCATTTTGAGTTTATTTTTGTGTATGGTGATAGGGAGTGTTCTAATTTCATTCTTTTACATGTAGCTGTCCAGTTTTCCCAGCACCACTTATTGAAGAGACGGTCTTTTCTCCATTGTATATCCTTGCCTCCTTTGTCATAGATTAGTTGACCATAGGTGTGTGGGTTTATCCCTGGGCTTTCTATCCTGTTCCATTGACCTATACTTCTGTTTTTGTGCCAGTACCATATTGTCTTGATTACTGTAGCTTTGTAGTATAGTCTGAAGTCTGGGAGCCTGATTCCTCCAGCTCCATTTTTCGTTCTCAAGATTGCTTTGGCTATTCAGGGTCTTTTGTGTTTCCATATGAATTGTAAACTTTTTTGTTCTAATTCTATGAAGAGTGCCATTGGTAGTTTGATAGGGACTGTACTGAATCTGTAGATTGCTTTGGGTAGTATAGTCATTTTCACAATACTGATTCTTCCAATCCAGGAACATGGTATATTTCTCCATCTGTTTATGTCATCTTTGATTTCTTTCATTAGTGTTTTATTGTTTTCTGAGTACAAGTCTTTTACCTCCTTAGGCAGGTTTATTCCTAGGCATTTCATTATTTTTGTTGCGATGGTAAATGGGACTGTTTCTTAATTTCCCTTTCTGATTCTTCATTGTTGGTGTATAGGAATGCCAAAGATTTCTGTGCATTAATTTTGCATCCTGCAACCTTACCAAATTCATTGATTAGTTCTAGTAGTTTTCTGGTGGCATCTTTAGGATTTTCTATGTATAGTATCATGTCATCTGCAAACAGTGACAGTTTTACTTCTTTCCCAATTTGTATTCCTTTTATTTTGTTTTATTCTCTGATTGCCATGGCTAGGACTTCCAAAACTATGTTGAATAAGAGTGGCGAGGGTGGACATCCTTGTCTTGTTCCTGATCTTAGTGGAAATGCTTTCAGTTTTTCACCATTGAATATGATGCTTGCTGTGGGTTTTCAATATATGGCCTTTATTATGTTGAGGCAGGTTCCCTCTATGCCCATTTTCTGGAGAGTTTTATCATAAATGGGTGTTGAATTTTGTCAAAAGCTTTTCCTGCATCTACTGAGATGATCATATGGTTTCTTATTCCTTAATTTGTTAATGTGGTGTATCACACTGATTGATTTGCGTATATTGAAGAATCCTTGCATTCCTGGGATAAATCCCATCTGATCATGATGGATCATTCTTTTAATGTGCTGTTGGATTCTGTTTGCTAGTATTTTGTTCAGGATTTTTGCATCTATGTTCATCAGTGATATTGGTCTATAATTTTCTTCTTTTTCTGGTTTTGGTATCAGGGTGATAGTGGCTTTGTAGAACAAATTTGGAAGTGTTCCTCCTTCTGCAATTTTATAGGAGATTTTGAGAAGGATTGGCATTACTTCTCCTCTAAATGTTTGATAGAATTTGCCTGTGACACCATCGCCCTAGACTTTTGTTTGCTGGAAGATTTTTAATCACAGTTTCAATTTCATTACTTGTGATAGGTCTGTTTATATTTTCTAATTTTTCTTGGTTCAGTCTTGGAAAATTTAACCTTTCCAAGAATTTGTCCATTTCTTCCAGGTTGTCCATTTTATTGGCATATAGTTGTTTGTAGTAGTCTCTTATAATCCTTTGTATTTCTGTGGCGTCAGTTGTGATTTCTCCTTTTTCATTTCTAATTTTATTGATTTGCGTCCTCTCTCTTTTATTCTTGATGAGTCTGGCTAGTGGTTTATCAATTTTGTTTATCTTCTCAAAGAACCAGCTTTTAGTTTTATTGATCTTTGCTATTGTTTTCTTCATTTCTATTTCATTTATTTCTGCTCTGATCTTTATGATTTCTTTCCTTCTACTGACTTTGGGTTTTCTTTGTTCTTCTTTCTCTAGTTGTTTTAAGTGTGGGGTTAGATTGTTTATTTGAGATTTTTCTTATTTCTTGGGGTGAGACTGAATTGCTATAAACTTCCCTCTTAGAACTGCTTTTGCTGCATCCCTTAGGTTTTGAATCATTGTGTTTTCATTGTCATTTGTTTCTATGTATTTTTTAATTTCTTCTTTGATTTTTCAGTGATCTCTTGGTTGTTTAGTAGCGCACTGTTTAGCCTCCATGTATTTGTGTTTTTTACAGTTTGTTTCCTGTAATTGATTTCCAATCTCATAGCATCATGGTCAGAAAAGTTGCTTGATACAATTTCAATTTTCTTAAATTTTCCGAGGCTTGATTTGTGACCCAAGATGTGATGTATCCCGGAGAATGTTCCATGTGCACTTGAGAAGAAAGTGTATTCTGCCACTTTGGGTGGAATGTTCTATATATATATGTCAGTTAAATGTCTGGTCTATTGTGTCATTTACAGCTTATGTTCCCTTAGTTATTTTCTGTTTGGATGATCTGTCCATTGGTGTAAGTGGGGTGTTAAAGTCCTCTGCTATTATTGTGTTACTGTCTATTTCTCTTTTCATGGTTGTTAGCTTTTGCCTTATGTATTGAGTTGCTCCTATGTTGGGTGCATAAAGGTTTATAATTGTTATATCTTCTTCTTGGGATGATCCTCTGATCATTATGTAGTGTCCCTCCTTATCTCTTGTAACAGTCTTTATTTTAAAGTCTACTTTATCTGATGTGAGTATTGCTACTCCAGCTTTCTTTTGATTTCCATTTGCATGGACTATCATTTTCCATCCCTTCACTTTCACTCTGTATGTGTCCCTAGGTCTGAAGTGGGTCTCTTCTTGACAGTGTATATATGGGTCTTCTTTTTGTATCCATTCAGCCAGTCTGTGTCTTTTGCAAAGTTAGAGTATTCAATCCATTTACATTCAAGGTTATTATTATTATTATTATTATTATTTTGCGGTACGCGAGCCACTCACTGTTGTGGCCTCTCCCGTTGCGGAGCACAGGCTCCGGATGCGCAAGCTCAGCAGCCATGGCTCACGGGCACAGCCGCTCCGCCGCATGTGGGATCTTCCCGGACCGGGGCACGAACCCACGTCCCCTGCATCGGCAGGCGGACTCTCAACAACTGCACCACCAGGGAAGCCCCAAGGTTATTATTGATATGTATGTTCCTATTACCATTTTCTTAATTGTTTTGGGTTTGTTTTTGTGGGTCTTTTTCTTCTCTTGTTTTTCCCACCTAGAGAAGTTTCTTTAGCATTTGTTGTAAAGTTGGTTTGGTGGTGCTGAATTCTCTTAGTTTTTGCTTGTCTGAAAAGCTTTTGATTTCTCCATCAAATCTGAATGAGATCCTTGCTGGGTAGAGTAATCTTGGTTGTAGGTTTTTCTCTTTCATCACTTTAAGTATATCCTGCCGCTCCCTTCTGGCCTGCAGAGTTTATGCTAAAAAATCAGCTGATAACCTTATGGGGATTCCTTTGTATGTTATTTTTTGTTTTTCCTTTGCTGCTTTTAATACTCTTTCTTTGAATTTAATTTTTGTTAGTTTGATTAATATGTGTCTTGGTGTGTTTTTCCTAGTGTTTAACCTGTATGGGACTCTCTGTGCTTCCTGGACTTGGGTGACTATTTCCTTTCCCATGCTAGGGAAATTTTCCACTATAATCTCTTCAAATATTTTCTCAGACCCTTTCTTTATCTCTTCTTCTCCTGGGACCCCTATAATTTGAATGTTGGTGTGTTTAGTATTGTCCCAGAGGTCTCTGAGCTTGTCTTCAATTATTTTCATTCTTTTTTCTTTATTGTGCTCCTCGGCAGTTATTTCCACCATTTTGTCTTCCAGCTCACATATTCGTTCTTCTGCCTCAGTTATTCTGTTATTGATTCCTTCTAGTGTATTTTTTTTTTTTTTTTTTTTGCGTTACGGAGGCCTCTCACTGTTGTGGCCTCTCCCGCTGCGGAGCACAGGCTCTGGACGCGCAGGCTCAGCGGCCATGGCCCACAGGCCCAGCCGCTCCGCGGCACGTGGGATCCTCCTGGACTGGGGCACGAACCCATGTCCCCTGCATCAGCAGGCGGACTCTCAACCACTGCGCCACCAGGGAAGCCCCTTCTAGTGTATTTTTTATTTCAGTTATTGTGTTGTTCATCTCTGTTTGTTTGTTCTTTAGTTCTTCTAGATCCTTGTTAAACATTTCTGGTAGTTTCTCAATCTGTGCCTCCATTCTATTTCTGAGATTCTGAATCATCTTTACTATCATTACTCTGAATTCTTTTTCAGGTAGATTGCCTATTTCCTCTTCATTTATTTGGTCTTGTAAGTTTTTACCTTGCTCCTTCATCTGTGACATATTGTTTTTGCGGTCTCCTTTTTTTTGTTTTGTTTTTATGACTGGGGATAGTGTTCCTCTTTTACTGGTTGTTTGGCATGAGGCTTCCAACACTGGATTTTGTAGGCTGTTGGGTAGAGCTGGGTCTTGGTACTGAGATGAGGACCTCCGTGAGACCTCACTCCAATGAATATTCGCTGTGGTCTGAGGTTCTCTGTTAGTCCAGTGGTTTGTACTTGGAGCTCCCACTGCAGGAGCTTTGGCCCAACCCCTGGCTCATGAACCAAGATCCCACAAGCCATGTGGGGTGGCAAAAAAAAAAAAAAGAGAACAATAACAAAGTAAAAAGAAAAAAAATTAGACTAGGAAACTGACAGATACGTTAGAAAGAATATAAAAATAAAAATATAGATGAGGGGCTTCCCTGGTGGCGCAGTGGTTGGGAGTCCGCCTGCCAATGCAGGGAACAGGGTTCGTGCCCCGGTCCGGGAAGATCCCACATGCCACAGAGCAGCTGGGCCCGTGGGCCACAGCTGCTGAGACTGCGTGTCTGGAGCCTTGCTCCACAACAGGAGAGTCTGCAACAGTGAGAGGCCCGCGTACCTCAAAAAAAAAAAAAAATATATATATATATATAGAGAGAGAGATGAATCAACCACCGGAAGTTATAACCATACCACAATAGTAAAGTAGAGGAGGAGGAAAAAGAAAACAAAAGGGGGGGTGGTGGTGAAGGCCTTGGCTGTGGAGGGCGGGGCCTAAGCAAGGGCGAGGCCTAAGCAAGGGCGAGGTTTGGGCAGTGGGTGGGGCCAACGCTTAGGACCCACAGGGCTAGAAAAGGCCCTGAGGGCTGTGGGGGTGGGGTTTAGGCTCAAGGAACAGAAGGGGCCCAGGCGTGCCCTCCACCCCTCATCTCAGAGAGCAGGGGACCTCCCCTGGGACCCCAGCAAGCTTCCTGCGCTCGAGTGGGTGAGGCAAACACCCTCTGCTCCTCTCCTGCTCCCCTCGCAGGGCCCCTCCCACCTGCCTCTCCTGTTCTCCCCTCCGCCTCCTTCCTAAGCCCCCAGGACCAATGCGGCCAGGGGAAGGGAAGAGCCTTGGAGGGCAGGGGACTGGCCTGTGAGTTCAGCAGGCTCCTCGGGCCCGAGTGGGTAGGGCAGACGCCCTCCACTCCTCTCCTGCTCCTCCTGGAGGGCCCCTCCTGCCTTCCTCTCCTGATTTCCTGGGCCTCAGGGGCACCCATCCTGTCTGGCCTCAACTTCTCCTCCCTCTTCAGTCCCCCCACGTTCTACCAGTTCACTTGGGGGTTCCTCCCTTCTCCTTGGGTGTCAGGGTCCCCCACCAACGGGCAGGCACTCTAGTTGTTGGGAGACACTAACTCGGAGTCTTTCCACACCACCATCTTGACTCCACCCCTAAACCTTTTTATAAACAGTGGTAGGAAATAATAAGACTATAACTCCACTAGGCGAAAGCAGTGCTTTCAGTTTCTCTTCTCTTTAGGTGAATTTTTAATAAAATCTGCCTTCAAATTAGGTTTCAGCATCAATGCTGATAATTTTTCATGCTTCTTACTTTCCTCTAGTCTAGAATTACCTCATTTTTTTTCCCTTTTCTTTTCATGGCTGCAAAATCCTTGAATGAAACACACTATGTATCATGCTTTTATAGGAACACATGTGTCTCTACTCTACCAACCTTTTTCTTTTTAAAAGAAACAGTTTTTAGAATTAAAGTTTTCATATGTCCCAATTAGAAGGTCTCATTACAATCCCAACAGAAGAATGGCAGCATACAAATCATTAGATGAGATCATTATTTTCACCTGGAATCCTCCATCCCTCAGAAATGACTTTGCCCCCTAGTAAGCACCATTTCATTTTTAAACTGAGTGTATTATCCAGCATTTAATACTGTATGTAACATGATTACAATTCATTTAACCTATGAATCATGATATTTATTCCTTACCTGTATTTATATCTCTTCTAAAGCTTGGCTTCATTATACAATGAAATTAATGGAATATACTTGCAAATTTTTACAGTTGCAAAATACAATACTATTTTGAAAATATAAATAATTAACTCTTAGGAAGGTGGGATGGTTTCATAGGAGAAGTACTGGCTAGAGTTAGGACACCTGGATTCTAGTCCTAGTTTTGCCACTCACCAGCTGTTTGAACTCGGACAAACCATTTAATTTCATTTAAATTCAGTTCTTTATTATAAAGACATAAGGCTGGATCCTTTCAGTGCTAAAATTCTAAAATGAAGAGATAGGCACCTATCCCTTTCCAAGTCAAAGTTACCAACTATCTAAATACATTAACCGATTAAACTTTTATGAGAGAGTTAAAGAAACACTTTGCATTTTAAATAATATTTCTGTTAAAGTTGGAAAAATGTGTGAAAACAAAGTGGCTCATAATCTCACTGCTTAGCTAACTACTTGTAAAGAAATACATGTGCAGAGGATAAAAAGAAATCCAGACATTAGAAGAAAGAATAAAATGAAAAATGGAAAATATTCACCTCCATCCCTAACAGTCACCAATTCCACTTCCTCAGTGAGAAACATTATTAACATTTGGCCGTTACTCCTTTGAAAATCATGGGACACTAGGAAATAGATGTGCTGCTTAAGTATTTCCTAATATGGGCAGATCCCACCATGAAACTGCATGCATATCATATTTTTAAAGGGGAAATCATCATTTTAGAGAACATTTTGAAACATTAGAGACTGGTTAAAGAGCATTTGCTAAAATGTTTTCAAATGCCTATGTATGACTGCAAATATTTTTTCCTGTCCTATATATAGACAGTAAGGACAAAGGTCCATTTTGAAACAGGTCAGTTAGTCCAAATGAAATAAGATATGATTCTGTTTTCTTCAGTAGGGTAATTATTTTCCCCAAAGTTTAAATGAAACATATAAAGAGCAACCCAAAGCCATAACAAGTTTACTGGGGTTTCAACACACCACCACTAATCGTACAGACAGTTTTCTGGAAAAGGTCTCAAGTGTTCTCTGAAAAGACAGTAAGGTTTCTGAAAGCCCCACAGGAAGACCTGCATGGTAACAATAGAACCATCTGTTCTGGAAAACTGACTCCGAAATGAGTTACACTCAAGGCGAGATGATCAAGCACTCTATATTTATGGAGAGCCCAACACGTATGTCACAGCTGTTTGGAACAAGTTTATAGGGCTCCTGGAGGTTACATTTGCAATTCACGGTGGCAAGATGAGCTCAATATTTGACTTAAAGGAAATTGGATTCATCAATATTTAGCAACTGCAGGATTCACATTCTCACAGCAAAAAGTAAGTGAAATCTCCCTTCACGTAAGGGAGCAAAGACACTACCATGAGTCATTTCTTCACTCAAACCAACGTCAGTACTCAAGTATAATAACTGTATTAGAAAAATCATCTTCATATACAAAGAAAAATTCTGCTTGTATGTATTAAAGACCACTAATAAAAAGAAACCTTTACCAAGAATCAGTTCACCACTATATTCATAAACATATGGCAGTACATCGTCATAAGATTGTAAACCCTAAGGCTAGGTATCCAGGGTTTAAATCCCAGTTCTGAACCTCATTTGCTGTGCTAGGCTGGGCAAGTCCTTAGCCTGTCTGTCCCTTAATCTCTTCATCTGAAAAATGGGATGACAAGAGTAGCTGGCTCACTGGGTTGTTGTTTAGATTAAATATGTTAATACATCTAAAACACATGCCTGGCACAGAGTAAGTGCTATATAATACCAGCTATTATTTTTATTCTTATACAATGGGTCTATATCAAGAGCATGGAAAAAGTTCAAATAAAAATAACAAAAATGTTTTTAAGCTGAAGAACAATTTATTCAAAAACAGTGTCACTGTTGAGTATTAAAACACACACACACAAATTTAAGAGTTAAAAAGATCTGTATTCGGCAATTAGATCCTAAAAGAATGTGCAAGATATTTTAAAACATTGTGTAAAGGCTTATATTTGTGAGCTTAAAAATCCTCCATTTATGAATCCATTTTTGCATAGAAACCGTATGCATGCAAATAGAAAGACTTACACTAGAAAGGAAATTGTTGAATCAATTTTAAAATTTACAGCTCTTCCTGGGAATTCCTTAATGAAAAGGCACAAGAAGATAATTAGAAAGGACCAAACAGATGTTGGTTTCCCCTGAAATTTGCCAAACTTTTACAACATCGTTATGATATATTTGCATTTGGGTCCCCATAGTTTAAAAGTAAGCGGGACATTTGGATCTAGAAGAGAGCAGAGATGATTAAAGGGTTGGAAAGCCAGGCTTACAAGGAAGGGATCATGGAAATGATGTTGGTTGGCCAGAAGGAGGAGAAGGCTGCGGGTGACTTAACTGCAGTTTTGGTGTGTATCATACGCCTTATAAAGAGGCTAGAGAACAGATGTTTTTCCCCAATGAAAATGGAACAAGATGGAGTGGGAGCACTTGGGCTGTGACTCGAGATAAAGCTTTTTAAAGAGTTAAATTGTTTTTGGAAAAGAGCTATTGAGCAGCTAAACCTTCGTTCACCCCACCAATATTTATTCAATTCACCCTGTGTCTTAGATACTGTATTAAGTGCTAGGGATTCATTGATAGATAATAATTCACATGTAGACATAGAAATAGATAGACTGAGTGGGATCTTCTCTTTGTTCCATAATTGTCCTTGCAGTAGAGTTGACCTATGCCCACTAGAGTGTAAAAACCGAGACAGCTGAGTGGGGAAGGTAGCAGTGGTGTGCTCTGTGTCATCTCACATTGTACAGAAATGCATGAGTTTTCTGAGAACACCATAGAAGGCACCTAGGTGGGCTTCTTGGGTTGATACCCTATTCAAGAGGACTGCCCTGAGGGTAAGGGGAACCAGCAACATATCCTGTGGGCTGTACCACAGGAGCTGGGAGAGCACTGGGGTGCAAAGGAAAGCAGAGTGGATCTTTCAGCTCAGGGAATTACTCAGTGGGCAGGCTCCCCTTGTAGGCCCACCTACCCTACCCAAGAACTGATCTAGGAGCCACCCCTAAATGCCTGCCTCCCAAAGGCACCAACACTAGTCTTGGATTAGCCAGAGAAGCAACAGGAACCAAGAGACAAAAACGGACACAGAGGTCAGTGAAGTGATATCATGAATAAAATGTTTAAGTACTACTGTCATATGAAGCAGTTATCTATCAGTCAGGAAGCTATTAATGTATATACCCCTAAGCGTCTCCTTGCTAATAAATGTTCTTAAAGCTCTATAAGATTTGGATTATTTTTTCCTCCATCTGTGTCAGCTATAAAAATTAAATTATAGTTCATATAGCTTTGGTGTTAAGTGTATTTGTTGTATTCTAATGCTTTGAAACTTGAAAATCAAACTACTTGATTTACTATTACTCAAAATATCTAAGTAAACAAAGTACTGTATTTTCTTTCACAGCAGTTCTCACACTCTGACCAATATGCACTTTTTCTAGTGGTTATAGTGGAGGCTGTGTTGTGTTATCCAGTCCCCCTACTAAGCGCAAAGGTTTGTACTTCCCCAGCTACTTGCACTTTGGCTCAAAGCTCAGTCCTCTCTGGGAATTTCCCTGTGTTGGAGGGAGCCACTAAAGCCACGCCCCCGCACAGGGTACACCAGCATCCAGCAGCTGATTGATACAGTGGGGAGGGTGGTGGAAGACCTGGCCCCTTCGGCCTCAATTCAAGATCTCTCTGAAGGGCCATCAGCTCCACAGCTCCCTATGAGATTGGCTGAGGCCTTCGCTGAAGCTGAATCTCACCTCAGCTCTCTGGTTTCCTGTACTCACTGGCACTCTGATTCCCAGAGCACATTCCAATAAACAGCTCTCATGCAAATCTCTGTCTCAGAGTCTGTGTTCTGGGGAATCTGACCTAAGACAAATGAATA
Organism: Lagenorhynchus albirostris; assembly: GCF_949774975.1. NCBI lineage: Eukaryota > Metazoa > Chordata > Mammalia > Artiodactyla > Delphinidae > Lagenorhynchus > Lagenorhynchus albirostris. The sequence goes on from NC_083102.1 coordinate 69,662,950, forward strand.
TATATGTAGGAGGTAAGCAACAAATTAATGATCCATGAAAGAATAATAATTTTGGTTATTAAAAATTAATATTATAAAATTTCTAAAATGCAACCTCATCTCCATCTTCGCCTCAATTCCATTAATGTTAGAATTAATTATTTGATCTAAAGTAGCAGAGAATCAATTTACTTACCAACAAAAAATCTTCTGCTGCCCTCTACCACTAGCTCCCAACTAGGGGAAAATGCAGTCCAGTTACCATTAGACTGAATAGTATCACAAACTAACAAATACATGAGCTGTCCCACCACCATCTCCTCCTTCTATCCCAGTATTTCCCCAGCTGTCTCTAGAAAGCAAGTGATGATTCATCAGACCAGAAGTGGAAAGGCCTTGCCCACTAACTTACGAAAGATACCTGAAAAAAAGTTACCCCTTTTCTTATGCAACAAGATGTAGAAATTCTTGTAATAAGCATATTTTATTTAATTTGAAAAAATTTCCTTGAAGCTATTTCATCTGTTTTATTATACAGCCAACTGATATTACTGAAAAAACGTGATTCTGGTATACCGTTTTGGCCTGGATAACTGTAAAAAAGTTTTCTGAAATGGCATCCAAGCACATCTTTCCCTTGTAAATATCACTGGTGAGGGAACATTCTAAAGTATAATTTGGAGCTGGCTGGATATATTTTTAGAAAACTTAATTAAGGGGGGGTTTAGGTTGGATTCCCCCCAAAAGCAGACTCTGAGACAATGATTTGGGTCCACAGAGTTTATTTGGGTAGTGATCTTAGGAAGTCCTGGTAGGAGAGTGGGAAAGGAAGGAATCCAGTAGAGGATATATTAATGAACAGGTTACTACTCTAGGTAATAGAGTTCAATCCCTCTGCGTAGAACACACCTAGAGCTGTACCATCTAAGATATGAGGAAGCTGGAGTATTTAGCTACCAGCTCCTGTCACTGGTTGATTAAGGACTGCTTCCAGGGGTATTCACTACACAGACCTTCCAGCCTTCCCCATGCATGTATGGACCAAGCTTGCTCCTTCAGCCAGAGAAAGCTCTCAGGCAGAAAGTTGCAAGGTTTTGCATTAAGGAGCTGTCTAACTAGATGGGCACTGAGGGAATAAGAGAGGGATATCCACAGCATCTGCTAAAGGTGTTATGCAATACCTTGCCTGAAAGCCTTTGAAAATAAATAGGCCACTGACAAGACTATTTAAAGTCCATTCCTTTTGGGAAATGGCAGACATGACTGTCAGATTAATTGTAACTCTAAGATTCCAGGCTTCTAGAAATATTTAAATGCCACTGATAGGTAAAAGCAAGCTATTACTTGGTCACAAAGAAACAATTTTATCAAAAAATACATTCAGCATTGAATTTTTATAAAAGGTGTATTGTTAAGAATTCATGTTGTTCAAATGTCCATACAATCCAAAACCATCTACAGATTCAATCCAATCCCTTTCAAAATTCCAATGACCTTTTTTACAGAAATTTTAAAAAACCCTAAAATTCATTTGAACCACAAAAGACCTTGAATAGCCAAAGCAATCTTGAGAAAGAAGAACAAAGAAGGTATCATACTTCCTGATTTCAAACTATACTTCAAAGCTACAGTAATCAAAATAGTATAGTACTGGCATAAAAACACACACACAGACCAGTGGAACAAGAATAAAGAACCCAGAAATAAATCTATGCATATACAGTCAACTAATATTTGACAAGAGGGCCAAGAGTACTCACTGGAGAAAAGATAGTCTTGTCAATAAATGGTGCTGGGAAAATTGGATATTCACATACAAAATAATGAAATTAGACCTCTATCTTATACCACTCACAAAAATTAACTAGAAATGGATTAAAGACTTAAATGTAACATGTGAAACCATAAAACTCCTAGAAGAAAACAGCAAAGGCTTCTTAACATTGATCTTGGCAATGAGCTTTTAAGTAAGACATCTAAAGCACAAGCAACAAACGCAAAAATAATGTGGAACTACATCAAACGAATAATCTGCACAGAAAAATAAATTATCAGAAAAATTAAGACACAACCCATGGAATGGGAGAAAATATTTGCAAACCACATATCTGATAAGGGGTTAACATCCAAATTATATAAAGAACTCACACAACTCAATAGCAAAAAACAAATCTAATTTAAAACTGGGCAAAGGAGCTGAATAGCCTTTTTTTCCAAAGAAAATATTCAAATGGATAACAGTACATGAAAATGTGCTCAGCATCACTAATCATCAAGGAGATGCAAATCAAAATCATAATAAGATCTTACCTCCTATGTGCTAAAATGGTTACTATCAAAAAGACAAAAGATAACAAATGCCAGTGAGGATATGGGAAAAGGGGAAGCCTGTACACTATTGGTGGGAACGTAAATTGGGGCAGCCACTGTGGAAAACAGTAAGAAGCTTCCTCAAGAAATTAAAAATAGAACTGCCATATATGATCCAGAAATTTGGGGTATATATCTGAAGGAAATGAAATCACTGTCTCAAGTACTGCCATGTTCATTTGCAGCAGTATTTACAATAGCCAAGACATGGAAACAACCTAAGTGTCCATCAACAGATGAATGGGTAAGGAAAACATGATACACACACACACATATACACACAAATGGAATGTTTTTCAGCCATTAAAAAGAAACAAATCCTGCTATTTGTGATAACATGGATGAAACTTGAGGACATTATGCTAAGTGTAATAAGTTAGACACAGAAACACAAATACTGTATGATCCTTCTCAAGAACAACAAACTCAGAGAAACAGAGAACAGCTTGGTGATTGTCAGAGGCAGGGCATGGGGAGTGGGGGAAATGGATAAGAGTGCTCAAAAGGCACAAACTTTCAGTTATAAGATAAGTTTTGGGGATGTAATGAATGACATGGTGACTATAGTTAACAATACTGTACTGTATATTCAAAAGTTGCTAAGAGAGTAGATCTTATATAGAATGGATAAACAACAGGGTCCTACTGTATAATACAGAGAACTATATTCAGTATCCTATGACAAGCCATAATGGAAAAGAATATTATAAAAGAATGTATATATATGTATAACTGAATCGCTTTGTTGTACAACAGAAACACAACATTGTAAATCAACTATACTTCAATTAAAAACAAGAGAGTAGATCTTAAAAGTTCTCATCACAAGAAAAATGTTTTACCTATGTGAGGTGATAGATGTTAACTAACCTTATTGAGTAATCATTTCAAAATCTATACATATATCAAAACATGTTGTACGCCTTAAACTTATATAATGTTATAGGTCAGTTATATCTCAATAAAGCTGGAAAAAAGTATGTTGTAAATTATGAATATTCACCAAAAAATGTGTACACAAAATTTAAGATAGAAAATGTTTGTTTCCTAACATGTTAATTATGAATATACACCAAAAATGTGTACTCAAAATGCTTATTTCTAACATGCTATGATAAAACTATGATAAAACAAGCTGGGGGGCTAGTCCACAGATGATCTAATACATTTATTTAGAAGCTTAATATAAATGTGAATTTATTTTTCCATTGTTTTTATAATTCAGTCTTAGATATCAGTCTCAGTAATGCAGCTAGGATTCTCTTCGTGATATGGAGACACTGTTCTTTTCCTGTGTCAAGTGTAAAGGTGCAAATTTACCTAAATTTGTAATTGACAGCATCAGGTTGACCACAAGGAGGGCCATATGCTGTTCTTAACTCTCTGTGGCCCCATCGTCTCAAAATCAAATTCGATACAGAAGGCAAGAGACTGAGAATCCTGGAATGAGCCAGGGTAAAGCAGGAAGCCTATGACTGGCACACACTTGCCCAGCACCCAAGTCACCAGCAGGCCAAATGCCGCCTCAGGAGAGGATCTCTGTGCTGTCAGATGGCCACCCCCCAGTTAACTCAGGAAACGGGTCTGTTGAGCCAATAATATGTCAGCATCACTGTTTGTAAAGCACTTCTACTTAGATGGTGTCTAGCAGTTTACAAAGTCCTTTTACACACACTGACTCATTTCATCCTTTAGATATGCAGAGTGTGAATGACTATATCCATTTTACTGGAGTGGAAACCATGACTTAAAAGAGATTAAATAGGGCTTCCCTGGTGGCGCAGTGGTTGAGAGTCCGCCTGCCGATGCAGGGGACACGGGTTCATGCCCCGGTCTGGGAAGATCCCACATGCCGCGGAGCGGCTGGGCCCATGAGCCATGGCCGCTGAGCCTGCGCGTCAGGAGCCTGTGCTCCGCAACAGGAGAGGCCACAACAGTGAGAGGCCCGCGTACCGCAAAAAAAAAAAAAAGAGAGAGAGATTAAATAATTTCCTCCCTGGGAACCAAATAGTAAGTGACAGAGCTAGAGCACAAACTTTATTTCAAATAATAAAGATCAGGTCAAAGGGAAATAACAGAGAAGAGATAATAGGAGACTTAAAGGAGGACAAGCATGCAACCCACTAGAATCTTACAGCAAATCTCTGAATCAGAAATTTGGATAATCATATCTTCATGACTATAGAAGTACAGCAAGAAAAACAAGCTGCATGAAATTTGAGGTGGCAAGGGTGTGATATAAAAACAGCTATCTGTGAAGTCCCTCATTGGAAGGGCTGAAAGGAAGGAAAAAATGTCAAGACAGACTCCACTTCCTGCTTGAATTTCTTCAGTGGCATCATATTGCTTACATTAGGTTGAAGCAAACCACTCAGCATGGTTCTCAAGACCTCTTAGACTGGCCTGCTCCTCGGGAGCCATATCAAACCATCACACTGCCTCAGTGCTCCTTTTCCCAGCCCTCCAGCAGTGTTCCAGTTGCCCTATCTATTTATCATCCCAAACACACATTTTCACTCGTTCTATTTCTTCTGCATAGAATATCCTTCATGTCTTTTCTCCACACCACCACCTACTCACCTTTACAAATTCAATACAAAAGTCACTTTGCTTGATGAGGCACCTCCTCACACTGGTCAGAATGGCCATCATTAAAGACCCTACAAATAACAAATGCTGGAGACGGTGTGGAGAAAAGGGAACCCTCCTACACTGTTGGTAGAAATGTAACTTGGTGCAGCCACTGTGGAAAACAGTATGGAGTTTCCTTAGAAAACTAAAAATAAAATTACCACATGATCTAGCAATCCCACTCCTGGGCGTATATCCAGACAGAACTATAATTTAAAAAGATACACGCACCCCCTATGTTCATAGCAGCACTATTCACAATAGCCAAGACATGGAAACAACCTAAATGTCCATAGACAGATGAATGGATATAGAAGATGTGGTACATACATACAATGGAATACTACTCAGCCATAAAAAAGAATGAAATTGTGCCATTTGCAGCAACATGGATACAACTAGAGATTATCATATTAGGTGAAGTAAGTCAGAGAAAGACAAATACGATATGATATCACTTGTATGTGGAATCTAAAATATGACACAAATGAACCTATCTATGAAACAGAAACAGACTCACAGACATAGAGAATAGACTTGTGGTTGCCAAGGGGGAGGGGAGGTAGGGGAGAGGTGGACTGGGAGTTTGGGGTTGGTAGATGCAAACTATTACATGTAGAATTGATAAACAACAAAGTCCTACTGTATAGCAAAGAGAACTATATTCAATATCCTGAGATAAACCATAATGGAAAAGAATATAAATAAGTATGCTAACACATATATATGGAATCTAAAAACAAAAAAAAAAAGGTCATGAAGAACCTAGGGGCAGGACAGGAATAAAGATGCAGACGCAGACATAGAGAATGGATTTGAGGACACGGGGAGGAGAAAGGGTAAGCTGGGACGAAGTAAGAGAGTGGCATGGACTTATATACACTACCAAATGTAGAATAGATAGCTAGTGGGAAGCAGCCGCATAGCACAAGGAGATCAACTCAGTGCTTTGTGACCACCTAGAGGGGTGGGATAGGGAGGGTAGGAGGGAGACGCAAGAGGGAGGAGATATGGGGATATATGTATATGTATAGCTGATTCACTTTGTTATAAAGCAGAAACTAACACACCATTGTAAAGCAATTATACTCCAATAAAGATGTTAAAAAGGAATGTACATATATGTATAACTGAGTCACTTTGCTTTACAGTAGGCATTAACACAACATTGTAAATCAACTATACTTCAATTAAAAAAAATTTTTTTTTAAGTTACTTTGCTTGGAAAGATTTTTCTGACTCTCCTCTTTCCCCATTCTCATCCCAGCCCTAATACCATTACTGCAAGTGCATGTACACGTAGCAGGGCACTCACTCTATTTAATTGATTCTAATAACTATATTCAGATTTTACAGTTGAGGGTATGTCAAAGTTAATTTGACATCTTTTTCCTTGGTGGTAGGCAAGATAGTGCATCTTAAAATCGATGGTTTCTTAAGTGTGATAAAATTTATTTGCATCATTACTTCTTGCCTGAGACTAAAAAGACCCTGAGGTCCGAGATCATTTCTTATTTATTTTATATCCCCATTGCCTGTCACATTGCCCTGTATATCACAGGCTCTTTATAAATATTTATTAAATAAATAAATGAAAAACACTGATCTTTAAATAGGTAAGTTAAACAAGTGTCACTGTTCTATACCAGGGTCTAAGAAAGATGGCCCTGATAAGCCCCCTCATCTCATTTAAAAGGGTCAGCTTAGATAAGTGAGTGAATATTCCATGATCTGTTGACCCTGTTACATCCTTTGACCTGAAAATTACAACTCCCTTCCTTTTGTATCATATCTCCCTGAGGCTTCCTGGAATTTGTGTTAAAACCCCCAAATCTCTTGGCAGGACACCATGGTTTTCGATAATGGACTTAGAGCTGTAAATGTAAACAGCTGGTGAAATGCCTGATCAATGAAGTCAGGCAGGCCTGAATTGAAGTCCAGGTTTTAATATTTATTAGCACGTGACCTTGTTATTTAACCACCCTGAACCTCAGTTTTATCCTTTGTAAAATAGGGGTAATACAACTCATCTCTCAGGATAGTTGTCAGGATTAATTACATTATCAAAGATAGAACAACTGGTATGGAGCCTGGTACAGGGACGAATTCAATTAGTTTTAGAACCATCCTTATCCCCCCACCACCTGGCACATAACAGAATGAACAACAGAAATAATGAATGAGAATAATCCACATGGTCAGGTGAGCAACATGGACCTAGAAATCCTTGCAAAATCAAATTAATGAGGTACTGAGGTAATTGTCCACATTAGTGATATTAAAATGCCATGGACATCAATTCCTATAGAGGATTTATTCTGCTTGTTCTTCCATCCATTTATCGTCAGGTATGAGCGAGTCATTTTAAATTTGGATCTGGTTTTACCTTCCTATTCACCAGAACATTTTTATCATAATGACATAGAATTTATGACAATTAGACCATGTATTTTCCCACACAGCATTATTTTAGGAACTAGTCTATAGTTATTGCTTCCAGGCACTCTCACTGTACGACAGTCTTTAGCTCCCATTAGCTGTATCTCAATAAGCCTATCTTACTTCCTCTAAACCTTTCCCATAGGCTTTGCAACTTTCTTTTGAACTTTTTCCGAAAGCTCAAAAATTCCTAAAAGTTGCTTGATTATATTTCCCTTTCTCTTCTATCAAATACTCCTCTACATTGAGTCTTTGGGAAGCAGGGAGTCACTCTACCAACTGATGAAGACTAGGTTGGGCATGGAGTGCGAGGAAGCCCTTCTAAAGGGCGTTTAGAACTGTGGGAGCAGAGCAGGTAGACCGGAGAGATGAGGAAGGAGGGAGAAAGGGAAAGGAAGAATGGCACTGGGGATTGGTTAAGGGAAGCTGGAGAACATTAAAAAAAAAAAGCATGGAAGTAGCAATAAGTGTGATGATTTGTTGCCACACAAAGACAGAGATGTAGAGCAGGAGAGGGGAGTTTTGGCTGTTTTCCATTTCAAGAAGATAAAATGGGAGGATAGAGAGTCAGTTTACATAAAGGAGTTTAACTAAAAGCCAGATGTAAAATGCTGAGTCTTCATCAGGTAGGTTCGGCCACACTAGCTGGGAAATTCTAGATATCAGTACAAGAAGAGGTGAAAACCCCTTTGACTCTTCAATAATCTAGGAATAGAGTCCCAGAACAATGAAACAGACCTAATATTATTTTCTGATCTTTTGGCTCTTTTTGCTCATTTTGTAAACTCCACTGCTCTGTGGAGGCCTAACGCTAGTCCCCCAAATATATGTGGATTGATGACTACCTGGTCCTAATGCTCTGATCAAGACATAGACTTTTCTACCCTTCTTACAGACACAACTTTCCAATATACTTTCTCCAAAACCCTGTGCTTTGATTAACAGGTTTAAGTGATATAATCACCAGGCCTTAGAATGCAGATTAACTCATAGACCCAGATAATGAATCTTGTTCTGTTATGTTGTTTTTAGGCAAAAGTTGAAAGAGAAAGCTTTGAAGAATGTGGAGAAACACAACTATGAAATTTTGATAGTCTTGGGGCAGAGAGACTTAACACAAAGAAATAACCATCATTCATTCAAAGAGTATCATGGCCTTGGTGGAAAGATCAATGCCAAAATTCTGTGATTAATTACAGCTGTTGAAGAAGCTAGGAAAAAAAAAAGCATCAAGAGTTCTTGGTCTAATCAAAGACAGAAAGTTCGAATAGTTGTCCTAGAGTCAACAGTGAGTTTCTGGAAAATTCTCATGAGCCTCATTGCTATTTTGAATTATAAGACTTCACCTTCATTCTGAAAAAGATTTCGTCTTCATCCTGAAAACAAATTGCCTGACTGAACATTATTGATTTGATAGAGAAGGTATCAATTATTTCGCTATATAAAAGTGACTAATGAGATCTGAGAGTTGTGGTATTTAGGCTTTCTTGCCTGAGAGATGTCACTTCACAGTAACCTCCTGAAATGGTAAGGACCACTACATACATGAGTGGTAACTTTTCTAGTGGTAAAAGGATAAAATAACAAGAACAGGGATAAAATAATTGAAATGAAGGAACACCTAACTAATTATACGGATAGGGCATCTCTGCTTCTGTAATTCAGACAAAGCCAGTCTACAATGGATCTGTCTGCCAGAGACCTACTCGCAGAGCTGGCAGAGGGAAGGGGTAGCTGGATGGTATTTTAATCACAGACAAGGCTGATGACTAGGTTCAGAAAGAACCATAACTTCTCTTCCTTACATTTCCAAGGAGCCTTTTGGAGGAGGCAGGACTAATATACCATAAATAGAAAAATAAATTCTTCATTATAAGGCTTCAAGAGGTAACTTGCATTAAATAGTGATTGTGGCCCTGGCTTCCTCTGTTGGGCATGGGAAAAGGATGTACATTGTGTCAGAGATTCCTTAAAGTTTGGATTAAATTGAAAGTCAACTTTACAGAACGTGACTACTGAGCTTGAACTTGCCACCGATCTTGAAATCATCTCTTTCTAACAACTACTTATAATATGTAAAGGAATTTAAACAGTATACTTTGTACACTTGAAACCAATAGTTTCCAGACTTCCTACTACTTAAAGGATGGAAATACCTCTGGTATAGTTCAATTACTTTTCTAGCAACACAGCTAAATATGATTTGAATATGATCCCAATTCTGCTCACTTTTCTGAATAACCACAACAAATGAAGTATATGTATGTACATAGACAGAACTTGTGAAGTCTGAAAAGCCAGACACACTGGGAGAGACATGCAGTTTCAATTCCAGTAAAACAACCATATGGCTAATTAAATATAGATGTTTTCTATTGATCTCTCCACTAATTGCTGAAAATTTCTACACGTTTTCGGCTAATCAGCAATTAGTTGAGGTTACTCTCATACGACATTCTACACACCACACATCTTTCTTACCTGTTGCTGAGATGAATCCTTAAGCTCTTATATATGAACTTAAGGTTCATGCCCTTTTATAGACTTATAAGTCCATCAAACAAACAAAAAATGTACCTCTATGAGAACATTGCATGTTGTAAAAGTGGTCCTATGAGTACCCTATTCTTTTTATTTTCCATGCCAGAACAAGATAAAAAAACAAACCCAAGGAATCTTTTCCCGGAAGAATTGTATACAAAATTGAGAGGGACCCTCTTTTTCACCATCGACTGAGTCACCACACTGCCAAGCCAAGTCCCACTCTCCCATCCAGTCACTTCATTCCTTCCTCTTTCATAAAGTTCTCCCCCCAAAAAGTCAAGATGAAATGTAGATATCCAGATTTGCTCACGATTTCAGAAACTATCACTCTCCTCCTAAGAGAAAGAAGGAAGCATGAAAATGAACAGAAGAATGGTCTAGATCTGTTTAACCTAGCATTCTTAGAATGGGAACCACTGAAAAAAGCAGAGAATTATTTCTACATTTTCTATAGTTATAAATTCTATGGGGTATAGGATGAACATTCTATAAATAAATCAGCAAGTTGAATTTGGACCTTGTTGTATTGATTTAGGACAAATACAGAAATGAAAGAAGGCTATTTAGGCCAAATTTCATCCAACTCTGTTTTTATAGTACAGTAATACTATGATTTGATGGACCAAAGAAAGAAAAAAAAAACTGCTTTCAAAAATAGATGGAAGTTTTACATGAAGACTTAGCATGAGCTTAAGGTATACATAAATATAAACCCTAGGTTTATTACTGGTAAGGTTATAAAGGCTCAATAATATGTGTTTGCTGCTTCCCCCCCTCTTTAAGGTAATAATGGTTTTATTATAAGGCCTGGTTTGGCTGTGGGCAAAAAGCTGAAGACTTGGATCATAGAAAAGTAGTGTGCTGGCTTTCATCACTTTCCCATAAATCTTGAATATTAACTTTTTCCAAAAGATTACTGCCCTTGGGATTTTGAGTTATTCTTTTCCAAATCTATTATTTTGCATGTATTGTTTTTCCTCTCATTAAAAGAAGGCAACTTGAGGCTATTCAAATAAACTCAGATTTAACAAAAAAAAGAAGGTAAGAAAAAAAACCATTTCTACGCTTTTTTCAACCCCACTGCACATATGCAAGCTGAAGCTAAAATAAACAAAACTCTTAAATCCAGTATTAAAGACATGACACTACTTTGACAGATTCCATTAATTACTTCTATTCTGTCTTTAATTCCCCTCCTAAATGATTTTCTCATTTAAGCAGTTTATGTTTGTCCTCATTATCTTCACAGCTTGCACACACTGAAAACCAGTTTCTCTGCCTCTCATGCAAAGAATGATGGTTTGTCCACAACTGAAGTTGGCCATTATCTGAAACAGGTCATTGACAAAGAGGACCTGAAGGCCCCTTTGTTACTTCTGCATTAGTGTCACTCTCCTGGCAAGCAGACAACTTCATCAGAGAAGTCAGCCAAGGAGAGTCTATAAATGGAAGTTGTGCATACGAGGAGCAAATGCATTTTAAAAAAAGTTGCTGACGGGCATGAAATGCTTTGATCTGAAGATGGAAAACTCCAAAGCAGGAAGGATTTGGGCCATTCTGAGTCTGATTGACTCTGTGGTTTCTCTGAGCAGTAATTCCACGGGCGAAAATAAATGCAGAAATGGTATTTTGAGACCACAGCTGTGGAGGGGAGCATGGTGAATTTCAATGAAAATCCAGTTGAATTGTGAAGTTCAGATCTTACAAAAGCAAGGGACATGAGAGAAGTAATATTGTTTCCTGAAATTTCACTGTTTTTATTTAAGAGGTTGAAAAAAGAGAAAATCCCATTTATATATTTTTATTCTTAGGAAAAATGTTAAATCCCTATTGCCTAGAACCATGTGGCAGATGCTCTGAAAAAAGGGATGACCTTATTCCTTTTAAAATTTAGATGTTGGAAAGAGGCAATTTAATGAATAATGACAAAGGTAAAGTTTGGAGATTGGCAAGCACAGCCATGAGTAATGATTTCTTACCTTACTCTCTTCACAAACCGGTTTATTACACTGGTCAGTCAATGACAAACAAATTTCTTAGAAAGCTTGTTTCAGTGAGCGATATGAACATGCCAACATGGTATCAACTTTTACCACCACAAAAAAGAATAAAAGTTAAGAATACTCAAGCAATACTGAATCACTTTGCTGTACACCTGAAACTAACACAACACTGTAAATCAAATATACCCCAATATAAAATAAAAATTTTAAGAATACTTTAAAAACGAATACTCAAGCAGAACTTTAAACATAAATAGTATTTTCTACAGAAAGTAATGATGGGATGCACTGGGGTTAAAAGGAATTAGATATGTTATGAGACCACAGAAATGTTAACAGTAAAGTATGCAGATATTCATTTTAAATAGAGTCTTAAGGATTAGAATTATATGGAATAATAAATATAATAGCATAATTGTTAAGAATGTGGCCTCCTGAATCTGGTACCTGGGTTTTGAATTCTGGCTCTGTAGAACTTACTAGATGTATGACCTTGGACAAGATACTTCAATATTCTGTGCCTTAGTTTTCTCAGCTGTAAAATGATATTCTAATAAAACTTCTTTCAAAGGAAATTAGTGAATATGTGTAAAGTGTAATAGTAAAAAGAACAGAAAACTCTAAGTTAGGCACCTGGCTCTGGTTCTTCTACTAGTTAAATTCCCTAGACTTCATTTCAGCCAGCTGTAAAATGGAAGGGCTGGGCTAGATCATCTCTAAAGTTCCTTTTTACTTTAAAAAATATTGTTTTATTGTATGGAAACACAAAATACCCCAAATACCCAAAGCAATCATAAGAAAGAAAAACAGAGCTGGAGAAATCAGTCTCCCTGACTTCAAACTATACTACAAAGCTACAGTAATCAAAACAGTAAGGCACTGGCACAAAAACAGAAACATGGATCAATGAAACAGGACACAAAGTCCAGATATAAACCCATGCACCTGTGGGCACCTAATATATAACAAAGCAGGCAAGAATATAAAATGGAGAAAAGACAGTCTCTTCCATAACTGGCACTGTGAAAACTGGACAGCTACATGTAGACGAATGAAATTAGAACACTCCCTAACACTGCACACAAAAATAAACTAAAAATGGATTAAAGACCTAAATGTAAGACCAGATACTATAAAACTCTTAGAGGAAAATATACTCAGAACACTCTCTAACATAAGTCACAGCAAGACCTTCTTTGATCTACCTCCTAGAGTAATGGAAATAAAACCAAAAATAAACAAATGTGACATGATTAAACTTAAAAGGTTTTGCACAGCAAGGGAAACCATAAACAAAATGAAAAGACAACCCTCAGAATGGGAGAAAATATTTGCTAATGAAGCAACCAACAAGGGATTAATCTCCAAAATATACAAACAGCACATGCAGCTCAATATCAAAAAAACAAACAAGCCCATCAAAAAATGGGTGGAAGATCTAAATAGACATTTCCAAAGAAGACATACAAACGGCCAAAAAGCACATGAAAAGATGCTCAACATCACTAATTATCAGAGAAATGCAAATCAAAACTACAACGAGGTATCACCTCACACAGGTCAGAATGGCCATCATTAAAATGTCTACAAATAACAAATGCTGTAGAGGGTATGGAGAAAGGGGAACCCTCCTACACTGTTGGTGCAAATGTAAACTGGTACAGCCACTATGGAGACAAGTATGGAGCTTCCTTAAAAAACTAAAAATAGAGCTACCATATAATCCAGCAATCCCACTCCTGGGCACATACCTGGAGAAAACCATAGTTCAAAAATATATATGGGGCTTCCCTGGTGGTGTAGTGGTTGAGAGTCCGCCTGCCGATGCAGGGGACACGGGTTCGTGCCCCGGTCTGGGAAGATCCCACATTCCGCGGAGCGGCTGGGCCCATGAGCCATGGCTGCTGAGCCTGTGCGTCCGGAGCCTGTGCTCCACAAAAGGAGAGGCTGCAACAGTGAGAGGCCTGCGTACCTCAAAAAAAAAAAAAGATATATGTACCCCAACATTCATTGCAGCACTATTTACAATAGCCAGGACATTGACCAACCTAAATGTCCATTGACAGAGGAAGGGACAAAGAAGATGTGGTACATATATACAATGGAATATTACTCAGCCATAAAAAAAGAACAAAATAATGCTATTTGCAGCAACATGGATGGACCTAGATATTGTCATACTGAGTCAAGTAAGTCAGAAAGACAAATATCATATGATCTTGCTTATATGTGGAATCTAAAAAAATGGTACAAATGAACTTATTTACAAAACAGAAACAGAGTCACAGATGTATAAAACAAATTATGGGTACAAGGGGGGAAGAGAGGAGGGATAAATTGGAAGACTGGGATTGACATATACACACTACTACTATATATAAACTAGATAATTAATAAGGACCTACTGTATAGCACAGGGAACTCTACTCAGTACTCTGTAATGATGTATATGGGAAAAGAACCTAAAAAAGAGTGGATATATGTATAACTGATTCACTTTGCTGTACACCTGAAACTAACATAACATTGTAAAGCAACTATACTCCAATAAAAATTTTTTTAAAGTTTATATAACCAAGTGTTGCTGCAGCAAATGTGCTACTATGATGTCAAAGTTAATTAGATATGATCATTTCCCCCAACACACACACCCTCACAGTGTTGTTGAAATGAGTGAGACAATAATAATGCAAAGCTCTTTAGCCCAACAACAACAACAAAAATATTGTTTTAAAATACTTTTTTGGGGGGGTGTGCTACATTGTGCAAAGTTTTTAAGCAGAAGGTGATACTATTATAGCAGAATATTTTTAAGGCATTTAATCACTGTCACAAAGATGTGTTTCATGGATTCCACTTTCTCTTCTTGTATTTTCTCCTCAACCAACTGCTGTTGGGAGTTCACTTGCCACTGCTCCACTCAAGTGACTCTTGTCAAGGTCACGATGATTTCCATATTGCCAAGAGCAGTGGTCACTTCTTTGACCTCCTTGTATTCTCAATAGCACTTGATACAGCTGATTTCCCTCCCTTTCTCTGCTCAGCAGCCAAATTATCTTTTTAATAGATAAACACATTATTTCACTACCCTACATTAAACCCTGAAATGGATTTCCATGTCATATATAACAAATACAAATCTTTCCCCCTTGACTTCCATTGCCCTTCCTTATCTAGACACATTTCACTTTATTTTCTACCTTTCTCTCCTTGCCCAGTGCAATCCCTCCAGCCACCCTGACCTTCTTTTCTGAACTTTGAACACTCTAAATGTATTCCTGTCTTAGACTGGCTGGTTCCTCTACTTGGAATTCTCTCTCCATAGATCATTGCTGGCTTCTTCTTATCATCCAGTCTCAAATGTCTCCTCCTCAGAGAAGTGCCTCTGATTAGATAGTACCCAGATTCCTCAGTTAGTCTGCCTCCCATTTCATATTCTTAATGAAATCTGTTATTATCTCAAATTATCTTAAATATTTATTTTTACCATGTCTATCTCCCTCAAAGAAAGCAAGCTCCATGAAAACAGGGACACTGTATAGCTGAATGCCAAGATTAGAAAACGTTCTACATAAATACTTATTGCACAAAAGATAAGGAACCCAGTTTCTCTTGCATCGTGTTCAAAGTGTCACTTCCTTCCCTAAACTTTATTCACTCTTAATATCAGTTCCACTTACCTGATATCTGTCATGTACTATCCTGTATTATCATGCATTTTTTCTGCATGTATGTCTCCTTTCTCCAATTACTATAAGTTAAGAGATTTGTGGGATGAAACCATATCAGACATTACTGTGTCTCCCAGAAGCTCACGGGGCCTTGTTCGCAATATCTCACTAAATATCTGATAACATATTTATTTTAAAGGAAGACAAATTGACTCAATTTATAAAAACCTAAATTATCCGTTACTGAATAGCCAAAGGGAGAAAAACAAAAAAAAAAATTGCTCAAGTGTTTTAATAAAAACATGTCCGCCCAAGAGTTTACTGTCTAAAACTGATACATTTGCCTAGGCAGTAGGAAAGGAGTGAGAGATGAATTTCAGGTTTGTAAATGCACAACCTAAATTATTTCAGTTCTTTAGAAAATTAGTTGTTACTTATGTTAAGAACAACTGGTCTATAGTCTAAATGTTAAAATAATGTAATCTATGGAAAATCCCAACTTGGTTGAATACATTTTACTTTACATTTTGCATATCTTGTGATAGCTAGTACACACTCCCATGAGTGTGTACCCATTGTCTACATTGAAAATGAGTCCTATTTCTAAATAACAAGTATAATTTTTTCTCTTCCAGGCTTGACACTCTGCAGTGACTCCCCACCACTGTACTCAGCGGTTCAAATTCTTTAGCATGCCTTTGTAAGACTTTTCAGGATTAAGCCTCTATTCACAACTTAGTCTCACCTCTTAATCTTTCCGCTCCCCTCTTCTGGACCCTCTTTTGTCCAGCCCCCAACAAACACACACTCAGTTCTAGACACAATAAAAAACGCAGATCTCCCAGTGAACTCCACCACCTTCCCCTCTACCTTGTTTTCTCTGAAACACACTGACTTCTTACCCACCCCTTCAGTTAGCCTGATTGACTCCCACTCATCATGAGTTGGAGATCCAATTCTCCAACTTCCCTACCCCTGTGTACCCTCCTGCCCAGAGGGGGTTAGGCCCCTTCTATGGGATCTCACAGTGCTCGTGCCAGCCTGCATGGAGCAAGTATCACACTACTGACTGTCCTTTTTACCAGGCTGTCTCCTTGCAGTCACGGACAACTTCTCCTTCACCATTATAGCCCCAGTACCTTACCCATAGTAGGGGCTTAACAAGTAGTTTTGAAGAAATGAATAAGTGGATGGATGAGATTTTGTTATCAATGAATGTGGCTTATTAAAACGAGGATTAAAATAATTGATTACTTTCAAATATAATTTACTTGTATGGGAAGAAGAGTCATGGTAGTAGCGGCCTATGGACTGGAAATTTTACATTCAATATCAGCAATTTGCTATGTTTGGAACAGAAATACATAGTCACAGTTCTTTGCTCAAAGCTGCCTTCTTCGAAATAATTAAAATAAATAATTCTAAAACTATCTTTTAACAAATGCCTTTGCAAACACATCCCAAACATGCCCACAATTACCAAATGAACATTGAGATTTTCTCTTTTAGCCAGATTACCTCTATTGACCTATAATAAGCAATAAGAGAAAAATTAAGGTAAGGAGAAATAGAGTCAAATGTCTCTCTTGAGGGCATGACTATTTGGATAAATATTACTTAAGAACAGCTTAAAAATAATTACTACTGTTTTTTCTTAAACATAAAACACACGTGTTTTTCTCCAAGAGCAAAATACTTGAGAGTGGTCCATACAAACTATATCTAATGTGTTCACTCTATTGTCAATTGCATTTTGAACGTTTTCAAGAATACAGGCCTTTATAGGTAGAAATAATTGTCTTATTTTTTCAAGTTTTATTGAGATATGATTGACATATAACACTGTATTAGAGGGTACAATATAATGATTTGATATATGTATAGATTATAAAATGATTATCACAGTAAATTAACATCCATCACTAAACCATTTTTAGTTAATAAATCAATACTTAATAATAAATAATTTTATTATTAAATAATAAATAAATCAATACTTGATTAATAATCCATTAATAATTCAATCAATTGTTTAACTGCTTTGTTTTAAATGCAATTAGTTTAGGGGAGATTATACACATGCTGTAATTCTTAATTATAACAATTAAGCTCTCTTTGTGGTTTTGATGATTATTATTAATGAGTGTGCTATCTTTGGGTGTGTCTGGCTGATGGGGTACAACAGAAGAAAGAGACAACAAGGATTAAATGAAAATGAAAATGAAACTATCTGACCACACAGATGGAAAGATGAGGTCTTTCAGAGTACAGTCATAAATCAGAGAAAGCAATAGTCCAGGCACAATGGAAGCCATTTACCACCTGTGCCCCCCATAATAATCCTTCCTTTCTTCCTTGCCAGGAGTTCTTGTTCACCCTGGCTAGGACTGGACTGTGTAGCTGAGGCTCCCCAGTCCTCCTGTGGGATTCCCTCTTAGAGAAAGCTGCTCATGAGAAGGGAATAGAGCTTCTCTCCATTCTCCACAGAGGGAGAGGAGCCCTGGGGGTTGGTGGGTTTGAGGGGTCAGCAGCAGCAGACTGGGCAGGGTGTAGAGGAAGGTGAGGCTGACTTAGACAGAGGAGGCCAGCTCTTGTGCTGAGAACAGTGGGGACCACAGGCAGAGGGATGATGTTCATCTAATACAGTATAAATAACATGTGGGCAATGATAAATAGTGCAGAAATATATTAATCACCCTGAAATAATTATTAACCTAATTCCTTTGTTAATAGGCACTAAACAAGCTAAAAACAAGACATGAGTCCCCAAAAGAAGTCACTTATGCTAAGCCCTATGCTAATCACAAAACTGAGACTTAATTACAGTTTTGATTCTCCCAGACATGGAATCTTAAACCAATCGGGATTCTACTGATTACCATCAGTTAGCTAATCAGACTGATAGACCCCCACCATCTCCTATAAGGAAAGAAACCCTGCAATAATCAATCTGCTTCTTCCTGCCTAATACAACTTCCTTCTTCCTGCGCCCTCTGCCTATAAAATCTTGTACCTTGTATAGCTCTCTGGAGCTCCTTTGTACCTGCTAGATTGGATGCTGCCTGATTCATGAATCCCTGAATAAAGCTAGTATGATCTTTAAAATGTACTCAGATGAATTTTGTTTTTTGTTTTGTGGTACGCAGGCCTCTCACTGTTGTGGCCTCTCCCGTTGCGGAGCACAGGCTCCGGATGCGCAGACTCAGCGGCCATGGCTCACGGGCCCAGCCGCTCCGCGGCATGTAGGATCTTCCCGGACCGGGGCACGAACCCGTGTTCCCTGCATCGGCAGGCGGACTCTCAACCACTGCGCCACCAGGGAAGCCCTGAATTTTGTTTTTTAATGCAACCATTAACACTGTCTTTTAAAATGTTACAAAACTATTTCACCAACGTTCTTTACTTGATTCTCACAACAGTATCATGAAGCAAATAATTTAACTTTTATCCACATTTTCTACATCAGGAAACTGTGTTCTATGAAAGTCAGGATTTTGGAAAGTTTTGGCAAGGCTAGACTGGGTTCCTAGGCTTAGATCATTCACTAGGTAGCAAGCAGAATCAGTACTTAAACTTAATGACTTGAAAACTTATTATTACTCATTTTCAAGATCAGAGTATTTATCAATTACAAATACATGAAGAGTGGTCAGTAAGAAACTTGACAAGCTAATAAATGTCATGAGCCTTGGTACTTCAGCTTCTTATTTATTTTATTCTTATTAGCTGAATAAAATATTTTCTCTCGAATTCTTTAAGGAAAAAGCTAACTTATTTCTATGTTAGTCATAAGAATAACACTTGAGATTCTGCAGAGTAAGTAAGACTTGTAATGGCATTTTGTCAGAAATTAAATTAAGCCAATTATTGTGGGAGGACACTTATTCTTTATATTTTTCTTTATGTAGGAAGGAATTTAAATAATTTAAATTCTTATTTCAGAAGAAAGAAGTAGAAAAACATTGCCTGTAGGTTCTGACCAGAGTTTATGTCTCATGGTAATACGTACACAATTAACCACTGAACAACTCAGGCATTAGGGACACTGACCCTGCATGTAGTCGAAAATCTAAACATAACTTATAGTTGTCCCTCTGTGTCCCTAGTTCCTTGTATCTCCAGTTCTGCATCTGATTATTCAACCAACTGGGCTCTTATAGTACGGTGGTATTTGCTGTTGAAAAAAACTTGCATATAAGTGGACCCATGCAGTTCAAACCTGTGTTGTTCAAGGGGCAACGATATATAAGAATTTGGATATGTGATTAGTGATTCCTAATGCCTTTGCAGACCTCTCTACGACTTGAACATAGGAATACATTTGCCTCCCCTTAGGACATAATATTTACATCAAATAAATATTTACACCGTTTGTCTGTTTTTCCTGTTTGTTTTTGAGTTTGTGGGTTTTAGAAAGACAATGTGCCCAACTATTGCACACTGACCTAGGATGGCTATGCCAGAAATTTCTGTGTAGCCTGTGACCTTAGTAACAAATATGTGTATGATTCAACTCCCTTATCCATTTTCCAAAAAGAACTTTCTGTTCCTTCATAACCAAGCTTTCAAAAGATGATGATATGGCACTATTCTCACTCTTAGATTCCAGATCTACGTCTCTAATATGGCTTGGGCACAACGCTGCTCTCAACCCAAACCTGTCATCATCAGGGGCTAGGAGTTCATTCAGATGATGCTTGAAAAACTAGAAAGGTGTTACTACTTCAGAGATTAACAGCTTCAAAGACTATGGATGAAGAGTTTTGAATCAAGGAAATGAACCAGGAGTCTCCTTACGGCAAATCCAACTCTTGCATAGTTGAATGATTTTTGATTCTGCCCATAAAAATGTCAGCTCTTTTCCAAATAGCTTTAAAATGCTTTATTGGAGGAAGTAATGTTTTAGGACATGTTTGAGTACTAGAATACAGAATGCTTTTCAAACTGAAAGACCAAAAATGACATGAAGAAAAAAAAATTTCCAAGCACAGATATAACATGAGAAAACCATCTGAAGCTGCAGTGGAATTATCAGACAAGGACCGTAAATACATCTACCTAAGACGAGTGGAGTTTGAAGAAGATGAAAACATGTAGACTTATTAACAGGAATAAGGTATCGATTAAAACACTCCAAAACCCCTGATATTTGGACTAGGCTATTTCCATTCCTTTTAGTTTTAGCATAGCATTGAAAAAATGGAATGCAAGAAGACATTTGAGTTTATTTAAATATCATAAAATGGTGTTTGTACTGCTTCTAAAATTAAGACAATTTTTATAATACATAAAGGACAGGAAACAAACTCTACAAATAGAATGAAATCCATGTGGAATGGCTAAGTCATCCAGAATGTGTGTGTGTGTGAATGTGTGTGTGTATGTGTATGTGTGTGTCTGTAACTTGAAATGCTCTCAATCATTTTGTCAAGCACATTTTCTCCTTTTGTTTTTTACTTGGATATTTGAAGGAAGATGTAATTCATATGTTTTTCATTCATTTACACTTGAGGTATTAAAATGCGGCCTGAATTATGTATTCATGTACCATGAGCGAGTTATTTCTGTTGAAAATGTCTCTTTTCTTGATTAAAAAAAATTTACACTAAATTAGAATCCAAAGCTGTTAGTTCACAGCATCAACTCCTAGTCTAGAATATTCATATTCTCTTGACATATGAGAAGATGTTCTAAGTTTTACAAACAACCTCTGGAACAATTAAAATCAAGGTCTTGTCTTTTCTGTCACTATTAATGACCACTGTATGCCACGACAAAATAATCATATCGTAACGATCATTTCTACTTAGCTCCCTATTTCAAGGTTCAGTACATTTCATTATATCTATCCTATGAGACGCCAGATTTAGGAGTTCTTCCTTTATGCCTCTAATTCAAGTTTATAAAATAATTTTTATTTTCACCAAATACAGAGGATACTATTATATGCCCTAATAAAATCAAACAAAATACAAAACAGAACATAAAACAAAAGCACAGTTTTATTTTTCATGAATGTATGAACTTTATTTTACACACAATATTATCTCTTGGTTTCCAGATCAGCTTCTCTTGTCTGTTAACTGATTTATCTCCATTTGCAATGATTTATGTCATTTCCCCCCTCAAAAAGGTCTTCATTGTCAATTTTTACGGAGAAAAAAGCAAAAAGAGGAGAAGAAAGATCACATTGCAGCACTGGAAGCCAGATGTCACGGCCTTTGCTCTCAGCTGTCACCAGGCAGAGCTCCCAGAGTCACAGTGGCTCATTATCTGAGATGAGAGATGAGCTGTGCGGGTCCTGTAACCCTAACGGGGGGAGCTTCTGCTGTGGCTGGTTCTGTGGTAGCTTTTAATTCATCCTTCATGATACCAAATGCCACTTTCGGTGGTAGCCTACTGGTGTTGACCCTTGTTTCTGTATGCCATAGTTTAAAGAACCACACTATGAAATAGCTCCAGAATGTGCCTTGTAACATTTAATCACAATAAGGGCATTTACCTACTTTCCAATTTTTTGTTGTTGTTGTTCAACTCTTTTAGCAAATTTCAGTTATATGATACAGTGTTATCAACTATAATCACCATGTTATACGTTAGATACTCAGACCTTATTCATCTTATAACTGAAAGTTTATACCTCTCAATGAATCTCTTCCTATCTCCCCCACCACCTTACGGCAAACAATTTTCTACTCTCTGTGTCTATGAATTTGACTATTTTTGCTTTTAGAATTCTACATATAAGTGCTATCATGTAGTATTTGTCATTCTCTGTCTGGTTTATTTCACTTAGCATAATGCCCTCTAGGTTCATCCATTGTTGTTGCAAATGATAGGATTTCTTCCTCTTTCAAGGTTGACTAATATTCCACTGTGTATATATACCCCATTTTCTTGATCCATTCATTCATCAACAGATACTTAGGTTGTTTCCATACCTGGGCTACTGTGAATAATGCTGTGAACATGGGAGTATAGATATAGCTTCAAGAGATAATGTCATTTTGGGGGGATATATACCCAGAAGTGGAATTGCTGGATCAGATGGTGGTTCTATTTTTAATTTCTTTAGAAACTTCCATATTGTTCTTCATAGAGGCTGCACCAATTTACATTCCCACCAACAGTGTATAAGGGTTCCCTTTTCTCCACATCCCCACCAGCATTTGTTATCTCTTGTCTTTGTGATAATAACCACCCTTACACGTGGGAGGTGACATCTCATTGCGTTTCTGATTTGCATTTCCCGATGATTAGTGATGTTCGGCACCTTGGGCAACTGGATACATGCTTTGGAAAAAATGTTTATTTAGGTACTTTGCCCCGTTTTTAATTGTTTTTTTTCTTTGCTAATGAGTTGTATGTGTTTCTGGTATGTTTGGGATATTAACCCCATATCAGATATGTGGTTTGCAAGTATTTTCTCCCATTTTCTAGGTTTCCTTTTCATTGTGCTAATGGTTTCCTTTGCTGTGAAGATGCTTTTTAATTTAACACAGTTCCATCTGCTTATTTTTGTTTCTGTTGCCCCCAAATATTCATAAGAAATCACTGGATTAATACTCTCGAAGATATGCAATACTGCAGAGAGCTCAAGATAAGTTCTTGGTCCTTAGAACACAGAAAACAGATTCTGCTTACATTCTACAGCTTGGTCAGTTTAATTAAGGTTATTTCTTTCTGAGCTGCTTTATAAGCCAGGACTAAGTCCACTGCCTTCCCCCTTGCCTATTTATTCAATAAGAAGATTATGGTTACATAAAACTGAATTTTCCTGAACCATGAGTCAGTGTTTATTAAAGTGCCATAGTAGTGTCTTATTAATAAGAATAATGTAAATATTCAGGATGTTATGAATTGAATTGTGCCCCTCAAAGACACATTCAAGTCCTGACCCTTGGTACCTATGAATGTGATCTTATTTAGAAAGTTTTTGTAAATGTAATCAAGTTACAATGAAAGCAAGCTGAATTTGGGTGTGGCCTAATCCAATATGACTGGTGTCTTTAGAAGAGGAGGAAAATTTGGACGTGAACGCAAAAATACAAAAAAGAGACTACCACGTGAAGACAGATACAGAAATCGAACGCCTGGGGCTACCAGAAGCTGGAAGAGTCAAGGAACGGTTTTCCTGTAGAGGCTCTGGAGAGACTGTGGACCTCCCAACACCTTGATTTTGAGCTTCTAGCCTCTAGAACTATGAGAGAAGAAATTTCTGTTGTTTTAAGCCACCCAGTTTGTAGCACTTTGAGATACTCCAAGCAGCTAGACGTAGAAGTCTTTCAATCCTGTAGGAGAGCTCAGGTGGTGTATTACAGTGTAGCAGTGTCCCCTTCAATGTACTGTATTTGTAGTTATAAAAATAATAAATCTATATTTTAAAAAGAAATGAACTTGTTTTCTGAGGAGCTAAATTCCAAGTGTATTATACAGAAGACATACAGTCAGAAGTGAAGATACTGCTACCCAAACTCAATGTGGCAAAGAACACTTCTCCATAAATGCCCTTCCAGAAAAGGCTGTCCTCCAAGCTGGCTACTTGCTTTACACTTTACCATAAGGACTGCATATCCTACAGACCACTGAATATGAAAATCATGTGCAAACACCTCATGTTTCTAGATTTTTGGCTAGTGCTTTTTAGGCATGGCTTTATAATATGAAAAAACTGGTGATAGCTACTCAAATTAAATAACAAATAGCTTTGCGTTTAGCTACTTGAGGGCCGGGATCATTTTAGATGCGCCACGGTATCCCATTCGCCCCACACAGTATGTGCCAGACTGTTGGTGCTGAAAAAGAGCTATGGAGTAATATGTAGACATTAGATATGTGTAAATGGTTGATTATACATGAAAAAGATAACCTGTAACTGAAAACTGAGTAAAAGTATTATTTACTGAGTACAAGGATACATTATTTAACTTAATTTTCAAAACATTTCTGTCAAATAGATACTATCTTCCCTGTTTTATGGACAGGAAACTTAGGCCCAGAAAGTTTTAAATGATGTTCCCAAGATCACATAGCTTGTCAGTGGTGTAAAAACAGTAGGTAGGAATGACTCACAGTCCAAATCTCTGTGTCACGTTCTACGCTGTGTCCTATACCATAACCACCTTCTGGGGAAATGCCTACTCAAGACCTAGACTCCACACTTCATTGTAAACTGTTATTTGCCTGGGAACTATTCACCTCAACTGTTTTTATCACAATCTGTCCACTTGAAGTGGGGAAGTGGGGTTAAAAATATTTGAAACCCCCCTTCTGATTTGAACAATATGAGTGTACACGTGTTAATGCTTAAATCACACCAGAAACTATCAGAAAGAATGGTCTCTGTTTTAAATCCAAGAAATTAGTTTTATAATTATATAACTAAAATTCTAACCAGATGGAGTCCCAAATGAATTATGTTAACTAACTCTCTTCTTTCTCTCTCATTGCGATTATAGAAATTTTATGTTAATTTTTTCTATGCTATATATACTATTCTGGACATTCTTAACTACAATACCAACTACCTTGATTAAATATATTTAAAGCCATCATTTATCATCATTTGATATATAAAGCACACTGTACTAGACTAGGTGTTTTAACTGCCCAGAATCTCTCTACATGAAGGAACAGCTCTGCCAGCACATCATTCAAAATGATTGCCATGGAGCCAGCACTGGAGCAATGTAATTGTGTCTTCTGAAACCAAGCTCGGTGGATCCCAGTCCTGTCTCAGGTATCCGGAATTTGGAACTGAGAGTCAGGAAAACTGTGGCGGTCATTAAAACTGTATCACATGACTTCAATGTTCTAAGGAAGTCCAGAATTCCCAATGACCAAGGTCCCTAAAAGCTAGCCTGATGTGAAATCAGTTTCAAGGGCTTCTGAAAGACCAGCCAGAAGTAAACCAACCGAAAACTAATTGTGATAATTAAGCCTGACCATAACAGAATTTAACCACCTTCTTGCAAATGAAATAAAACCATTTAGACATTTTATAATCATGCCCATCCTCCACCACATAAACCATGCTATAGAAGACAAAAAATAACAAGTCACACTTAACACTACTGAACTGTACAATTAAAAACGGTTAAGATGGTCAATTTCATGTTTGTTTGTTTTTTACCACCCCCCAAAAAAAATCACAGAGAAATTAACTTGTTAGTTAAGAATATAGTGTTTATCCAGTTGAGGTTCTCTATTTCCCGACTGATGAGAACTTGGTTAAATTTACTGGTCATGACAAAGAGATGAGACACTTAATGTGGCCCTGAATAATAATAAAATTTAGTCTTGAAGAAACTGATAGACATTAGTAGCGGTGTACTGATAAATGTTTAACAACAATCTCTCAAACAACGAAACAGTGCTGATTTGTAAAATTAGTCAGTTTTCATGGTGTAAATATTACCACCATGCTTATGTTAAGCCACCAATGTCACATCAGTAAACACAGAATCGGGAACAGATGGATAGGCAAAATCAGCTCTCTTAAGTGGAATCCAGCACCCCATGGTGGGGAAAAGGCAGAACAGAACCACCCCAAATGTCTTCTGTGTTTTCATTTCATTTGTGTCAAGTTCAAAATGTACTGACGTAGGAAAAGAAAAAGGGAACTAATATTTATGAAGTGGCTACTGTGAGCCAGACCTATTTTAAATTATCTCATTATAAAAAGCTATGAGGGAGACCCTGCCCTGGGGCCAGCTGGGCCCTGGCCCTGCCCACTAGCAGGCCAACACAAGCTTTGGGACACCCAGGACCCCATACCCAACTGTGTCAGGAATCAACCCCTCCCCCCAATAGCTATATGACACCAGCTCTGAGACCCCTGGGCCCTGCAAACAGACTCCAAGACCTGGCTATGCCTGCCAGTAGACTGGCACTAACCCGAGGACATGGCTTCATGTGCCAGTGGGTGGGCAATATCCCAAGAGTATTCTAGACCCTGACTCCATTCACCAGTGAGCCGGCACTAGCCCCAGGGCCCCCTGGGATTCTGTGGCTGGCTGCCTCATGACCCAGCCCCCACCACCCCAACCAGCAGCCTCTGCACAAGGTAGGACCTGGCAACCAATCAGACTGGGGGCCACACAAGCCTACCAGACTGCCCTCAGTGTCAGCCTGCCACAACAGAAGGACCCAAGCAGCCCTCATAGGGGGAACCCCTAGAGCATATAGCTTGGGTGATAAGAGGGGAATACACTGCTGGGATGCACAGGACTTTTCCTACAGGAGGCCATTTCTCCAAGGTCCAGAAATGTAACTAACCTACCAGATACATAAAAATACAAACACCAACTTAAGCAAAATGAGGTGACAGAGGAACATGTTGCAGAGAAAGAAACAAGATAAAACCCCAGAAGAAGAACTAAGTGAAGTGGAGATAGGCAATCTACCCAAGAAGGAGTTCTGGGTAGTGATCATAAAGATGATCAAAGAACTCAGGAGATGAATGGATGCGCAGAGCAAGAAGTCAGAAGTTTTTAACATGGAGTTAGAAAATATAAAGAACAAACAGTGATGAAGAATACAAAAACTGAAATGAAAAATACACTTGAAGGAATAAATAGTAGACTAAATGATACAGAGGAACAGATCAGTGAGCTGGAAGACAGAGTAGTGGAAATCACTGCTGCTGAACAGAAAAAAGAAAGAAGAATGAAATGAAATGAGGACAGTTTAAGAGACCTCTGGGAAACAGCAAGCACACTAATATTTGCATTATAGACTTCCCAGAAGGAGAAGAGAGAGAAAAGGGAACAGAGAACACATTTGAAGACATAATAGCTGAAAACTTCCCTAACCTGAGAAAGGAAACCATCACCCAAGTCTAGGAAATGCAGAGAGTCCCATACAGGATGAACCCAAAGAGGAACACACCAAGACACACTGTAGTTAAAAATGACAAAAAATAAAGATAAAGAGAGAATATTAAAAGCAGCAAGGGAAAAGTAACAAATAACACACAAGTGAACTCCCTTGAGGCTATCAGCTGATTTTTCAGCAGAAACTCTGCAGGCCAGAAGGGAGTGGCATGATATATTTAAAGTGATGAAAGGGAAAAACCTACAACCAAGAATAATCTGCCCAGCAAGGCTCTCGTACAGATTTGATAGAGAAATGAAAAGTTTTATAGACAAGCAAAAGCTAAAAGAATTCAGCACCACCAAACCAGCTTTACAAGAAATGTTAAAGAAACTTCTCTAAGTGAAAAAGAAAAGGCCACAACTAGACACATGAACATTACAGCATGAAAAAACTCATCCAGAAAAGCAAACATGCAGTAAAGGTAGGAAATCATTCACACACCCAGTAGGAAGGTTAAAAAAACAAAAGTAGTAAAATCATGTATATCCACAATAAGCTGTTAGGGGATACACAAAACAATTAGATATAAAATATGATATCAAAAAAATTCTGTGGGGGGGAGAGTACAAGTGGAAGGTTGCTGAAATGCATCTGAAAGTAAGAGATCAGCAACTTAAAACAATTATATATATATAGCTGTATAAAAACCTCATGGCTTTTTAAACCTCATCACAAACCAAAAATCTATAATAGATATATACACAAAAAACAAAGAGAAATCAAAACATAAAACTAAAGAGTCATCAAACCACAAGAGATGATAACAAAAGAAGAAGGAACAAAAAATACCTATGAAACAACGCCAAAACAATTAACAAAATGGCATACATATCAATAATTACCATAAATGTAAATAGACTAAATGCACCAATCAAAAGACACAGAGTGGCTGACTGGATACACAACAAGACCCGTATATATGCTGCCTACAAGAGATTCACTTCAGATCTAAAGACACATACAGACTGAAAGTGAGGGGATGGAAAAAGGTTTTCCATGCAAATGGACATCAAAAGAAAGTCGGGGTAGCAATACTTATATCAGACCTTAAAGTAAAGACTGTTACAAGAGACACAGGAGGACATTATATAATGATCAAGAGATCAATCTAAGAAAAAGATACAACAATTGTAAATACATATGCACCCAACATAGGAGCACCTAAATATATAAAGCAAATATTAATGGA
Source organism: Lagenorhynchus albirostris (assembly GCF_949774975.1). Classification (NCBI taxonomy): domain Eukaryota; kingdom Metazoa; phylum Chordata; class Mammalia; order Artiodactyla; family Delphinidae; genus Lagenorhynchus; species Lagenorhynchus albirostris. The sequence continues at coordinate 69,691,653 of NC_083102.1, forward strand.
CATAAAGGGAGAAATCAACAGTTACACAAGAATAGTACTGGACTTTAACATCCCACTTACATCGACATACAGATCATGCAGACAATCAATAGGGAAGCATTGGCCCCTAATGACACATTAGACCAGATACACTTAATATATATAGAAAATTCCATCCCAAAGCAGCAGAATACATATTCTTTTCAAATGCACATGGAATATTCTCCAATATAGATCACATGCTAGGTCACAAAACAAGCCTTGGAAAATTTAAGAAAACTGAAATCATTTCAAGCATCTTTTCTGAACAGAACACTATGAGATTAGAAGTCAACTACGAGAAAAAAACTGCAAAAAATACAAACACATGGAGGCTAAACAATATGCCACTAAAGAACGAATGGATCACTGAAGAAATCAAAGAGGAAATGAAAAAATACCTAGAGAAAAATAAAAACAAAAACATGACAATCCAAAACCTATGGGACACAGCAAAATCAGTTCTAAGAGGGAAGTTTATAAAAACACAAGCTTACCTTGGGATACAAGAAATATATCAAACAAGCAACCTAACCATACACCTGAAGGATCTAAAGAAAGAAGAAAAAACAAAACCCAACATTAGCAGAAGGAAAGAAATTATAAAGATCAGAGCAGAAATAAATGAACTAGAGACAAAAAAAAGAGAAAAAAATCTGAAACTAAAAACTTGTTCTTTGAAAAGATAAACACAATTGATAACCTTTAATCAGACTCATCAAGAAAAAAAAGGGAGTGGACCCAAATCAATAAAATTGGAAATGAAAAAGGAGAAGTTCCAACTGACACCGCAGAAATATAAAAGTTCATAAGAAACTGCTACAAACAATTATATGCCAATAAAATGGACAATCTAGAAGAAATGGATAAATTCTTAGAAATGTACAATCTCCCAAGACTGAAACAGGAAAAAATAGAAAATAGGAACAGACCAATTACCAGTAATGAAACTGAATCACTAATTTAAAAACTCCCAACAAACCAAAGTCCAGGACAAGACGGCTTCATAGGTGAATTATACCAAACATTTAGAGAAGAGTTAACCTTCTCAAACTATTCCAAAAAACTGCAGAGCAAGGAACATTTCTGAACTCATTCTATGAGGCGAGCATTACGCTGACACCAAAACCAGACAAAGGTATCACAAAAAAGAAAATGACAAGCCAATATTACTGATGAACATAGATGCAAAAATCCTCAGCAAAATATTAGCAAACCGAACCAACAATACATTAAAAGGATTATATGCCACAATCAAGTGGGATTTATCCCAGGGAGGCAAGGATTTTTAATATCCACAAATCAATCAATATGATACACCACATTGACCAACTGAAGAATAAAAACCATGTGATCATCTCAACAGATGCATAAAGAGCTTTTGATAAAATTCAATATCCATTTGTGATAAAAAAAAAAACCTCTCCTGAAATTAAATTTCTGGATGGATATTTTTCTCATTAAAAAATCCTTTTAAATTCTCCCAGGTGAAAGATTACAGATAATGAAAAGTCATTATCTTTATCATCATCAAGCTGTTGTTTTCTGAATGCTTATCTAAATTGAAGGCTATAGCAGCTTACAAGTGCTTACCTTTGGAGCACAGGTGACAAAGGGGTAAACTGGAAGTTTCTGCTGGTAGCCTAGTGTGAAGGTGTGATCTGTATACTGTCAACTCTTCCTCTCTCACAAAGACTGATGTTGATATTTACAGAAGATTATTGGTCCCTGAAAGAAAGACAAGTAAAAACTATGCCAGTTATGTTTCAAAAGTATCAGTGGAACATAAGAGCTTCAAATTTCTATCTGCATGCCAATTTTAATGTATTCAAAAGTTCTTTTAGAAAAGTATATCTTCATCATTCAAATAATTACCCAAGTTAGAGTACTAAAATCATAGAAATCTGGAATGGAGAATGCTAAAAGAACTCTTGGGATATACTCCTTTTACAGATGAAGAAAGAATAACCACACCACTTTTCTTTAAAAAGAGAAGGCAGTTATTGGCTCCTAGAGAAGCAGCTCCCATCTCATCACAGTGATGTGTGGTGCTGCAATTCAGAATATTTATATTTTATAGAATTCTCACTTTAATATCTAATTCCAGAAACAGCAGCTCTCCTTAATGGTATCATCTCTGTTTTACAAATTTTCAGTACATTCAGATATTTATATCATTAAGAATCAATGTAGAGAAAAGGGAATCCTCCTACACTGTTGGTGGGAATGTAAGTTGGTGCAGCCACAACAGAAAACAATATGGAGGTTCCTCAGAAAACTAAAAATGGAACTACCATATGATCCAGCAATCCCACTCCTGGGAATACACCCAGACAAAACTATAATTCAAAAAGATACATGCACCCCTATGTTCAGAGCAGCACTATTCACAATAGCCAAAACATGAAACAACCTAAAGGTCCATCGACAGATGAATGGATAAAGAAGATGTGGTACATGTATACAATGGAATATTACTTAGCCATAAAAAAGAACAAAATAATGCCATTTGCAGCAACATGGATGCGACTAGAAATCGTCCTACTAAGTAGGTCAGAAAGAGAAAGACAAATACCGTATGATATCACTTATATGCGAAATCTAAAATACGGCACAAATGAACCTCTAAAAGAGACACAGACTCATAGACATAGAGAACAGACTTGTGGTTGCCAACGGGGAGGGGGAAGGGAGGGGGTGGACTGGGAGTTTGGGGTTGGTAGAGGCAAACTATTACATTTAGAATTGAAAAACAACAAGGTCCTAATGTATGGCACAGGTAACTATATTCAATATCCTGTGATAAACCACAATGGAAAAGAATATAAAAAAGAATGTATACATGTGTATAACTGAGTCACTTTGCTGTACAGCAAAGATTGACACAACACTGTAAGTCAATTATACTTCAATAAAAAAAATTCATCTAAAAAGAAAGAAAGAATCAATGCCTGGACTAGACTAAATTATCAGGGGTAATTCAGATCTTTCCGTTCCTTATCTCCCATCATTGGTGAAACTTAAAACTTTTATGTGGAATGTAGAGTTCACAGTTTCAACTATCTGTTTGATTTCATATTACTGATATGTATGAATTATATAAAATATACAATACCCCAAACAGTTGTTTTTGCACTGGTTCTACCTTTAACAGGAATGTAATTGGCAATAAAGTATAATGAAATCAACAATGACACATGCTGGTATAAGGAAAAGAAAAACCTTCAGATTCCAACCACAGTGTCCCCAGGAAAGCTGGTACTAGTAATAGCTAAAGTGAACATACTGTATTACATGCCTTAAATGAATCATAATCTAATTATCATAACTTCAAAGCAGGAGATACGATTAATCCCATTTCTCACTTGAGGAAACTGGGGCAGGGAGAAGTTGAGTCACTTGTCTAAGGCTACTGATCATTATGGAAGCCAGACTTTACACTCAGGTAACCATCTTTAGGGCCTTGGGCACTTAACTAGGCTCCCCCACCTCTATCTGTGAGGTCTAATGGGCCCCTGCCAAACCCCAAGAATTGCTCACTCTCTCCTGCAAACAGAAAACATACTTGGGGCTAAGAAGTGATGGAGATGGCAGGAGAGCAGAGGCTCCTATGTTCTGTTCTTCCCTCCCTACTTCCCTCTCTCCCCAGGGATGGAATTAATGTTCCTCCGCGCCCCTCCCCCCACCAGTCCACCTCCTTACAAGCATGATTGTAGGGCTATATGGTGTTCAGCATTCTATCTCCAGCATCTAGTGCAATATGGACACAAAATAGGCACTTACCATTGTACTTGTTGAATGAATGAATGAATCCTTTCTGTGCTGTAAGTGTTAAATGAGACGATGTATGGGACACACAGAGCTTCCCATAATACCTGATGTATACCAGATACTTAATAAATATTAGTTGTTGCTATTCTACTATTACTGCCTACTGTTACTATTATTTGTCTAAAAGATAATTTTAAGCAGAATATAAACGTTTTATTTCATTGTTCCTCTCATTTTTTAATTATGTTTTCAATTTATTTATTTATTTTTGGCTGCATTGGGTCTTCGTTGCTACACACGGGCTTTCTCTAGTTGTGGCGAGCGGGAGCTACTCTTCATTGCAGTGTGCGGGCTTCTTATTGCAGTGGCTTCTCTTGTTGTGTATCACGGGCTCTAGCTGCACAGGCTTCAGTAATTGTGGCATGCAGGCTCAGTAGTTGTGGCTCGTAGGCTCAAGAGCACAGGCCCAGTAGTTGTGGTGCACAGGCTTTGTTGCTCCATGGCATGTGGGATCTTCCTGGACCAGGGCTGGAACCCGTGTCCCCTGCATTAGCATGTGGATTCTTAACCACTGTGCAACCAGGGAAGTCCCCCTCTCATTTTTTATTTTTTAACATTTTTCGTGGAGTATAATTGCTTTATTATGGTGTGTTAGTCTCTGCTTTATAACAAAGTGAATCAGTTATACATATACATATATCCCCATATCTCTTCCCTCTTGCACCTCCCTCTCTCCCACCCTCCCTTTCCCACCCTTCTAGCTGGTCACAAAGCACCGAGCTGATCTCACTGTGCTTTGTGACTGCTTCCCAATAGCTATCTATTTTACATTTGGTAGTGTATATATGTCCATATATACACTACAACTCTCTCACTTTCTCCCAGCTTATGCTTCCCTCTCCCCGTGTCTTCAAGTACATTCTCTAGTAGGTCTGCATCTTTATTCCCATCTTGCTCATAGGTTCTTCATGACCATTTTTTCTTAAATTCCATATATATGTTTTAGCATATGGTATTTGTTTTTCTCTTTCTGACTTACTTCACTCTGTATGACAGACTCTAGGTCCATCCACCTCACTACAAATAACTCAATTTCGTTTCTATTTTATGTGCTACATCTTCTTTATCCATTCTTCTGTCGATAGACACTTAGGTTGCTTCCATGTCCTGACTATTGTAAATAGAGCTGCAATGAGCACTGTGGTACATGACTCTTTTTGAATTATGGCTTTCTCAGGGTCTATGCCCTGTAGTGGGATTGCTGGGTCGTATGGTAGTTCTATTTTGAGATTTTTAAGGAACCTCCATACTGTTCTCCATAGTGGTTGTATCAATTTACATTCCCACCAACAGTGCAAGAGGGTTCCCTTTTCTTCACACCCTCTCCAGCATTTATTGTTTGTAGGTTTTTTGATGATGGCCATTCTGACCGGTGTGAGGTGATACCTCATTGTAGTTTTGATTTGCATTTCTCTGATGATTAGTGATGTTGAGCATTCTTTCATGTGTTTGTTGGCAATCTGTATATCTTCTTTGGAGAAATGTCTATTTAGGTCTTCTGCCCATTTTTAGATTGGGTTGTTTGTTTTTTGGATATTGAGCTGCATGAGCCGCTTATAAATTTGGGAGATTAATCCCTTGTCAGTTGCTTCATTTGCAAATATTTTCTCCCATTCTGAGGTTTGTCTTTTCATCTTGTTTATGGTTTCCTTTCCTGTGCAAAAACCTTTTAAGTTTCATTAGGTCCCATTTGTTTATTTTTATTTCCATTTCTCTAGGAGCTGGGTCAAAAAGGATCTTGCTGTGATTTATGTCATAGAGTGTACTGCCTATGTTTTCCTCTAAGAGTTTTATAGTGTCTGGCCTTACAGTTAGGACTTTAATCCATTTTGAGTTAATTTTTGTGTATGGTGTTAGGGAGTGTTCTAATTTCATTCTTTTACATGTGGCTGTCCAGTTTTCCCAGCACCACTTATTGAAGAGGCTGTCTTTTCTCCATTGTATATTCTTGCCTCCTTTATCAAAGATAAGGTGACCGTACGTGTGTGAGTTTATCCTTGGGCTTTCTATCCTGTTCCATTGATCTATATTTCTGTTTTTGTGCCACTACCATACTGTCTTGATTACTGTACCTTTGTAGTATAGTCTGAAGTCTGGGCGCTTGATTCCTGCAGCTCCATTTTTCTTTCTCAGGATTGCTTTGGCTATTCGGGGTCTTTTGTGTTTCCATATAAATTGTGAAATTTTTTTGTCTGGTTCTGTGAAAAATGCCAGTGGTAGCTTCATAGGGATTGCATTGAATCTGTAGATTGCTTTGGGTAGTAGAGTCATTTTCACAATGTTGATTCTTCCAATCCAAGAACATGGTATATCTCTCCATCTATTTCTATCATCTTTAATTTCTTTTATCAGTGTCTTATAATTTTCTGCATACAGTTCTTTTGTTTCCTTAGGTAGGTTTATTCCTAGGTATTTTATTCTTTTTGTTGCAGTGGTAAATGGGAGTGTTTCCTTAATTTCAATTTCAGATTTTTCATCATTAGTGTATAGGAATGCAAGGGATTTCTGTGCATTACTTTTGTATCCTGCTACTTTACCAAATTCATTGATTAGCCCTAGTAGTTTTCTGGTAGCATCTTTAGGATTCTCTATGTATAGTATCATGTTATTTGCAAATACTGACAGCTTTACTTCTTCTTTTCTGATTTGGATTCCTTTTTTTTCTTTTTCTTCTCTGATTGCTGTGGCTAACACTTCCAAAACTATGTTGAATAACAGTGGTGAGAGTAGGCAACCTTGTCTTGTTCCTGATCTTAGTGGAAATAGTTTCAGTTTTTCACCATTGAGGACGATGTTGGCTGTGGGTTTGTCATATATGGCCTTTATTATGTTGAGGTAATTCCCTCTCTGCCTACTTTCTGGAGGGTTTTTTCCATAAATGCTGTTGAATTTTGTCGAAAGCTTTCTCTGCGTCAATTGAGATGATCATATGGTTTTTCTACTTCGATTTGTTAATATGGTGTATCACATTGATTGATCTGCGTATATTGAAGAATCCTTGCATTCCTGGGACAAACCCCTCTTAATCATGGTGTATGATCCTTTTAATGTGCTGTTGGATTCTGGTTGCTAGTATTTTGTTGAGGATTTCTGCATCTATGCTCATCAGTGATATTGGCCTGTAGTTTTCATTTTTTGTGACATCTTTGTCTGGTTTTGGTATCAGGGTGATGGTGGCCTTGTAGAATGACTTTGGGAGTGTTCCTCTCTCTGCTATATTTTGGAAGAGTTTGAGAGGGGTAGGTATTAGCTCTTCTCTAAACGTTTGATAGAATTTGCCTCTGAAGCCATCTGGTCCTGGGCTTTTGCTTGTTGGAATATTTTTAATCACAATTTCAATTTCAGTGCTTGTGATTGGTCTGTTTATATTTTCTATTTCTTCCTGGTTCAGTATCAGAAGGTTGTGCTTTTCTAAGAATTTGCCCATTTCTTGCAGGTTATCTATTTTATTGGCATATAGTTGCTTGTAGTAATCTCTCATGATCCTTTGTATTTCTGCTGTGTCAGTTGCTACTTCTTTTTCATTTCTAATTCTGTTGATTTGAGTCTTCTCCCTTTTTTTCTTGATGAGTCTGGTTAATGGTTTATCAATCTTGTTTATTTTCTCAAAGAACCAGCTTTTAGTTTTATTGATCTTTGCTATCATTTCCTTCATTTTTTTCCCCTTTATTTCTGATCTGATCTTTATGATTTCTTTCCTTCTACTACCTTTGGGGGTTTATTGTTCTTCTTTCTCTAATTGCTTTAGATGTAAGGTTAGGTTGTTTATTTGAGATGTTTCTTGTTTCTTAAGGTAGGATTTTACTGTTATAAACTTCCCTCTTAGAACTGCTTTTGCTGCATCTCATAGGTGTTGGGTCATCATTTTTTCATCATCATTTGTTCCTAGGAATTTTCTGATTTTCTCTTTGATTTCTTGGTTATTTAGTAATGTATTGTTTAGCATCCCTGTGTTTGCATTATTTACAGATTTTTTTCCCTGTAATTGATGTATATTCTCATAGCATTGCGGTCAGAAAAGATACTTGAGGGCTTCCCTGGTGGTGCACTGGTTGAGAGTCCGCCTGCTGATGCAGGGGACACGGGTTCGTGCCCTGGTCCGGGAAGATCCCACATGCTCTATTCTGGAGACTGTTTCATGAGCACTGGAGAAGAAAGTTAATTCTGTTGTTTTTGGATGGAATGTCCTATAAATATCAGTGAAGTCCATCTTGTTTAACGTATCATTTAAAGCTTGGGTTTCCTTATTTATTTTCATTTTGGATGATCTTTCCATTGGTGAAAGTGGGGTGTTAAACTCGCCTATTATGATGGCGTTACTGTCGATTTCCCCTTTTATGGCTGTTAGTATTTGCCTTATGTATTGAGGTGCTCCTATGCTGGGTGCATAAATATTTACAATTGTTATATCTTCTTCTTGGATTGCTCCCTTGATCATTATGTAGTGTCCTTCTTTGTCTCTTGCAATAGTCTTTATTTTAAAGTCTATTTTCTCTGATATGAGAATTGCTACTCCAGCTTTCTTTTGATTTCCATTTGTATGGAATATCATTTTCCATCCCCTCACTTTCAGTCTGTATGTGTCCCTAATTCTGAAGTGGGTCTCTTGTAGACAGAATATATACAGGTCTTGTTTTTGTATCCATTTATCCAGTGTATGTCTTTTGGTTGGAGCATTTAATCCATTTACATTTAAGGTAATTATTGATATGTATGTTCCTATTACCATTTTCTTAATTGTTTTTGGTATGTTACTGTAGGCCTTTTCCTTCTGTTGTGTTTCCTGCTGAGAGCAGTTCCTTTAGCATTTGTTGTAAAGCTGGTTTGGTGGTGCTGAATTCTCTTAGCTTTTGCCTTTCTGTAAAGGTTTTAATTTCTCCGTCAAATCTGAATGAGATCCTTGCTGGGTAGAGTAATCTTGGTTGTAGGTTTTTCCCTTTCATCACTCTAAATGTGTCCTGCCACTCCCTTCTGGCTTGCAGAGTTTCTGCTGAAAGATCAGCTGTTAACCTTATGGGGATTCCCTTGTATGCTATTTGTTGTTTTTCTCTTGCTGCTTTTAATATTTTTTCATTGTATTTAATTTTTTATAGTTTGATTAATATGTGTCTTGGCATGTTACCTCTTCGATTTATCCTGTATGGGACTCTCTGTGCTTCCTGGACTTGATTAACTATTTCCTTTCCCATATTAGGGAAGTTTTCAACTATAATCTCTTCAAATATTTTCTCAGTCCCTTTCTTTTTCTCTTCTTCTTCTGGGGCCCCTATAATTCGAATGTTGGTGTGTTTAATGTTGTCCCAGAGGTCTCTGAGACTGTCCTCAATTCTTTTCATTCTTTTTTCTTTATTCTGCACTGCAGTAGTTATTTCTATGATTTTTTTCTCTCAGGTCCCTTATCCGTTCTTCTGCCTCAGTTATTCTGCTATTGATCCCTTCTAGAGAATTTTTAATTTCATTTATTGTGTTGTTCATCATTGTTTGTTTGCTCTTTAGTTCTTCTAGGTCCTTGTTAAACGTTTCTTGTATTTTCTCCATTCTATTTCCAAGATTTTGGAACATGTTTACTATCATTATTCTGAATTCTTTTTCAGGTAGACTGCCTATTTCCTCTTCATTTGTTAGGTCTGGTGGGTTTTTACCTTGCTCCTTCATCTGCTGTGTTTGTCTTCTCATTTTGCTTAACTTACTGTATTTGGGTCTCCTTTTCACAGGCTGCAGGTTCGTAGTTCCCGTTGCTTTTGGTGTCTGCCCCCAGTGGCTAAGGTTGGTTCAGTGGGTTGTGTAGGCTTCCTGGTGGAGGGGACTAGTGCCTGTGTTCTGCTGCATGAGGCTGGATCTTGTCTTTCTGGTGTGCAGGTCCACATCTGGTGGTGTGTTTTGGGGTGTCTGTGACCTTATTTTGATTTTAGGCAACCTCTCTGCTAATGGGTAGGATTGTGTTCCTGTCTTGCTAGTTGTTTGGCATAGAGTGTCCAGCACTGTAGCTTGCTGGTTGTTGAGTGGAGCTGGGTCTTGGCGTTGAGATGGAGATCTCCGGGAGATTTTCGCTGTTTGATATTACATGGGGCTGGGATGTCTCTGGTGGTTCAATGTCCTGAACTTGGGTCTCCCACTTCCGAGGGTGGAGCACCAAGATCCTGTCATCCACACGGCTCAGAATAAAAGGAGAGGAAGAAAGAAATAAAGAAAGAAAGGGAGAGAGAAAGAGAGAGAGAAAGAAAGAAGGAACGAAGGAAGGAAGGAAGTGAAGGAAGGAAGGGAAGGAAGGAAGGAATGAAGGAAGGAATGAAGGAATGAAGGAATGAATGAAGGGCGAGAAAGGGAGAAAGGGAGGAAGGGAGGAAGAAAGGAAGGCAGGGTGAAAGAAAGAAAGAGAAAAAAGAAAGAAAAAAAGGAAGAAAGATAAAATAAAATAAAGTTATTAAAATAAAAAACAAAAAATAATTTTTAAAATATTTTTAAGTTAAAAAAAAAAAGAAAGAACAACCAAACCAAAAAGCAAATCCACCAATGATAACAAGTGCTGAAAAATATACTAAAACAAAAAACACCGGACAGACAGAACCCTAGGACCAATGGTAAAAGCAAAGCTATACAGACAAAATCACACACAGAAGCATACACACTCACAAAAAGAGAAAAGGGGGAAAATATATATATATCGCTGCTCCCAAAGTCCATCTCCTCAATTTGGGATGATTCGTTGTCTATTAAGGTATTCCATAGATGCAGGGTACATCAAGTTGATGCTGAAGATTTAATCCGCTGCTCCTGAGGCTGCTGGGAGAGATTTCCCTTTCTCTTCTTTGTTCGCACAGCTCCCGGGGTTCAGCTTTGGATTTGGCCCTACCTCTGCGTGTAGGTCTCCTGAGGGCATCTGTTCTTCGCTCAGACAGGACGGGGTTAAAGGAGCCGCTGATTCGGGGGCTCTGGCTCACTCAGGCCGGGAGGAGGGAGGGACATGGAGTGCAGGGCGAGCCTGCGGCGGCAGACACCAGCGTGACGTTGCACCAGCCTGAGGTGCTCCGGGTGTTCTCCCGGGGAAGTTGTCCCTGGATCACGGGACCCTGGCAGTGGTGGGCTGCACAGGCTCCTGGGAGGGGAGGTGTGGATAGTGACCTGTGCTCGCACACAGGCTTCTTGGTGGCGGCAGCAGCAGCCTTAGTGTCTCATGCCCGTCTCTGGGGTCTGCGCTGATAGCCGCAGCTCACGCCAGTCTATGGAGCTCCTTTAAGCAGCGCTCTTAATCCCGTCTCCTCATGCACCAGAAAACAGAGGCAAGAAAAAGTCTCTTGCCTCTTCGGCAGCTCCAGACTTTTCCGCGGACTTCCTCCCATCTAGCCGTGGCGCACTAACCCCCTGCAGGTTGTGTTCACGCAGCCAACCCCAGTCCTCTCCCTGGGATCCGCCCGAAGCCCGAGCCTCAGCTCCCAGCCCCTGCCCGCCCCGGCGGGTGAGCAGACAAGCCTCTCGGGCTGGTGAGTGCCGGTCAGCACTGATCCTCTGTGCGGGAATATCTCCGCTTTGCCCCCTGCACCCCTGTGGCTGCGCTCTCCTCCGCGGCTTCGAAGCTCCCCCACCTCTGCCACCCGCAGTCTCCGCCCGCGAAGGGGCTTCCTAGTATGTGGACACCTTTCCTCCTTCACAGCTCCCTCCCACTGGTGCAGGTCCCGTCCCTATTCTTTTGTCTGTTTCTTCTTTTTTCTTTTGCCCTGCCCAGGTACGTGGGGGAGTTTCTTGCCTTTTGGGAGGTCTGAGGTCTTCTGGCAGCGTATTTGTGTATTTGTGGGGAGGAAGGTGATCTCCGCGCCTTACTCTTCCGCCATCTTGAAGCTCCTCCCCTCCCTCATTTTTTTCATTGATCTCTTGTTACATGGCCTTTAGATTTATTTTATTCAATTTAATTAATTTTGTTATTAAGCCTAGTTGTGACCATTTTATTCACATCATAAACGTGTGAGGATGATTATTCTTATTTGACCTCAACACATATGCAAAATTATTACTTTTTGATAAATATTAGAAGTGGAATTTCTGGGTCAAAACATACAAAATTCTAATGTTTTTAATGGTTATTTAAAAGGACTACATTTCTAAAATCTGATAAAAGTTCATCAATCATAACTCAGAGTAGGTTTGCCCATTTCTTATCCTGAAATAAAATGATTTAATAAGAGAAAAATACTACATGCACAAGGCTGTTTTTTCCAACATCATTTAAAATGTCAACAATTCAAAACTACTAAAATATCCTGCAATAAAGAAGTCTTTAAGTAAATTATTGTAAACCAACATAATGGAATACTGTGTAGCAATTAGAATAACAATTCAATGACTACAGAGAAACATGGAAAATATAAAAACATGAGGAAATGTTTGGCACACAATATTAAATAATTAAGGGGAAAAACAATGAAAAGAAAAATTTCAAAAATAACAGTAAGAGTGGTCCCCTTTTTATTTTCCAAAAATAATTAAATGTAAGGAGTGCCACATTCTAATAAATTTTTGTTTACACGGACAGGAGTAGACAATACAAATGGGATCATTACTGAAATTACAATGTTAAGGTTCACTATTTTAAAACCTGCCATTAACTTGTATTGGACGGTTCGTTGATGCTAAACTGAGTTTCCTACAAATTAGTGAAACTGAATTATGAATTTCTTCTAGTATCTATTGAAATCAGCCTTTTATGTTAGCACAGCACTTTTTGTTAGCACAACATTCAGAAGGTACAAACAATATTAACAGTGCAAGCTACTAAAATACTGTATTAATGTAATGCAAAGTGTCCTTGTTCTAATCATCTTTCTTTCTAGAAAACTGACCAGAGCCCACTTGAGTCCTACTTATCCTTGTCCTTGGGGATGGCATGGGGATATGAGTCCCCCTCCCTTTCATCCCTCTTCTTTACTTCAGCCCGATTATCAATTCCCCAATCTTATTCAAGTCTTGGAAAGAGGCTTTTGAGTCAATCCTGAAAAGAGCCATTTAAGTTCCAACCACTGAGACACTTCGAAAGCTGGATCACCTTGGTGACTACCTAGTCTCTCCAAGTCTTCACATCCTCAGCTATCTATGAAAACAACACCATCTGTATCATATAGAATCTGGGCGTTAAATGATGAAACAGGGCAAAGAGCCTACACAGGCTCTGCCCCTTCTGTGCTGAAATTCTGAAGCCAATTCCCCTCAGTGGGCTTTGCCATTTTTAAGTCAAGATCCACTGGGAATCTGAGGAGGTCTAAGGACGCACTGTGCAGAGAAAAGCGGTCCATCCTCACAAAATGTGGTGTACAATTTCAAGGGTTTCAAGGACCCCGGGGGAAGACCTTCCATTCACTGCCCAGTACCCCACAGACCAACGGCTAGGAACCCCTAGGACGGTGCAGAATCTCTAATGAGGAACAGTGAAAGTAAATGTGGAAAAGAACAAAAACGAAGAGGTCAGGAGGTGAAGGATCAAAGGAGGAAAAACAACTAAAATAAAAGAAGTAAATGAGAAAAGAAAAAAAAAGGCAAGATGTGGAAATTTGGTTCAGGCAGAGGGAATATGTAAGAAGTACGGATCCATTTGTCTCCATTTTCCCCAGCCTAAGTGGAATTACCTGTTAGTCATGGATTTAAGTCATTTGCAGAGTGCTTAAATAGTTAATCGTAGCCTTAGAAACATTTGACAACAAAGTGTACGCTAATCCAAAATACAATCAAGTTGTAAAAAGCCAAACTGACCTTCCAGAAGTCAAGGATGAATAACTCAAGTCAGCCCTTCCCCAGCCCCGCATCCAGTGCATTACACGGATGAGGCTTCACCTTCCCGCTTGGCTTCACCATTTAGGATAAGGGGACCATGGTTTCTGGAGGCGTGTTTGAACCACGTACACAAACAAATTAGCTTAATTATTTACTGCTTTCCCAACTCAGATGAAATGATTCTGTTGTTTTTTTTTTTAAAAAGTGACTCCCCCAAAACAACAATCTCAAAGCCAAGCGAGAGCTCACCCCTGGTGCATCTCCTGCTACTTTGTTGCTCTGTGTCAGCCCTGATTCAAGGACAGATTTCTGGTATATCTGCTATTTTCCTTCTCTCCTCTCTTCCCCGAGGTTAGCCCCCTGCCCAACTAAAGGAAGAAGCGTACTTTCACATGCACTCGCAGGGCGTCAAGCAGACCTGCACACACTGGAGCATCCCCTCTGGCTCTCACATGGCCTTGTTTCCCGTTTCCAGGCATAAGTAGAATTCTCTATCAGGGAAGCCAACACAATGGGCTTTTACCAAGATTTATATTGCAACCCACTGGTTCTCCACCAGGGGTGATTTTGTGCCCAGGAGTGATTTGGCAATGTCTGCAGACATTTTTGGTTGTAGCAACTGGTGGAGAAGGGGGAGCTGTTATTGGCATCTATTGTGTAGAGCCCAGGGATGTTGCTAAATATCCTGCAATGCACAGGACAGTCCCCCATACAACTGATCAGGCCTCACATGTCAATAGCACCAAGGTTGAAAAACCCTGCTGTAACCCCAGAGTTAGAATATGAAAAATTTGAGAGGACTGTTTCCATCTGTGATTTCTCTTCACTCCATTTACACCACCTAGTATTTGTCTAGGTGTCTTTTCCCAAGCTACACACTGAGTTTCTAATGGACCCAGAAAATCTCCTTACATGGGCTACCTCATAGGATGGGGGAAATGACAGGGAACCCTCCCACTCTCCATACTTAGTCTGGTGCCCAGGAAGGCAAATGGCTGGAAGGAAGGCTGGGAAGGAATCCCAGGTGTACTACCTAAGGGCCAACTGAGTTGGAAAAGATACTTAACCTTCCTGAATCCGAGCTCCTCAGTAATAAAATAAGAACAGGAGAATGGATCTTGTTCAGATTAAACAATATATATCTGTGTCTGACCCCCTGTTTGCCAAAGTAGGTACTCAATAAATGCTATTATTAATACTTTATATCAATAGATCCCAAACTGTATTATGCATAATTAACCTGGGAAGATTATTAAAATTCACATTGTCAGCTCCTAACTGCAGAGGTTCTGATCTCCTATGGCAGGAGTATCTACCTAGAATCTGCATTTTTTAGAAGAGACCCAATGATTCTGACCTACATGGTCTGTGGCCCATATGTTAAGAAACTCTGCAGTCCAGGGGTTGGCACTGGACTTCCCCAAATATTCTCAACCAGATGCTCTCTGACTCCTTGCACCTCCAGAGAGAAAGCAAAATTATGATATGTCTTCTTGCCTTCTGTTTTCTCTAGAATCTAAATTCTGGGATAATTAACCTCAAGAGTCTCACTTTCCCCAACCTTATGCCCTCCTCTCCGAGAGCCATCAGCTAACTCACTGACATTTCCATCTCTTATTCTGTATAAAGAAAGAGAACATTTGGCTATATGGGCCCACAGATGAAAACTCAGGAGACAGGAAAAGAGGCATATGCTGATTTACCCTCAGAGAGCATCATGGAGTCATGGAAAAATCTGTCTTTGGAGTCAAACAGACTGGAGTTTCCATCTTACCGCTGCCCTTTGCTTGCCCCGGAGCCCCAGTATCCTCAGGTGTAAAAGGGGAATGGAAACATACATATTTTACTAGCTGGTGCTCTCAATTACCTATTCCACATGGGTTAGTCCAACTGGGATTAGGTCCTCTTGTGTGTGGACCTAGTTACTCATCCATTCTTCCATTGTGGCTTGCTAACAGAAGCCCATCATTTGACAGAAGGCAGCAATGCACCCAGATAAAAAGCAACATACCTAACTCTTACTCACAGCTACGAGTGGGCCTGTGACTGGCCACTAAGACCCAAGATGAATTCAGTTGAGTGTTTCTAGGAAAGTACTGCTTCCCTTTCTCCCTTTTCTTCATGTTCTTCCTCCCTTTTCTTTCTCCTCTGATGAATACTCTTTCTACTAACTGGAATGTGTCTGTGAGGCTGGGGGTGGACGTGGACCATTATATCCATGAAGATGAAAGCCTGTGCTAAGGATGATGGAGCAAGAAGCCTGGGTCTTTGGTGGCATCTTTAAAGCAGTCTTGGACCTTCTACCTCTAGATTCAGTGCTACATAACAATAATAAGCCCCCATGTGTTTAAACCACTATTACAGTTTTGTACTACAAGCATAATCCCTACCCAAAGCACTGCTGTGGAATAGAAGTACTTCATCTCAGCCAGAAGACTACTAACACTAGCAAGATCCAGCCGCCCTACATTAAACCTCCGGCTTTTGTCACCCTCCTCTTTGTTTGGAACTTTCTAACTCAGATCTACCCTCTGGAATATTCTCTTCCAAGGTGTAGCCAGTTGGGTGAACTTCTGACCTACTATTTATCTTAAAGTGTTTCATTTTTCTTTCTTAGATCTTTCTCCTGGTCTCATTTACCTTCCTGATTCTGATACTATTCTTCAACCAGAATGAAATGGTTGGCTCCCCATTAAGGAAGCTGTTTGGTCCGCAGGGATGTGACCAAGATGTGGAGTAAGGTGCAAGAGGGCAAAATTTAAGGAAGCACTTACTCACAGGTCCTACAAGCAATGAGTCAGTTATGTTAGGGTAAGTACCTCCTTAAATTGCCTCACTAGCCTCATCCTAGTGGCCCTCCCCCCCACACTCCTCCAGCCTTGCCCCTACGACCAGCTTCTGGGATGGACCTGACCTTTAATTCCAGTGTTTGTCAAACTGCAATTCATGACCACTATCTTTTAGTAAGATTTCTATAATGGACATGATATTTTAAGAGATGATATACAACAGAATAGAAAATACTGGAAGGCATCCATTGCATAGAAAGCATTCTTTACTGTAGTAAGGGTAAGTATTGTTACTTTTGTTTCAGCTATACATATAAATACATATGTATGTATGTGTAGCACCGGGCCATGAGATAAAATGTAATACTTACTGTAGATTACAGTCCAGTAATTTTGAAAAAAAAAAAGTTCTGTTCTTTGCTCCCAGTTAATAATCCCTCTTGATCTAGGTTTCTCACCTTCACACTAGCTATTTTCTAAATTTCACCTTCTAACTTAGCTGATTTATGTTATAGTATATTTAGCATATATTAGCAACAAGGAGCTTATGTATGTGGGATACAAGGATTCACAAAGTCTAAAGTTGTTCAAAATGATGGAGTTCTTCACAGAGTTATGGGTGAACTTCTCAGGAGTACTTAACAGCTTACTTTTATTCTTTATTTTATAAAGATTGTTTACCTTCTTAAGACTATTAATATCCCTGTATGTGTTCCTTTGAAGGAATCAACTTGATCAGTTCCAGAGTTTCGAGATCATAAAGTAGGTCAAGCCTTTATAATTATATTAGGAGCTTTGGGGAACATCAATCTAGTTTTCCAAATCCAATTTCTGAAAGAGCCAATCCTCAACTTTCATAAAACTTGAAGTTTTCGGCACACTTAGAAAACATAAAAAACATCTTTGATTCTTAGAATGACTCATATTGTAACAGCGACCTCTATTTCTGCTAATGTTTATATTGGTGCTAAAGATTTTGCAAGGGTCTATGAGAGTTTATATGATCTATCCCACCTGAGAAGCCAATACAGATACAGGAGATATCTACCGCAATTCCATATAACATATGAAGCAAATGAAATATGACATGTGGCCTTAAGACTACAACCAAGATAAGGAAGAAGAAAAAAGTATTTGTAATCGCAGATGCAGTAAATATATCAAAGAGTTATCCAAATAGTTGATGGAAAGTAAAGTACATCATTGGCTTGTTTGCAAAATGAGGCCTAACTGAGCTAATTTAACACTCTTTCACCTTGGCATGCTCTAGCCAATCATGTCCACACAAAGTACCAGGGAAAGGATGATACAAAGAGTTAGAGAATGTTTTCTTACTTTGGATTTTGAGCCTTCAGAGCCCTTCAGGGGAAGTTTGTCCAAACCCTAAGTAACAACTGCTTGCTGCCTTGGCACATGGTAGGCACTCACTGAATGAGTGTAGAAGCAATGAATGAATGCTTGACCAAGGACAGGCAAATTTAGATGCATTTTTGATCATTCACCTATCAGACTACTTACAGAACTGCCTGAGTCCACTAAGAAATCCAAAAATATTTACTAAAGTATCTTTTTCATTTACTCTGAATCATATGGGAATTCAGGAGATTCAGTTTCATATATTTTGTATTCACTTACATTAATACATTAAAATGTTATCGGTAACTAATTGCTCTGTAGAGATTCACTGCATTTGAAGCCATTTGGAAAATAAGCCTTTTATCTTTCAAACAAGAAGTTTTGTTTTGCCAAGAGTAAATCTCTTGAACACAAACACATTACAAATGGACTTTAATGACGTTCCAAATGTGATTCCGTTTCTTGTGGTTTTTCTATTTTATGCATTTGTATGTAAATTGTACTTTATGGAATAAGACAGAGGTGGGAGAGTTTTTCTCCTTAACCTGTTCATTGTTCCCCTTCTTTGCTTCCATGTTAGAAAATTTATGAGCATGGATGACGCAAAAATCATTATCACTGTGCTAAGTGGCTTGGCAAGACTACAACCTCCAAATTCAATTCAACAAACATTTATGCAGTACACGCTAAGTGCTTCACACATTAACTGGGAACCTATAGTATTCTAGGCACTTCACAATGAAAACTTTTGAGGTGCCTCCTATTAGCCATGGTTCAAAACTGAATTAGACTCTCTTCCTACCCTCACGAAGTTCAAACTACTTAATTAACCACCACATATGACCTTGGAAACAAAGTGGTTAAATCGTTTACTGCTTCTGCTATTTCCTTGCTTCCAACTGAATATTAAGTATGTCACAAGATATTTCATCTTTGGAAATTTATTCCCCTTGTCCTCAGATTGGATGATTCACATTATCTTCAAAATGTTTTGGGGTTATGATCATACAAGTCCTAACAAGAGTGAGTTTTTCAGCATTGTCAGCATGAAAAGGAGAGTCATTCTCTGCTCAGTTTTAATGTGTGAATCTTCAAATGTCATTTTTCTAGTTCTCTGGCTTTCACTTTCCTTCTATGTAAATGAGGTTGGATCAGTGACAGTGATCACCCCTCAATCTCTCATCCTTTAAGTGTGTTTACACAGCTTGTTTGGTCACTGGACACTTGTACATAAGAATCTATGAAATAAGTTTGCTGGAACCAAACTTCAGAAAAAAAAAGGAGGTTCCTTAAAAAACTAAAAATAGAACTACCATAGGACACAGCAATCCCACTGCTGGGCATATACCCTGAGAAAACCATAATTCAAAAAGAGTCATGTACCACAGTGTTCACTGCAGCACTATTTTCAATAGCCAGGACATGGAAGCAACCCAAGTGTCCATCGACAGATGAATGGATAAAGAAGATGTGGCACATATATACAATGGAATATTATTCAGCTATAAAAAGAAATGAAATTGAGCTATTTGTAGTGAGGTGGATGAGCCTAGAGCCTGTCATACAGAGTGAAGTCAGAAAGAGAAAGACAAATACCGTATGTTAACACATATATATGGAATCTAAAAAAAAAAATTTTGTTCTAATGAACCTAAGGGCAGCGCAGGAATAAAGACACAGATGTAGAGAATGGACTTGAGGACACGGGGAGGGGGAAGGGTAAGTTGGGATGAAGTGAGAGAGTGGCATGGACATATATACACTACCAAATGTAAAATAGATAGCTAGTGGGAAGCAGCCGCATAGCACAGGGAGATCAACTCCGTGCTTTGTGTCCACCTAGAGGGGTGGGATAGGGAGGGTGGGAGGGAGATGCAAGATGGAGGGTATATGGGGATATATGTATACATATAGCTGATTCACTTTCTTACACAGCAGAAACTAACACAACACTGTAAAGCAATTATACTCCAATAAAGATGTTAAAAAAAATAAATTATAGGCACTTAAAGATCAAGGGCTCCCTGTTTGGTGCCTAATAATAATAATGGTAAATAACCAATAATTATAGCTGCTACAAAATTTTTCAGAACAAAGGGGAGAAACTAACATTTACTGAATGTACTTAGCAACAGAACAGAGGCATCAATTTATGATGTGTGTGTCAAATGCTGCTCAACTGCCTGAATAGTTTAGCAAAAATCTTGTATGTATTTGTAAGGCCTGTAAAACATCTGAGAAGTTTGGTCTAAATGTCTAAAAAAATAAATGCACTTGCAAAAGAAAAAATAAAAAGTCCCCGTCCTACCACATGTCATGTCTGCCCACAGGCAATAGGAATCCTTTTCTGGTTATGAAAGAATTAATGCATTCTTCATGTTCTTAGCAGTTTACATCATCTCTGATGACATTTAGGCTAAGAAAGCTATCAAAAGATTCCCAGGAAAATATGTCAACTTGTGCAGGGACTGTGCAAAACAATTAAATCCCATATGTGTGGGAGGTTATATTTATGTCTGTTTAGCCATATACACATATCCATATGTGTATATGGATATGTGTGTATATACATATGTGTATATGTATGTGGACAGAAATAGGTATATTTCTGGGTGTAGAAATATGTATATCTCTATGCACAGCTCTATATTTATGTCTTTATGTGCATATGCATAAATACCTTATTATATGCTAATTGCCAGGGCTGTGTTAATGCTCTATATACATTTTCTCATAAAATCCTCACAGCATACCTACAAGGTAAATATGTTTTAAGAAAACAGGTTTGAAAGACAGAACACAATTTGCCCAAAGTCACAATAAGACAGTGACAGAGCCAGAATTAAAACCAGTTTATCCAACTGTGAAGCAGGGACACCAACATTTTATATACATATATATAGAGAAATGTCATGTAACTTATAAATTGTTGGAAACTGAGCTGTTAAGAGATGATTGCAGGAATATTTGCTTCAGTAAGAAAATATGTCAATCGTGGAGGTATAAATTTGCCCCCAAAATACTTCACTGAAACTCTACCATCCTTATGCTGGTAGAGAAGGCATCTCTGTTAAGGTAAAACTAATCAGAATTGGAATATATTCATTAAAAAACCACATACAATATATTGCTCATCAGTTAATAATTTTCCTCCTTAGAACAAGAATGGCATAACCAACAAAACAACTGTGATGATACGGAAAACATCTGGAAAAGCATTCACACAATCTTCAATTATGAGGGTTCCCTCATGTTCTACTTTCTTTAGTAAAAATGATACCAATTCACATTTCACATGTTCAAATGCAAATACACAAAATAATGATGAAAACAATGTCAGAATTAGTGGATTACTTCGGATAACTGTGTCTTGTTCACCTCATTTAGTTGGTGTCCCCCAAGAATCTTGAGATATCCAAACAACACTATTAACAATGAACAGAATTGAATTTTGCTATGTAATATTTTATCACCAACCCAGGACTTCCATACTATCCTGCTCAGGATTTATTGGGGGGCCAAAAATTCAATGCAATGTTAGCCTAAGAAACATACAATATATTTCATACATTATCTGTTGTGTTTAAATTTCTATGCAACTGTATTTACATTGGTTATTGACAGAGATTTTCCTAGCCATAAGCATTCCATTAGAACATAATTTTTTTTAAGTTGACTGCTTTACTTTCCAAATATTTGAACTAGTTTCCAAAGGATTTTTCCATAAAGGATAAAATAGAAACATACACATCAACTTTTTAATATGAAGCCTAGTTAACCAAAGGGTGGTGTTCCATTTCTATAATTAGGAAAGGACTGCCCCTATCAGCTGTTATATTAGGCAACCTCTGGCAGGTAAGGAATCTGTCACACTGCTATCCATCTCTTCCCAAGCATGTTGGAATCTTGAGTTGGAGGGAGCAGGCATATATTTTAAACATCCCATTGAGTATTACAATAATTTTTTAAAATTCTTCTTACAGTGAAATTACAGACTAAAATTGGCAAAGTCTCAACTGTTATCATTAATCACAGATAGATTTTGTGGTTTCAACTAGGAGATAAAGGACATAACATTTCTAGGAGGACATCACATTTTTTACAATTTTTAATAGCCATGGACATACATGGATTTAGGAAGGAGGAATAAGTTTTTTGAGAAACATGGCTCTGGATGACTTTTAAATCAGCCCTAAACATTCTCTGTACTGTGACTTATGATTTAGGCTCTGTACCTTGACTCCTGAATATACTATCGGATGCTAACTAGGCTGCCTTGCTTTTTACCCTCAGAGTTTTGCAGGAACTCTGGGACTGCTGTCCAGATAAGAAAACACACTTTACTGGAGATTCCTGAGACGTTTCTAAAACGCTCCTGAATCAAACAGAGCGTTACAGGAGCAGATTACAAAGATAACATCTACCGGTGGGGGGATGGGGAATATATATTTGAGATTCCCTCTAATAAATCTCTGTGTGTTTGAAAGTGAAAGGAAAAGGAGATCTGGAAGCCCAAAAGATCACAAATGTTTTGGTACCTAGTAAACAGCTCTGTGCTGGTGTTGGGTGGTTCATACTGACTTGCAAGAGTCCATTGTGAATATCTCTACCCAGTAGCTTGAAATCAGTCATGATGGGAGTCTTTATACCACAGAAACTATCAAGTGCTACATATCAATCCCTTCACCCTCACCTCGAAACATGACTGTTAAACATTTATACTAACAATTATGGAGGAGATAGGGAGGATTGCCTAAGAACCTTTATTTTTGAGTCTTCCATATAATAAGAATGCCATGGTTTACTGTTTGTTTTATTTAATAAGTTTCTCTATAAGGTTTATGATGGAAATTTCATTATCAACCTAAGTGAAATGGTGTTCCAGCAATATTTTTCACTGTTTTGAGGACTGAACTTATATGTGTATGCCTGGCAGAGAAAGATCTTAGATAATATAAGAGTGTTTAGCGAGGTAATTACCAGCTGGTTCTATGCTCTCAGGTTTTAATACTGACAGAGTTTCTCCAGCAGGTCCAGAATTCTTGGAAATGTAAGGGCAACAGTCATGTTTCTAGATTCCTTCAACCTTTTGACCCTTGGACTTTGACATAAATTGCAGCAATATCTTTTTTAAGCCATCTCCTAGAGTGATGGAAATACAAAATAAACAAACAAATGGGACCTAATTAAACCCAAAAGCTTTTGCACAGCAAAGGAAACCATAAACAAGACAAAAAGACAACCCTCAGAATGGGAGAAAATATTTGCAAGTGAAGCAACTGACAAAGGATTAAAAAATGGGTGGAAGATCTAAATAGACATTTCTCCAAAGAAGACATACAGATGGCCAAGAAGCACATGAAAAGCTGCTCAACATCACTAATTACTAGAGAAATGCAAATCAAAACTACAATGAGGTATCACCTCACACCAGTCAGGATGGCCATCACCAAAAAATCTACAAACAATAAATGCTGGAGAGGGTGTGGAGAAAAGGGAACTCTCTTGCACTGTTGGTGGGAATGTAAATTGATACAGCCACTATGGAGAACAGTATGGAGGATCCTTAAAAAACTAAAAATAGAATTACCATATGACCCAGCAATCCCACTACTGGGCATATACCCAGAGCAAATCATAATTCAAAAAGACACATGCACCCCAATGTTCACTGCAGCACTATTTACAACAGCCAGATAATGGAAGCAACCTAAATGTCCATTGACAGACAAATGGATAAAAAAGATGTGGTACATATATACAATCGAATATTACTCAGCCATAAAAAGGAACAAAATTGGGTCATTTGCAGAGACGTGGATGGATCGAGAGACTGTCATACAGAGTGAAGTCAGAAAGAGAAAAACAAATATTGTGTTTTAACACATATATGCAGAATCTAGAAAAATGATACAGATGAACTGGTTTGCAAGGCAGAAATAGAGACAGAGATGCAGAGAACAAACGTATGGACATCAAGGGGGGAAAGCGGGGGTAGGGGGTGGTGGTGGTAGGATGAAGTGGGAGATTGGGATTGACACATATACACTAATATGTATAAAATAGGTAACTAATAAGAACCTGCTGTATAAAAAATAAAATAAAATTCAAAAAAATAAATTAATTAAATTAAATTAAAAAGGAAACATTCATTGCATCCCTTCCCTCACCCTTAGCCACAAAGTCATAGGTCAGAGTCAATTATAAATTTGTTTCTTTTTTAACAGCCTTATTGAGATGCAATCGATTTACAAAGAACTGCATGTAGGGGATTGGTTCAAGATGGCGGAGTAGAAGGACATGCTCTCACTCCCTCTTGCGAGAGCACTGGAATCACAACTAACTGCTGAACAATCATCAACAGGAAGACACTGGAACTCACCAAAAAAGATACCCCACATCCAAAGACAAAGGAGAAGCCACAGTGAGATGGTAGGAGGGGCCCAATCACAATAAAATCAAATCCCATAACTGCTGGGTGGGTGACTCACAAACCAGAGAACACATACCGCAGAAGTCCACCCACTGGAGTGAAGGTTCCGAGCCCCACGTCAGGCTTCCCAACCTGGGGGTCTGGCAACAGGAGGAGGAATTCCTAGAGAATCAGACTTTGAAGGCTAGTGGGATTTGATTTCAGGACTTCAACAGGACTTGGGGAAACAGAGACTCCACTCTTGGAGGGCACAAGTAGTGCCCTCCACAAGTAGTGTGCAAAGTAGTGTGCACATCAGGACCCAGGGGAAGGAGCAGTGACACCATAGGAGACTGAACCAGACCTACCTGCTAGTGTTGGAGAGTCTCCTGCAGAGGTAGGGGGTGGCTGCGTCTCACAGAGAGGACAAGGACACTGGCAGCAGAAGTTCTGGGAAGTAATCCTTGGACTGAGCCATCCCAGAGTCCACCATTAGCTCCACCAGAGAGGCCGGGTAGGCTCCAGTGTTAGATCGCCTCAGGCCAAACCACCAACAGGGAGGGAACCCAGCGCCATCCATCAGCAGGCAAGCAGATTAAAGTTTTACTGAACTCTGCCACCAGAACAACAGCCAGCTCTACCCACCACCAGTCCCTCCCATCAGGAAACTTGCATATGCCTCTTAGATAGCCTCATCCACCAGAGGGCAGACAGCAGAAGCAAGAAGAACTACAATCCTGCAGGCTGTGAAACAAAAACCACATTCACAGAAAGATAGACAAGATGAAAAGGCAGAGGGCTATGTACCAGATGAAGGAACAATATAAACCCCCAGATAAACAACTAAATGAAATGGAGATAGGCAACCTTCCAGAAAAAGAATTCAGAATAATGATAGTGAAGATGATCCAGGACCTTGGAAAAAGAATGGAGGTAAAGGTCGAGAAGATGCAAGAAATGTTGAACAAAGATCTACAAGAATTAAAGAACAAACAAACAGAGATGAACAATACAATAACTAAAATGAAAAATACACTAGAAGGAATCAACAGCAGAATAACTAAGGCAGAAGAACGGATAAGTGACCTGGAAGACAGAATGGTGGAATTCACTTCTGCGGAACAGAATAAAGAAAAAACAATGAAAAGAAATGAAGACAGCCTAAGAGACCTCTGGGACAACATTAAACATAACAACATTCGCATTATAGGGGTCCCAGAAGGAGAAGAGAGAGAGAAAGGGCCAGAGAAAATATTTGAAGAGATTATAGTCAAAAACTTCCCTAACATGGGAAAGGAAATAGCCACCCAAGTCCGGGAAGCACAGAAAGTCCTATACAGGACAAACCCAAGGGGAAACATGCCAAGACACATAGTAAGCAAATGACAAAAATTAAAGACAAAGAAAAATTATTGAAAGCAGCAAGGGAAAAATGACAAATAACATACAAGGGAACACCCATAAGGTTAAGAGCTGATTTCTCAGCAGAAACTCTACAAGCCAGAAGGGAATGGCATGATATACTTAAAGTGATGAAAGAGAAGAAACTACAACCAAGATTACTCTACCCAGCAAGGATCTCATTCAGATTCAATGGAGAAATCAAAAGCTTTGCAGACAAGCAAAGCTAAGACAATTCAGCACCACCAAACCAGCTCTACAACAAATGCTAAAGGAACTTCTCTAAGTGGGAAACACAAGTGAAGAAAAGGACCTACAAAAACAAACCCAAAACAATTAAGAAAATAGTAACAGGAACATACATATCAATAACTACCTTAAACGTGAATGGATTAAATGCTCCAACCAAAAGACACAGGCTTGGTGAGTGGATACAAAAATAAGACTACATATATATGCTGTCTACAAGAGACCCATTTCAGACCTAGGGACACATACAGACTGAAAGTGAGGGGATGGAAAAAGATATTCCATGCAAATGGAAATCAAAAGAAAGCTGGAGTAGCAATACCCATATCAGATAAAATAGACTTTAAAATAAAGAATGTTACAAGAGACAAGGCAGGACACTACATAATGATCAAGGGATAAATTCACCAAGGAGATATAACAATTATGAATATATATGCACCCAACATAGGAGCACCTCAATACATAAGGCAACTGCTAACAGCTGTAAAAGAGGAAATTGACAGTAACACAAAAAAGTGGGGGAATTTAGCACCTCACTTACACCAATGGACAGATCATCCAGACAGAAAATTAATAAGGAAATACAAGCTTTAAGTGACACAATAGACCAGATAGATTTAACTGATATTTATAGGACATTTCATCCAAAAACAGCAGATTACACTTTCTTCTCAAGTGCACACAGAACATTCTCCAGGATAGTTCACATCTTGGGTAACAAATCAAGCCTCAGTAAATTTAAGAAAACTGAAATATCAAGCATCTTTTCTGACCACAACGCTATGAGATTAGAAATCACTTACAGGGAAAAAAACCATAAAAAATACAAACACATGGAGGCTAAACAATACATTACTAAATAAGCAAGAGATCACTGAAGAAATCAAAGAGGAAATCAAAAAATACCTAGAGACAAATGACAATGAAAACACAACTATCCAAAACCTATGGGATGTAGCAAAAGCAGTTCTAAGAGGGAAGTTTATAGCAATACAAACCTACCTCAAGAAACAAGAAAAAGCTCAAATAAACAATTGAATCTTACACCTAAAGGAACTAGAGAAAGAAGAACAAAACAAAACCCAAAGTTAGCAGAAGGAAAGAAATCATAAAGATCAGAGAGAAATAAATGAAATAGAAACAAAGAAAACAAGAGCAAAGATCAATAAAACTAAAAGCTCGTTCTTTGAGAAGATAAACAAAATTGATAAACCATTAGCCAGACTCATCAAGAAAAAGAGGGAGAGGACACAAATCAATAAAATTAGAAATGAAAAAGGAGAAGTCACAACAGACACCTCAGAAATACAAAGCATCCTAAGAGACTACTACAAGCAACTCTATGCCAATAAAATGGACA
Organism: Lagenorhynchus albirostris; assembly: GCF_949774975.1. Classification (NCBI taxonomy): domain Eukaryota; kingdom Metazoa; phylum Chordata; class Mammalia; order Artiodactyla; family Delphinidae; genus Lagenorhynchus; species Lagenorhynchus albirostris. Next base: position 69,718,831 of record NC_083102.1, read on the forward strand.
ACCTGGAAGAAATGGACAAATTCTTAAAAAGGTATAACCTTCCAAGACTGAACCAGGAAGAAAGAGAAAACATGAACAGACCAGTCGCAAGTAATGGTATTGAAACTGTGATTAAAAATCTTCCAACAAACAAAAGCCTAGGACCAGATGGCTTCACAGGTGAATTCTATCAAACATTTAGAGAAGAGCTAACACCCATCCTCAAACTCTTCCAAAATAGTGCAGAGGAAGGAACACTCCCAAACTCATTCTATGAGGCCACCATCACCCTGATACCAAAACCAGACCAAGTTACTACAAAAAAAGAAAATTACAGACCAATATCCCTCATGAATATAGATGCAAAAATCCTCAACAAAATACTAGCAAACAGAATCCAACAACACATTAAAAGGATTATACACCATGATCAAGTGGGATTTACCCCAGCAATGCAAGGATCTTCAGTATATGCAAATCAATCAGTGTGATACACCATATTAACAAAATGAAGAATAAAAACCATATGATCATCTCAGTAGATGCAGAAAAAGCTTTTGACAAAATTCAACACCCACTTACGATAAAAACTCTCCAGAAAGTGGGCATAGATGGAACCCAGCTCGACATAATAAAGGGCATATATGACAAACCCACAGCAAACATCATTCTCAATGGTGAAAAACTGAAAGCATTTCCTCTAAGATCAGGAACAAGACAAGGATGTCCACTCTCACCACTATTATTCAACATAGTTTTGGAAGTCCTAGCCATGGCAGTCAGAGAAGAAAAAGGAATAAAAGGAATACAAATTGGAAAAGAAGAAGTAAAACTGTCACTGTTTGCAGATGACATGATACTATACATAGAGAATCCTAAAGATGCCACCAGAAAACTACTAGAGCTAATCAATGAATTTGGTAAAGTTGCAGGATACAAAATTAATGCACAGAAATCTCTTGCATTCCTATACACTAATGATGAAAAATGTGAAAGAGAAATTAAGGAAACATTCCCATTTACCATTGCAACAAAACAAATAAAATACATAGGAATAAACCTACCTAGGGAGACCAAAGAACTGTATGCAGAAAACTATAAGACACTGATGAAAGAAATTAAAGATGATACAAACAGATGGAGAGATATACCATGTTCTTAGATTGGAAGAACCAATATTGTGAAAATGACTATACTACCCAAAGCAATCTACAGATTCAATGCAATCCCTATGAAATTACCAATGGCATTTTTTACAGAACTAGAACAAAAAATCTTAAAATTTGTATGGAGACACAAAAGACCCTGAATAGCCAAAGCGGGCTTGAGGGCAAAAAACGGAGCTGGAGGAATCAGACTCCCTGACTTCAGACTATACTACAAAGGTACAGTAATCAAGACAATATGGTACTGGTACAAAAACTGAAATATAGATCAATGGAACAGGATAGAAATCCCACAGATAAAACCATGCACCTATGGTCAACTAATCTATGACAAAGGAGGCAAGGACGTACAATGGAGAAAAGATAGTCTCTTCAATAAGTGGTGCTGGGAAAACTGGACAGCTACATATAAAACAATGAAATTAGAACACTCCCTAACCCCATACACAAAAATAAAATCAAAATGGATTAGAGACCTAAATGTAAGACTGGACACTATTAAAACTCTTAGAGGAAAACATAGGCAGAACACTCTGACATAAATCACAGCAAGATCTTTCTTGATCCACCTCCTAGAGTAATGGAAATAAAAACAAAAATAAACAAATGGGGCCTAATGAAACTTAAAAGCTTTTGCACAGCAAAGGAGACTACAAACAAGACGAAAAGACAACTCTCAGAATGGGAGAAAATATTTGCAAATGAATCAACAGACAAAGGATTAATCTCCAAAATATATAAACAGCTCATGCAGCTCAATATTAAAAAAACAAACAACCCAATCCAAAAATTGGCAGAGACCTAAATAGACATTTCTCCAAAGAAGACATACAGATGGCCAAGAATCACATGAAAAGCTGCTCAACATCACTAATTATTAGAGAAATGCAAATCAAAACTACAATGAGGTATCACCTCATACCAGTCAGAATGGGCATCATCAGAAAATCTACAAACAACAAATGCTGGAGAGGGTGTGGAGAAAAGGGAACCTTCTTGCACTGTTGGTGGGAATGTAAATTGATACAGCCACTATGGAGAACAGTATGGAGGGTCCTTCAAAGCTAAAAATAGAATTACCATATGACCCAGCAATCCCACTACTGGGAATATACCTTGAGAAAACCATAATTGAAAAAGACACATGCACCACAATGTTCATTGCAGCACTATTTACTATAGCCAGGTCATGAAGCAACCTAAATGCCCACTGACAGACAAATGGATAAAGAAGATGTGGTATATATATATAATGGAATATTACTCAGCCATAAAAAGGAACAAAATTGGGTCATTTGTAGAGACGTGGATGAATCTAGAGACTGTCATACAGAGTGAATTAAGTCAGAAAGAGAAAAACAAGTATCATATATTAATGCATATATGTGGAATCTAAAAAAATGGTCCAGATGAACCTGTTTGCAGGGCAGAAACTGAGACACAGATGTAGAGAACAAACATATGGACACCAAGAGGCGAAAGCAGCAGGGGGCGGGGTGGTAGTGTGATGAATTGGGAGATTGGGATTGACATATATACACTAATATGTATAAATGGATAACTAATAAGAACCTGCTGTATAAAAAAATAAAATTAAATTCAAAAATTAAAAAAAAAAGAACTGCATGTAGTTGACGTGTACAATTTGATGAGTTTAGATTTATGCAAACACCCATGAAACCATCCCTATAGTCAAGGTAGTAGATATATGCAACATCTCCCAAAGTTTCCTTGGGTCACTTTGGTTTGGGGTTTTTTTTTTTTTTTTTCTTCGAATTGAAGTATAGTTGATTTACAATGTTGTGTTAGTTTCAAGTATACAGCAAAGTGATTCAGTTATACGTATATTTTTTTTTCAGATTCTTTTCCATTATAGGTTCCTATAAGATACTGAATATAGTTCCAGGTTTATTGTTTTTTGATAAGGATACTTTACATGAGATCTACTTTGCAGTAACTATGGAAAACAGCATGGAGGTTCCTTAAGAAATTTAAAAGTAGAACTACTACATGACCCCTCTTCTGGGTTTATATCTAAAAGAATTAAAATCAGGCTGTGAAGGAGATTGCCTTCATTCCCACGTTCATTGCATCATTATTCACAATAGCCAAGATATGAAAACAACTCAAGGGTCCATCTACAGATGAATGGATTTTTTTAAATGTTGTATACACATACAGTGGCACAATTATTCCCACTTAAAAAAGGAAGCAAATACTGTCATTTACAACAACATGGACGAACCTGAAGGAAGGTGGTAAGTGAAAAAAGCCAGTCACAGAAGAGCAAATGCTACATGATTCCACTTTTAGGGGGAATCTACAGTAGTCAAACTCCTAGAAGCAAAGAATGCAACAGTAGTTTCCAGGGTCTGGAGGTGAGAACAATGGGGAGTTGTTGTTCAATGCGTACATAGTTTCAGTTGTGCTAGATGAATAAGTCCTAGAGATGCGCTGTAGGACATAGTGCCTGTAGTTCACAATACGGCATTGTGCACATGTCCATGTCTCTTAGACAACTGCTCAACTGCATTCCTCTCCTGTGTCCCATCAGTCACAGGGAAAGGACCATTTGGTGATTACTTGGTTAATTTGACTAATCTGGGTAATACAGTTAGAAAAAAATAATCCCTCTGGTCTTTATAGAGTAATGACATTGGATTCTCAGCTATAGCTGGGAAAGGGAACTGGGAGAAATTTTTTTCTGACACATCCAAAGTATACAACAGAATAAAATCCCCAGGAAAACAAAATTCTTTAGACAAAAATCAATACACTCATGGTCACATGAGGGAAATATGTTAGGAAGCAATAGGGAAACTGTGTCCAAGGCTCAGTCAAAACCACTTCTGGAACTCTGTGTGTAATTATGCTGCCGCCCTCAGGAGAGCCAGCACAGGGTTGAGAGCATCCCGTCAGGGAAACCCACTTCATGAAAGAGATGCTGGAGGTGCTGGGAGAGGCCTCCTCTGTGGACTGGAATCAGGGAAGCAGGGAAGAGTGAAAATGAACAGATACTGCCTTCTTAGGGAAAGGAAAAGGAACACTAATTCAGACAACAGGTGGTAAACTTATGGGAACTTCTAGCCTGACAGTTGGCATTAGTTGAATCAACGATTTAAATAAATTTACAATAAAAGTTGACAAAGATACAAAGGAACAAAAAACATTTCAAACAGATTCCTCCTCTCTGAGGAGGGATTTAGAATAAATTCCATCCTCTTCTTAAGTATGATTCTATTGCCAGAACTAAATAGATCATGGTCCTGATGCATACAGAAATCCCTATGGTATCTATGTAGAAATGTAGTCCACCCTTTCCTGGAACATAAAATTAAAAAGCATTATCCAGAATCAAAAGCAGTCCTTATTAACCTTAGAAATGATAACAATCTAACACTTCATAGGTGAGTAATGCATGAGTTTTTCCAAAACCAACAATCAACCACAAACTCTTGGCTGGCCTAGGAAAGATTTTTAAGGCTTTAGAATATTAGGACAGGCTTACAATACCAAGTGTTCCTGTTCATATACCCACACAAGACCAATCTGTGCTTTTAGGGAAAATGACCAGTATGTGGTTAAGGAGAATGTTGTCCTCTACCTAATCTGTCATGTAAATCGTCTCTCATGTCTGTTCAATTATGTATTGTTTATCTCGCTAAAGCAGCTTTATCTGCATCCTGGTACATAATACCCATGCAGGAGATCTTTCTGCTCCCATTTAACCTGATAGAGACCAGAATACACCAATATCGAATGAAAGTACGGGAGAAATAATACAAATGCCCTTGGGCTATAAGGTCTTGACCCAGAGATGGCAGAATACAAGAACAGTTACTCCTGTTTGTGTGTCAGAAAGCTAGAGCAAAGTGAGGGTGGGCAACAGAGGCAAAATGTGTAGGCAGGTTCCTAAAATCCAGTGTATCAAAGCAATTTAATGCTCTGGTCCAGTGTTTCCTGTTGGCCCAATGGCTGATGACACATTGTCTAACAAGGTGGCCACAGGGAAAAAGGTTGCCTCCAAGCCTTCATCTTTTGGCAAGTAGCAAGACAACTACCTTTCCATTCTCCAGTTCCAACTATGTGGTTTCCAAATTTGACTGTACTTTGGAATCCCCTGGGGAGTTTTAGAAACAAGTGATACCTTGGGTCCAGCCCCCCAAATTCTGATGGAATTATTCTGAGGTTCACCCTGGGCATCACACTTTTAAAAGCTCTGCAGTTGATTATAACAGGTGACTAAAGTTGAGAGTCACTGATGAAGAGGAACTAAGAAATTGTCTAGGTAGCGGTTCTCAAATTTTAACATATGAAATTACCTGAGGAACTTATTAAAATGCAGGTTTTTGACTTAGTAGGTCTGGAGTAGGGCCTAAGAGTCTGCATTTCTAACAAGCTCCCAAGTGATGCTGATGCTGTCTGGGAAGCAGGCTTTGATTAACAGGGCTCAGGAGCAGTGATCACAAAGTTTCTGAAGCATCATCCACCATCAGCTGTAGAACTTTAGAAGCTCAAATTCTCAGGCCCAACCCCAGACCTACTAAATCAGAAACTGGTGGGGCATGGGGTCGGGGGACAGTGGCAGTGGTGAGCAGCAACGCGCACTTTCACAAGCCCTCCAGATGATTCTGATGTGACCAAAGTTTGAAACCAATGGTCAGAGCCTTGCTATTCAAAGTGTGGTTATTAGACAAGCAGCGTCAGCATCACCAAGGATTTTGTAAGGTTAATGCAGGATTTTAGGGCCCACCCCAGACTTATTGAATCGGACTTTGTATTTTAATAACACCCCAGATGATTTCTATGCATTTTAAAGTGTGAGAAACACTAGAGTCTTGGTAAAGTTCCTCCTCAAGTACCTTGCCTAGAGCAAGTGATGATGATACACTCATTTGAAACAAAAAATTAACCATATTGATTATAACTGTGATAATATGTGGTAGGTTTCTTTTTAACTACAAAGAAAAATCTCGTTTATAGTGACAAGTTTTAAAATATGACGAAGCCTAATCAAGCAAATGGAAATCACACATGATCTCACCATGTGGAGAAAACTATTGAAAACTGTTTATTCTTCCAACCAAATAACAGCATCTCTAAAGAGAATAAAAATAAATTACTGAAAGAGATTGTTTTATCCTGCACAAACAGAAACTTGGCAATGTTTTAATTGAAACTCACACCCATCAGATCTGCCCAATGTGGCAAAAATATGAGTCTCCTGTTTAGGATAACGTGGGTTTCGGAAGGAGGTAACATTGCATCCGGTTCCAACGGTCAGCTCGGGAATATTCAGAATGTTGAAACCAAGCTATCCTATTCTGCTCCTAAGTTAGAAGGTCAGAGCTCACAGACAAAAATACCAACCAGTAATGAAAAACAGAGTGGCCTCTTTTAAGTTACCAGCAGTGAATAAATTCCCAGCAAGTTGAAACACTGATGTGTACTGGTGACCTTTAAATATACAATGAGTAAATAGTTTGGGAAAAACAAGTAATTCACATGGATCTCAAATGAATTTTCTTTCAATCTGTAACAGATCAGCTTGTTTTCTGTCAGAGGTCAGACTGCTAAAATTTTAACATTCTTGGCTGCCTAGAACTTCTACAGCCAGAGCTGTCAAATCAGAAGCCTAGCAAATTAAAGAAGCTAGAACTTTAATTAGGAATCAAGATTCCCAGCTCCTTCTAGTAAGCTAGACCAGTAAAAGCTAAGAAAGAAACTGTTTTTTAATAGTACTTTCTTTAGACAGTTAAGGTATTCAACAGGAACTGCCCACTATCTCAAATGACTTTGAACTCTAATAAGACCTTTCCTTTACCTGAGTGAACACACATGCATCAAACTCCAAAGTAAGAACGAAACTATATGAGCTGTCTATTGACACTGGGAAAAGGTGCTGGAACAACCAGTCGTGTTGTTTCTGCACAAAAAGAAAAGCTGGACACAGTGGTGGGAAGTAGAATAGCTCAAGAACTAAAAGACGGAGAATTTGGAGGAGGGTCAGGAATGGACAGTATCGTAGGAAGGATATGTCATAGGCAGTTCCTCTCAAAGAGGCAAGGCTGCTTGCTCTAGTCTCCTTGGCAAATGTTCAAGACTTTGCTTACTTTTTAGTCAAATGATGGCTGTGCGTGTACCTATTGGCATACATATGATTTTACGATAAAGCGCTTTTCTTATACTTCTTCATGTTCCTTTATATTACGGTAATACGGTAATATTACGGTTCCTTTATAATACGGTAATATGTATTATTTTAAATTATATGTATAAGTAGATTTGTCTATTCCATGACTTCCATTTCAGACAAGTAAAAGGTTACAAAAGTGTTAGAGAAAGAGGGCACTGTGTCTGATAGAACCTGTGAAATTGTTAATTATCTTATCATCAATATAAGTATAATTACATGTGTGGCTACTTAATTATTACCTAAATACCAAAAAAAAAAAAAAAAGTGAAATAGTTTTTTCCCAAATTTGGAAGGTATGTTTGGGATACTCTCTCACTGAAACCCAGTCCATGTAACATGTGAAATACAGACTGATGCAAAACCAAAGCCAAAGCACCAGAGTCTCAGGGACAGTCAAACAGGAGAGAAGTGATATTAATATAAAATGCTGTGAGCCAAAGAAAACATGATTTCAGTACAAACCGCAGCTCGAAAGTCCCAAGGGTAGAATGTGAGGTACTGCTGCGCTCCACCTCACACACATAACTTTATCCATAGGGCTGTAACGTTAGTACCAGGGACATAATTATTTACTATGGTTAATGTGGAGGTTAGCTAGTATAAACTTAAAGTAATCTGGAAGGGTCTAGTTTGCAAACGGAACAGAACTGTTGCTCTGGAATTAGCTTCAAAATAGAGAAAAATTTAACAAGCCCCTTTTATAACCTTGGCAACAGGAAGGTACTTTAACACTCACCTTACCCATTTCTGTTTCTTGTCATCACTCGTACCTTAATCATGCAACATAGCAATAATATGCAGAACAACATCAAAGTGTGTTCAAGGTCTAAATGAGATGAAAAAAGGATGTGTCTCAGCACTGCTTTGCTGACTTGAGGATCCTGCGGAGTACGGAGGTAGGTACCCACTAAGGGCCATGGGGAACTCTGACTCAACATGGCAGAGCACCAGGTTTGCATTTGCATGCCCACACCTTTGCTACGTTAGGACAGGAGAACACTGGAATCCAAACCAGAACTCCTCGAAAACAGGGTCCTTAAAGGCCCCAAAAAGAGAAAAGGAATCACCCCCTACTTTTTTTGTTTGTTTGTTTGTTTTTTATACTGCAGGTTCTTATTACTCATCAATTATTATACACATCAGTGTATACATGTCAATCCCAATCACCCAATTTAGCACACCACCATCCCCACCCCACCATTGTTTTCCCCCTTTGGTGTCCATACGTTTGTTCTCTACATCTGTGTCTCAACTTCTGCCCTGCAAACCGGTTCATCTGCCCCATTTTTCTAGGTTCCACATACATGTGTTAATATACGATATTTGTTTTTCTCTTTCTGACTTACCCTTAACACAGTAACCCACCACTTTAGCTTTGGAACACAAGAGCAGAAATAGAGATTTTTTAGATGACTGGCACATCAGCTGAATTTCCAAGGGCCTCTAGTCAGCTACAATGATGGTAACCACATTTCCTTACCCAGTGGTTCTCAACTGAGCTCTATATTAGAATCACCCAGAGACCTTTCAAAATAAAATCTGATGCCCATGTGGTACACCCAACCAATTAAAATTCTCTGTGGTTGGGACCCAGACATTTGTATTTTCAAAGCCCTCCTGGGTGATTCCAATGTTCTTCCAAGGTTGAAAACTACTGTCTTAGCCATATCCCGGAAATGAAACTAAACCCAAAAGACTGTAATAAGCTTCACAAGTGTAGTAATTATTATCATTATCACCTAAGGCTATCCAATACTGCCCTTAAGTTAACTACAAAATTGGCTGCATTGGCCATTGGATCAGATGGAAAAAATCAGCTAAACAAAACAAAAATTTTTGATGGAAATTTAGCTTTCTGCCAACTGCATGTTTGAGTATTTGTGGCTGAACTTCAAATGAAAACAAAAGATTTTTTTTTCTAACTGAATCATGATACTCACAATATACGGCTTGACTGACAGTGCTTGTGGGCAACTGAACAGCATTAGAGATTCCTTTTTGCTTAAAAGGACACTGCGGACACTTATTTTATTTATTTCCAGAACAGGACTCTGAAAGCCAGATTTGATTCTTGCCTTAAATAATCTGTGGGATTTGGAATACAACCCAAAACTCTCTAGATTTTAATTCTGTTGACTCCAACTAAAATAAGTTTGGACTGAACGACCTCAAAGATCTTCTCCATCTCTTAATGTTCTGATTCAGTAATATATAGTTTTCTCCCATTCCCCAAGGCATTTTCCCTCAAATCACTTAGATTCATATGGTGATACCATTTATTTTCACTACTTAGGCCACATTAATGGCAAAGAGTTGCACGATAACTGATTGTTCTGCGTGGTACACAGGAAGTACTAAGCTTTTCACAAAGGATAGCACAAAATGTAAGCATCATCCGTCAAGTGTGAAGAAATATCTCCAGTAGAGACCAAAAGAATATCTACTTTCTAATACAGATATCACTATTCCATAAAAAATGATTGTTTTAGGAGGCATCCACTGAAGGGAAACGGCTGGCCCTGGAGGCAAAGAAGTGATAAGATAATGATTTCTACTCTTCATTGCAGCCAAATGGTAAATAAGTCACAAATGAAAAAACTTTGGCACTATTAATTCTCAAAAGCAGATTTAGGCAGAGACTTCAATAAGTCTGAAATCAGCACTTAATTTTTCATTTTCTGTTTTCTGGGAGACTTCAATGGAACGGTTTCAATTCTAAATTTAAGATATAGTGCCAAAAACCTGATTGAAAAAACATGGTGCATGAAAAGATGTTTAGGTAGGTTTAAAAAAAAAACAAAACCTGGATATGAACACTGCTTGAAAGAAAAATGACTTTCACCCCATACTTCTTTATCCTTTTAATAGAAAAAGACTCTCTTTAGACTTTGGAGCAAGGTGGCACCTAAAATATATACTTTTATTGGTGTTGATTATATATTTTGAGGAGTACTGGTCAAAGCCTGGAAGTTTAAGAACTACATTTCAAATGGAAATAGTTTACATAGTTTCAACATTCTCTTTTCTTTCCCATTTCCTTTAATAATATTGGATTTTAAAGTTATGCTGCCTTCTGCCTTCATATTCTCAGACATAGATGGTTTTTAATCTTTAAATTTAGAAATTCAAACAAACAATGTTGGAAGTGGTATTTTTTTCATCTATATTTTTCTAAGATTTTAGGTAACTTCTTCCTATTTGAGTGATCAAATTATTTCATCAGTGTTTCTCAAAATGAAATTACTATCTTTGGCTCAAAATAGATTCATGATTTAAAAAAAAAATGTCATGAAAAACCTAGGGGTGAAACAGGAATAAAGACACAGACTTACTAGAGAATGGACTTGAGGCTATGGGGAGGGGGAAGGGTAAACGGTGACAAAGCGATAAAGAGGCATGGACATATATACACTACCAAAAGTAAGGTAGTTAGCTAGTGGGAAGCAGCCGCATAGCACAGAGAGATCAGCTCGGTGCTTTGTGACCGCCTGGAGGGGTGGGATAGGCAGGGTGGGAGGGAGGGAGACACAAGCGGGAAGAGATATGGGAATATATGTATATATATAACTGATTCATTTTGTTGTGAAGCTGAAACTAACATACCATTGTAAAGCAATTATACTCCAATAAAGATGTTAAAAAAAATAGATTCATGATATAAATATGATGAATTTTTGAGGAAATAATTCTTTCACAGCCACAAGATCTTAAGGTGCCAAAAGAGAAAAAGCCTTCTACTGCAGAACTGAAACTAGATGAAGAGGAATTAGATGTCCAATTTGAAATGATTGTTGTTAAAAGGTAAATTTTAACTACTCTAACCTAATTTGAATCCTTCTGAACTAGATTTGTTAAAGTTGGAACTGGGTTGAACTATTTTATGTTGGATTGAATCATTTTCACCAATTTTTCTCTTGGTCTTAGCCTTGCCCAATGTCTGCCTGGTCTGCAAGAATGGCAGGCAGGTACAGAAATATACAGATAATACCAAAAAACAGGGAGAAGGTCAATATCCATTACTGCTTTTAGAGAGATTATGTGAAATGCAAGAGATTATCAGAATTTTAGGACCAAAAGTCACGTCAGGAAACACACAGTGGGTGCCTAAAGAGACAGGACCAGGGAACGACGGAAAATGGGGAATCCAAGAGGTGGGAGAAAATTCAAACAGGGAAGTTTGGTTGGCAAACACTGAGGATCCATTGGATGTTGTTCTGTGAGCAGCCTAGTTGGAGACTGGGGGGTGCATGGCCAGGCTTTTAAATAAGTGAGTTAAACTAAACATTATCCTTGAACACGGGGTGGGCAAAAATGTACAGAGGCTTACCTGGCAAAATGTGGGTCAAAGTGGGCTTTTTAAATTAAGTCTTCTGTTCAGTGCCCCTCTTGTTCCCCCAGGTGCTATATCTCTACAGCCCTGGGAGCCTAAGTAGCCTGGTCTAAACCTTCTAGTTTCCTCTTAGTCACTGTGGTAGGCTTCATAGCTGCAGCAGGACAATAGTAAGATCAGGCAACATGAAACAGGCCCAGATACCTGTTTTTGACATTGTGGCGGTGCTAAGCTATACAAATGACATAAAAAGAGATGAATATACCTAATCTTCTGAACCGATGCCTTCTCCCCCAATGCGGGGATGCCAGCAACAGTAGTGTTGGATAAACTAGAGATTGTGTGAATCTTTTCTAAGCACTGGACACAATCCAGGTTCATTGAGCAAAGCAAGAAAGCTACAGGTGATGCCTATTAATTCCAGAGGAAGGGTCTGTTCTGTTTCAGGGTGTAGAAAAATTTGTAAGTACTAATTCTGCAAACTCTTCCAAGTGCTTCCTCTGAAATATATGATTAGGAGCCCATGGTTTTAAACAATAGTTTTGAATATGCTACACAGCTAAATGCTTCCTGCAGGAAGTGTGCTGTTTTGTCTGAGATCAGTAAGTCCTATAAAAGGGGTAAACTCGATCTTCTTGGTCAGTCCACCATGATTGTGACGGTGTCAAGAACTCGTGTTGGAAGGGAATTAAAAATAAATTCTAACAGTACCATCCCCCAAAGTGTTTGTGGGTCAGGAATACGTGTGGTTTTTCAAACATGCTTGATCCAAAAGCAGCTGAAATCCATGTTAACTTGGTTCAGCAAAGTGAGTTATGACACAGCAAGAGTCCCAATGACCCTGGCAGTGCAGGTGACCCGTCACTACATGCTGAGTTCTGTGGCTCTTTTGGGGCAGCTCTGGAGCTCCATCGGGCACTGTTGTCACAGAGTCTGTACGGTGGCAGCACCATCACTGTTGTTTTCCCAGCTCCCAAAACGTCCACCCCTACGGCTTGCCTTAGAACTGAAACCTCAAAAGCAGTTTAAATGAGTTAGGACTCTTTTGAGATAAGCTCATCCTAGGTTTGAAATGTTGAACTGAAATATTAACTTTAGCTAGTCCTTAAAACACAATCCTAGGTTGGTTATTGTTCTTGTTGTTCTTGAATGAATAACTACTCCTGAAGAGGTTTTGCAGATTATATTGCTAAAATTTTACCCCAAAGAAGGTGGTCACTAATTGAGAAACAAATGAATCAGAGACAACAGTCAATGCATAATTCTCCAAATGGCCTCATTCCTGGCCTTCTCCTATGGAGCAATAGGCTTTATCAAATTTTCCCAGATTTCAAGATTTTTCTAAACCACACTTGTTCTTGTGTGTCACTTTCGATGTAATGTTTGCCATCTGTTGCCTGTTTATAGGGAATACAGGCATGTGGTCTTGTTTATATGTGACATGTAGGTTTACTACAACAGATTTAGTCAAATGGGAATCAAGTCAAGGTGAAATTTTATTCAAGGACATTTGTTTAATTTAAATCATTTTGCTTACCACATACTCATTGCAGGTTGATAAAATAAAATGATCTCAAGCCACTTCGAGTAAGAAAAACATGTTCACTGCTCATATCTCAGTGATATCCTTTCCCCTTAAGAGAAGTTTGTTTCAAATCTTGGTAGAATTATTCATAGGTTTTTGAGATCCATACCAGTCTGTACCACTTGCATTATACACTAGAAGATAATGAGAGGAAAATCAGATTTTTAAAGAAATTCCTATACGTGAAATTAAGTCAACATCATCATTTTGTAATATGAATTCGTACTGACACAGATGTAATTTAAACCAGCTTTACAAAATGAGAGGAGTATAAGAGTGATTTCTCTTTTTCAAATGAGAGTAAGGGTTGAGTGTAAAATTTAAGGGCTTTTGCTAAGTTTAAGTTTCTTTTTATTCTTTCTCTTTGCCCAAAGAAACTAGTACAAAGAAATGCAAATATCTGAGTATGTGTTCAAATAAAGATTGCATCAGTCATATGTTTGGGGAGCTATCGGGGTCTACTTTGCCTGACTGGAAGTAATGGGTGGGGTCACGATAGGAAAAACACAAGAAGGCAGCTTCATGGCCAAAACCTCAGGGCTCTGCTCTCCTGAAATCATCCATCTGGGAGCCTCAAAGCCGCAAGATCTCCGCCAACACACTTCCAGCCTAGGAAGAAGAACTGAACATGAAGCCCAAGAACTGTTCACAGCAGCCTCAGACCAAAGGGTCCCAGCTAATTCCTGGATTTGGTCCTTATTTATGATTCTAACTATTTTTATTATAGTCTCTAAGATAATTTATATATTCTATTTCATGACATCATTTAGTTTGCCCCTTGAGCTAATATTACTTTTCAACTCTAAATTTTATTTTCTTTAATCTTTTAGTTTCTATTGTCTCATCTCTAATTTTTATGATATTTTATTAATTCTGGACTTTTATTTTTGCCACTTTATAGTGTTTATTTTACGCCACTTTATCTTACTGTTTTCTTATGTTATCTTGGTTATTTTTACCATCTACTTTAAAAGATAATTCTTGTTTTCTTTTAAACATTACCCAACATTTATAAATGGCAAGCAGAAATACTGGCTAAAAGGAGGCGTCTGGGAGATCAGTCCAGGCCCTAAGCAAGGAATGTTGAAAGATGTTTTTCCTCTTATGGGTTTTACAATGTCTCTTCCAGATCCCCTCAATTCCCTCCCTGGATAAATCTTTTGATTGTGAAATCAGTCTGAAAGGGGAGTCTGACTGCTATTATGAACCCCTGATGCTACGTAACTGAATCGACCTACAAGCCAAAAATATACCCTCAGCATAAAGATAATGTGGCCCTATGGCAGCACACAGGAATACCTGAAAAACAGTGTGTTCTTCCCTCACAAATTAGCCAATCCATTCAAGGAAACTGTGAGAAAATGTCATGATTTCTGTCTACGAAACTGTTGGATTCTCGGTAAATTCTGGGGACAAACCACACCTTACCAGAAGAAAGAAGGTCACAGTCATGGGACCAGAAGGAATTCAGGTAGTTCAATTCAAGAAAAGAAACTGGCTCACATTCTCCCAGATTAACCTTTTTTCTCTTCTATATAGAAAATGGTTTCACTATTACCCTCTTGCTACTTAAATAACAAGATCACTTAGAAAAGTCAAATGACATAAAGTGCTAAGTAAGGTATCACTTGGTATCCCACCCTGAAATGATCACCTTTAACGTTTAATGCCCATCTTTGCATGCATCTCCTTATGCATAAATATCATAAATGTGTCATTTTATGTAAGTGGCTTTATATCTTACATTTTTAAAAATGTAGTCTGTCATCTTACTATTTCCCCTTTATTTTTTACCTTACACTTCCCATTTCTTTCTATTCTCCCAACCTCTGATTACATCTTTCCTGACTGGTAACCCATGTTAACAAACTAGTTGATAAATATCCATGTTTATATATATGCTCATCAACATATATACACACGTTTGCACACATATATACACACATTTACACACACACAGACACACATTTGCACACACATATGCATGTTGATCAGTAAGGAAAGACTAGTTTATGCTGCTGTGACAAATGAACCCAAAATATAAACAACGATTTATTTCTTAATCATGATATATTTCCATTTTTAGGAAATTCTACTCCAAGTTATCTTTACTCCTACATCCTGACTGACGGAGACATTGTTACAGCTGTGGTGACAGAAAGAAAATTAATATGATGACGACACTGGTATCAATCAAAAAATATCCTGCCCTAGCCTACACTTTTAAGAAGGCACTGATCTGGCCCTCCCGTGGCAGTGTGCCTCTTAACGGGCAAGCAGTCTGAAAGGCCAAACATCAATATCCCTTCTGAGTCCATACACCCCTCCTAATCTGGACTATGCTATAGGTACTAAGATCCCAGAATTCCTGCCCAAATGGCCTCTGTGAGGGAGGCGCTCTCCTCCCCGAGTTCATCCCTCTGCAGGCAGACAGTGCTGTAGGAGCATGTATACCTTAACCCCAAGAAGTAGTCAAGTGTATAATGGTTGCAAGGAATGTGGATGGAAATTGAAAATGTGGGTTGGAATGTTCATTGCAGCTCTATTTACAATAGCCAGGACATGGAAACAACCTAAGTGTCCATCAACAGATGAATGGATAAAGAAGATGCGGCACATATATACAATGGAATATTACTCAGCCATAAAAAGAAACGAAATTGAGTTATTTGTAGTGAGGTGGATGGACCTAGAGTCTGTCATACAGAGTGAAGTAAGTCAGAAAGAGAAAAACAAATACTGTATGCTAACACATATATATGGCATCTAAAAAAAAAATGGTTATGAAGAACCTAGGGGCAGGACAGGAATATAGATGCAGATGTAGAGAATGGACTTGAGGACATGGGGAGGGGCAAGGGTAAGCTGGGACAAAGTGAGAGAGTGGCATGGACTTATATATACTACCAAATGTAAAATAGGTAGCTAGTGGGAAGCAGCCGCATAGCACAGGGAGATCAGCTCCGTGCTTTGTGACCACCTAGAGGGGTGGGATAGGGAGGGTGGGACGGAGACACAAGAGGGAGGAGATATGGGGATATATGTATGTGTATAGCTGATTCACTTTGTTATAAAGCAGAAACTAACACACCATTGTAAAGCGATTATACTCCAATAAAGATGTTAAAAAAAAAAAGAATCCACATAATTTTTAAAAAGCTTTTTATGCAATTCATTACAGAAATTCTGCTGGGATTCTGATAGGAATTATATTGTATTTATATACTTATAACACTGATTAGTTCATAATAAATATTCCCATCCAAGAATTACTATGCCTTCCACTACTTAAGATTAATTTTTTATGACCCTTAATAAAATTCTACACAACTGGCTCTGAATCTTTTTGGTTAACTTTACTGCTAAAGTTTTCATCACTATTGTGAATGAAATATTTTCCCATTCCACATTTTTATTGCTAACACAAGAAAACCTATTGGTTTTGCTTATATTTATCTTGTATCCATCCTTACTAAATACACTTTTTTTCCCCACTGGTATTTCTTTATACACATATAGTATCATTGGCAAAGAAGAGAAGTTTTATATCTTATTTCTCAATGTTTTATAATATTCTTGTTTTATTACATTTGTTGGAACCACCAATACAATAGCAGTAGCTGTTACATTATTTAGTCTCTGATTTTAATTGAAATATATTTTAGTATTGCACCACATAGAAAAATATTAGCTGTTGGTTTCTGATGAATAGTCTGTCTCATTCAAGTAAATTATTTTTATTCTTTCTTTGAGAATTTTTTTAAACAGTTGCTCAACTACAGCTATATAGTCCTTTTTCTGCATTGCATTATATAGAGTCAAATTCAGCTGTAAAGAGCAGATGACTAAAGTCATCCGGCTTAAAACATATAGAAGTTTATTTTTCTTTGGTGTATAAATGTGGTAAGCCAAGGGCTGGGGTGACAGATCCACAATCATTGGGACCCAGGCTCCTTCTATCCTATTGTTCTGCTACCTCAACAAATAGCTGTGATGCCGTAGATGCCTCAGGGTCAGTCACCATGTTTTCATTCTAGCCAGCAGGAAAAATAAATGGAAAAATAAAGGGCAAGTCCCCTTCCTTTGAAAAACCTTGCCAAAATATGCGCACACTGCTTTTGTCTGCATTACATTGGTCAGAAATTAGTCATACAGCCTTGCCGTACAGTTTTCCACTCTTTTTTCCCCTGCCTTTTGTGGTTTTAAATAAGCATTTTATAGGATTCTATTTTCTCTCCTTGCTTAGCATATTGATCATATTTCTGTTTTTAAAATTTTTTTTAGTGGTTGCCCTGAAGTTTGCAATATACGTTTACAGCTAACCCCAATTCACTTTCAAATAGCACCATACCACTGCACAGGTAGCGTGAATACTTACAAGTACAAAATAAAACTAATTCCTCTCACCTGTTCCCTGTATCATTGCTATCATTCATTTCACTTATACAGGCATGCATAACCATATACATGCATATGTACACACACACACAAGATATATATGTAAGCATACATAATCAAATACACTGTATTATTATTCTGAATGAACTGTTATATGTTAGATCAATTAAGAACAAGAAAAATGAAAGTTTTTATTTTTCCTTTGTGTATTCCTGCTTCAATGCTCTTCCTTACTTTATGTGGATATGAGTTTCTGACATGTTTTTCTTCCAAAAAAACTTCTTTTAATATTTCTTACAAGGCAGGTCTATGGAGGCAACAAATTCCCTCAGTTTTTGCCTGAGAAAGTATTTCTCCTTCCCTTTTGAAGAATAATCCCACAGAATTCTAGGTTGGTGGGGTTTTTTCTCTCAACACTTTAAATATTTCACTCCACTCTCTTTTTGTTTACATAGTTTCTGGCAAGTTGGATTTTATTCTTATCTTTGTTATGCCATAGGTAAGGCACTATTTTCCTCCAGCTTCTTTCAGGATTTTTCTTTCCCTTTGATTTCCTTCAGGTTGAAATGATATAGCTAGGTGTAGATTTTTGGCATTTATCCTGCTTAATGTTCTCTGAGCTTCTTGGATCTGTGGTTTAGTCTCTGGCATTAATCTGGAGAAATTCTCAGTCATTACTATTTCAAATACTTCTTCTGTTCATTTCTCTCTTCTCCTTTGGTATTCCCTTTGCAAATATGTTACATCTTTTATAGTTGCCCCACAGTCATTGGATATTCTGTTCTGTTTTTCAGTCTTTGTTCTCTTTGCTCTTCTATGATATATCCTCTAGCTCAGAAATTCGTTCCTCAGCTGTGTCCTTTCTACTAATTAGCCCATCAAAGGCATTCCTCATTTCTATTACAGTGCTTTTGATCTCTAGCGTTTCTTTCTGGTTCTCTCTTAGAATTTCCATCTCTCTGCTTACATTGTCCATCTGTTCTTGCATGCTGTCTACTTTAACCATCACAGCCCTTGGAATATTAACCATAATTATTTTAAATTCTAAGCTTGGTAATACCAACATCCCTGCCATGTCTGATTCTGATTGTTGCCCTGTCTCTTCTAATTGTGTTTTTTGCTCTCTTATGCCTTGTAATTTTTTCTTGATAGCCAGACGATGTGATGGATACAAGGAACCACTGTAAACAGGCCTTTGGTAATGTGGTGGTGAGCTGTGCGGGGAGGGGGGATGTTCTATTGTCCTATGATTAGGGCTCCGACTCTTAGTGAGCCTGTGCCTCTGAAGTGTGAACTTCACAAGTGTGTCTCAGTTTTTTCCTCCCCTCAGGTGAGACAGGATGGCTAGAGTGGGCTGGAGTTGGGTACGTTCTCCCTCACTAGGTCAGCTGGGCTCTGGTTAACTAGTTTCCCCTGAGATCAGGCCTTGTTAAGAACACATCGCTCTGGTTTATTTCCAGATGGTTGCTTTTCTCCTCCCCCTGCCAGAAGCACTAGGGATTTTTCCCCCATATTTACTGTAGGAACCTGGTTAGTTCCTAGAGGTAAATCACAATATTGTGGGGGGCCCCCTATGAATGGGTCCACCTGGAGCTTTTAAACTCTCTGAGTTGCCCATACTGAGCCTCCAGCGATTCACCAATTATAGCACAGGCTTTCCTACCCCAGCACTAGTTCCTGTGGCTATTTCTTCTTGAGAGTCTCTGCTCAGGTAAACAGGGACAGCCTGTAATCACCTGTTCGTCTTTCCAGTCATGCGGGCAGTGGTTAGCCCTTTGTCTTCCTCTCTCTTACGGATCCAAGTAGAGTTATTAATTTTCCTGTCTGTTACTTGTTGTCAGGATGGAATGGTAGCTTCCAAGTTCCTTATATACAGAACCAGAAACTGGAAGTCGGAAATACAATTTTTATTCTAGGCAACCACGTACCCAGCTGAAATTGGAATATTGTATTACCTTTGAAGATGTGGAGAACAGATACTGTGGGAGAGCCAACAGTTACTTCCACAAGTATGTACTCTATGACATCTGGAATTTTATCCTCTGTTTATTATAATAAATTACATTGACAGATTTCCTGATATTGAAAATTCTTGGAATAAAAGTTACTTAGTCATATTGTGTTATTTTCCATATACATCCCCAAATATATAAATTATAAAATTTGACCCAAGAAGAAATAGAAAGCATGAATTTACCACTACCAAAGAAGATATTACAACCCTTGTTAAAGTTCCTTCATTATAAAGATAGCAGGACCACTTGGTTTTATGACATAGTCAATCTATACTTCAAAAAATAAAAACAGACAAATCAAATGTCATTTAAATCACTCCAGTTCATAAAAAGGAAATATTCTCAAATAATGTTATAAAAGGAGCATTTAATACTAACAACCTGTTAGAGATTGTTTATGAAAACTGTAGATTTATCTCACTTATACATTTATATGCAAATTTTTAAAGTAAAATAATTACAGTGTCTATAGTAAAGCTGTTGGTTTGGGAATGAAAGGATGCTCTCACTAGGAATTTGTCAGGTGTATATTACCATGATTTTTTTTTAAAAAGTAGGTCTCCTGAATGCTGGTGGAGTAATTTAAGCCATAGCTATCAATATAGAGCTACAGCCTCTCTAAATAACTTTGGAAAAGTGGACCCTATTCCACAACTTCTTGTATCATTTAACTTCAATAAGCCTCCATTTCTCCATTTATATTAATAATATTGGAATAATAATAGTATTCTTGAGGCAGTTAAATAAGATAGTGTAAGTAAAGTATCTATTATGTGTTTGGTTTATGATGGGTGCTCAGTATTAGCTCTCATAAACGGTAATTTCCATTTCCTATATCCTAGAGAAGTAGAGTTAGCAATGCAAAGGGCCTATCATGTTACCCTATCTAAAACAATTTGCCAGTAGAAAAGTGATTCTTTTATATCCTTGTTTTGAGGTTTTTTACTTTTCTGTCTTTATGACTGAAAAGCCTAGCCAATTGGGACAGCCATTTTTAAAACAATTTTCACTTCAGTCAAGACTTTCACACCTTTTTCCCAAAGTTAAAGACAGCCCTCAAGTGTGCATGAAATACAATAACAAATTAGACATAGAAGATGTCTAAGAAAGGGACACTGAAAGGGATAAAATCATGAATTATGTAGATGAAAACCCCGCATACTATAGAGTCCTATGAATGTGCTGTGGTTAGGCATGTACTTCATTATAAAATTACTTACAGTGAGTGCTGTAAGATACTAACTAACCTCCTATGCATTTCAAAACTGAATTTTCTGCTTTGGTTCCTTTTTTAAAGAAAGGACGTTGTATGTCTTAATAGGCATCCTCTCTTATAAAAGCATATGAAGATTATTTTGATGTCTGATATCAAGTCAAAATCTTATAAATTCTGTAAGTGCTAGGCATCAACCTAAACCTAGACTTCTGTCCAAATATCTGAACAGAATCATTAAGATTTTTTAATTTTCCAAAACCAAATACATAGATGACTTAGATGATTTGGGTTTAGAGGGTTATTTTATTATGGGCCATTTTCCTAAGGGTCACTATATGAATTAATTATAAAAACATTTAGCCTATGAGATTTTGAAATATAACAATTTGAATGGTAACTAACAGAAAGTTCAGCTGTATTTTATTTTATTTATTTATTTATTTTCCATTACGCAGGCCTCACTGCTGTGGCCTCTCCCGTTGCGGAGCACAGGCTCCGGACGCACAGGCTCGGCGGCCATGGCTCACGGGCCTAGCCGCTCCACGGCATGTGGGATCTTCCCAGACCGGGGCACGAACCCGTGTCCCCTGCATCGGCAGGCGGACTCTCAACCTACTGCGCCACCAGGGAAGCCCCCAGCTATATTTTAAATCAAGAAAAATGGGTTACAGTGGCCTTAGCAGTGAACTTATCTCTGCTCACTACCACGTTGATACATTTATTAGGTCACAGTTAAGGTGACTATTTCTCACTCAATCTGAACTTCACTAAAGCCACCTCCAAGTTTGGACACATAACTACAATGCCTGGGCCATAAGGGTTGGGACAGCTGTGATGGATCAAGGGACTCACAACAATCTACGTTTGGATGTTCAGTGAATTTTGTTCTGACTTCTTGAGAGAGGTTTCTGCTCTCTCATCAATGGTTTACTAGGATCAAGCAGATTTCAAGTGCAATCACCTTGCTACTTTACTCTTGCACGGCGAGAACTCTGCCAAGAGCCTTGTAACACTGCTTTCGGCTTTCATTTAACTACTCTTAGCCTTGATTACAGGCACAGAATTTGAATACGGAGCAAGTTATGAGTGCTTAACACAAGATCGGACTATTAATGCATCTGTAAAATTTGCATTTTAAAAACCAATGCAAGAATGAGCCAAGCAGAAATGGAATTCAAATATCAAATTTTAGAGATTGTAGTCCACTTTTTTCTTTAGTTTATAACTTAAAGGATTAATACGCCAATATTGTTTTAAAGCAAAAGTTAACAATTTTTTCTGTAAAAGGCCACAGAATTGATAATTTTTTCTGTAAAAGGCCACAGAATTGATAATTTAGGCAACACCATCTCTGTTGCAACCATCTCTGATGCATCTCTGTTGCATCCACCATCATAACATGAAAGCAATCACAGACAATACCTAAACGAATGGGCATAGCTGTGTTTCAAAAAAATTTAATTACTAAGACAGCAAACAAGTCATGGCCACCAGTATTTTCTGCACCCAAATTTCAGAAAAAACTGAGTCTATACCCTCCAGTTACAACATTGATCTGTATGTTTTTAATGGTAAGATAGTATTGCCATTCAAAACTGTCAGGTAGCTGCATAGTTATTTGTCACCAAAACATTAAACTGTTTGAAACGCTAAGAACTCTAGACCCTGTGTACCAGCAAGCTTACCATTTAATGACATCTCAAGCACTTCAAACCATATGATTTCATAGGAGAGAAATTATACAAGATAATGTTGAAAAACCAGAAGGCTAACCCTTCATATTTAGTAACATAAGGATATATACATCCTTCTGAAGCAATCTACAGAATTTTTTTTGCATGTCAAATTCATTTTAACTTCAGTTTCATGGGAAAATAAAAGTAGCTGAATACAGTTACAGAATCCAGAGATGCCTCAACTGACACTGAATGGTGCACGCTTCCTCGTTCATCTGATTGCTCAGGATAGAATATTTATATTTACGCTTATTACAATGCTTGTAACTGGCATTGGCTGTTGCTATGATTTCCAGTGTGACATAATTATGGTAAAGAGAAAACAGCCTAGAGGGAGACACATGTAAGATCCTGTAGTATTTTTTTTCCTGGTGGTTCATTTGCTTTCTCCATGATTTTATAAAATAGAGTGAAAAGCAATCTCAGGGGAGTAATAGTTTACCATAGGGAACTACAAGGATATTGGGGAAAAAAAAAAAGCACATAAACAAATTATTAACAACTCAAGAAAAGTGAAGATGCAAAAAAGCTTTCTAATAAAGGCACATGCTGACAGGTATTTCTGAGGATGGGTAAAAATAATGCCTTATTTATTTATGTTTTACATAACAAAACAAGCTTTTTCTAGTCATGAAGCATTTTAAAATGCCACTCTCTCTTCCTGTAAACATTCCGGTCTCTACTGACAAGAGCACCAGAACTGTATCTCCAAAAAGCTTTTTCTATTCATGTGGAATATTTCATGGTTTGATGCCCACTTAATCTGCTACAGTTTAGCTTTGTGGGGCTCAAGTGTCTGCTTCACTTAGCTGTTATACCTATAAATGGGTCAGCGCTCTTTAAAATTTAAAGAGTGAAAGGAGACTTGGGATGTACACAAGGAAAACACCACGTTCTCTAATATGGTGTTGCATTTTAAATCAAAATAATTAATAGAAATGATTATTCATGAAACAATTTTTCTTCTAGATACTTGAACTACATTTTCATTTGCCTTAAATTTACGGCTCTGCTTCAAGTTCCACTCTTTTTCTCATGTTCAATGGTAAAACCTGCCTTTTCATGACATTTACACCCTTTGCATATTTATAAACTGCTACCATACTCTCAATTCTTTGCCTTTAAACTTGATTCATATGTTCATGGGTACATGGATATTCCACCATAAAACGGGAGCAAGTCAATGACAAAGCACCAAACTGACTCTTTTTTTTGGTGACAGGTTCTAAAATCCTTCATCTCATTCCAACAAGAAAGGTTTTAACTCTCTACCAATTTCTAACCATTAACTCTCTTCTCTATTTCTTTATCCCTTCAAATGCTGATGATTCATGTGCTTTAAGGCAGCTTGGCAGATTTGTAATATATAAATACTGGGAGAATCAGACTCTATGCCAGTAGTTGTAAACTATAGATGCACAGTGATTATTTTCAGAAATGGATGTAGGGAACGTCCACAGATGTTTGGAGTTTAGTCTCTTTGAAAATGTTGTATTTGAGTTATGATGGAAGTAAACAAATATCAGTGTAGCTAAGCAATTAAGACATTTATTCTGTTCGTTATGATAAACAGTGCTGTGTCCCCCATGTTGTGTTTTTAGTGTATTATTAACTTCAAGGTCTGACATTGACCGAAATAGTAAATACAAATGCTGCTTAGTGAAAAATAATGCCAATGAGTTGATTCTTATACCAAAAATGATGTTTGTTCTACACTTAGAATAACAGGAAAATGATATCTTTCACTATCAGAAAATAATTCTACCTACGGTGAATAATGTCTCCTTTGCATTCTCCCTCAAAATATAAATAAGAATTAACAAACAATTCTGGGATTGGAAGTATTACATGGATTAAATTAAACAAACAAACCTAAAATGTAGTCAGCACCTCATCTACCAAACATTTTTATCTTCTAACAATCTACACAAGGACTAAAGTGAGGGATATGGCATTATCAAAAATAAGTGCTCAAATGAGTGATAACTAGTGTCTGGATAACCAGCCTCCAAATAAACTGGATTCTGTTATTTCTGTTTTGCAATTACAGTTCTCCTAAGCTGCCACTGCAGCTTATAGATAACTAAACTCATTTATTAATTTTAGTAGCATTTTTGTATGTTCCATTGAATTTTCTACATAGTTGGTCATATTATTTACCAGTAAAAAGTTTTACTTCTTCCTTTTCAGTCTGAGGTGTTTTGTTTTTTTGTTTTGCCTGATTACACTGGGTAACACCTTCAATAAAATGTTAAATAGAAGTGTTCAGAGTTGGCATCTTTGCCTTGTTTGTGATCTTCGAGGTAGAAGCATTTAGCCTTTCACCTCTAAAAGTGATGTTATATATTTTTTCATGGATGCCTTTTTCAGGTAGATGAAGTTCCCTTTAACTCTTAGTTTTCCAGCTGTTTTTATAATAAATAGGCGTTAAACTTTATCAAATGCCTTTTGTGCACCTATTTAGATAAGCTTATGAGGCTTTTTCACCTTTATGCTGGTAACTATGTCAACTTCATTGATTGATTTTTCAAGTGTGAAACTAAACGTGCATTTCTGAGCTAAATCCTACTTGGACATTAGGTATTATCCCATCTATATATTGATGGATTCTTTAAGAGTGTGTCTATGTTCATAAGGAATATCAACCTGAATAGTTTTCTTTTGTTGTATGTCTTTGTGTGATTACGGTATAAGGGGAGTGCTGGCTTCCTCTCATCATCTTTTCTGTCTGTAGGCTCTGTAGTGATTCCCCTTTCTAAAATTTTCTGATATTAATTTGTCTCCTCTCATTTTTCCTTTGTCAGTTCCATAGAGATTTATAATTTTATTGATCTCTTCAAAGAATAGGCTTTGTTTCATTATTTTCTCTCAAGTTTTCCTCATTTCAATTTAATTGATTTCCTCCTTTTATTTATTTTGGGTTTAAGTAGCTCTTCTCTAATTAAAGTGAGGGATTAATTTAATTTACAATTCCTTCTATTCTAATAGGCCTATACACTGTAATTTTTCCTCTATGTATTGCTTTAGCTGCATCCTCCACATTTTAATGTGCTGTGTTTTAGGTTTCATTTACTTCCAAGTAGTTTCTAATTCTATTAGTGATTTTTTCATGGGTCTTATGATTTTAATGGAAAATACTGTTTAATTTCCAGATATCTGAAGACATTTTGAACACCTTTTGGCTATTTGTTCCTAAATTGTTATCAGAGAACAAACTCTGTATGATTTCAACTTTATTACATATTTTCCAAGTATTTTATATGTTAGGACATATTTTATAATTCAGCATACAATATATATGGGTAAATGTTGTATGGTTACTTGATCATAAATGTTATATAAATGTTAACTAGGTCTAGTTGACTTAATTCCAATCCATTTTTCTACATTTTTACTGATTTACATTTCACTTATTATATCAATTACTGAGGAAAGAGTACTGAAACGTTTTTTTAAAGTATAACATCTAAAAGTAATATAGGACCCATGCTCTTGGATTGGAAGAATTAATATTATTAAAATGCCAAACTACCCAAAGCAATCTACAGATTTAATGTGATCCCTATCAAATTACCCATGACCTTTTTCACAGAACTAGAACAAATAATCCTAAAATTCATATGGAACCATAAAAGACCCAGAATTGCCAAAGCAATACTGAAGAAAATAACAAAGCAGGAGGCATAACCATTCCAGACTTCAGACAATATTACAAAGCTACAGTAATAAAAATAGCATGGTATTGGCACAAAGACAGACATACAGATCAATGGAACAGAACAGAGAGCCCAGAAATAAACCCACACACCTATGGTCAATTAATCATCGACAAAGGAGGCAAGAATATACAATGGGAAAAAGACAGTCTTTTCAGCAAGTGGTGTTGGGGAAGTTGGACAGTCACACATAAATCAGTGAAGTTAGAACATACCCTCTCACCATATGCAAAATTAAACTCAAAATGGCTTAAAGACTTAAACATAAGACATAGCACCATGAAATTCCTAGAAGAGAACATAAGCAAAACATTCTCTGACATAAATTGTACCAATGTATTCTTAGATCAGTCTCCCAAGGTGATAGAAATAAAAATGAAAATAAACAAATGGGACCTAATCAAACTTAAAAACTTGCACAGCAAAGGAAACCATAAACAAAATGAAAAGACAACCTACAGAATGGGAGAAAATTTGCAAACAATGCAACTGACAGAGGCTTAATTTCCAAAATATATGAACAGCTCATACAACTGGACAACAAAAAGACAAAAAACCCAGTTGAAAAATGGGCAGAAGACCTAAAGAGATATTTTTCCGAAGAAGAAATACAGATGGCCGATAGGCACATGAAAAGATGATCAACACTGCTAACTATTAGAGAAATGCAAATCAAAACTACAGTAAGGTATCACCTCATGCCGGTCAGAATGGCCATCATTAAAAAGCCTACAAATAACAAATGCTGGAGGGGGTGTGGAAAAAGGGAACCCTCCTACACTGTTGGTGGGAATGTAAGTTGGTGAAGTCACTGTGGAAAACAGTATGGAGGTTTCTCAGAAAACTAAAAATAGGGGGCTTCCCTGGTGGTGCAGTGGTTGAGAGTCCACCTGCCGATGCAGGGGACACGGGTTCGTGCCCCGGTCCGGGAGGGTCCCACATGCCGCGGCGTGGCTGGGCCTGTGAGCCATGGCCGCTGGGCCTGTGCGTCCGGAGCCTGTGCTCCACAACGGGAGAGGCCATAGCAGTGAGAGGCCCGCGTACCACAAAAAAACCAAACCAAAACAAAAAAACCTAAAAATAGAATTACCATATGACCCAGCAATCACACTCCTGGGCATATATCCAGACAAAACTATAATCCAAAAAGATACATGCACCGCTATGTTCACAGCAGCACTATTCACAATAGCCAAGAAACAACCTAAATGTCCACCAACAGGTGAATGTATAAAGAAGATGTGGTACATATACACAATAGGATACTACTCAGCCATAAAAAAGAAGAAATAATGCCATTTGCAGCATCATGGATGCAACTAGAGATTATCATACTAAATGAAGTCGGAAGGAGAAAGACAAATAAAATACCATATGACATCACTTATATATGGAATCTAAAATATGACACAAATGAACCTATCTATGAAACAGAATCAGAGACACAGAGCATAGACTGGTGGTTGCCAAGGGGGTGGGAGGTACGAGAGGGTTGGATTGGGTGTTTTGGATTAGCAGATGCAAACTGGTATATATATTGATAGAATGGATAAACAACATATCCTACTGTATAACATAGGGAATTATATTCAACATCCTGGGATAAACCATAATGGAAAAGAATATGAAAAAGAATGTATATATATGTATAACTGAGTCACTCTGCTGTACAGTAGTGATTAACACAACACTGTAATTCAACTATACTTCAATAAAAAATAAATTGAAAAATTGAAAAATTTTAAAATAATATAGGAAATTGATCTCTTTATTTAAAAAATTCAAACGATTAAAGATTAAAATTTAATTATTCTTCAAAAGAAGAATTCTGATTTTAGTTTAATAAGATAAAAACACAACAAAACAGAATAAGGAGTAAATGAATTTTATAGAACTAGTTAACTTTGGCCTACATGAAACTTCCTTATACAACATATGTGGTTTCCTTGATTTAAGTCTGATTTCCTGAGAACCAAATTAAAATAGTTCAAGGGTAATTCCACCCCAAATTTCAAGGTAACTAACTTATTGCTCTGTTTCTCTTTTGCAGAGTATTTTTATCTTTTTCCTTGTAGAGTGGAGTTTAACTCTTTTTTTATAATTTTGTAAGTTGAGTTGTTTACTATATAAGTACTCAAATTGCTATTCTTCTACAAGTATAGTCAATATATACCTTGAGAGACCAATTATTCATACCTTGTTTCCAGTAAACCTATTTCTTCCGACTTCTATTGGATGACATTGACTATGTCAAAGAGAAAATACAGATACAAGTAAAAGAAAAAAAAAGTTTTGAGAAAGATAGAAAAGAAATGGACTTAATCTAGGAAGTTCAGTTTTAGCCTTAAAATGGTAGCTTACAAGAGAAAACTTGTCATTTTCCTTCATAGTGCATAATTTATTTTAATATATTAGAACAATTTAATTTTATGGGGCTTGCACAATAACACCAGATTTTTCTGGTTCATTGATCACTAATTTTGTGTGTGACGATATTGATTTTGTAGGATACAGAGCCAGATGTCAGGCACTGTGCCATATTGCTAACATGGGCAGCTGATTTATAGTTAGTTATTCATTGCCATTAATCGGCTTCTTAAGATTTTTTCCATTCAAATTGAGAACTCAAGATGTTATCTGGGCTAAGCTTTTTGCAAGAAAACTGTTTCCTAATTCCTAATGTTTTGACCTCAAGACTGTTTAAGAAAAAGGCTGCTGTGATGTATGCATGGGATTTACAATAAGTCTGTTAGATGTCTTCTTCAAAAAGAATAACTGTCAAAACACAAGCCAAAATTTAAACGTAGGCAATAGTAGGAGATTTTTCTGTAACCCAAATGTCAGCTGCACAATACCCATTAATTTGACTTACCACTTCACTCCAAGTAAGTCCAAGTATTTTGGAAATAAAAAATCCTCCCTATATTCTGAACTAATTCAATAAGGTATAAGGAGACAGGATAAAGACCTTGATTTTTGTGGCTTCTTGATCTAGAATTCTGCTTTCACACTTGCTATTTATCTCCTCTATCCCAACCAGTATATCCCAACTCAGTATATCCCAATTGAAATATATCTTCTTTGATTTCTACAAAACAAATATTCCAACGCAGTAAGAATCTGAAGGCATAAATGATTTCTGGAATAGAGTGCACAAAAGGACTTACGTTCCAGCCACAAAATCAACTTGAAAGTAAATAATAACTATCATCTATCTTAAAATTCCCTTTGATTATATCACCACCAGGGACTGCCACTGACCTTTCATTCTATGTAATCTCAGTGCTCTTTATCTTGTTGGTTCTTCTCTCCATCCTTCATTCCATATGTTCTCTTATCTCCTCTTTCCTCCTCTGAAAAAGTAGCCATTTTTTTCCTGGTCTCTCTTAGATAAAGTCATTGTCTCCCTTTCTACCTGAACCTTGGTGCCGCCAATACCAAAGTTCTTGGGGTCAAGCCTCCTACTCAAAGAGCCCTTCAAGTAGCATATCCAGTTCTAAGAATTATGGGAACAGCTGTTATGTTGGGAGATAATTTATATATTATGTGTAGATAGTATATCAATTATACATATTATAAATTATATTATATATTAATTAGAAATTATATAATTTTATAAATTATGTTATCCATTATATATATTGTGTATACTATATAATATATAAACTATATATATATACATTTTTATTTTATTATCTATATGGAAGAGGTAAGAGAGGTAAGAAAATATTATTTCATACTGTGAGCGCCTACCATGCGTGGAAGGCTAGGCAGAGAGCACCGCTCTTGGTACTATGGTGAAGGCAACTTAACCTCTCATACCTTTAGGGAATTCTAACATTTTATAACATAATATAATTTAAAATAAATACAAACTTAGCAAAAGTATATTAAATCTCTAATATCAAATATTGTTAAATATGTTTAGGACATTGTATTTCCATAAAGTGTCCTTTTACCATAGGCCTTACTTTCTGCCACAGTGGACCTGGAACTTCCCTGCTCATTTGGAGGATATGATAAAACTAGATACCATTTGAATGAAATGTTATAATTTATAAACCTAAAAAGTATTAATTTCTAAATTTTATTTTCAGTAGCATGTCCATTGCATGAAAACATGCCATTTTCAAGAATACAACATAAAAAGAAAGTTTAAAATAATCTATTTTTCCCTGTAATATGCCCCATGTTAAAGGCCAAACATGCCATAAAGGATTAGTTAAGTGAAAAGAAATTTATATTTCTCTTTTCATATCCATTTATAATCATTTCTTCTTTCACCAAAAAAAAAAAAAAACTACTGAAAATAAAATTCAATTCCATTCTTTCATCAAACAGTTGCCAACCACATCCTTTACCAGGAAATAAGGGTCAGAAAGTTTTAGTGGAGGAAGAAAAGTTACAAAGTAGAATAAATAATCTCTAATCTTAGGAGGATAAAATTCATACTGGAATCTGGAAAAAAAAAAAAAAGGTTCACAAGAGTATGTTAAATATTAAAGATTTACTAAACAACATGCTGCAAAATACATTTTAATGTCAGGGAGTATTCAGTACCGGCTGAAGTTTGACCTGTAGGTTAAATCTTCAGCTAGAAGCTGGAACTTAAAGGTATATGTGTAACTGCTATATTGAATTATCATAATTCATGACTTAATTGAAATGCGAATTTTTTTCCCCCTACAATTATCCTCTAAACTTTATTCAGTAGGGGTGGTTTCCTCTAGCACCAGATGAAAACTCACAGGCTCACTCTTAGATAATAAACATTCCTATGGACACTTTAAGACAAACAGAAACTCAGTTTAGGAATTAGAATGTCTAATCCAGGATAGTAATCAAAATTTTGAACTGGGTTTAACATTAAGTCTTCCTTCCTCCACCAGCTTGGGCCTGCTTTCTCCAGTTTGCTGGCCTGTTTTTGCTTTTTCCAGGGGCTAGTGGTAAGAAAAAGAGAACAGGTGAGGTTATTCTGGGCCTTCTTCTTGTTATCAGCCTTCACACCCTCTGGACCTTCAGATTTTTTTTTTTTTTTTCGGTACGCAGGCCTCTCACTGTTGTGGCCTCTCCCGTTGCGGAGCACAGGCTCCGGATGCGCAGGCTCAGCGGCCATGGCTCACGGGCCCAGCCGCTCCGCGGCATGTGGGATCCTCCCGGACCGGGGCACGAACCCGCATCCCCTGCACCGGCAGGCGGACTCCCAACCACTGCACCACCAGGGAAGCCCTGGACCTTCATATGTTTAAAGCTGACTCTCTCAAAGAGCATTTTGATAGAGTCTTCAAAGAGTCTCTGATTAGCTACTCCAAGGACAGTTTCTTTGCTCAGAGACGATATACCTTTATTCCAAATGGTTGTGAATTCTCTATCTTACCGACACTAGGACCCCTACTCAATACAACCCCCTGTCACTTGGTTTCTGTTCTCTCTCTCTCTCTCTCTCTGCAGTGATGTGCTACAGCTAGCTCTTAGAGGCTCACTACAGCAGACTGTGCTCATTTCTTTCCAACTCCATGTTCAGTGATGCCATGTTGGTGGCTTGAAATTGGTCATAATGGCAATATTTATACCACAGAAATAGACAAATGCTACAAATTGTGTGTCCGGGGAGCACTGCTTTTATTTGTGTTTTTTTTTTTTTTTTGAGAATCAGTTTTTCAGCACAACACTGGGCCCACAGCAAACACTTAAACATCCCTTGCCCCAGCAATCTATAGATGTACAGGCAAATCACAACATTGTTTCTTCTAATGGCTCCACCACAACACAGCAGCTAGTATTGTTTTGTTCTCTGAATATACCTGGTAGAAGCCAGACCACAGAAAGGCTCAAGGTAGCAGTCACATACTAAGCTTTCCACATACCCCTGGAAGTCTCTCCATCATCAGGTTTGATGAAGAGGAGCAGGCAGACTGACTCTGAAGGGGTATATGGCTCACAGCACAGATTTCTCCCAGGATACCTTCTGTCCCACATCCACTCTTCTGATCCACTCTCTGACTCACTATATCCTCCGAGAGTTGTGGAAGTGATGAATTTTGCATTTATAAGGTCTTTGAAAATGCACATCTTTTTTGTATTGATGTCTTATTCAAAACTCAATTTTAGCACCCTGTTTCAAGAAGTAAGCATAAATAATGAAAAAGACTAGGGAATCCCAAACGTATATTCTGTATAGAAGGACCAGCAAAAATAAGGTCAAATGAGAGGACATATCAATCTCATATTTTATGACTATAGTTGTTGGAGTTTTTGTTGGGGGGGTGTTTTTGTTTGTTTGTTTTTTATGTGGTAGGGAGGCAAGTTCAAGTGTTGAAACTCATTTAATTTGAAAGGAAAAAAACTACCTTAACTGA
The DNA here is from genome assembly GCF_949774975.1 of Lagenorhynchus albirostris. Taxonomy (NCBI): domain Eukaryota; kingdom Metazoa; phylum Chordata; class Mammalia; order Artiodactyla; family Delphinidae; genus Lagenorhynchus; species Lagenorhynchus albirostris. The sequence continues at coordinate 69,751,527 of NC_083102.1, forward strand.
GCCTGTGGTAGCCTCTGTGCTAGCCTGGGCAGTGCTTCTTATACTTAATGTACAAAGGAATCTCCTGGGAGGTCTTGTTAAAATGCAGATCCTAATCAATAAATCTAGGTGGGGCTAAGATTCTGTATTTATAACAGGAATCCAGGTCATCCCCATACTACTGGTCTGGAATGTCTTTGAACAGCAAAGGAGTAGGAAAACACACACACACACACACACACACACATACACACTCATGAAATAAAACAATTTTATGAGATGCTTATTATTTTTTCTATTTTATCAATAAGAAAACTGAGGCTGAATGAGATTAACTTGTCCAACTACACAGATAAGTGGCAGAGGGGATTCACAACTACGTGTGTCTTCTTCCCTTTCTCTTTCCAGTGGATGACACAGCATCCCTGAAGTGGATAGTCTTATTTTCAAACTATAATCTGGTAATAAATAAATAAATAAATAACAAAGTTGAATTTATTTTCCTTATAATATGGTTGACTTCCTATTTTTATGTAACTGTTCAGATTCTTCTATTTCATAGCCCCAGAGTTAAAATGGATTTAATCAATATCATGTTCCATGCCTTTTACTGGTATATATAGCTTAACTATGGAATGTCTTCTAGATACCTGGTCCACGTCTACATGGTACAAATGTCTGCATCAAAGAGGTGTATTTTGTACTCTACAGAGGTATATCTGTGAGTCTTCAAGTTATCCCAGGTATACTGTCTAGCGAAGAGATTTCTAAAACATGTATTGACTCTCTTTATCCCCCTACACGTCTATGGAATTTGTATAGAATGCTATCCAACGGTCACAAAAGCTGATCCCCAGGAAAAAATATGATTAATGTGGGCTTTCCCTAGAAAGGTGGTATTAGCCACCTGAACCCACAAATTTCAATTTTTTAAAGATAATAATCTTTAAGTCCTGATTGCTCATAAAATACTTGGGTTCTTACAGTGCATTTGTACAAAATACAAAGTTATTCATTAAATAATGATTCTTTTAATGTAAATATTTATACATTTATTTTATTAATTGTCGTTGCTGCATAGCCTCAATCTCTTGATCTTTACCTTTAAGCTTGTTTAGAATGAAATGAAGGAAGGAAGACAGAAGAATGTGAGTCACATGCTAACAAAAATAACAAAACAGGCTTGGCCACAGATAATTTCCTGAAACCAGTATGAGAAGGAATAAGCTATGTGAAAGAAAAACATTACCAAGCCATTTCATGAAACAGTAAAATTTCCAAATATAATTGAAAAGAGAAAATCCTTTCCAAACAAAATATCTGTTCCTGAGCCTGAGGCAATAAATAAATAAATAAAAGGTGGGGAAAGCTCAGCCTTAATTTTTTTTTTTAAATTGTTTGCTTTCCAGATTTACAGTATGATTGAGGAGCTGTTTAATAAAAACAAAAAGAAACATTTAGGTAAAATTTTTTAAATAAATAATAATATAATCTCTATGCAAGAGATGTAATAATTTGGTATGTATTCTGGGGTTCACTGAGTTTTAACTTTAAAAACATCTCTTTGGATAAATGGAGTTTAATAATTGGAAATAATTTCATGTGAAATATCATATCAGAAAAAACATTAAAAAATGTTTGATTATCACAACACAGCCATTAAAAATCATTTTGATAAAAGTCAGGCCCATCCTCGTTTTAAAACATTTTAAAAAACTAGGATTAAAAAGTGTTGTATTTATATGCAAAAACAGCAGTCTATCTAAAATCAATCACCCTTTTCTTAATAGAAACTAGATTAGATAACTCCATACATTAAAATCTAGAACAAAGGATGTTCACAATCCTCACTAACATAAAATATGTAGAAATAGCCTTTTTCAACACACGTACAAGAATCATGAAGGTGTTCTCTGTGTTATTCATAAAAATAACTTGGATATATGATGAAATATGCCATGTTCATGGAGGAGGAAATACAGTGTTACTAAAATATTCGTTCTTTTAAAATTAATTTATAAATTTGCAATAATTACATCAAAATTTCAAGAGGAGTTTTTGAAATGAGACAAAATTTTTTATATTTCATATGAAAGAATAAATGAGGGCTTCCCTGGTGGCGCAGTGGTTGAGGGTCCGCCTGCCGATGCAGGGGACATGGGTTTGTGCCCCGGTCTGGGAAGACCCCACATGCCATGGAGCGGCTGGGCCCGTGAGCCATGGCCGCTGAGCCTGCGCGTCCGGAGCCTGTGCTCCGCAACAGGAGAGGCCACAACACTGAGCGGCCCGCGTACCGCAAAAAAAAAGAATAAATGACAAAAAGAGGTCAGAAAATTTTAAAAAAGAAGAGTAATGTGTGAAGGAAGTTTAACCCTACCAAATATTAAAACATGTTATTAAGTTCTAATAATGTGAAGAACATGGTACTATCAAATATATAAGAATCAAATATGTAATAAATAAGGCATTCCAAATGAATGAGGGGAAGACTTGTTTGATAAATAGCTCTGAAACAATTCCAGAATGATGAAAGTGTAAAATTATTTAATAACTAATAATAAATTGCATCACAAAGTATAATAAAAGTTAAGTAAACAAATTTGCCAGTCATGGGATGGGGGAAAAAAAAGCACCTAAACTTAAAAACAAAGGAACAGATTGCTAGATTTAAAGATCTAAAATTTCCAAATTTCTGTCAATAAAAAAATAAATAAATAAACCTTAACAGTAAGAAATATCTGGGTAAAATATTTGCAAGATAAATCACTGTGCTCTTGCATGAACTAAGCACTGACAAAACTGGAGATACACGTGGCTAACACTTAAAAATAAACATCTTCCTTACCAATAATCAAAGAAGTAAAAACAAATTTAAACAAAATAGCAAGTTTTTAATTCTTCAAAATAGAAATTTTAAGCAATAAAAATAGCCAATATTGCACACTTCGTTCTTATGTCTTCTGAAGTTGGTTTGGAAATTAACCATTCAATAAAATGATCTACCAGGTGAAAGCAAGTCTTACACAACATTCTCCTACTCTTACAGGTAATTATTAAACAAATATTCATTAACAAGCAGGCAAAAACAGCCTGTACTATACTTTCACCGAAATGCCAGCCCCGTCCTTTTAACTGGACAGACCTCCACCTGGATGCAAAATTAACTGAAGCCAGATTTGACAGCCTTGCAGAAGCGGGATCTAGTACCCTGATAGTCAACTCCAGACAACCTGAAATCTTCTAAACCAATGGCTGGTCACAGTATTATTTAGAGATCAAGCATTGGGCCCTATTTTAAGAGAATAAAGTATAGGCCTTGTTGGTTTCTTATTATACATCCATACAAGTGTGCAGAGTGTCTCAAACATTTTTAACCAAAACTTTTTTCTTGAAAACTTTTAATTTCACTAAGCAGTGAAATCACGCTAATTTGTAAGCTGCCAATTTCACCAATAAAAGTTAATTTCTGACCATCATTATGCTAATTCCCATACTGGTTGTCAACTGAGATATAAAAAACAGAAGCACTTGCCTTAGCCATTGCTGGGGTATGGACTTCCTGATCAGAACTCCAGCTGGCTTTCTTTGGACTTCTGCACTGTTGATTAGCACCTGGGTTATTCCTTAACCTAACAAAACCTGCATACTCTATATAATGTGAATTAGAGACATTTAACACCAGGTGTATTTTCTCTCCTTGCACATGATCCCTTTTATTATTGCGTCTTGTATGCTTTCAGTACTCCTATCTATGGAGATGAGTGGAACTACTACACAGCTCAAGTTGTATTCAGCTTAGGTCCATCAACACTGATTCTGGTAAATCATTGCAAATGTCAGATTCTTAAAGTGAAAAAGAAAATCCACAACTTGTGCAGAGTGACAATCCTTTTTTACTTTTAAAAATTTCTTGTACACTCTGCTGAGAAAGATTACTTTTAAGTATCTGATGGTAGTCTAATCTTTCATCATCTCAAACTTATTTCAATAGCCTTACCTCATCGCTCTGGAAGCCAAACAAGGTCAACGCGTAGTCTTTGGCAAGGCACTCTGCACTGTTTATGATGCCACTGCTATTTGGCAGTGATACCTGCCCATCCCCCCATCAATCTCAGGCAGCCTTTCTCTCTGCCAGCAGCCATCAATGGAGAGAGGAAATAGAGCTTCAAAGGTCTCAGTACAGCTCATAAAAGATCAGGAGGATTGACCCAAGCCAAGGTGAAGATTGTACATTTGGCAGTTATGTTTGGATATAATAATGAGATAATCCATAGAAATGCAGGATTAACTGAGATGCAGTCTGGGTTTAATAGCCCCAGAGCAAGGTAAAAATAAATGTAAAAGAGAAATGAAAATCCCTAGAGAAAACACTTGGTCTCACAGCCATCATAGAAGAAGAAAGGAAGACAAAACAAACAGAACCACTCAAGATTCGGAGTTGATCATACATGATAATAACGTTAAATATGCAAAGAATGAAAATGAAGAAATGAGTGAGGGTACCAAGATACTCAAAAGGCACGATCAGTAAGGTGGTGACGAACTGAAGGCACTGCCAAAGTCTGTGGACAGTGAGCACAAAGAGAGACTCTGAAGGGTTTAAAAGGAAACCATAATGCTAGGAAATGAGAAACCAGAAGTCAGCTGGAAATTCATGGCAAATTTCAAACCATTTCAAAGAAAAAGATGAAAAATTGGATATAGGTTCAAAGGATAATTAAAGATCCAAAGTTCACTGCCAATGCAACTTGGAACTAATCTCTTTCATACCCAGATGGGAAGACTTTTGCAATTCCTAGATATAAAAGTTTTTGACTCCAAAAGCCAGTGTGTGGCTGCAGTGAGAAGGGAAGCTATTATCAGATTTGGGGTTTATACACCCCCATTCCAAAAACAGTACATGGTGTCTTACAAAAAATAAAATAGAAACACTGCAACATGACAATAAAAATTAGAAGCGAGTGAAAGAATTCAGGCAAAAAGAAAATAAGGTAGCATTTATAAAATAAAGCCAAAAATGAATAACACACACAAAAAAACCTTTACAATAAAATTGATAAGAATGGTTTCCAACCTTTTTAGTATGAAGTTGCTTTTTCTAAAATTAGAAATTTTCCTGCCCTCAAACTACAATCTGCCCCCCCCACAGCCATGATAAGAATTCTAAGTGTGCAAATATCCATTGATGAATTATGCAACAATAAACTACAATGAATTCAGTTGAGTGAAATTGTATTTTATGAGACAAAAGACACATGCACCCCAATGTTCATAGCAGCACTATTTACAATAGCCAGGACATGGAAGCGACGTAAATGTCCATCAACAGAGGAATGGATAAAGAAGATGTGGTACCTCTATACAATGGAATATTACTCAGCCATAAAAAGGAACAAAATGGGGTCATTTGTAGAGACGTGGATGGACCTGGAGACTGTCATACAGAGTGAAGTAAGTCAGAAAGAGAAAGACAAATATCATGTATTAACTTATATATGTGGACTCTAGAAAAATGGTATAGGTGATCTTATTTGCAAAGCAGAAAGAGAGACACAGATGTAGAGAACAAATGTATGGATACCAAGGGGGAAAGGAGGGAGGGGGAGGTTGGGAGGCTGGGATCGACACATATATGCTATTGATACTATGTATAAAATAGATAACTAATGAGAACATACTATATAGCACAGAGAACTCTACTTAATGCACTGTGGTGACCTAAATGGGAAGGAAATCCAAAAAAGAGGGGATATATGTATATGTATAGCTGATTCATTTTGCTGTACAGTAGAAACTAACACAACATTGTAAACCAAGTATACGCCAATAAAAATTAATTTAAAAAAAGAAAAAAAGTGTATCCACGTGAAAAAAATCACATATAAATTATAAGATATTAATCTAATTAAAATATTTGATATTCATATCAACTAATGGGCCTTTCTGAAAAGTCTAAAGCCTTGACTTAGCAAATCCATTTATTTTCTAAAGAGCTTTGCATTTCACGTCTCACCAAATACAGTGGAAGTTTTAAAGGAAATCCAATAAGTAATAAAGTACAGCCATTAAGGCCCATAAAAATTACCACCAAAAGGACTTTTTCTTAGAGTCTGTAAAAAAGCTCTCTGTAGTCCTCAATTATCGGTTCTCCATTCTTTCTTCACACATAGCTTCACCCAATCTCCCCAACTATTAACAGGTATACAGTTCCACCCCATGGCCCTTAGGTATAGTCATGTGCCTAAATTTTAGTCAATGAGATATACATAGAAATGGTGTGAGCAATGTCCACCAAGGAAGGGCTGTTCACTTCACCTCCATTTTTCTCCTTCCTTCTGGGTTGAAGGAAGACAGTCCTGACAAGGGCCCTACCCTCCAGGTAGCAGATAAAAAAGCTAGATGGAGCTTTGATGAACTTATGGAAATCCTATAATAGGACTTTGCCTACGGAACTTCAAAGAAAACAAAACTTCTTTTTGTTTGTTTGTTTTGTTTTGTTTTTTCACTGTAACAGCTCCTTTGCTTTGCAGTGAAAACTGATTTGTATATTTTTTGCCTCTGAGTCCTTGTGGGATTTTTTTTCTTTATTCAAACAGAAAGTCACAAAAATTATAATCATACTCATCAGTTCACTCAGTCCCATGTAATTAATTTTTTTATCTTGATCTTTTGTTAGCACTTTTATGAGTTCATCAGTTTTCCATTAGAGTTCTGAAAATGCTTATTCATTCAGTTCAGCAGTATAGTCAGTTACCAGAAACCTGTACTTGTCAAGAGTCTTTTCCATGAATTCCTTGAAGATAAAACCCTTTTATAGGAACATATTTGCAAAAGCATCAGAGTACACCCAGAACTGTCTGTAAATGACAAAAGACTTAAAAATGACCACGGTTAAAGATTTGATGAAAGTTCATAATAATGCAATTGACAAGGAAATTTAGTTACTTCTGAGATATACATTTTAAAGTAATAACTAGAATTATGACTTATAACATTAAAAACTTCTTTTAAAGCCACTATTAATTTGGGGTTTTTGCTGTCACATGCTTTCGAGTCTAGTTCCAATTAATACACTGTCTCTACCTGTCAACAATTTTCAATTGTAATACTTAGCTTATATTTACTCTTAGAAAAATCACACGGTCTGAATGAACTTTAACTTATCTCCTACAACTCTGCAGCCTCATTTCTTGTCCTTGTCCTTAGTTCTTTCTGCCCTTTTCCTCTAACCCCAGGCATTTACTCTGATACAGGCTTACTGGTTCATAATTGGAACCAATAACTTTCTAGGTCTCCTGTATACGTAATCAAGGTACTAAGGTTTGTTTTCAAATTACTCCAGGGTTAATTCTTCAGTATTTTCCCCCATATCTTTCATATTCTTGCTTTTCACCTTTGTTTTGCTCAAGCAAGTCTTCAAATAACCTCTGTAGAAAAGCTTATAAAAGTTCATGAAATTAGAATTTTAAAACTAACCCTAGAAAAGCTTCTGAAAATTTGAAAAAAGCTGTATTTTACCATCACACTTGATTGCCCTTGTGACTAAGCCTAGAACATTTCCTCACGGCTTCCGAGGCATTGTTTCATTGCTTCTAGGATCTAATGTTGTTGGTGAGATGTCTGATGTCAAACTGATTTATTTTCATGAATCATAATTATGACATGTCCCCTGTAACCCAGCTGTGAACTTTTATTTTTTTAAATCTCTGTGTTCTGAAATTTCAGATCTAAATATTTGTTTCATCATCCTGGGAATTTAATAGACCTTTACAATGTTAAATAATTCTTATGCTTAGTATTAGAAAGTTTTCTTCAATTTTTTCATTGCTAACTTCCTCCCCTCCATTTTCCTCCATTTTCCTATGTTCTTTTTCTCCAGAAATCCTATTAGATCAGTGTCCGGCTTCCTGGATTGATCCTCCATATTTCTTTTTGTTTGTTTGTTTGTTTGCGGTACACGGGCCTCTCACTGTTGTGGCCTCTCCCGTTGGGGAGCACAGGCTCCAGACGCGCAAGCTCAGCGGCCATGGCTTACAGGCCCAGCCGCTCCGCGGCATGTGGGATCTTCCCAGACCGGGGCACGAACCCGTGTCCCCTGCATCGGCAGGCGGACTCTCAATCACTGCACCACCAGGGAAGCCCCATATTTCTTATCTTTTCTCTTTTCGTGGTATTTTCTCTTGCTCTGATTTTCTTAATTTCACCTTCAAAACTGTCCATTAAATTTTTGCAATAATATCTTCAATGTAAAAGAACTTATTTGTGTCCTCCATTAGTCCTTTTTGTAGTTTCCTTTTCTTATTTTTGGAGGCGATGTCCTTTCAAATTTTCATGAGGATGACAATTAACTTCTTTTAAAGTTCTCTTCCTTTCCCTAAATTATCTGTGTTTCTTTTGAAGAGAATGTTCTTTGAGTTGGTTTTTTCATGCTGCTGGTTTGATTCAAATTTTTTATGATCTTTGGCTGGCTTTTGATGAGTAAGAGTAGTGGACTGGACTGATTTTCTAAGATAACAGCTATGAATGTCCTAGGCTGTTGTTTAACTCATTTTAAATCTAGGCTTCTCACACAAAGATGATGCTCAACTCAAAGTTCAGAGCATATGGGCAGACTGGTCTACTTACAGGCTTCATATTAGGGTGAGAAGTAAAGGTAAAGGTATTTAGGCTGGAGTGGGGACAGAGCTTCCAAATGCTTCCAAGAGGACTTTACCCTGGAAGATCTGATTTTATTCCTGCAGTTCATTTGATTTCTTTTAAAAAAGTGGCTTTAGGGTTGTCTTGTTATTATTGTTTTCTTTTTCTTTCTTTTTGCCTGAAAGTTGTATATTAGGCTGCCTAGAAATGCCTGCGTTCCACCTGTCTTGAAATGTGGAAGGGCAGGAAGGAAGGGATGCTGCAATCCTACTCTTCATTCAATTGTCACCCTTTCAATTAATCTTCCAATTTCGCTTCCCTGCTCATTCATGTTTTCATTGCTCATCATCTCTCGGCTGGGGTCATCTCCAGTTCTGCTACACAGCTCAGGTGTCTCTTTATCATAGCCTTCCCTCCTGTGTATTCTGGACTGCTATGATTTACTTGTTTTTAATCTGTCAACACTTTTATCTTCCTCGCATCTTCTAGAAATTTATTGACGTCTTTTTCAACAATATTTCTCCTCCCATTCCCTCCATTTTATGAGTTCATTTCTTTACTATCATATACTGGGATTTCAAGAGGGAAGGGACAGAAATGCTTGTGCTAAGTCTACCATCTGAAATCAGAAGTACTGTTTAGTCAGACTTACTGTATAGCACAGGGAACTATATTCAGTATCTTGTAATAGCCTATAATGGAAAAGAATCTGAAAAAGAATAGATATATGTATATATGTATAACTGAATCACTTTGTTGTACACCTGAAACTAACATTGATTTACAACATTGTAAATCAAGTATAGTTCAATAAAATAAGAAATACTGTTTAGTGTTAAGTAAAAATGAATCTTACATGGTCTGGTTAAAATCTATCAAAAATCATTATTAGATTCAGAATTTACTATTTCTTTTTTATTTATACTTCATTACTTTGCATATATGTTCATTTATCTATTCTTTATACCTTTTCTATTGTATGACTTCTATTTTCACTTTTGATATTAACACAGTGAAATAACTTTACAGCTACCTTAAGTCTTTTGGAAACAAAAAGTTTGATAAATCAGTAAATATTTTTAAATAAGTTTTGATGTCACTACCTATATAGAAGTTTTGTTCTTGGATTTATTCTTTTGTTCTTGGAGGCAAATAATTGCTTAAACACCTTTTAAGTGTACTTTTAAAAATGCTAAGGATGAAGTAAAAATAAAGTCCGATGAGACTAATAAAATGTCACCACAGATATATTTGCCAATTCACTGATTTTTGATGCCCAAAAGCCGAATCATACAAATCCATCCTGTGCAAGAAGAGCAACAGCACATGGTAAAACACAAAGAAACTGTCCCAGGTCTATGAGAAAATACTTCAGAACATCAGTCTGCAGACTGAATGCCACATGTTATAGTTGGGAGCATATTTGGGACTTTGCTAGTTATAAAACTCCATTGGGTTTTCATAAACACACTTTACACTCAAAACCACTGGAGTAAACTCCACAACGACAGGAGTATCCTGACCTGAATGTAGTCTCTTCATATTGTTTGGAAGGGGAAGGTTACTGCAGAAGCCATTTTAACTCGATTTCTGCTAAAATGTCACTGTCCTTAAAATAAATACATTTGCAGTTTTTAGAGTGATCTATCAAGACTCTTTTGGGTATGACTGTATTCTGTACAGAAGGAACAAAAACAAACACAGAAATATTTAAATTGGTTTCCCATATAATTTCAACGCATAGACACACAAAACCCTGCAGATGTGTTATTGTTTGAGATAAGTCCACTGTCTATTTCAGGATCCCTCCACCTCCCAAAATTTAACGGGACTCATTTACTTTGGGCAGTGACTCATTTGTATTCACTGATCAGGCTGCACTAGAGAAAATGTCCTCTTCAGAGTGACTAATAAAAGACAATATCCTTCTTTCCATCCCAGTATATTACATGTGTCCCAGATGTTTTTCTCTATCCCTGCAAGAAAAAGGAGAAAGGTGGAATCTTATGAATTACCGTTTTATGCTTGAATTGATCAAATTGGAAACTTGCCCTTCCTGGAAGCGGAGCATTAATGAAGGAAGCTCAAACCGATTTCATGATGCCCAGCAATCAGTCTTTCTCTGCCTCTGCCTCTCTCTCTATGAGATATGATTCATATAACCATAAAATTTACCCAACTGAGCTGTACAGTTCAGTGATTTTTTAGCATATTCAAAGTTGTATAATCATTATCTAATTCTAGAATATTTTCATTCCCCCCAAATAAAACCCATACCCATTAGCAATCACCTTCCAATCTCCCCTCCATCATACTCCCCTCTTCCAAACTCCCATCGCTGGCAACCACTAATCTACTTTCTGTGTCTATAGACCTGCCTATTGTGGACATTTCATCTAAATAAAATCATACAGTGTTTGGTGTTTTTTGAATCATTTATTTCACTAAGCACAAGGTTTTCAAGGTTCATCCTTGTTATAGCAGGTATCAATACTACATTCCGTTTTATTGCCAAATAATATGTCATTGTATAGATACACCACATTTTATTTATCCATTCATCAGTTAATGGACAGTTGGTTACCAATAATGCTGTTTTAATAATAATGCTGCCTTAAACATCCATGTACTTGTTTTTTGTGTAAACCTATGTTCTCATAGGCTTATGCCTAGGACTGGAATTACTGGGCCATATGATAATTCTATATTTAACTTTGTGAGAAACCTCTTTAATACATAATTTAAAAATTTTTACTATATCAAAAGGGAACCCTCTTGCACTGCTGGTGGGAATGTGAATTGGTTCAGCCACTATGGAGAACAGTATGGAGGTTCCTTAAAAAACTACAAATAGAACTACCATATGACCCAGCAATCCCACTACTGGGCATATACCCTGAGAAAACCGAAATTCAAAAAGAGTCATGTACCAAAATGTTCATTGCAGCTCTATTTACAATAGCCCGGAGATGGAAACAACCTAAGTGCCCGTCATCGGATGAATGGATAAAGAAGATGTGGCACATATATACAGTGGAATATTACTCAGCCATAAAAAGAAACGAAATCGAGCTATTTGTAATGAGGTGGATAGACCTAGAGTCTGTCATACACAGTGAAGTAAGTCAGAAAGAAAAAGACAAATACCGTATGCTAACACATATATATGGAATTTAAGAAAAAAAAAATGTCATGAAGAACCTAGGGGTAAGGCAGGAATAAAGACGCAGACCTCCTAGAGAACGGACTTGAGGTTATGGGGAGGGGGAGGGGTGAGCTGTGACAGGGCGAGAGAGAGTCATGGACATATACACACTAACAAACGTAGTAAGGTAGATAGCTAGTGGGAAGCAGCCGCATGGCACAGGGATATTGGCTCGGTGCTTTGTGACAGCCTGGAGGGGTGGGATAGGGAGGGTGGGAGGGAGGGAGACGCAAGAGGGAAGAGATATGGGAACATATGTATATGTATAACTGATTCACTTTGTTATAAAGCAGAAACTAACACACCATTGTAAAGCAATTATACCCCAATAAAGATATTAAAAAAAAAATTTTTACTATATCAATTGAACGGAATAATTTTATTTTTGTAGTAGTATTACCAAAGAGAAAAAAGTTCCAAGCATAAATAAGCCTCATTAAGACAGAATTTTTCAAAGGATGTTGTTTACTTAATTTTTCTCCAATCTGGACACCAGTATCATGACCAGGCTATGCAAGTCGGGTCCATTCTTTTCAAATATCTATAAGTAACAATACCAGAAAGAGTTGCTAAACATACTTTCATTGTTTAGATAAACGACAGCTGTAAAACAGAAAGGACAATTTGCAAAACTCTGAATTGTGGTGGTGGTGTTGCTATGCTTACGATATTGTTAATATCACAAGACAGATGGACTTTATGAGATATCGTATTTTACTTTACTTTTTTGCGGGGTTTTTTTTGCCCCACCATCAAATCAACGATAAAAGACTCATTTACTGTAGTGACATCTACAGGCACTTTCAGAGAAAAACATACTCAACTCTCCTTCGAAACTGAAACACTCTCATTCCCGCATCAGAAAGCCCTGTGTGGATTTAGACTGATGGTTAGTGGTCTTCAGTGTAGTACCACATAGAAGGCAGACCTTACCCCATATTCAATTGAGTTTTAAAACACAGCCATTTGTCTACAAAACTAACTTTCATGAAATGATTAGTCATCTTAATTTCCTGCACTCCCATTCCATCCATATTTATCCAGTGAAAACTTAATATCACCACTTGGGATTCATACTGTACTAAAACGATTTCAGTGTCTCCAGTTGGTTTGTCTATGCCTTGTTTCACACACACAGATTATGCATTTTATGGCATTTGAGTGTATAAAGGGAGACTGCTGCCCTCATGCTTCCTGAGCTGTAGAAACTTGTGATCCTGTCTCAAGATACTACAAGTGGAAAGGATTATCAACTTCTTGAGAATGGCTTGAATTACCAGAGTTGGAAGACTATAGAAGTCCACAAGGTTGAGTAACCTTGAAAGAGATTTACCCAAGACAACCTTTTATTTGCCACATCTGAATGACCCCAGTTCAAGCGAAGCTGTGGAGTGGTACGTACCACTAGATCAGGCAAAGAGGGCAAGATGAAATGGCTTAGCCAGAGAGAACATCTTCCACAGCAAGAAACTGTGCAGTGTCCAAGATGAGGGAGGGGCAGGATGACCATGATAAACACGTCATAATGTTGCTGTATTCAAAAAGAGCAAGCATTAGAAGTCTGTCATGCCAGAGAGCACTTGACAGTCACCTAAGATCTCCCAACAGCACCAGTTAAGTAAGTAACACTTTTTTCCCCTTTGTACTTTAACTCCTCTGTCCCTTCCAACCCTGAGGCAAAGGATGGAAAGTCAGGAAGATATGAAGTAAGAAAGACAGGAGATTCACTGCATCCCTTCCCAACCTTCTGGGTCCAGACTAAGAGAAAGTTAAAGGCATTAAACTGGATATGAGAAGTTCAGTTTAGACTGCACTTTTAATACCATAAAAATGAAACTGAAAGTGACCAGAAATTATCTTCTAGGTGTGAGAAAGGAATGAATATCTGACAAAGAAGTTTTCAAAAATGGTAGAAGAAAAATAAAGCTATTTTTAATTTTATACTACAGAGTCCAGCTCATATAGTTGGCTCAGTCAGGATTTTACTTTCTACTATCTTTTCTTTTTAGCTCATCAGTCAACTAGTTTAAGGGAAGGCTTGAATAAAAAAGAGAGAGATTTTTGTCCATGTTCAAAATTCAGTAAAATATCCCAAAGGTTACAGTTATTCTAAAGCATATTTATTTTGCATATTTATAGTTTTTAATTTATATACCCTTCATTTAAATTTATCTTCCTCGTAATACTACTTTATATAGAAGGTTGCCTCTAGTCTATGAGAATATGAGAGCAAACTCCTTTTCTAGAAGTTCGTTTAGCCAGACTTAAACCAGACTTTTGATCCCCTAAACTTTCCCACTCCCCAAAGTAAGGCTTTTATTACCTGTTCTCAATAAAGTCTAATATCAGTGTCTGAAAGTGTCTGCCTTCTGTGAAAGCTAATAATTTATCTTTGCTGAAGGTTCTTCTGAGTTCCCTACCCTTCACCCCAAGGAGGAAGTTCCCATGGCCAGAATGTGCTGTGTGTCTCCAAGAGGCTTTCCGAGGAGACTGTCTTGAAGGCTGACTTATGCTGATCAGACGTGAGGATTCTGAAACTTCACAAATATTTATCAAAAAGATTTACAGACACTTGGTTTTTATAACTGCCTGTTGATACAACTGCCACATCAGACTGCCTAAAAAATAAAATGTATTACTCATCAGACAGGAGCATAAATGATGAAACACAAAAGACCCCCTGTGAAGCATAGGACAATGAAGGTGAGGGTCCAAGGAAAGGTTTCTGTAATTATTTTTTCACCCCATGCAGGATGAATTATGCTGTTCAGGTAAGAGTAATGAAACAGAGGAACAGGGGAGGAAGTGCTTTCAAGAATCAATTTACTGATAGCAAAGACCAAGAAGTAATGATGCGTGTTGCACAAATATCCACTTCCTTGTTCCGTGCCACACACAAGGTCCAGCCACACCATTCGGTCATCCAGCAGCTGTCACTCTCTTATCTCCAGCAATCTTCCACTTTCCCAGCTTCTTCCACTAGAACTCAGGCAACCCTCAAGATTCAAGGATGCAGTGGATGGGGTGAAGAAGGATTATTGTGTGCACTTCTCCCTCTCCTCTACTTCCCTGGGCAGACTGCCCTACCCATTACCACCATGAGGTAGGAAAGCAGGAGCCTGTCCAGTGCCCAGTGGAGGTGGCAGAGTATGATTTAGGGCACAGCTCTGATTGGCCTGAGAGGTGAAGTGTTAACAACATGAATTAAGCAAATCTGTTCACCCTGAGCATTTTCTCCTCCCATCCATCCACTTTGTCCTTCTCCCCGATCCCCATTCCCATCCCAAGCCCTCTTTAAAAGCTCTCCTAGGGAAAAATAACAACCACCACCACCCCACCAACTAAGCTCATTGAGAGGCTGTCCTCACACATTACTATCTGAGGTAGCTAAAGTGCTCTGGGAATTATTAATTTAAAGGGAAGAGCAACACTGAGCAACTTAGGAGCACAATCATTAAAGGAAAAATTATGTATAGTGTTTATTAAACAAGAATTAATAAACCAAAAACAAGATTTGAAAGTAAACACATGAAATATCTTCAAAGAGACAGAGGATACTGAAAACAAGAAATGGGGTTTTGGGACAGAGGTGAGGGAGAGTCATATAAAAAGTGGGTATGTTACTATGGACAGAGATTTGAAAAAATAACATAATAAATTGGTTGATTATCATGGATAGATACAGCTGCAGAACTACAGGACTCAGTGGAGGAACCTGCCCAGTCAAAGGTGGTACAGTATATTCTCCAAGGTATTGCTTAATCCATTAGATAACCCTCTGTCCATTACAATCTAATACAATCTCCTTTTCGGAAAACCATTTCTTCTCCCTATTTAAGTCATAGCCAAACTACCTTCACCTTCATTCACATTACTAAACTGTAAACATAACATACCAGGGCGAAGTATCTGCATCCAGACAGATTACTTCACAGTTTTATTTTAGATCTTGGGTTGGTGGTGGATGCCTGGCTACATTAATATAAATAAAGTGTCAATCCAGGTCTCCAACCCAAGATGGTTTGGCCTCTGACATTTTCACTTCCAGTAATTGAAATTGCCTGTGACTAACACATTCTATCCTACCCCCGCCAAAAGATAGCAAATACATTGATAAATGGATTTAAAAAATTAAATTTCCTTTCACCAGGTACCCTGTTATGTAGAGTGAGATTTGATATTCTCAAGGAAACATTTGTGCTGGTGTTCAAGGATCATCGCTTAAAAAGAAATGAAACAAAACAGACTGCTTTAAGAATTTGAAAGATTTGTTCCTTTTTTATATCAGGCCGATGGATAAATTAGAACACATATTCAAAGTTAGCTATTCTTGGGCTTCCCTGGTGGCGCAGTGGTTGAGAGTCCACCTGCCGATGCAGGGGACGCGGGTTCGTGCCCTGGTCCGGGAAGATCCCACATGCCGCAGAGCGGCTGGGCCCGTGAGCCACGGCCTCTGAGCCTGTGCTCCACAACGGGAGAGGCCACAACAGTGAGAGGCCTGCGTACCACACACAAAAAAAAGTTAGCTATTCTTTTGGTCTGGAGGAAAACACTTTGGACTGGGACTACATCCAAGCTCTACATAGAGCCTCAGTACTAGTTTGGGATGCCATACAGGCAGGGTTCCCCCAACCCCACAACCTACTACTACAAATGTTGTGAAGAGTAACTGTTTGAATTACAAAATATTTTTCCTGAGACCACAGAATTTGAAGCTTTGTCTCTAAAATTGTGGCGTCATATAAGATACATAACATGATTTCCCAGATCAAAAGTAGAACATTCATTCCCTTCACACTATAAAGGTTATTAAATACTCACAATGGGCCAGGAAAGAAAAATCCCCATATTCATGAAAATAACTTAACATTATTTGGAAGAAAGATTTTAGATGAAGAGAATCACTTACATTATTCTTTTTAAAATCACTACTATAATATATGACAGCACTGGCTTTCAAAGTACTAATTTTACTAGTCCCTAATCTACAGATTAGCATCTTAAGCATAGAAAACTTTTCCTCCTGAGGACACCCAGAAACGCACTGGAAAAGTACTGAAATACATGTCTTGCAGCAGCAATTAATAGGAAATGTGTATATGACTCAGATTTAATGCTGTCCTCCTGAATCTTTACACTGTGGAATGTCATTTACAATTCATGTATAAAATACTGCTTTTTCTATATATGAGCAAGTGGGTAGAAGAAACCACTTGGTCATATGATGTCTGTAACAATAAGACCTAAAAAATATGTATATATTATATTTAAATGATTTACACAATCTTGGAAAGAGAAGAAAAGAGACAGAAAAATGAGGATTTAATTAGCTTGTGGGTTGAGTAACATCCAAGGGCTAATATCTCTCCTTGTAGAAAAAGATGATTTTCTGATGACATCATCCATTACAACATGCAGGATACAAAGAGAGGACACTGCAGAGTCATTACCATGCCCTGTAGAGAGACAAGTGCCTGCTTCATTAGCTCATCATCAAGTTTTAGCCTTTAGTTAAAGATACTCAGAACTGGTTATGTAAGGCATTTACCATTACACACTTGGCCTCAAACCCCCTTAGTTGGCTTAAAATCTCTAATTTTTTCTTTCTGGTAACTAAGAACTTTAAGTAAGAAGTGAAAAAGTGAACAAAGTTTAGAAAAGGGAAAAATTGGCTTTCTTAGTCTGTGTTTACATAACACGAAAATGACAGAAGAAGAAACAAAATTCATGAATGGTAGTGGTAATATCATTTCCCCCTACAGTTACCTAGCTGCACCACTTGAGTGAATTAGAAACCAAACATACTAAGAAGAAACAAAAGCAAACATGCTCTGAAGCAATACACTTGCAATCAGACCTCAAAGAATCCATTAAATCAAGGATCATGACTTCAAAGTCAAAAATCACAATGCATGCAAGGAAATGGGGCAGCATGAGAGACAGTGATTAGAAAAAATATAGCAGATTCAGATTTGCAAAAGTTTTAGACATTGGAATTATCTGATAACAAATATAAAGTGTGTTTTATATGTCTATAGAAATAATGTATAAATAAGAAAAGCATAACCAGATAGTTCTAATACATAAAATTCCTAGAAATAAAAAAATATATATTTAGATATAAAAACTCAATGTATAGGTTAAACAACAAATTAGAAATGAAAGATGAGAACACAATTAAACTGAAAGAAAAACCTGAAGAAATTGTCCAGAATATAGAATGAGATAGAAAGTATGGTCAGAAGTTAAAGAACGTGAGGGATAAAATGAAAAGACCTAATATCTATGTATAACAGTTTCAGTAATAGGAAAATGAGAGAATAGGGTGGAAGTTATCATTCAAAAAGAGGATGACTGAGAATTTTGCAGAATTGTTGCATTTTTAGATTTAGGAATCCCAGTGAATTATAAGCAGGATAAACATCATAGAACACTGAAGCAAAGAAGAAAATCTTAAACATAGCCAGAGATGGAATAATATTCAGCAATGAAAAGAAGTGAACATGCTGCAAAATGGATGAATGTCAAAAAATTATCCTGAGCCAAAGAAACCAGATGCAAAAGACTGAATATGACTGGATTTATGAAATGCCCAAAATGCCCAAAGGCTAATTTATACAGAGAAAAGGCAGAATAATTGTGGACTAGAGATAGGTGAAGAAATTAAATGCAAATTGTCCTGAGGAAACTCTCTGGGGATATGGAAATGTTCTATAACCAGACTGTAGTTATGGATATACAACCCTATACATTTCCTAAAATCATCGAACTGTGCCCTTAAAAAAAAGATAAGGTGAGCTCTGAAAGAAAAACAAAAGAATAAGATATATCAGGCAAACATAAGCCAAAAGAAAGGTGGATTAGCTAAATTGATGTAAGATAAAACACAGTTTATGATAAAACATTACTAGAAATAGATCTGGTCATGCTATAATAATAAAAGGTTTAAATCACCAGGTAGATGCAAAAGTTCTAAATTTGTATGTAACTAACAATACAGATCAAAATACATAAAGCAAGAATCTACAGAACTGCAAAATGGTAATAAGCCCATCACCACAATGGTAAGTTTAAAAATATCCTTAGTAACTAACAGGTTAAGCAGACAAAATATCAGTAAGACCACAGAATATGCGAACAGTGTATTTACTTATTTTAAACTAATGGACATATAAAATCCATTATACCTAATAAAATTTTTATGCATAAAGAAAAAATATAAAAGTTGCTAGAAAGCATGCCTCAAAAAAACCTTCAAGGGGCTTCCCTGGTGGCGCAGTGGTTGAGAGTCCGCCTGCCAGTGCAGGGGACATGGGTTCGTGTCCCGGGAAGATCCCACATGCCGCGGAGCGGCTGCGCCCGTGAGCCATGGCCACTGAGCCTGCGCGTCCGGAGCCTGTGCTCCGCAACGGGAGAGGCCACAGCAGTGAGAGGCCCGGGTACCGCAAAAAAAAAAAACCTTCAAGGATTTACATCATGCAAATCACATAACCTGACTTCAATACAATATTCAGAGATAATTAGAAAACTATGACATATTTGGAAATTAAAAACATTCTTCCAATAAATAAAAAATAAATAAAAATCATAATGGAAAAGAACTGAAAGATAATGAAATATAGTTACACATATCAAAACTTGTACAACATAGCTAAAGCAGTACTTAGACACTGATTGCTTTAAGAATTTTTCATAACATAAAACCAGAAAAGTAATAAACTAAGCAAAAACTTGACATAACAGACGACAGCCAACAAAAGTAGTAAAGAGGAACAGAAATAAATAAAAATTAAATAGAAAACAAAGATACAACAGAGGTAAACAAAAGTTTAAAAGTTTTTTTTAATCTGCTAATAAATAAAAACATTAGCAAGATTGATCAAAAAAAAGGAAAATTCACAAACATTAGAAATTAAAAGGGAGGCATAATGAGAGCAATTAAAAGGTTATTAAGAGGATATTCTGAACAACCTTATATCACTAAATTTGAAAACTTAGCTAAAATGAATAATTTTTAAAAAAATAATTTAACAAAATTGATTCAAGGAGAAATACTAAAAATACTGAAACACTAAAGATAATAAAATTAATCAATAGTTTATAATCATCCCTAAAGGAAAACACGAATACTAAATGACTTGACAGGCAAGGTCTACCCATCATTTTAAGGTCCATATATGAGAATCCTACAAACATTAATCCAGAAAACAGAAAAACAAAGAACACTACCCAATTCATTTTCTGAAACTAGTAAAACTTTTGAGACCAAAACCAGAGAAGGTCTGTAAGTGAAAGAAAACTTAGAGGCCAAACTCACTCTTGAACATAGAGGCACCAAAATAAAATACTAGCAGACCAAATCCAGCAGTGAATATAAAAGCCATCACGATCGATTTGGGTTGAAATGGAAGGTTAACATAATATAAGAAAATCAATGATTCAACACTTTAACACATTATAGGAGGGGAATCATATACTCATTCCAATAGGTACAGAAAAAGCATTAGATGCAATTTAGTAGTATCCATGATTTCAAAAAATTATACACACACTAGGAACAGAAAGGAATCTAAGGAATCTGACAAAGTGTGCCTACGGAAGCTATGGCCAATATGGTCCTTGATGGCAAAATGTGAATGCATTCCCTTCATAAGAGCAAGACACGTGTGCCTGCTATCACCCTACAGAGCTAACAATTGCACAGTGCTTATCTTGCGCCCAGCATGGTTTTCACATACTTTGCTTTTAGACAGTGGATAGAGGATTTGGTGAGGTACAAGATCCCAGTGTTAATATACTGTCTCTCAGGGATGCCAATAGCAATTGACAAATTTTCTGGTGACAGGCAAATACTACTATAATCTCCAGAAGAACTGCTTCAAGGAAATGACAACACTCTCCCCAGAGTCTCTGCAATGCAAAGTGAAACTTGTTGTTTATCGTGCAAGATTAGGCAATGCAATATTTCTGATAACAGTTTGAACTCTTGGAATTAGACTGGCTTTTCATTTTCTGAGAACAGTGATAGCAATCTACTTTACAACAGAGCACTGAGAAAAAATTGCCTGTGTGTGGTCAGTGATTTCTCATCCTTTAAGGAAAAACACTGAAATACCGTACCTCCTATTTAACAGTATCTTTAAAAGGATACTGGAGGTCAAACTTAAACACAACTGATTAAACCTACGACAGGCTTTTATTTTATCTTTTTATTTTTCTACATTCCACTGCCTGCCTAGCCCCAGAAATATAACAATGATTTTTTGAAATAAAGAAGGAAGGAAGGAAGGAAGGAAGGGAAGGGAAGGAGGGAGGGAGGAAAGAAGAAAAGAAAATTGAAAGGTTCAATAAGCTAAAGAAAAGTAAAAAACTATTTTTCTTCATTTTACTTAACCCTTTATAAGGTGTGATGTAACAGATGCTGGGGAATGTATCACACTCAGTTGTTTCAGCAGCATGTGTGGAGCATCTATGATACATCAGGCACAGTGCTGGGCTCTGGGTAGAGAAATGAAAAGGCATGAAGCATTCTCTCAAGGCGTTTTGAGTTTAGTGGAAATTGGAAGCATGCATGTACCCCTCCAAGCAATGAAAAAGATGTTTTACAGACATCTGAGCACGTGTCAAGGGACACTTTAAAAAATACTGTGTAAAAAGTTTAACATCAAAATGAATTTTCAGTCAACATAGATGTGATACACCTACACCTGGTCGCTAACGAAGAGAAATGTTAAAGAAAAACAAAGTACAATACAAATTAATAATCTGAGGAAAGAATTTTAAAATGACAACTGTGAAGCAGAAACACATATACACACATATATATATATATATATATGTGCTATTCTGTCATTGGACAATGCCTTTTTTAAAAGTTGGATGTTTTGTCTTGTGAGCAACATTTCTCAAGCTCAGTTGCACCTATCAGTGATTTGAACCTGAACTTAGCAGTACAGGCTCTGACCAAAGAAAGTGGTCATGCCTAAAAGGGTCATCAATGACCAAGGAAGTAACGGAGGGAAGTCCACAGTGGACTCGCCATAGGACCTAACAGAGAAAGTTTTGGTAAGCTGCGGGACCTGACTTTTCTAAGTCTACAGTGGTGATGGTAGCCAAAAGGTACAGAGCACATATTGCGCTGGGCTCTATGTCAAGCAGCTGACACGGGTCATTCCACACCGCCAGTTTAGGTTTTGCTCTGATGTCAGTTCTGATCAAACCATTTTTCTTTCTGCCCACTGGCCACGGCAAGGTTTAGACACTCATTCCCTTTCATCAAAGGGTAGATCAGGAATTAATGAGAGCATCACAAACCTCCACCCTTATCTTCTTTGTTCCCCAGAACTCCCTGGGAATGGTCAGAGTGAAGCCAGGGCCACACAGATGTTACTTTTCCTACCCTTCTCTGATGGATCTTGTATGAACTGAGCAAAAGCTAAAAAAAATCCCTTCAAATCAACCATGAGACATTCTAAGAAGGCGGACTTTACTAAGTAACGAAGGCATCAAGACAGGGCTAGCATACACACGGGGCTATTAGTTGAGATCACCTTTCCACAGAAAAACCCGAGAACAGTGATTAAGGGCTCAGAAAGTTCATTTCCTTGGATCCACCAATTTTCATGTCTAACAGTCTTTACTAGTTCAGTCTAAGCAGAAGTATACACAAATGTGTGTGACCATGAATATTCAACAGTTTGTTTATAATAGCAAAAAATGTGGAAACAATCTAAATTTCCAACAATGGAGCAATGGATAATTCTAGCTTAGGAGAGAATAATAGGTAGCTATCTAAAATAATGTTATAAAAGAGGGTTTCTAAACCTCGGCATCATTGACATTTTGGACCACATAATCTTTGTTGTGAGGCTGTCCTGTGAGCTGTAAGACGTGGAGCAGCAACCCAAGCTTCTACCCAGTAGTTGCCAGAAGCAAAAATTGTTTCCACATGTTACCAAATATCCTTGGGGGTGAAAACTGCCCCTGGTTGGGAATCCCTGTTATACAGGAATATTTATTGTCATGGGAAAATGTCCACAATGAGCTAAAAGATGAAAGAAGGAGGCTACAAAGCACTATGACAAATATGCTCCCCTCTCCCTCTCCCCCTGCCACATACAGACACCTTTTCTTTTTGTTTTAGAACTGGAAGCATAGGCAAAATATTAATAAAAATTATCTCTGGCTGGTGAGATTATAGGGGTCTCTTTTTTTCATTCTTTGGTGTTATCTAAATTTTCTGAGTTGAACTTTTATTCCTTTTATTGTAAGAAACAAAATGGGTAGCGTTTATAAGCACCACTAAATGGGCCTCCAGCATAAATAAGACAGCGTGTCTGCTTCCAAAACAAAGGACAGTCAATGGCTAAGGAATGCAATGTCATTATTGAAACATCTTCCAAAAGGGGACTTTCCTTCCTCACAATACACTGAGTCCTCTGCTGCAGGGATTAAGGAAGGTCTGCAGACTGGGAGAATGGGTCTTCCCTTTGGGACACGTCCTCCTCCCCAAGCCAAGCCATTGGCCTAGGTGCTCAGTGTTGTTGGAAAGTTTAGGTTTCCAGGTGGAATTTTAGCCCCTAGGCCATGTGGAACAAGTAAGCAGAAAACCAACATTCCTGTGGTACTGTGCTTAACCAGTCTCCTCTCTAGGGGTGTCTGTGTGTAAAGAATGTGGAAAGAAAATAAGCAGTAGTCGCTTATGAAACATTAGGGTCTGAAAGTCACAGGCATCATTCCATGTTCCCCCATCTCCCATGCCTCAGTTCTTTTTGGTGCAAACACATGTGTACACAAACATGCTGACTCAGACAGACAGACAGACAGACAGACAGACAGACAGACACACACACACACACACACACACACACACACACACACACATTTCCAGAGAAATCTTTAGTCGGTAATAAGGCCATTTGAATGAGAACGGTCCAGATCCTGACTTGGAGAAGATCCTTGGCCCCCACAGTTATATTGATGGGATCACGCTATCCTACACCTTTCCTATGGCATTTCAGTGTGTGAAGATGTTAGATTAATGAGGGGGAGAAAGATACACTACTGAGAACGGGAAGCAAAAGTGTGCACAAGGAAGCAGTCAGGGACGTGACCAACTTTACCTACTTTCCAGTTCTACCCTGCCTGGGCAAACGCTAATCCCGCCGTAAATAAGTCTTTCTCAGAGTGATTCACTAGAAATCAACCACTGTATGCAAAGATTCTATCTAAACATAAGCTTCAAAAATATTTTCCACATATTAAGTATTTACTCCAAAATATCCAAGTTTCTACTGAAATCAACTACATACTAAGCTGTGATGATACTTTCCTCTGAGTAAGCTTCAAAACCCAGGATGTGGTAATAGGGAACCCTAGTGCACTGCTGGTGGGAATGCAAATTGGTGCAGCCACTATGGAGATCACTATGGAGGTTCCGCAGTAAATTAAAAATAGGACTATTATACAATCCAGCAATTCCACTTCTGCATATATATCCAAAAGAACTGAAATCAGGGCCTTGAAGAGAGATCTATACTCCCATGTTTGTAGATTACTCATGATAGCCAAGACATGGAAGCAACCTAATGTCCACTGAGGCATGAATGGAAAAAGAAAATGTGGTATATAGATACAATGTCTATGTTTATTCAGCCTTTATAAAGAAGGAAATTCTGCCATTTGTGACAACACGGATGAGCCTGGGAGACATTATGCTAAGTAGAATAAGACAGACACAGAAGAACAAATACTATCAATACATGATACCACTTATATGTGGAACCTAAAATAATCAAGTTCACAGAGCAGAGAGTAGAATGGTGGTTGTCAGGGGCTGGAGGGAGGGAGAAATAGGAAAGTAATCGTAAAATGGTACAACATTTTGTTTATACAAGATAAGTCCTAGAGATCAACTGTACAGCATAGTGCCTATAGTTATCAATACTGTATTATATACTTAAAAATTTAGTAAGAGGGTAGATCTTATGTTGTGTTATGATCACAAGATAGACAGACAGACAGACAGATAGATAGATAGATAGATAGATAGATAGATAGATAGACAGAGTGGGAGAAATGAACCTCGGGATTCTTAGACTGCATTACTAAACATTTTCCAATGTTGTTTTGTCCTTTTTAAAAAGAAAACTCTTCTGGATCTCTGATTACAGAAAACTGCTTTTACTTATAATCCATATAAAAGTACTTTTTACCCAAGAGGATAATATATATGTTTTAGATCCTGTGTAATTTTTAGAAAACATGCTAGAAGGTCATACCTATTATATTTCTCCTGATCTGAAGATTCCTAAATATTGGTCTTAGAGTAGATGTGAGAATTAGACTCCTTGAAGCTAATTCCTAACAAAGCATCTAGGAAGCTTGCCAGAAGTACGTGTAGACAGCTCTGAGCAACACAGAAAGGGGAGAATTGTGTCCCCGAGCCCACTGAGCCAGGGTGGCAGGTTTTATCTATGAGGGATATGCCTTTGGGTATGTGTTTCAGGGGAGACAAAGTGCAAAGAGGGGTGAAGCAAGAAAGACTGAAGCTGAGGAGATTCAGTAGAAAGAATAGATTTTTTTCATAATACTGTTAGAAGTTAGGCCAAGTGATTCTCAGGGGAGCCAATTCATTAGTTTTTTCATTCTTGATGAATTCAGTATGAAGTTGAACAGAGAGAATGTTCTCCCCTTCTGCCAAGAGAGACAAAATTTTTCTCTGCCAAGTTTGAAGAATACAATTAAACTCATTAAGCACGTCTAAGATCCCGCTTCTATCTCATTCTAAGTTTTCCTTCTGGCCTGCATAACGTGACCTTCTTCACAGCACATGGAGATGGATAAAGACTTCGAAGAGAAGCCTGGTTTTGCGCACTCTAAAGACAACACAATAGTCTGTTAGGAGAGAGGTCTGGGGAGGTGGAGAAGAACCGAGCCTACTGAGAAGGCTGTAATTTATCAGGCTGCCTACGCCTTCTTAATTTGTTCTGAGTCTTGTATACCTTGAAACTGGCAGGTAAAAATCTTTAGCGTGCTGAGTGGCTTAGATTACAGCCCACAAGGGAAAGAAAAGAAAAAACACTCCAAAAATGTAACTGACCAAGAAAGCCACGTAAATATCTAAACCGCAAATCACAAGATGGTTGATCACATGTTGAAAACCAATCATAGCCAAAGGTTCAGAAACCCCTGAAAAGGTCATTCCTTTCTTTCCTGGCGTATTTTCCTCACATTCCACTAGCATTATCAGGAATGTTGTTATATAGAAATGACCACACAGCTTGTCAAATCATTCTTGACGCAAAACCACAAAGGATCCATTAACAAACAAAATGACAAATATTGAGTATGCGGGTTACCTAGCAGTGCAAAACTCTCACAAAAATCTCCATTTTTTTTTTTTTTTTTTTTACTGGATGTGTACTTTCCCCCATGGCCTCACCAATTGTGGAAAAGAAACCAACGTCTTATAAATCAGATAACCCAGAAACAAGTCATCTATGCCACCAAGTATTGACCTTTGCTGAATTTCCATCTACTACTGAAACATGCCTTCATGTTAATCCACGGTGTGTCCCTCATCACCCACCCTGTTAGAACGATCCATCTTAAAAATTCTTTCATTTATTTTCAGCTGCGATCTTCTTTCCTCTGCTACAGCTTTAATCTCTCTTATGGTTTTTTTTTTTTTTTTTTTAGTACAAAGAAAGTAACTTGAATTTTGTTATTTACAAGATTTAAAGTTTATTTTTGGCAAGACTCTCCAACCCCAAAACTAATCATCATTTCTTGAGCCTCACTTAACATAATCACCCTCCCACTAAGTGACAGTAGCCATGGCCAGCTCTGCCCATCAGTGCTGCCTCTGTGAAAGTCTACCTAAATATAGCCCACCACCTATGCGTCTGTTTAAATAAAAAGAATTTGGCCAATTATAAACTGAAAAATTGAACATTCCAGTTAACTTTCTGGGTAACTACTCCAAACCTATAAAAATATATATTTCCAAATATACTACTTTCTGGCTACAATTTGAAAATAGTTAATTTGTCTAGGTTCCTATAAGGGATAAGCATCTAGCAAGAATCTAAAAAGATGTTGGGCTTCCAGAATTGACTGGTCTTTAGCTAATGGCTCTGCTTCTCTGTAAAATAGAGAAAATTGGTTTCATGAGAATTAAATGAAATGTTTATAATGCTCCTACTGCAGGATAAGAAATCTAGTAGATTCTAGCTTACATTAACTTAGTTCTCCCTCTGTATCTAATTTCTTTTCTACCTTCTCTCTTTAGGGGTAAAGACAGCTCCATGTACAGACTGTGACTCTTATCTAGATGAGGCCTGGGCTGTCTTCTATCTTATCCTCCATGTGGTTTAGTTTTTGTTATGGAATCCTTTTAATGTCAGATGTTGCTAGGCAATTTTTCCTAGTTTGATTCATTTAGTTTTAGTACAAACAAAAATATATCCAAATGGCTTGGTCTTCGCTAATGTTGCTCTTCATCCAAAGTAAATGTGCTCTCCTTTGGGGTCAGAAGACTTGTGATTGGCTCCAGACCTTCCCAGAGCTGTGGGCGATCACAAACTTAGAAGTTTAAGAACCTCGCTACTCCTGGCTAGCATAGATACATAAAGAATGAGGAGCGATAAGTGACGAAGTACTGTAAAAACACAGAACAAAACAAAGAGCAAAAAACAATTCCCTCCAAATTAACTGGAGGGGAAAATGTACAAGTTTCAAATCATAAGCAGGCAAGAAAGAAACGTGACTTCTTTTTGGAATGCTT
The DNA here is from genome assembly GCF_949774975.1 of Lagenorhynchus albirostris. NCBI lineage: Eukaryota > Metazoa > Chordata > Mammalia > Artiodactyla > Delphinidae > Lagenorhynchus > Lagenorhynchus albirostris. Next base: position 69,779,135 of record NC_083102.1, read on the forward strand.
TATCTAAATAGCACATGGAAAATAGGACCCTTAATCTTCAGGGGGAAATTGATCTGCCGTATTGTGGGTTAAACATGGAAACAGGTTACTGAATTGAACCACTTGGACGAATAATCCCCTGAGGTTTGACAGATCCATACGATTTTGGACTAAAAGTCAGCAAAGGGAGGCACGAACTGCCTTCAATTACAGTTTATCAAGAGGATAATAAAACTAAAAAACGCTAGATTGCAAGTATTGGCTTTAGAAGATCTTTCAATATTTAATTTTGAAATGTTTCCTGATTTCCTGATCCCTGTTGTCTGATTTTAGTTATATAGGCTGTGGAAAATTGCCAGGATCATTGTTTTCGGTAGGAAGAGAACACTATTCAAAGTAAAGGGACTTAGAAGAATTTTCTTTTATCCAAGACTAATTGGGGGGGGGGTAGGTTTCTATATGATTCCACCCCATCTTATAGCCACATTAAAATGTCAGAGGACTTTATGGATTGTCAGATGCCGCCAGGGTTACAGTTTCAGAAATACCCACCAAGCTGGAAAGACGGGACACAGCAGTGCTATTAACAATGCTTTTGTTATTAACAGAAGTGTATGAGAAGGGAATTCAGTGAAAATGGCTCGCATCCAAGTCTACAGCTAATCTTTTTTTCAGCTGAAGTTGTGGATTCTAACCAATGGTTTAGAAGGAATGAGGTTGGTGAATTTCACAGAAGAGTTTTTGAGATACTTTTATTACACAAAAAGCTTTTGAATGAGGAAGTGGGCCTTTAAATGGGATGGCCTCCTTCAGATACTTTATTCATTTCCAGTAAGTTGTCTTCAAAAATGAACACTGCTTCTAACTGAATAATCATAGTATTTCAACACACCCAAGGCAAACTGGTGAGGGAGAGCTGAATTATGATGAAAGCCTGTACTATTATGACCTTTCTCATGACCATAACTGATGGATGTGCCCCTGAAACACTTTGCAGGACTGTTGATATATTTAGCAATGTGCCTGTGACTCATTATGTCCATAATTTGGCAGTAAATAGGGGGCAGATTACCTCAGTGGCTATGGGGACAAGTCACTGCCCCAAGACTTGATTCTTTCATGTAGAATCACCTTCTGTAGCCTGTACAGTTGTCTCCTTTTTGAAACTGTACAGCTGGGCTCAGAGCTTCATGAGCCAAGCTCTATTTTTTATCAGAATAAATATCAAAATAATCAAGATCAAAATGTTTCAACATCCATTTTTGTATGAATACATGCGAAAAATGCTAAAAACTTTTCCTTAAAAGCTTATACTAACCTCTGGCTTCTGCCTGGGATGTAGAAATGTGAAAAGAGGATTACTTCTACTCTATCAACTAGAAAAAGCTGGATACACTATAAATCCTGAATTGTTAAACCTAGAGAACTGATGTCACATGATATTCAACCAGTGTAAAGCTTAAGAAAAGACAGGTGTCTTTAAGGAGCGAGGGAATATGAACATGGGCTTACTAGTAAGAACAGAAGAAAGTCAGGGCTGCAATATAAGTGGGTAAAACAACCCAGTTAAAATTTTAAATAAATTCCTAAAGTTCAAGTGTAGGCCTTGAAAATATAGAACCTCTGGAAACTGCAGGTGCAAGGAGAATTTGTACCATATCAGTCATTCTCCATGACTCCATGATTCTCCACTAAAAACAAAGAATAGCTCTCCCACCTCAGTAGCAAAACCCAGATAACAAGCAACAACAGCCCACCGCTGTGGGAGTGGCAAGAATAGAGAGAAGACCTCTCTAAAATATAGGTAGAGAAGATCTATTGCTGAGGGAGGAACAGGAACATTAAGAAAAATCCACTGGCAAATGAGATCTCACACTAAACAAGATAATGCTAGAAGAACATGAAGCCAGGGGTACAGTGAATGAACCCATAGCAACAACAAAACCTGAACCCATAGCAACAACAAAACCCAAACCCAGCTCACCTCTGAGTAGACTGACCAACACCCTACAGTAACAGCTCAGCAGAAGAATAGTGGACCCATTTCCAAGCATAAATACTAGTTACCTCTAGTTACCTTATGCTCTACCATTCTATACATGATACCCACTATTCAATGAAAAATTATGAGATATACAAAAAAGCAAGGACAAAACAACCCATTGATAAGAGAAAAAGAAACTGGCAGAACCAGACAGAACAAGAGACAACCCGTATTCTGGGCCACAACATAGTGAATTTAAAATCACTATAATAAACGTATTAAAGGGTCCAGCAGGAAAGGTGTTCAACATGCGTGAACAGATATTGAATTTCGGTGCAGATATGAAAACTGTAAGAAGAGTCAATTGGAAATGCTAGAAACAAATACACAGAAACAGAAATGAAGAATGCCCTCGACCATCACTTCCATAGACATGACGTGTGGCTGAAGAAAAAGGTCAGCTAATGTGAAGACAGGTCAATAGAAATTATCTAAACTGAAACACAAGGAGAAAGAGAGTGAACAAAACAGATGAGAGGGGCTTCCCTGGTGGCTCAGTGGTTAAGAATCCACCTGCCAATGCAGGGGACACGGGTTCGAGACCTGGTCCAGGAAGATCCCACATGCCGTGGAGCAACAAAGCCCGTGCGCCACAACTACTGAGCCTGCACTCTACAGCCTGCGAGCCACTACTACTGAAGCCTGTGCACCTAGAGCCTGTGCTCCTCAACACGAGAAGCCACAACAATGAGAAGCCTGCGCACAATGCAACGAAGAGTAGCCCCCGCTCGCCACAACTAGGGAAAGCCTGCACACAGCAACGAAGACCGAACATAGCCACAAAAAAAGAAAGATGAGAGCATCCAAGGGCTATCATATGATATCAAATGGTCTAACGTAAAGCAACTGAAATCCTAGAAGACAAGAGAGAGAACGCAACAATAAAGATTTAAAGAGATACCGGTCAGGAATTTTCCAAAAGTAATGAGGGATATCAAATGCACAGATCCCAACAGCTCAGAGATTTCTAAGCAAGATAAATATACTTTTTAAATAGACATATATACAATATGTTGAAAACCAAAAAGAGAAAGAAAATCTTAAAAACAACCAGAGAAAAAGACCACATTACGTACAGAGGAACAAAGGTAAAATTGAAAATGATTTCTCAGTCAGAAAGTACGAGAACAAGAAGACATGTTGAAAGGGAAAAAATCCCCCAAACAAACAAGAAAAACAAAAAACTTGCAACTGAGAATTCTACACAAAATGAAAATATCCTTCAAAAAGGATGCCAAATTAAAGACTTTTTCCAGACAAAGAAAAGATGAGACAATTAATTACCTGCACTCATGCATTACAAAATGTAAAAGAAAGTTCTTCAGGCAGAAAAAATATGATATAAGACAGAAACTGAGATTTACACAAAGAATTAAAGATCTCTGGAAATAGTTAAAATGAAAGTAAATAGAAAACAGTCTTCTCATTTTTAATGGCATTAAAAGAAAAGTGACTGTCTAAAGTAAAAACAGTACAAATTTACTGTGTGTTCATAGAATATATAAAAGTAAAATCTGCAGCAACAATAGCTCAAAGCCTGGGAAGGTAGAATTGAAAGAATGCTGTTGTAAGGTTCTTAACCCTACACATTAAGAGGTATAATATTTCATGTAGGCAGATGGCAATTACCTAGAGACGTATATTATCAATGGTATGACATGAGAAAAGTATTTCTAAAATGTAAAAATAATTCAATAATGGAGCTTAATAAAATGGAAATTTAAAAATAATCCAAAAGCATGTAGAAAAAAGGGAACAAAGAAAGAATGGAATAGAAAACAAGTAAAAAAGGTTTTAATCCAACCATATCAGTAATATTAAAGGCAAATGGTCAAAACTAAATAAAAATCAGAGATTATCAGGAGATGAGAAAAAGCAAGATGCAAATAGATGCTGATTACAATAAAACCAGTTTGGGAATTCCCTGGCGGTCCAGTGGTTAGGACTCCATGCTCCCACAGTAGGGGGCACTGGTTCAGTCTCTGGTTGGGGAACTAAGATCTTGCATGTCACGCAGTGAGGCCAAAAATTGATAATAATAAAAACAATAAAGCCAGTTTGAATTTAAAAACTCAAATCAGTTAAAAGCAAAAATATGGGAAAGATATACCATACACACACTAGCCAAAAGAAAGATACAGTGACTGTATTGTCAGACAAAGTGGATTTCAGAACAAAGAATATTTTTAGTGTTAAAGAGTAACATTACAATCCTAAATGTGTATGCAACTAACAATAAAGATCCAAAACGCAAATGTGAAAGCTGACAGAACTGAAAGCAGGAATGGACAAAATCACAATTAGAGTTGTAAACTTAAATATTCCTCTGTCCCTGTAATTGGTAAAAACAAGTAGAAGAAAATCAGTAAGAATATGGAACCTGAACAAAACTAGCAACCAATGTGAGCTAACTGGTACTTAAAAAACAAACAACAGCACAATACCCATTCTTTTCAAGTGTACAAGGAACATCAACAAGACAGACCACATTCTGCCCCATGAAACAAATCCTGACCAATTTATAATAATTAAAAGCATACAAAGTATGTTCTATGATACTAAAATAACCTAGATTTCAATAACAAAAATATATTGAAAATTTCTACATATTTGGAAATTAAACAGACATAAATAACTCATGGGTCAAAGAGAACATCATAAGGGAAATTTATAGCATTAAATATCTAGATTTGAAAAGAAGAAAGTGCTCAAATCAATTACCTACGTTTCTAACTTAAGAAACTAGAAAAAGGGTACAAATTAAATGCAGAGCAAATAGGAGAAAATTATAAAAATGAGAAGAGAAAAATCAAAATTTTACAAAGAAAAATAAAGAAAATCAATGAAACCAAAAGCTGGGTTTTAAAAATTATCTATAAAATTAATAAACCTCTAAGTAGACTGACAGAAAAAGAGAAGGAGAGGGGACATGACAGAGGGTAGGGAGTAGATACAAATATCAGTAATTCAACAACCCAAAAGGAGTGGACAAATTCCTTGAAAGATGCTAACTGCCAAAGTATACTCAAGATGAGATAAATAATCTGAATCACTATCTCTTAAAGAAGTTCAATTTGTAGTTAAAACTTTCCAACAAGAAAAACTCCAGGACCAGATGGATTGACTAGCAAATTCCACCAAAAACTTAAAGAAGAAATAACATGAATTATACATAAAATCTTCCAAAAACTAGAGGAGAAAGGAAAACTTTCCAGCTCACGTTAAGAGGCCAGCATTACTCTGATACCAAAACCACATGAAGAAATTACAATGAATATAAAACTACAAACCAATAGTCTCAATCAACATAGATGTTAAAATCCTCAATAAAATCTTAGCAAGTAAAATTCAGCAATATTTACAAAATAAAATAATACATCATGGCCAAATGAGGTTATCCTGGGAATACAGAGCTGGTTCAACATTAGAAAATCAATATGTTATTCACTATATAAACAGACTTAAGAATGTAAATATCTCCTTGGTGCAGAGAAGTCATTTGATAAAATTCAACATCCATTAACAATAAAAATTCTCAGCTAGGAAAAAAAGGGAACTTCCTCAGTCTGACCAAGTCCATCTATATAAAGAGTACAGCTAAATCATACTTAATGTAGAAACACAATGTTTTTCTCCTAACATCATGAAAAAATCAAGGGTACCTACTCTCACCACTTCTATTTAAGATCATACTGGAATTTGAAGTCTGTGCAATAAAAAAAGAAAAATAAATAAAAAGGTATAAGAATGGGAAAGGAAAAAAAAAAACAAAACTACTATTTGCAGACAACAACAAAAAAACCCCGAAGATTCTACAAAAACTCTAGTAGAGTGTCACAGATACAAGCCAATATAAAAAAATCAATTTCATTTTGATATATTTACAATAACCATTGGAACTTAAATTTATACAGTAAATTTTTTTATCAAGTATATTTGCCATAGCACCAAAAAGCATGAAATTATTAGGTATAAATCTAACAAAAGATTATCAACACCCATATACTGAAAACTACAAGAGCTGATGAAGGAAATGAAAGAAGACCTAAGTAAATGGAGATCTATTCCATGTTCATGTATTAGAAGACTCAATACTGTTGGAGAACTCACACTGCCTGATTTCAAGGCTTTCTATAAAGCAACAGTAATCAAGGAAGTATGGTACTAACTATATTCAGTGGAGTAAAATGAAAAGCCCGGAATTTTACCCACACTGATACGGTCAACTAATTTTTTACTGAAGGTGCAAAGGGAATTCAAGTGAGAAAGGACAGTCTTTTCAACAAATGGTGCTGGAAAAATTGGACTTGAATATACAAAAAAAAAAAAATGATCCTTGACCTTTATCTTACACTATCCACAAAATTAACTTAAAATGGATTATAGAGTTAAATGTAAAACTGTGAAGTATAAAATACCTAGAAGAAAACATAGAAAAAAATACTTGTGACCCTGGGTTAGCCAGTGATTTGTCAGATACAAAAGCACAATCCTTTAAAAGAAAAAAAAAGAAATTGATACATTGAAATTTATTAAAATATAAACTTCTGTTCTTCCAAATACACTGTTCAGAAAATTAAGATAAAAACTGACTTGGATACAATCTTTTTGAAAGACATGTTAGGTGAAGAACCTGTATCTAGAATATCTAAACTCTCCGAACTCAATAGTAAGAAAAAAAATTTTATAGGCAAAATATTTTAACTAAGAAGATATACAAATAAATGGAAAATACGTATATGAAAAGATGCTAACATCTTTAGTCATTAGGAAAGTGCAAATTAAAACCACAATGGGACAACACCACATACCCACTTGATTAAAAAACAAAAACAAATAAAAAATCTTACACAACTGACAATATCAACACTGGCAAGGATGACAAGCAACTGAAGCTCTCGTGCACTGCTGGTAGGAATGCAAAATGTTACAACCACTTTGGACATTAGTTTTGCTGTTTCTTATGAGTTAAACATACATTTACCATATGATCCAACTATCTCCTTGATTTTCACCCAAGGAAAATGAAAACTTATGTTCCCACAAAAACTTATACATACTAAATGTTTACAGTGGCTTTATTCATAATCAACAAAAACTAGAAATAACACAAATATTGTTCAATTGGCGAATTCACAAATAAACTATTATATCCATATAATGGAACAACACTCAGCAAGAAAAAGGAACCAACTACTGATACACAAAACAAGAATGAATTTCAACTGCATTATGTTTAAGTGACAGGAGCTAGACTCAAAAGCCCACATACTATATGATTCTACTTAGTTGTCGTTCTAGAAAAGGCAAACTTATAGGGACCAAAACAGATCAATGGTTGCCGAGTGCTGAGGATTAGGAAAAAGGTGTTGATTATAAGCACAAGTGAATGTTGGGAGGTACTAGAATTGGTCTAGATCTCGATTTGGTGGTATATGCATTTATCAAAACTCATAAAATGATACACTAAAAAAGGTAAGTCTCACTTCCTTCTGTATATAAATTATATCTCCATAAAACTGACCGCCCACACACACACACACACACACACACACACACACACACACACATACACACACACACACATGAACTAGAGTCCTCTGAGATTATTTCAAGCCCAGTGAGTCAGTAGTAATAAACATGTTCCAGGAAATAGAACTTACACTAACAGAACAAATGTGATATCCGCTGCATCCAAAGTGACAAGCACTGAACCAGTCTGATGATGATAATGAGAAAGCCAAATTTTATAGCCTCTATATCTGCCCCCAAAATATGCTCATAAGAATATTTTTATTCTTCCAAAATCCCTAAGTCATCTCTTATCACCCAGACTGTCATGTCCATATGGCGTTTTCTGTCCCCTCATCGGACCCAGTTTCAGAGCCCATGCTCATCTTGCTTGCTCTTCTCCGCAATCCCGATCTGCCATCAGCACAATCCCCATGTATCCTCAACCTCCTATGTGAATGTTCCCTACACATTCTTGCCCCATCTGAAATCTGGATTCCCTTGAGGACCTGCTTCCCCTAGAGCCTTCTCATTGTCTTGCTGTTTTCACCCTTGGGCTACCAGATCAGGAGACACAGTAGTTGTCCTTGCCTTTTAATGCTGCTTCGAGATCATTGTTCTTCCCATCTCAAAAACAAAAACACAACATTCAGCAATTTAAAAGTCATGCCTGTGATTATAGCACCCAATATCTCAGATGGATCTACAGAGATCCATCTGACTACCTCTCATTTTTTGAAGAGTTCAGCTCATGACTCACTCTCTTTCTCTCATCACCAGTCTTTTCACAGATCTTGTGACCTTCATATTCCTACAGAAAATCTTTCTGTTATCTTGGCTTTTCCAGTTCCTGGACCAGCTCATCTCCCGTGATCTTGTTTCCTCTGCCACTTACTTCCCAGTCATACCTCCCACAACTCCTCCCTTTCTCATCATCAGCTGATAACCTTGTTTCTTATTTCACTTAAATTGGAAGCATTAAGAAGAGACCTTGCTCATTCTCCATCCACTGGCCTACCCACCTAACTGTAGCTCTGCCTGTGTACTCTACCGTCGTTCTTCCAGATAAACTACACATACTTCCATCTAAGCCCAGCCACTGCAGCTGAGAACTGGTTCTTAGCACGGCTCACACACTGAAGGACATCACTCTCGCAACTTCTGGCCGCTCTCCCTGTTGGAATTAATCAACATTCCATGGACCATCTGAACACAATCAACTTTCAATTTCCTCTTCGTGGATTACACACTCGATGCAATCTTGGTCTCCATTCAGAGTGTCTCCCATCCCAGAGTCTCCACTTCCCTCTGGACTGCCAACTGAAGAAATTTTAGAGTTTTTTGATCAGGGATAAATTGTACCTGTATATCTCTAACTTTCTGACTGCTGTCTGGTCCTAGATACCCACCTCAATCGGGTGTATACAGTAGCAGAGCAGACACAGATTCTATGCTGGGATTATAACTTAACCACATTTATGAAGCAGGGACCTAATGATTCTCTGACCGCCAAGAGTCTGTGCCCTCCCCACCTCCATGGATCCCAGGAACTTCCATGCTCACTCTGCTTCAGACAGCCCTGACTTGACATATTGCTGTCATTCACCCTTGGCTGGACTCCTGGCCAGGTCAGTGCTAACTCTGTGACTGCTAAGTTGACCCTGCTCATTTTCCAGAGGAATCCAGAAGCATTATGACAATGAAGAGAGAGAAAAATTGGAAAAGAAAACAAATAACAAGAGAGCAGGAGAAATTTAGTAATCTCTTCCTTTTCCAGGAACTTGCCTATCTAGCCCTCTGTTTCTCTTAGTTTTATGTAAATTCACACAGCCTTGCCAGACAGAAAAGCCCATGCTTCCAAGAGAAACTTGTAACGTAACTCTTCAACTTTGATTCAGGTACCACAGGCTCTAAATATAAAACTCGAACTCAGAGCAGGACAGTGATTCTACACAAATTACCTGTCTTCTCACCAAGAATACCGGCCTACTACTCCTGATACACAAAGGATGGGCTCTGCCCTGTGATAGATGGTACTGGCAAATAGAAGGAGGATGGCCCACTTACTATCAATCCAACCATACAAGCCAGCGGGGAAGTCTGGAGCCCAGTTCTGGGATACAGTTGACTCATTTAGCAGCAGATCTTTCAAATCTTTTCCCAGGTAACTCATCCCCCACTTGGTTCGTAAGCTGCCTGTGTGACAACTGGTCTTTCATTTTTCCTCATAAATAATATATTCTACGCTTCATTTCTTTCACTTCTTTTACTGCTCTGTTTCCCTTAATACTTTGCTCAATTATAAAATGAGAACTCCGAAAAAAATTTACTAAGCTTGCCAACTATTTTAAATATAGGAGATGCTTTTATTCTTATAAGTCAGTAATGCGAGATTCAGGAAGTATAAAGAGCCGAAGGTCACATAAGGGAGGGCCAGTGCTCAGATATGAACTTGGAACTCTCATTCGAAAGTCCTTCTACTTTCTATCAGACCATGCTGTTGTTAGTACAGGTGATGAAGGAAAGACTCAGGGTGTATTACAGTGTGTAAGGCCAAGGGCGCTAAGAGATAGTATAGAATTGTGTTTGGCACGTAGTAGATGCTCATGCTAGAAAACAAAAAAACAAGATCCAGAAGATGCATTCTTAATTGATTTCCAGATTCAATAGGCTTCACCAAACATACTGCCACAATGTGTAAGTCCTTGTTTCACATCACTGCAAGTATGGCCTGGCCACCTGGTAACTCTGCTCACCTACTCTACCTGCTCCTAACCCGGGTCTGGTTTCCCTGGGCTTCATCACTCAAATGTCAGTCCGGCCCTGTAGGAAAAGGCAATGGATAGGCACCTCTGAGGACATAGGAGAAGGCCTGGGTGTAGCTTTGACATTTACAAGAGTTGGAAATACCTCTGTTTAGAAAATTTTTATGACGATATCAAAAGTAATCTATAATGACAGCTAAAATCTAAAATTCCCACAAAGAATTAAAGAGTTTAATGTAACATCCTCACAACTTAAAGGATTCTCTTGATTTCAGAGAGGAAGAAAACTCTGCTTTTAGATTTATTTCACTATTAGTTGAAAAGTGCCAGATGTTTTATTTTTCTTCTAGAAAACCAGGCAATACATTGTCTTGACTGAGTGACTTCTTTGAAGCTTTCCTTTAGTGGGAAGAGTCAGCTATTAGTCTGTTCTTTCTTCAGATCTCAAACATTTTCATTAAAAAAAAAAAAAAAGGTGTTTCTAGCATTATTGATTCATAGTTACCAATAATATAATTACAGATCATATGTAGTGCATTCATCCCAGATCTTATGCTTTGGTTCCAATGGTTAGACTGCGGTATCTCTGAAGTGTTAGAATTCAGGTTAAATTCCATGCAGCAAGTATGCTTCTCACACTAGACCAGGAGTCTCTGTTAGGCAGACTCCACTCTTTTCTCTTGCTTCCTTGCAACAGCCAGAGCCCCTAGAACTTACCTCAAACTCCCGGTCAAACTCATTGGGTGAGAAGCCCTATGGAAGGGCACCAATTTCGGAGAGGAGCCCAAAGTGCACAAGGCTTCTTGTCCTGAATCCAGCAATATCTGTGAGAGATGGAGAGATCACTGATTGCCTGTATATTTTGGTTTACTTTCCAAATTCAGCATTTAAACAAAAGATGTTGTTTATCCAGTTCAAATCCAGAGCCAAAGTATGTGCCAAGAGGGAGTCTTAATTTCTCGTAACAGAACAGGTTTGGCCCTAACGTATAATTTATGAGTCAGTGTATCAAATTTGACGAATGTATTTGCTCCAAGTAGGGAGCAAGCCATTAGGCATTACACATCCTGAACTTTGGGGAGAGGAGGAAAATAACTTTGATTTCTCTGCTCTTTCATTAATAAAGATGAATCCAAGTTGATGAATAAATTTTCTGGATTGCTTAATACCTCCCAGATATCATCATCAAGGCCTGGGCAAGGCAGGTGAAAAGATTTCCATGAGCAAGAAGCAGTGGAGAAGGACTTCCTCTGTAAAATAAATTGTTGGTAAGTCTGGAAAATTTTCCTTTATCCTAACATCCTTCCGCCTCCTTTGCCTTGCCCTATTCTCTGTGTTTTTAAATGTGCCAAATATGTCTTTCTACTAACAGCTGGTAAATGGAGTTGGGGGAAAAGCCACAGTGTCACCCCTCTATTGCAGCCATGTAATAAATACACAACAAGATAAACTGCACAGCCACAGAGAGACATCACATCTTCCTTCCTCCTGGCACAATTTGCACAGTCACTGGATATGATTAAAGTCTTGAGGACCTGGACATAGTCATTTCTATTTTGGTACCACTGGCTTGATCCACCCCTGCAGCTACAAGGGAATCACCCTCTTTGTGTAAATGTTTGCCTTGTTGGAAATTCTGAAGCAGAAATTAATAGGATACATGCTTCAGGAGGAGTATTAAATTATCCATGATAAACAATTCCTAGGCAATGTTTAGACTGGCCCAAAGTCATCTTAAGAATTGTGCACAAGGATAGAACACCACATTTGGTATCTATATACTAGGACTGTCTATAAAACAAAAGGCAAAGTAGAGCTCTGTCAATTAGCTACTTATTCTAATTGATGTTTTCTGTCAGCCTAGGGAGACAACAGATTAATGACTAAACAAGTACCGAATCTCCACTTCATTGTATGTGGTGTAGACACAGTTAATGTATCATGAATGTTTGCTTCTCTTTACCAGCAGTTACAGAACACACCTGGAACTCCTCTACAAATTCTCTTTGATCTCTTCTTTGAAGTCAAAGTGCCAATATTCTGGACTCCTGTGACATCAACTATCACAACCCCCAGGCTATTAAAGAGCTGAAACTAATCAGGTAGAATCAGCACCAAAAGAAGTTTCAACACAACATAGTCATTTGTTCAAGGAAACTTTGTCTACGCATTCAGGATCTCAGTATAGTCGCAAATATTCTTTTTAAATACATTCATACATACACACAGACACAGATGCACACACACAGACACACGTACGTAGAGAGAGAAAAATAAAGAAAAAAAAGTCCTTTTATTTTCCTTGGTCAAAATCAGGATTAAGGCATTATTTGGGGTATTCTCAATAAAAACTATGTACTGTATTTCTTTATATGAATCAGCAAAATGAAGCAAATTTAACTGAGAGTCCTTTGAGGTTGTGTCAGTTTCCCCACAGTGCTAATCCAGAAACTTAAAGGATATATAGTAACAAAGAGGCCAATTCCATAGGGCAAAAAAGTCTTATTTTGAATAACATCTTAATACTGACTTTGAGCCGAAAGAAAAATGTGGCTTTTTTTTTAAGGGGTCAGGGGGAGCCGATTGTACTCCATTTCTGTTGTCTGATTCACAAGTATTATTAAATGTTTACCAGAAATCTGACGGCAGTTTCCTAACATTTGTTAATCACAGAGAACGTCATTCCATTAACAACTCAATAAACTTCTTTAGAGTTGTACAAGGTAAGTCTCACTACGTGAACACGGCTAACCCATCCTTGCAGAATAAATATTTGCTTTCAATTTCTCTATGCCAAGTTTTACGGGATCACATAATCTAAATCTCCTGTTGTAAATGAGGTATGCCCTCCAGAAAAATGAGAGAACAGAGTTTAAATCTTTGTTTGCCTTCTCTCTACAAGTCCTTGAATCAAGGGTTTCACGTCTCCAGAAAAACAGACTTAGGGCACTTCTGACAAGGATCCCAGCAGAAGTGTCTTTGAGAAGTACTTTAAAGACAATTCAAGCCTCCCTCACAGAGTTTTTCACATCCTCCAGCCTGAAGTGGTCTGTGCTGTTGTATATCTACCAGGGCACCGAGTAACTAAAGATTATATTTGCCATTCTCCTAATTATTGTTACTTCTTTGTAATAATTTTCGTAGAAGCTCAGCCTACTTTCTTTCCCAAAACCTGCATTTTGTAGTTCCTGACTTTCATGATTACTCTTACCCTGAATCAGCTGGGATAGAACTCTGATGATAGGTCATCCTGAGATAGCCATTCAATGCTTCCTGCACAAGCACATCCCTGAATGTGACTTGGAGTAAGTCTTCCCTGCATGCAGAGTAGAAAGCTGCCTGCCTGGAGCGAATTCTCTGATATTAAACTTCTGTAAAGCCACCCAACCAGTAACTCTCATAGGAAAGTACACAGTAAGCATCACTGCACAATTATCATCACCACTATTATTAGAAGTCTACTTCTGTAGAATATCCTAAGAAATGAAAAAAACGACAAATTCTCATGTATTGACATAAATGATTAGCCTCAGTTTCTTTCTGCGAATATATTTTGATAGAGGGAAAGGGAAGGAAAAAAGATAAATTACATTTATTGAATAACTACCATGTCCCAGAATTTGTACTAGGTGCTTTACGTAAATTATCTCGCTTTAATTCCTACAGACATCATAAGGCATAGAGTTATCTTCATTTTAGAGATGAATGAACTTAGTCTCAGAGAAGTTAAGCAATTTGTCCAAAGTCCCATGCCTGGTGAACAGTAAGTCTGGGATTCAAATAAGTCATTTTAGCAAAGCAAATTGCTGTAGGCAGGGGAATAGAGTGCGTGCGATGTGCAATTTTTGAAAAGCACATAAACACACCCAATCTCTCAAAAATGTGTGAGGACCAGGGGTGATGAATTGAAGACCATGGAAAACAATGTCTGTCTAAGGTTTGGGCAAAGGATGACTCTGAAATGACCATAATATTTAGACTCTTTGTCCTGAGTCAGAATATATCTAACAGAATTCATCTCTGTACTTTCCCCCCATTTTATCTAAAAGGAAGAAAATTCATTTGTATGTGTGTGATAAAAACTAGGATCTCAGTTCCTTTAAAAAGAATGAGTTGAACTCCTTTACAAATCTTTACCCAGGTAGTGTTAAAATAAATATTCCAGTAAAGATAGATTCAGAATTAGAAAAGCTGTATGTGACTCAATTGTCATTTCCAGCATTTAAATCAGGACCAGTCACACAGATCTCAACGTTAGCCCAAATCCCTTCCACCTATTTCTCCTCTCTGCCAATAACCAGTTTTTAATCTATTTCAGGAAGGAGTCCAGGACACCGTGGAAATAAAGATTAACTTTAAAATACTTCCTGAAGCATTACCAGAAATCATGTTTTGAATTTCCAAATGACTTGTATTGTTCTAAATTTCTGGGCTGTGCCCAGGACCACAAAGATAAATGGGGCATTGGGACAACCACGTGAAGGACCAAGTGGTAACGTGAAGTGAGTGTACTGTTCAGCATGAGTCATTTGAAAACAGAAAAAAGAAGAATGGCTAGAAAAGATGATGTTACATGACAACGATATTCCAAACAAAACGCAAGGAGTTGATCTACATTTGCTTTCAGGTCATGAAATACTATATGAGAACCCACTGGCTGTGGATCACCCTGATTCAACAACCCAATTCATCATATTCTCGGGTTTACAGCATAATCACTGGTTCTCAAACTTGGCTACCCAAGAGACTCACCTGAGGAAGTTTGGGGATTTTGTTTTTTATACCATACCAGTGCCTGGGCCCCCTCACCAGAGATTTAGATTAATTGGCATAGGGCGGGGGCCAGGCTTCAGTATTTTTTAAAGTTCTCTGTGTGATTCAGTGTAAGCAAGACTGGAGCACCACTGTGTTAGCTATATGAAACAGCCTGCAAAACTTCATACCTCAACCTTTTAGGGTTGTCAGAACTGACATCATGGCTGTATAACTTGTGAAGTTACTGATCCCTGAAACTCCCTTTCCACATCTCTAAAATGGAGATCAGAACCCTGTTCAGCATGTTCTTTAACATGGGACCCAGGTCATCATATTTCCAAACTGAATGTCTAGATCTTTTCAACATAAATGCCTTCAATCATTTTCTGATTCATATGTCTCTAGAATGAACACTGTGTGTAACATGTGAAAATATCTTCTCAGTGTTACAGCATTATTTCTTTCGCTTATGTAATGAACTATGGCTTCAGAATGCCAAAAAAAATTGGCTTGAAAGTGGAAAAATACTATCACAACAAATATCTGTTCTATCTCTATATCCCCAAATTGGAAAAACGGTGTTTTGGGTATGGTATTTGTCAATGTTATTTATTTTGTTTAAAACTGACCACCTAGCCTATACTTATACCCTCATACTTCAAGACTCCCAAGTTGGCAGTCTTGGTAACGAAACTGCCAACTCACTGTTTAGATTTTGAATACTTACTACCCTGCGTTACTGAGAAATTTGTATCATTTTGTTGTGGGGTTGAAGGAAGATTTTAATTTGCACCTTTTGTCTCCATTGTGCTGTCACAGTTCCTGAAACGAAGTGGATGTTTACTATATATCTGTTAAATTTATTTTTAAATATTTACTTTAATATTCCTGATGATTAAGTGATATAACAGACTAACCCAAACTTTGGTACTTGCTTACTGTCAAAGACTCCAGAATCAAGCAAAAGCACCAATATTTCCTACCCAACTAGTCTACAGCTTAAATTTAGGAGAACCTTTTGCTTTAGTGAACGTTTTAATCATTTATAATTACACATTTTGAGGGGTAGGTTATATATCCTTCCTATTCTGGATCTGTAATCAAATCTTTGACAAATTAATTGAGTTTTCCTCCACAAAAGTAAGAGATGGAGTTAATAAATACAGATATCGATACTTCGCAGAGGTATTTTGGCATTTATAGAATAAAGACTTTGAGAGTACAAGGT
The DNA here is from genome assembly GCF_949774975.1 of Lagenorhynchus albirostris. NCBI lineage: Eukaryota > Metazoa > Chordata > Mammalia > Artiodactyla > Delphinidae > Lagenorhynchus > Lagenorhynchus albirostris. The sequence continues at coordinate 69,795,417 of NC_083102.1, forward strand.
AAGTCTCTTTTGGTGAATACATGGACTACTTTTTTATCTAGAAGGACACTACTTAAGTTATAGTAATGAAGGATTAAAATATGCCCTCTGTGTCAGACACTGTTCATTGCTACCTAAGATTGATTCCCCCCCACACACTTTACTCCTTGGGATAGCAATGTACCCAGACTCAGGTGACAGATTATGATGAGACTGAGTCAATCATAATCATTTCATTCCTTGGCTTCTTATCCTCCCTTGCATGAGATGTTCAGGGAAGTCAGCTTGTAGGTTTTTAGCATTTTTGTGTACCTGCTAAAAAGGAACAGACACAAGAGGTATGGCCCCTTTCTTCAACTTTCTGATTTGAATAAGGCATTTTTTAGTTGACTGAAACTTCGGAAGCAACCTTCTGACCATAAAGCAGCAATCCTTAAGACAAAAGAAAATAAAATAAGGACAATGGAGCTACAAGATAAAAAGATCCTGGATCTTTGATGGAGTCTTCGAGGAGCTGCATCAATGCCAACAAACAACTACTGCAGACTTTTCTATTATATGACAAAAAATTAACTACTTAGAAGGAAACCATAATTTCCACGTATGAGATTATGAAGAATATCTTCTCCCTATAAAATTCTTAAGATGGTAATATTTCATCTATGAATGAGAAACAGACTTTCATAACAAAATCAATCATTAGAAAAGACATTTCAAACCCAACCTCACTGTTGCCCTTATTTTCCTTCCAAATTCCTGACATTAAAAACAACCTATTTCTACCACCTCAAACCAGTGCAATCCTCATTGCCATATAAACAGTTTCTCCCTCTCCCCCTCCCCCTTTCCCCTCCCTCTCCCTCAAATATATATGTATGTATATATATGTATGTATTGTACGTATATACATACACAAACAATACATACACAACTTCTCTGAATAACTCCCGTTCGAAACATAGTTTTGAATGATTGGGAAAGTGATTAATATGAGCAGCAGGGTTTCTTGACTGCACAGGAGATGCCTCTAACATACTTTAATTCCCATGACTATCCCAATGCCATTGCATTTTTTTAAAGAATAAACTGACTACTCTTACCAAGTGTGTCCAAATTTAGGACTTATGAGTAAACTTAGTTTCAAATGAACCAAAACAGGGTTACACACAGAAATAGCAGAGCTGAGAATAAAGGTCTCTTGAATAGAGCTTTTCATCCATATGACTCATCAGACACCATGATTAGGAGAATGAATTTGCCTGTAAAGTCCAAAGGCTATTCTGATCCTGACTCCTTGTACAGACTTGGAAAAGTACCTCAATTCTTAATGCCCTAGTTGCTAAATTTACATAGGTAATTTCTTCCTGTTTCTCTCATAAGATAGTGAGGAAATTCCCAATAAATTTTAAAGTACTGCAAATATTAATGCTATTAAAAGATCTGTTTCCATTTCAAACACCCCAGAGATACCCAGTTACCAATTTAGATAGAAGAGGTACATAACCTGACAATATCAGTCACAGAACTAGTTTATCTGGGGGCACATAACAGATCTCTGATCCTTATACTTCTGCTTGACCTGAGCACAGGGTTATTAGCTTAAATGGCTTTGTAAAAAAAAATATCAACAGTCATTCAACCATGTGACAGCCTGATGGATACAGACAAGAGCTGAACAGTAAAACTATCAATTTCCTTAAGATAAAGCTCTAGAAAAATATGCTACAGTTTCAATATGTCTAAAATACTGTAAAACTATTCAAAAGAAAGTGGTCACAGTCTCAATCTAATCTGTCCACTCTGCCCTTAAACCTTAAAATACCACAATAAGACTATAGCATATAACAATGTATTCACTTACAAAACTACATATATATTGTATTTGCATAAAATGTTATAAAGAACCTACTGGTGTCCTATTAACCAATTAATAGTAAAAACAGAAAAACCAAAGAGATCACTTATAAAAGCAATTGTCTAGCATGTCCTATGTTGAAAAAGGTATATATATATATAAAACTTATTTTGTACAAGTGTAGAAATAATATTACTCAACTTACCTTTTCATTAACTGGCACAAAAAGGCATAAAGGACAGTTTTTAAATTGAAAAAAAAATATGTTTTACAACATCAGCTTTCTTATAAAAGAACAGTTTACTGCAATTGGAGGATATTCTCATTTAGCTTCCCTATGCAGAGAAATAGGAAACTGAAAGGAGATTAAGATGAAACAAACTAACAGATTTGATAAAAATTTTAAAGTTGCTGATGAAAGCTCAAAAAACCACAATACCAATCATCTCAATGGTCAAAGGCTGGAGAAAAACAAAGAAAACTATACCAAGTCACATCATAATCAAACTGCTGAAAATAAATAATTTTTAAAAAATATTTTAACCAGGGGCTTCCCTGGTGGCGCAGTGGTTGAGAGTCCGCCTGCCGATGCAGGGGACACAGGCTCGTGCCCCGGTCTGGGAAGATCCCACATGCCGCGGAGCAGTTGGGCCCATGAGCCATGGCCGCTGAGCCTGCACGTCCGGAGCCTGTGCTCCGCAACGGGAGAGGCCACAGCAGCGAGAGGCCCGTGCACCGCAAAAAAAAAAAAAAAAAAAAAAATTTAACCAGAGGGAAAAAGACACATTATGTATTAAGGAACAAAGATAACAGTAACATGAAATTTGAGTCAGAAACACTATAAACCAGAAGACAATGAAAAGAATAAAAACAAACATAATGTACCATTCTACACCCAGAAAAAAAATCTTCAAAAAATAAAGATGAAATAAAGGCTTCTGCAAATATAAAAAACAGAGGTATTTCACTGCCAGCAGGCATGAACAGAAACCAAAAAAATTTTTAGAAATACTCTTTGAGGAAAAAGGAAAATGATTTCAGAGGAAACTTTTTATATCCACTAAAGAATGAAAAACACTGGCAATAATACAGAGAGACAGAGGGAATGAGTGAAGGAGGGAAGGAGAGAAGAGAGAAAGAAAACACAAATTATCAAATAAGAAGTGAGTGGGGCCATCACTATATAAACTACAGATATTAGAAAGATAATTAGGGAAAATGATGAACAACTATATTTCAATAACTTTGGTAACTGTGACAAAATGGTTAAATTCCTCGAAAAACATGATCTACCAAAGCTCACCAGAAAGAAAAAGATAACCTGAATAGCTCTATATTTATTAAAGAAAATACATTTATAGTTTCAAAACTTCCTGCAAAAGAAGGTCCAGACCCAGAGAGCTTCACTTGTAAATTCTCCCAAACGCTTAAGAAATAATGCCACGTATACACGAACTCTTCTAGAAAATAAGGACCTGGGGAGGTGGGGGGATGATACTTCCCTACTCATTCTGAGGGCATCATTACCTTAATACCAAAACCAGATAAAGATATGCAATTAAAAAAAAAAACCTAAAGACCAATATTTCTCATGAACATATCACAAAAATTTTTAACAAATTTAATGCAATTATATATACTAAGAATAAAACAACATAGCCATAGTGGTTTTACTCCAGAAACACAAGGCTGCTTTAACATTCAAAAATCAATAGAACACTCCCTAACACCATACACAAAAAGAAACTCAAAATGGATTAAAGACCTAAATGTATGGCCAGACACTATAAAACTCTTAGAGGAAACATAGGCAGAACACTCTATGACATAAATCACAGCAAGATCCTTTTTGACCCACCTCCTAGAGAAATGGAAATAAAAACAAAAATAAACAAATGGGACCTAATGAAACTTAAAAGCTTTTGCACTGCAAAGGAAACCATAAACAAGACAAAAAGACATCCCTCAGAATGGGAGAAAATAGTTGCAAATGAAGCAACTGACAAAGGATTAATCTCCAAAATATACAAGCAGCTCATGCAGCTCAATATCAAAAAAAAACCCAACCCAATCCAAAAATGAGCAGAAGACCTAAATAGACATTTCTCCAAAGAAGATATACAGATTGCCAACTAACACATGAAAGGATGCTCAACATCATTAATCATTAGAGAAATGCAAATCAAAACTACAGTGAGGTATCACCTCACACCAGTCACAATGGCTATCATCAAAAAATCTAGAAACAATAAATGCTGGAGAGGGTGTGGAGAAAAGGCAACCTCTTGCACTGTTGGTGGGAATGTAAATTGATACAGTCACTATGGCGAACAGTATGGAGGTTCCTTAAAAAACTAAAAACAGAACTACCATAGGACCCAGCAATCCCACTACTGGGCATATACCCTGAGAAAACCATAATTCAAAAAGAGTCATGTACCACAATGTTCATTGCAGCACTGTTTACAATAGCCAGGACAATGGAAGCAACCTAAGTGTCCAGCGACAGATGAATGGATAAAGAAGATGTGGCACATATATATATAATGGAATATTACTCAGCCATAAAAAGAAACGAAATTGAGTTATTTGTAGTGAGGTGGATGGACCTAGAGTCTGTCATACAGAGTGAAGTAAGTCAGAAAGAGGAAAACATATACCGTATGCTAACACATATATATGGAATCTACAAAGAAAAAAATGGTTCTGAAGAATGCAGGGGCAAGACAGGAATAAAGACACAGACGTAGAGAATGGACTTGAGGACACGGGGAGGGGGAAGGGTAAGCTGGGACGAAGTGAGAGAGTGGCATGGACATATGTACACTACCAAATGTAAAATAAAGAGCTAGTGGGAAGCAGCTGCATAGCACAGGGAGATCAGCTTGGTGCTTTGTGACCACCTAGAGGGGTGGGATAGGAGGGTGGGAGGAAGACGTAAGAGGGAGGGGATATGGGGATATATGTATACCTATAGCTGATTCACTTGGCTATACAGAAGAAACTAACACACTATCATAAAGCAATTGTATTCCAATAAAGATGTTTAAAAAAAATCAATGTAACTCATCAATTCTAGAGCCTATAAAAAAAAGACCATCTCATAAGCTCAATAGACACAGAAAAGGCCCTTGACCCAATTCAACCTCCATTCATTATAAAAACTCTCAGCTAACTAGAAACAGAAGGGACTTTTTGAAACTAAGAAAGGGCATTTATGAAAAACCTACTGCTAACATTGTATTAAATGGTGAAAGACTAAGTACTTCCCCCTAAGTTCAGGAACTAGACAAGGATGTCCACTCTCACTATTTCCATTCAACACTGTTGTAGAGGCCCTATCCAGTACATTAAGACAAGAAAAAGAAATCAAATGTATACACACTGAGGGTGTGGGGGGATTATACTTCTTTTTACTCCCAGAACATATGACAGCCTGTGTAGAAAAACCTGTGGAATCTACCCACAAAGAAACCCTATTAAAATTAATTAGTGAGTTAAGCAAGTTAGTTATATAAAAATTCATTGTATTTCTATATGCTAGCAATGAACAGTTGCAAATTAAAATTTAAAACGAAGCAGTATCATTTACAATAGTACCAGAAAATGTTAAATATTAAGGGATAAACTCAACAAAAATATTTACAAGATATGTAGGTGGTAAATACAAAACACTGCTGAGAGAAATTAAAGAAGACCTACAGAAATAAAGAGATATATCATGTTAATAAAAAGATTCAGTATTATGAAGATGTCATTTCTCTCCAAATAGATCTAAAGTTCAACACAATCCCAATAAAAACTCCAGAAACTTCTTTGGTGTGGAAATTGTCAAAGTGATCCTCAAATGCCCATGGAAATGCAAATGATCTTGAATATATAAAAGTTTTCAAAAAGAACAGAGTTGTAGAAATTACACTACCTAATTTTAAGACTTTATTATAAAACTTCAATAATCCAGATAGTGTGACTTAAAGATATACATACAGATGAATGAAACAATACAAAATGCATAAATAGACCACCCATATTTGGCCAATTCGAACTGATTAAGATGCCAGGGAAATTCAATAGGGAGGGGATAATCTTTTCAACAAATGATGCTGAAGCAATTGAATAACCCTATGTAAAATGTAATGTAATGTAATGATAAACCTCATACCATACATAAAAACTAACTCAAAATGACTCATAGGTGTAAATGTAAAACCTAAAGTCGTAAAGCTTCTAAAAGAAAACAGAGGAAAAAAATTATTGTCTCCTTGAATCAGGCAAAAATTTATTACTATAGGGCACAAGAAGGATTATACTTTTTAAAGAATGCATTAGATTTCATCAAAATTTAAGTATTTAAAAGCTACTAGTTAGAAAATGAAAAAGGAAGCCATGAACTGAGAAAAATTTGTTTGAAAACATGTATCTGTCAGGAGCTATAAAAGGTCTGAGATTTTATACTCCTAGCAAACTGACACGTCAGCCTGCCACAGTTTCATGGATTCTAGCGGAAGACCTGAGATGTCTGGGCCACCGACGAAGGACTTCATTACTCACAGCAAAGCAAGCACCTACCAGGGTGATGCACAGCTAGACCCTAGTGGATGCTGCACACGCGGTAGATTTGATCACAACTCAGTAACTCCAACCTTAAGAAAGCCCATTTTCTTTAAAGAGCTGCAAGCAAACCTGGGAGATACTATCTTTATTGTCCTAGACAGCAAGCAAATTTTTCCTTCCCCAAAGGGAGACACTATCTCAACTGTCCAAGGCTTTCTTGCTATACAAAACACCTTTAAAATGATAGTACGGGGGCTTCCCTGGTGGTGCAGTGGTTGAGAGTCCGCCTGCCGATGCAGGGGACACGGGTTCGTGTCCCGGTCCGGAAGGATCCCACATGCCGTGGAGCGGCTGGGCCCGTGAGCCATGGTCGCTGAGGCTGCGCGTCCGGAGCCTGTGCTCCGCAACGGGAGAGGCCACAGCAGTGAGAGGCCCGCGTACCGGAAAAAAAAAAAAAAAAAAAAGATAGTATGGAACAAGAGCTGTCAGTGTCTCGGCTCACAACACCTGCAGAAACATGAAAGATCCTCAGAGAAGTCTCTCCCAACAATATCCAATAAAGAACATGTGTCCAGAGTACATAAAGAACTCTCAAACCTCAATAATAAGACAACCCAAAATTTTAATGAAATAGTTAAACACTTCACCCAATAGAGAGGTAGATGAAAAAAAACATATGAAAAATATTCAACATCATTAGTCATTGGAGAAATGTGCATTAAAACTACAATGGAAAATTCCCACCCACCGTCTAGATTGGCTAAAAGTTTTTAAATCCCAAGCGCTGGTGAGGATGTGCAGCGACTAGAAATCTCAAACATTGCTGGGAGCAATGCAAAATGATATTGCCACTTTGGAAAACAATTTGGCATTTCCTTATAAAATCAAACACACCCTTACCATTTAACCCACAAGTTCCACGCCTAAGTATTTACCCAAGATAAATGAAAACATATGTCCATACAAAATGTAATGTTAATGTTTATAGCAGCTTTATCCATAGTAGCAAAAACTGGGATGTTGAGTGTTAATTCTGCAAGAGCCTCCTGAATTTCTGCATGTCTCGCAGGCAGATGCGATGACCACCTTTGTTTCCAACTATCTCTTCAAGGACCTGCATAGAGCAAAGAGCCTTGGAAGATATATTTCTCCCTCTAAAGAAAGTCACCTTGCTGCATGTCAACCCATCTCTGTACTCCTAAGAAAAATACGCCAGACAGTGTTGCTTTTCAACGTAACTGTAATCTGCTTTGCTTGGGATAAGACTTAGTAGAAAATGGTGCTTCAATAAACTACTTCTGATCCAGTCACCATTACCACGTTGCTGTGGGAACACGATTCCTGTCTTGAAGCCAGCTGCCCTACTCCTACTGCAGAAAAATCTAAGCAGCTGGCTAGTTCCCCTCTTGTTCCCCCTCTCTCAATTTTCTGTTTCCATTCCAAATAAATGACTTGGCTGCCCCGCCAACCCCCCCACCCCCCCAAAAAAGATAAGTTTGTTTTGCTGTACAGTACAATAAAGATAGAGCTTCCTTCTAGATCAAAGATCAGGCAGGCTTACTACCCATTATAAAAGATTCTATTGAGTTCCCTAAGCTCAGGATTCCCCTCCTGTAAGGCAATCATCCCCTGGTCTTCATGTCAACCTGTGGGAATAGGGACTCAGGAAACAGGCACAAATGCTGAGACTCTGGCTATGTTATTGCAATTGTAATAAATTGTTCTTAGTCTGTGACCCAGAAATTTCGTGTCTTCTGCCAAAATCCATGAAACTGAGGCAGCCTAAGTGATAGGCACTTATGTAGGGTAAAGCACTCACATTTGACACCAGAATCAACTCAAATGTCTATCAAATATCTACAAAGTGCAGTATATCCATGAAATGGAAACTTATTCAAACTTATTCAAAAACAAAACAGAATGAACTACGCATACATGCACCATCATGGATGAATTTTAAAAGCATATATCCCAAGTGAAAGAAACCAAATTCGAAGGGCTACCTACTATATAATTCCATCTAGGTGAAATTTACACAAGACAAAACTATAGTGATAAAAAGCAGATGAATGATCACTAGGAAAACTGACTGCAAAGAGGTATGGAGAGTTCCTAGGGTGACGGAAATATTGCTTATCACAATCATGATAGTTACGTGACTATATATTGTACTTCCATCAAAACTCATCAAATTGTATCCTTAGGCTGGTGGATATAATTGTATATCAATTATACCTCAGTAAAGCTTACAAAAGGATTTAATACTCAGCAAACACTTAAAGTGCATCTAGTCTTTTTCAGACACCTTTCTAGGAGAAGAAGATGCAACACTGAGCAAGCAGAGAAAGTCCTTGCACTCCTGGAATTCACTTTCTAAATGAGGAGTGGAGAGGGTGAATTATAAACAGATACTCAAAACAAGCAAGAAAATGTCAGGTAATGATTAAGTGCCTTAATGAAAGTAAAACAATGTGTTCTAATAGGGAGAGTGACTTGGGGAAGTACTTTCAGTCAGGTGGCCAGAAAACACTCTCTGATTCAAACTGAGTCCCAAGACATCAATAAAGGCAGTTATCTGCAGGGTAGGAGATGGGCAAATGGGAGACTGGGGGTATTAGAGGTAAGAGAGGACTGGAGGGGAAACAGACTTTCATCGTGTATCTTATTATAGTGTTTGAATATTTTACCATGTGTCTGGATAAAATTTTCTTTTAAAAAGGCAAATTTAAAGATATATGTTAAACATAGGCAATTGGGGAAATATATCAGAATCCAAGGGGCTTGCCAAGCTATTTAATCTCAGGGTTCTAGAGTCATCTTCAAAATGATGAATCGCAGAGAAAAAAATAAACCATTTCTTGCTCCCGTGCAGGTAAATGATTCTTTACAGCCAGAAATTGGATCTTCACGCCTAAGTCCGGAACAACTATTTGAAGAATCAATGTTAGAAAATAATCTTCACATGGAACTTTCTCCCTGCTTCCACATGGATCTATGAGTAATTACAGTGGCAGAAAACTGGGGTTTTTTTCAGAATCTCCAAAAATTTTTGGTGCTTACATTTACCTTCCCTTGCAATAAAACTCCATTGATTTTTTTTTAAGTTTCATCCTGGTATATAATAAAACAAAAAATTACTTTTTGCATATAATTCAAACTGCCATCTCTTTGGAATTCTAGAATAATTAGAGTCAAAAACCAGTGTGGGGACTTCCCTGGCGGTCAACACTCTACACTCCCAATGCAGGGGGCCTGGGTTCAATCCCTGGTCAGGGAACTAGATCCCACGTGCCACAACTAAGACCCAGTGCAGACAAATAAATAAATAAATACTTTTTAAAAAAACAATGTGATGTCATTTTTTAGGTCAGATATATAAAAATAATACAGAAAGAAATTTGCTACAACTTCTTGCCCCAAGCACAAAAATAATCATTTTCTAAGAAAATGACAAAATAGGTATATAAAAATCATATATAACCTTAATTTATTAGAACATATAATATAAATATAATACATGCATATGTGTATAACACTAGGTATTATATTTTGCTAGGGACGTTATACAAGGTACTTCAAACTATTTGAAGAAACTATTTACTAGAGAACCTGAAATAAAATAACTTTGAATAGTTTGAAGTACCTAGTTGTAAACCAGAAACACCACAATCAGTAGAAGGGGGGAACCTAAATTACCAAGAAGACAGTCAGTCAATAAGGTGTTAATTTTTAATGTAAAAACGTGGAGAGAACACTAATTGTTCTTCCCCTCAAATTCTCTCACTTCAAGTCCTGTGTTATGATGCCATGAGTTCCACAGTCTAAGGTGGAGGCCAAGGACAAGTAGATAAATAACTACAGCTGAGAGTATAAAGCAAAATTTCCAAAGTAGAGTCTGTTACAAGTTACAGAAGGAGCTGGGAGAGGATAGTGGTCATTTCCAACCCAGGAAATCAAGGAAGCTGCGGTGAAGGAGCTAGTCAGTGAAGGGTAGCTCTTCAGCATTGTTGAAGGCAAAGGGTATTCCAGGCAGAAAGAGCAGTGGGGATCAAGACAAGAGGAAAGACATCACGAGTTGGTGGCAAGACTGTGGAGGATATTGGTGACTTTCTCTCATCTGTGTCCAATTCTCTCACTTCATGATATATCCGTTATAATGAACTGTTTCTGACTCAAGAACTGATTTTCTTGAACACCAAGTCACTGTTATTTAATAATTATCACAATTTTTTTATAAATCAAAGTGCTGGTATATTATTAATCCCATTGCCATATTTAGTTTTGAAGCTATTTTTGAGTATTAATTGTTGTCCTAGTCTGGACTATGAAAAAGTACCATAGACTGGGTGGCTTATAAGTAACAGAAACTTATTCCTCACAGTTCTGGAGGCTGGTAGGGTGCCAGGACGATTGGTTCTGATGACGCCCTCTTCCAGGCTGCAGGGTGATGACTTCTCATTGTACCTTCACATGGCAGAAAGAGGACTAGATAGCTCTCTGGGGCCCCTTTATAAAGGCACTAATCCCATTCATGAGGCTCCAACCTCTCGACGTAATTACCTCCCAAAAGCCCCATGTCCTCATACCATCACACTGGGGGCTAGAATTTTAAAGCATGAATTTGGGGGAGGAACATTCAATCTATTTCAATTGCATATAAATAAACAACAGCCAAAAAAATAACTAGGACAGTAAAAAGCATTAAACCTGCGTTGGATTATTGTATTGGTGGAAAACATTAAGCTCTGCTTTCTAGAGATAAGGAAACCGAAGTGCAGAAAAATTCGATGAGTTGCCCAAATTTATTTTTTATTTAGCAACTGCTTACATAAAACATTTTAGAATATTAACTCATTAAAGCCTCTTAACAATCTTGCTGTAGATGCCACTGTGATCACCATTTTACAGATGAGGAAACTGGGGCACAGAGAAGTTAAGAGACTTCCCCTGTCCAGTGGCAAAGCCAGGATTAGCTCCCAGACTGGCTGATGTAGGCTCCACGTGTCAGGTTACTAACCACTGCTTCTGCGAAACAGGTAGTGGCAGAGGCAAGGCCAGAATGTGAGATTCCTGACCCTAAATGCCATGTTTTTTCTACTCTAAAATTTCTGTCTCTACACAGCCAAGACAGGTTTTCCTGATGCCAGTCATTGAGGCTCGTGGCTATCTTTACATCGCAATACTTCCTTTTCTCCACAAACTTCAGAGTTGGTTGTGTTTCTCATTTTCACAGATAGAATTTTTCTCTCTCCTCAGCTACACTCATTTCACGTCCCGCTACAACCAAACCATGACTAGTTAAACCACAACAAAAAAGCCTCAGCATCACGCATTCCTTAAACAAACAGAAAGGGAGAGAGAGCAAAAGCTAACCACATGAAGTGCCTGCTTTTATGTGTCCTGGAAATGAAGGAGTAGAAATGCCTACACCCGCCCATACAACTCAATCGCAGCTCAAGCACTTGGCGCTATTGAACTTTATGCTCACCTCCCTTTCCAGGGCCGCGGCTGAAGAGAGTAGTAAGCCCTTTGTTTCACTTCACTTTCTAGTCTCCAGGATGTCATTTCATCCTGTATGACAGGACGTTGAGGGAAATTTTTCCCAGCATGGTTGGCTAGGTTCCACAGCTGGAAACAAACAGGTGAGAAGTATCCACATTTTATAAAGGTCAGCAGATACCTGCCACATTTGCCAGGGCTTATTAAGAGATGGCAAAACCAGACGTACCACAGTCATGCTCACCCCCGTTCCTCATCTACGCACAGTGGTTCTCAGCCTTGGCTACACGTTAAAACCACCCGGGAGCTGGCAAATCCAATGCCCGGATGCCTCCTGCAGAAATATTTATTGAATTGGTCTGTGGTGCCACCCTAGGCAATTGGAATTTTTTTAAGTTTCCCAGGTGATTTGAATTGCAGGCAAGGTTGGCATGACTGTCCCACAAGAAAAGCATGAGGTGAAGACATTGGCCAGAATACAAGGTGAGAAAGAATCTCTCTTTTCCAATTAGGGGTGATTTTTCCTCTCTGGATAACTTGGGGAGTAGGAAGGTGATTAGGGACCATTCCAAGAGGGCTTTCCTACAAGAAAGGATGCTATTGTAGGTAAGCTTAGCCTCTGCCTATCTGAGCAAGGGAAAAGAGAATGAGAAGAACATTATGGTGGAAAGAGGAGCCTGTTGACGTAGAAAAGATGCTTGAGTTCCAAAAGGCCACATGGACCATGAAACACTCAGCTGAGCCCCAGCTGTCTTTCATGGAAGCTTATCCAAGAAAGCTGCTTACCATATTCTGGCCAAAGGCTGGACTGTGGCAGCAGGAGGCTGTGGCTCGACTGCTGGTGGTGGGGATTTGCGGGGCTGGAAAATACGGGATTCCAACATCAGAGAGCTGGGTAGTGGGGAGACCACACGCTTGTGCCCCAGGACTTGAAGGTTGACAGTTGGATGCTGTCCTACAGAGGCGCCAAAGGCCAGTACAGAAGCATCACCAACCAACTAGGAAAAATCTAATCAGGACCAGATGAACAAAGAGATGCAGCGCCTTCCCCTCTCCCTCCTCCCATTCCAAGACTCTGGAGGTACCCAAGGCTGAAAGATGGAGCAAGAACTACTTGGGGCTTTGGATTAGAGGTGAGCTTGAAAACTGGGCTGAGTTACAGGAATGAAAATTGACCAGAAATGTATAGAATTCACTCAAGATTTTGCCTCAAGTCAGAAAAGAAGTATTCTAATCAACAAAGTCAAAGGCAGAATTGAAGGGGGAAAAGTCGTATTAACTCCTATTAACTGAATTGAGACTCCTAAATAAACCTATTAGATTGGTAAGATTGTGCCCATTCAGAGGTAGGTTATTTCTGCAGAAAGTAAATGTTCACCAAATGTCACATCAATGTGTTACGATAGCATTCTTCACGTAGAAGGAGCGAACAGACACTGTGAGTCAGGCTCCTTTACAATCTCTCTGTTTAAAGCCTCTGTGCCATGGGCTAGTGCCAGGCGGATGTGCCAGGTGGATGCTGACTTAGCTGTGCTGAGTGAGAGAGGAAACCCTCACCAAGTAGTTATGCTGATCTTGGGCAAATTATATAATTCCCTCATCCTCAATTTTCTCATATAAAATATGTGAATGACATCTATTCACGAGGCTGTTTTAAGGATCCCATTCTGTCCTCCACAACGGCTTGCCCATGAGCTACTCACTCAATGTTCGTAGGATTTCATTCTCGATAGAACACTTTTCTAGCATAAAATTCTACTCAATAACCCTCACTTAAGTGGACATAAGTACCAAAAGGGTTTGTTGAAAAATCATTTCATAAAGAAAGGCATCCACATGGCTCAGATAGGGATGACACTCAGTGCTATACCTCCCTCCAGACTAATGCTTGTGGTTTCCTGAGAAATTTTTAAGCACAGTTCATACTAATAATAGCCATACCTCATCTCTATACTCCTGTTTAAAAACAACTTCGTTTGATGATTTTTAAGTGTTCACATTTAAAAGTGTGTAGCCAATTTAAGAAGACAGCGAAATAAACAAACAAAACAGTGCTCTGAATGAGGAAATTAGTAACAACTATAGGTCCCAAACTATCACTTTTCCTTTTAGAAGGCAATTCAGAGTAGGAGGGGAGAGAGAAAGAGTGAATCCAAGGGCTCAGTAACTAGCCAGCAGTCCACGGACCAAAAGAGCACAAAGGCGAGAGTGATTAAGAGTATTAATGAATGCAGGGCAACAGGGAGACTTCCAGAAAAAAAAAATCACAGCTTTCCTTTGAATAGAAGTGAGGAACTGCTGGAAAGGAACCTAGTTACAAAAGTCTCGCATAATTGAGAGAACACTAAAGACTCTCCTTTAGGATAAAAGGAAAATAAATTCTTAAATACTCAGAGGTTGTATCAGTTATTATGTGCAAAGTACACCTTGAGCTGTATACTTAGGAGTGTGTATTTCTTTGACTCTAAGTATTATAAGAAGGCAAAAGAAGCTCATTAATATACCTATAATTTCTTCATAAATAATTATATATAGAAATAGCAAAGTCAAGTGCTTCTTGCTTTCTATCTTTGTTTCCAGTTATCCTTACCTGAAATAAACATATTCTTGGGCACCGAGATATCCCCAACTGTAAATCAATGGCTTTTTAAAAAAAATTTTTTTAACATCTTTATTGGAGTATAATTGCTTTACAATGGTGTGTTAGTTTCTGCTGTATAACAAAGTGAATCGGCTATAGATATACATATATCTCTATATCTCTTCCCTCTTGCGTCTCCCTTCCACCCTCCCTATCCCACCCCTCTAGGTGGTCACGAAGCACCGAGCTGTTCTCCCTGTGCTATGCGGCTGCTTCCCACTAGCTATCGATTTTACATTTGGTAGTGTATATATGTCCATGCCACTCTCTCACTTTGTCCCAGCTTACCCGTCCCCCTCCCCGTGTCCTCAAGTCCATTCTCTACATCTGCGTCTTTATTCCTGCCCTGCCCCTAGGTTCTTCAGCACCATTTTTTTTTAACAAATCAATGGCTTTTAACTATAGATGTACATCAGAATCAGCTCAGAACTTTTCCAAAAAACACTTGCTTGATTCCCAATTCAAACCATATGAATCAGAAACTGCTAGAGTAGATGGGGTCCAGGAATGTATATTACAGTATGTTAAGTCCTCAGAGACGTGGATATGCACCTCCCATTATAACTACCAGCCATCACTATTCAACTGGTGGCAGCTACCCAAATGGTACACATCATCCCCCAAGGAAGGTTTAATCCACCAATACAACCCTTCTCTCTAGATAAAGTTGACAGCCCTTCACTGTTTCACTTAGCAATCTCTGGCAAACTAGCTGGGAAAATTCTAATCTGTATTAGTTTAAATTAAGTAATCTAAGGGCATCCTGAACCTTTCCAAAAATAAGAAATAGGATTTGCTCAATAATGATTTATGATAAATTAATCAAGGCTAGATTCTGATCTTAAGTTCATCAGTGCTTCTTTCCCAAAGGTCTCCAGCACCTGTACATTCTGGGAGGCCCGACCACAGCAGGTGACAAAGTTGACCTCTCCCTTATAGGCCATTTCTCCTATTGTTGGCATTAGTCAATCAATAACTAGCAATGGATCATCTATATAACAGAGTGCTTTCCAGGTTCCTTGAAAGGTGCTATGCGTTCAACCTAGACTGTATTTTAAAGAAATATAAAATGCAATTTGGGGAGCCAACACAAGAGAAAATAAGCAAAAGGAACAAAAGGATATAACACTTTTAAGTCAAACAACGGGAGAAATAGTTTTTTGTTTTTTTTTTAAGGTGCTAACATGTAAAGTAGGGAAGCTATTGGCTGAGCTTGTTGGAGTAGAATGTGGGCAGGTGGTCCAAGCTTGATCCTAGGAATAGCAACAATAAAGTGAGTGAAGAAAAGCTGGAAAGAGCACTCAAACTCAATTTTCAGTTCAAGAAATATTCACTGGAGGTGTGTTTACATGATCAGTGCTGGGGATGTATATATGGTGGAAGATAATGATGATGGACACCAGGCCTGCCTCTGAAAGGCTCACACTGACTCACACCAGAGGACGGGTCTTCTTCACTGACATGAAGAGCTGTTGGGAGAACATGGCAGGCTTCACGGAGTCAGTGGTTTTTTACAGAGGCCTTACGTAACACAAAGGAATTCAACAGGAAGATTTTAAGAAACATGGCTTTCCAAAGGAAGGAAGCAGGTTATATCTGGGGAAGGGCAAGTCATCTAATTTGACGGAGCATTAAAAAAAAAAACAACCTAAAAGGTCTTATCAGTTGTTTAAAAAATGTTTAATCATATTTCAGAGAATTCAGAATGTCAGTTGGATACATTTATCTAATTTAATAGTCAGTGTGGAGTCAAGAAAATTTATGATCCGTGGAATTACGTAATCAGAGTTGTAATTTAGAAGGAAAATACTGGCAGCAGCCTGTAGGCTGATTGGGAACAAGGAGAGGAGGGGCAGGAAAGTCAGAAGGATGGTCCAAAAGTCCAAGTGGGAAGGAGTGAGGTGTCCAGGCACAGCCTCTCCTGCAGCAGCAAGTCCCTCCCCCACCCTGAAGATTCTGGTGAAAAAGGGTCACGAGAATCTTCCTAGTTTAGGAGGAAAAATAATCGCTTTCCAACAGAGTAATGAGGGTAACACTGTAAGTGTGATACATGATTACTACCATAGCAAATTCCTGTGAAAATTGCATCACTAATGCATGTTAGATTATATTACATATTTACATATTAATTTATATGTTGAATATACAACTCTGAAAAGGAAAATATTCCCAATTTTTCTGATTCAGGCAAGTAGATGAGCAATGCCTCATAGGCAAATTCCCCACATGTTCACATCACCTCCTATTTGCCCCCATATTCTTTCAAGGAGGGAGAAAAGAATCGAATGAACAGAATAATTAATCTGCCTTCAATTCCATGTCTCAAATATAGGCAATTCTGACACAAAATCAGATTTTGTTTTATTCAAAACAATTTCTTATTCAATTGAACCGCAAAACTTGCTTGGAAATAATATGGAAACATACAATAACAGCACTGGAAAATGTTTGGGAAACATGACCCACGTTAGTTCATAACTTGGGGATTATATGGCAGAGGCAACATTCATCTTAATATCAAGTAAGTCTGTCATCACCGTTGAGAAAGAAAGGTTTGATAGACGACAAGAATCTCAGGTTTACTTTCCTTGAACTGGGTCCCATCTTTCAAGATGTTTTTATAATTTTATATCCTTTTATATTCAGAATACCCCCCCTGTTACTCCTATTATAGAGAAAAGAAAATCAAGGCAAGGAAAGCTCATCGTCTCACAACTAGCTAAACTAGAGCCCCAGGCTTCAATTTCTAACTACTTCCGTTCAACTTTATTGACTCTTCATTCAATACTTACTGTGATCTGCTCCCCTCTTTGAGCCAAATCCAGTCTTCACCTTTGTGTCAGCTGCCTTTAATACCATGCCTAATGCTTTCTAAGGTCAAAAAAGAACTTAGAGCATATTAAAAAAATTACTCAGAGGGTTTGATGGATGTTAAATTGCTCTTATAAAATAACATCTTGATATGAGTTAACTGCAAATTAATGAAAACCATATGAATTCTAATACATTCAAATAAAACTCATTGGTTCAAATAAAAATAAAGGAAAATCTGCTTAGCAGAAAACATTCTGCCAACTCCCAGACACTTAAGCAATAAATCACGACAGTCTGTGAATCCAACACTTGCTGGATTGGTCTATCTCTGTGCATTAAAGAAGGCATTTCCATGAGTGCTAACCAACCAAGCCCCTGAACACCAGCTGAGGATTTGGAAATTATATTCTAGCACTCTATTATTGCTGTAAAGAAGTCCAGGGAATGGCAAAGTTCTCCAAAAAAGGCACCTGAATCACCTGGGAAATATATATGGAAAGACAGTGAACTCTGGCATTTATCAGATTAGCCCATTTCCTCGTCTGTAGCATCTTGAAGTAGAAAAAAATTTCCATTTCTCTGAAAGTCCCCAAGCCCCGCACCCAGAAAAAGCATAGCAGGTTGAGCTCATATGAGTCCAAAATTTAAACTTAGATTCAGTTCAGATGCCACTGATGATGGTAATGACCTCCCACCAGACAACATTAAGAATTCTGTCACTCTCAGAGACTAACCCATTACAGCCTCCAAAATGGATTAGGACATTCAATGTTTAGTTATTCTTAAGTTACACCCTAGATCATTTAGTGCTTTGAAAGTCTGGAGGCTCAGCAATGTCACCCATTTTGGCTTTGAAATTAAGCCAAAGGAATATATAAAGGTGATACAGGAGCAAATAGTGCCATGAGAGATTTTGTGAAGATAAATAATATTCAGAAAGTAGCATCTTAAAAAGACTTTCCTACAGCAGTTTGCCAGCTGTAATGAGTTAGGAAAGACACCTGTGATAAGAGCTACCTTCATTAAGCAGCAGAGACCCAATACGTACTAACTGGAGCCAAAAAGGAGTTGTTTACTGGGACAGGCTAAAGATTGAAGAAAGTCAACGCACCAAGGACTCTGTCTCCTGGACTCTCTCTCTATTCATCTTTCATATCTGTTCCACTGCTTCTCCTCATGTGTTGGCCTTACTGTCTTTCTGCAACTTGGTCTCTGTAGGCAGGAGATACGGCTGGTAGCAGCCTCAGCCTCATGAACCACAGGGAAGGCTGCTCATTGGCTCTCTTTTTATCACATGGTCCACTTAGACTGTTGCTAGGCTCAGGGGATGGGGTGGTGTAAGTGACCACACTGGGCTCACATCGTCTCGTTGCCAGAGAAGGGGCATCGTGACAGCTTGCTAGGCAAATAATAACAACAGTGACAATAATAACAACAACAAAATGGCCTCCCAATCTTACAGTCTCCTATAGTGGCCTGAGAGTCTGTGGGGCTCTGTAGGCATGTGCCTCCTCTAGGGGGGCAGTTGTAGAAAGGTTCTTCCCTCTTCATCACCTATCCAAAAAGTACCCTTCTTCTAAACCCAAGTTGGTATCTCACTTCTCCCCATGACTCCGTCACATTTCCTTTCCCCAAACACTTCTTAAGCTCCTAGTCGGTTTCAGCTCATGTAGCATTAAGATGGTTTTCTATTTTAGATTTTATTTCTGAAAAAATAAAATACATAAAACAAAGTTAAAAATCTGCGATTTTCTTTATTTCTATCTTTAAGATGGGTGTTATCTCTACAGCAAATTCTTCAACTCTCATATTCCATTCACAACAGAGGCAGCTGATTGAGTGATCACACTCTTTCTTTCAACATATATTATCAGGGAAATTTCCCCCATTAAGTAATTTCATAATTCTCTTTTATAAAAGTAAGTATGATCCTAAGAAAGCTGTAGCCCTTAACATATTTAAATGTTTGTATAGTGAAGAGTACACCGATAGAGTTAGGAGGCCTTTATAGTACCCTCAATTGATATTTTTTTCTCCACAATAATGCTCAATTAATTTGGATTGAATTGATCTTTTTAATCATGATATTTTTCAACTGATTTGCCTTCTTAGCCTGTCTCCTACCTACTTCTGCACACTGATTACCAAGCAGTCAACATGCTTTGGATGTGAAGCTGGCTGAACTTACTGGATCACCTACTCTAATTTTTTCTCTTACGTTAACCCAGCCTGAGTAAGTATAGGCAAAAACATTTCATTGTCCGAGATCCTTGGATCCAATATGTAACACAGAAATGATAATAGTTGCTTTTTGAGTACTTCAAAGCGACTCTATAATATTAGTGAGCTGATATTAGCATCTTGATTTATTTATGGTAACCAGAAGAAACAAAAGTTTGTACGAAACTACATCCTGAATAACTAGTTAATATCAATTATGATTATTGTTATTGTCACTGTCATGAAACTCATGTAAAGTTTCCGCTCCTCATAGCTGTTTAACAAAAGCAAAATAAATATAAGACTGATTCTACTTAGATTAAAATCACTGAGTCAACGTAGGTTCAAGCAACCGTTGTTGAAACATAAAAGGGATGTAAAAGATGTTTACTATTACAGAAAACTTCTGGTTATTGTGTGCTGGATATCCCAAGCTAAGATGGAAATTTTAAATATTTACCTTGACTTATACTTATCTAAAACATCCATGCTATTGAAATGTTACAAGAGGCCTCCTTTTCCTCCGTGATCATGTGTGCACAGGCACACGCGCAAACACACACACACAAACCCACTAGCCTCATTCCTTTTTAACCTTCATTTGTATCTATGATTAGGGGCACTGGTTTTCCTTTTCTAATGAAGTTCAGTGAAGTAGGAAAATTATTATATACAAACCTGAAAGAAAATAAAACTCCAAAATACACAGCCACAGGATTTTCCCCCAATATATAACATGTTAATCTTATTACTCAATTAAAACAATTCCAGGGTTTTAATTTAGCTGGGCCTGAACATAATAAAATGTTTTTAAATTTTATGCTCTCTTGGAAAGAACAGGAGGTTTCTAATACATTTTTAGTCAATTTGGGTCAATTAAAACCATATCATTTCTTTTTTATAACATCTTTATTGTAGTATAATTGCTTTACAGTGTTGTGTTAGTTCCTGCTGTATAACAAAGTGAATCAGCTATATGTATACATATATCCCCATATCTCCTCCTTCATGCGTCTCTCTCCCGCCCTCCCTATCCCACCCCTCTAGGTGGTCACAAAGCACCAAGCTGATCTCCCTGTGCTATGCGGCTGCTTCCCACTAGCTATCTGTTTAACATCTGGTAGTGTATATATGTCCATGCCACTTTCTCACTTCGTCCCAGCTTACCCTTTCCCCTTCCCTGTGTCCTCAAGTCCATTCTCTCTGTCTGCATCTTTATTCCTGTCCTGCTCCTGCAATCTTCAAAACCTTTTTTTTCCCTTTTAGATTCCATATATATGTGTTAGCATACGGTATATGTTTTCCTCTTTCTGACTTACTTCACTCTGTATGACAGACTCTAGGTCCATCCACCTCACTACAAATAACTCAATTTAATTTCTTTTTATGGCTGAGTAATATTCCATTGTATATATGTGCCACATCTTCTTTATCCATTCATCTGTCGCTGGACACTTAGGTTGCTCCCATGTCCTGGCTATTGTAAATAGAGCTGCAATGACCATTTTGGTACATGATTCTTTTGGAATTATGGTTTTTTCAGGGTATATGCCCAGTAGTGGGATTGCTGGGTTGTATGGTACTTCTAATTTAGGTTTTTAAGGAACCTCCATACTTTTCTCCATAGTGGCTGTATTAATTTACATTCCCAGCAACAATGCAAGAGGGTTCCCTTTTCTCCACACCCTCTCCAGCATTTATTGTTTGTAGATTTTTGATGATGGCCATTCTAACCAGTGTGAGGGGAAATCTCATTGTAGTTTTCATCTGCGTTTCCCTAATGATTAGTGATGTTGAGCATCCTTTCATGTGTTTGTTGGCAATCTGTATATCTTCTTTGGAGAAATGTCTATTTAGGTCTTCTGCCCATTTTTGGATTGGGTTGTTTGTTGTTTTGATATTGAGCTGCATGAGCTGCTTGTATATTTTGGAGATTAATCCATTGTCAGTTGCTTCGTTTGCAAATATTTTCTCCCATTCTGAGGGTTGCTTTTCATCTTGTTTATGGTTCCCTTTGCTGTGCAAAAGATTTTGTTTCATTAGGTCCCATTTGTTTATTTTTGTTTTTATTTCCATTTCTCTAGGAGGTGGGTCAAAAAGGATCTTGCTATGATTTATGTCATAGAGTGTTCTGCCAATGTTTCCCTCTAAGAGTTTTATACTGTCTGGCCTTACATTTAGGTCTTCAATCCATTTTGAGATTATTTTTGTGTATGGTGTTAGGGAGTGTTCTAATTTCATTCTTTTACATGGAGCTGTCCAGTTTTCCTAGCACCACTTATTGAAGAGGCTGTCTTTTCTCCATTGTATACCCTTGCCTCCTTTATCAAAGATAAGGTGACCGTATGAGCATGGGTTTACCTCTGGGCTTTCTATCCTGTTCCATTGATCTATATGTCTGTTTTTGTGCCAGTACCATACTGTCTTGATTACTGTAGCTTTGTAGTAGAGTCTGAAGTCAGGGAGCCTGATTACTCCAGCTCTGTTTTTATTTCTCAAGGTTGCTTTGGCTATTTGGGGCCTTTTGTGTTTCCATACAAATTGTGAAAATTTTTGTCCTAGTTCTGTGAAACATGCCATTGGTAGTTTGATAGGGATTGCACTGAATCTGTAGTTTGCTTTGCATAGTATAGTCATTTTCACAATGTTGATTCTTCCAATCCAAGAACACAGAATATCTCTCCATCTGTTTGTATCACCTTTTATTTCTTTCATCAGTGTCTTATAGTTTTCTGCATACAGGTCCTTTGTCTCCTTAGGTAGGTTTATTCCTAGATATTTTATTCTTTTTGTTGCAATGGTAAATGGGAGTGTTTACTTAATTTCTCTTTCAGATTTTTCATCATTAGTGTATAGGAATGCAAGAGATTCCTGTGCATTAACTTTGTATCCTGCTACTTTACCAAATTCGTTGATTAGCTCTAGTAGTTTTCTGGTAGCATCTTTAGGATTCTCTATGTATAGTATCGTGTCATCTGCAAACAGTGTCAGTTTTACTTCTTCTTTTCAGATTTGGATTCATTTTATTTCTTTTTTGTCTCTGACTGCTGTGGCTAAAACTTCCAAAACTATGTTGAATAGTAGTGGTGAGACTGGGCAACCTTGTCCTGTTCCTGATCTTAGTGGAAATGGTTTCAATTTTTGACCATTGAGAACGATGTTGGCTGTGGGTTTGTCATATATGGCCTTTATTATGTTGAGGTAAGTTCCCTCTATGCCTACTTTCTGGAGGGTTTTTATCATAAATTGGTGTTGAATTTTGTCAAAAACTTTTTCTGCATCTATTGAGATTATTGCATGGTTTTTATCCTTCAGCTTGTTAATATGGTGTACCACATTGATTGATTTGCATATATTAAAGAATCCCTGCATTCCTGGGATAAACCCCACTTGATCATGGTGTATGATCCTTTTAATGTGCTGTTGGATTCTGTTTGCTAGTATTTTGGTGAGGATTTTCCCATTTATGTTCATCAGTGATATTGGCCTGTAGTTTTCTTTCTCTGTGACATCTTTCTCTGCTTTTGGTATCAGGGTGATGTTGGCGTCATAGAATGAGTTTGGGAGTGTTCTTCCTTCTGCTATATTTTGGAAGAGTTTGAGAAGGATAGGTGTTAGTTAGCTCTTCTGCAAGTGTTCGATGGAATTCGCCTGTGAATCTATCTGACCCTGGGCTTTTGTTTGCTGGAAGATTTTTAAAATCAGTTTCAATTCCTGTGCTTGTGATTGCTCTGTGTATATTTTCTATTTCCTCCTGGTTCAGTCTCGGAAGGTTGTGCTTTTCTAAGAATTTGGCCATTTATTCCAGCTTGTCCATTTTTTGGCGTATAGTTGCTTGTAGTAATCTCTTACGATCCTTTGTATTTCTGCAGTGTCAGTTGTTACTTCTTTTTCATTTCTAATTCTATTGATTTGAGTCTCCTCCCTTTTTTTCTTGATGAGTCTGGCTAATGGTTTATCAATCTTGTTTATCTTCTCAAAGAACCAGCTTTTAGTTTTACTGATCTGTGCTATTGCTTCCTTCATTTCTTTTTCATTTATTTCTGATGTAATCTTTCAGATTTCTTTCCTTCCACTAACTTCAGGGTTTTTTTTGTTCTTCTTTCTCTAATTGCTTTAGGTGTAGGTTAGGTTGTTTATTTGAGATGTTTCTTGTTTCTTGAGGTAGGATTGTATTGCTATACACTTCCCTCTTAGAACTGCTTTTGCTGCATCCCATAGGTTTTGGGTCATCGTGTTTTCATTGTCATTTGTTTCTAGGTATTTTTTTTAATTTCCTCTTTGATTTCTTCAGTGATCTCTTGGTTCTTTAGTACCGTATCGTTTAGCCTCCATGTGTTTGTATTTTTTACAAGTTTTTTTCCTATAAATGATATCTAGTCTCATAGCATTGTGGTTGGAAAAGATACTTGATATGATTTCAATTTTCTTAAATATACCAAGGCTTGATTTGTGACCCAAGATATGATTTATCCTGGAGAATGTTCCACAAGCACTTGAGAAGAAAGTGTATTCTGATGTTTTTGGATGAAATGTCCTATAAATATCAATTAAGTCCATCTTGTTTAATGTCATTTAAAGCTTGTGTTTCCTTATTTTCATTTTGGTGATCTGTCCATTGGTGAAAGTGGGGTATTAAAGTCCCCTACTATGATTGTGTTACTGTCCATTTCCCCTTTTATGACTCTCGGCATTTGCCTTTTGTACTGAGGTGCTCCTGTGTTGGGTGCATAAATATTTACAGTTGATATATCTTCTTCTTGATTTGATCCCTTGATCCTTATGTTGTGTCCTTCTTTGTCTCTTGTAATAGTCTTTGTTTTAAAGTCTATTTTGTCTGATATGAGAATTGCTACTCCAGCTTTCTTTTGATTTCCATTTGCATAGAATATCTTTTTCCATCCCCTCACTTTCAGTCTGTATGTGTCCCTATGTCTGAAGTGGGCCTCTTGCAGACAACATATATACAGGTCTTGTTTTTGTATCCATTCAGCCAGGCTCTGTCTTTTGGTTGGAGCATTTAATCTTTACATTTAAGGTAGTTATCAATAGGTATGTTCCTATTACCATTTTCTTAATTGTTTTGGGTTTGTTATTGTAGGTCTTTTCCTTCTCTTGTGTTTCCTTCAGAATTTGTTGTAAAGCTGGTTTGATGGTGCTGAATTCTCTCAGCTTTTGCTTGTCTGTAAAGGTTTTAATTTCTCCACTGAATCTGAATGAGATCCTTGCTGGTTAGAGTAATCTTGGTTGTAGGTTTTTCCCTTTCATCACTTTAAATATGTCCTGCCTCTCCCTTTTGGCTTGCAGATTTTCTGCTGAAAGATCAGCTGTTAACCTTATGGGGATTCCCTTGTATGTTACTTGTTGTTTTTCCCTGGCTGCTTTTAATATTTTTTCTTTGTATTTAATTTTTGATAGTTTGATTAATATGTGTCTTGGCATGTTTCTCCTTGGATTTATCCTGTATGAGATACTCTGTGCTTCCTGGAGTTGATTAACTATTTCCTTTCCCATATTAGGGAAGTTATCAACTATAATGTCTTCAAATATTTTCTCAGACCCTTTCTTTTTCTCTTCTTCTTCTGGAACCCCTATAATTCGAATGTTGGTGTGTTTAATGTTGTCCCAGAGGTCTCTGAGACTGTCCTCAATTCTTTTCATTCTTTTTTCTTTATTCTGCTCTGTGGTAGTTATTTCCACTATTTTATCTTTCAGGTCACTTATACATTCTTCTGCCTCAGTTATTCTGCTATTGATTCCTTCTAGAGAATTTTTAATTTCATTTATTGTGTTGTTCATCATTGTTTGTTTGCTCTTTAGTTCTTCTAGGTCCTTGTTAAATGTTTCTTGCATTTTCTCCATTCTATTTCCAAGATTTTGGATGATCTTTACTATCATTCCTCTGAATTCTTTTTCAGGTAGACTGCCTATTTCCTCTTCATTTGTTAGGTCTGGTGGGTTTTTGCCTTGCTCCTTCATCTGCTGTGTGTGTTTCTGTCTTCTCGTTTTGCTTAACTTGCTGTGTTTGGGGTCTCCTTTTCACAGGCTGCAGGTTTGTAGTTCCTGTTGTTTTTGGTGTCTGCCCCCAGTGGCTAAGGTTGGTTCAGTGGATTGTGTAGGCTTCCTGGTGGAGGGGACTGGTGGCTGTGTTCTAGTGGATGAGTCTGGATCTTGTCCTTCTGGTGGGTAGGACCAAGTCCAGTGGTGTGTTTTGGGGTGTCTGTGACCTTATTATGATTCTAGGCAGCCTCTCTGCTAATGGGTGGGGTTGTGTTCCTGTCTTGCTAGTTGTTTGGCATGGGGGTCCAGCACTCGAGCTTGCTGGTCATTGAGTGGAGCTGGGTCTTAGCATTGAGATGGAGATCTCTGGGACAGCTCTCACCGACTGATATTACGTGGGGCCGGGAGGTCTCTGGTGGTCCAAAGTCCTGAACTTGGCTCTCCCACCTCCGAAGCTCAGGCCTGACACCCGGCCAGAGCACCAAGACCCTATCAGCCCCACTGCACTATGCCAGGTCCTGGGCATAGAGTCGTGAATAAATTAGATCACCTTTACCACAGAGCTTACAATCTCTCACTGGACAGATTCCTAGATTCTTCCTCTCTGAAGTGTTCAGAAGTGCTACTAAAGGACGCAGGGGTGGCAGGATGCTGGGGCAGCAGGCTGAGTGAATTAAATCTCTTTCCCAGACACAGCATTTCTGAGCAGCAACACAATTCTGGTTTGCCTGGACTCTACTCATAAGTGGCAATCCTGCACATTGCCGTCAAAAATCAAATGGCTTTTTGGCAGATTCAAAGCCTCTCTCTCCTGGTATCTTAGTTCAACTGTGGCCTCTCCTGAGCTCTTCCATACTGAGGATTCTCCTCCTTACAAGCGTGTTTCAGAACAACACAGAAAGTGTCTGTTCATAGGCTTCAGGAACGCTCACTGACAAGCTCCTGAAGAAGCCTCGCAGGAGCCGGCTGGGCCACGTGAAGACCCGGGAAGGCTCAGTGGTTCTCCCATGTGGGCCTACCATATCACGTATTTAAAGTATACTATTGTAGCCATTTCTCATCTTCTTACTCTCATCACTAAAGATAGAATATTAACAGAGAAGTTTACATTTCACTCAGAAATGACTAAAGTGATAGGTCTCAAATTGTGGTCCTCAGATATCATCACCTGGGAACTTATTTGAAAAGCAAATTCAGTATCTTTGAAGGTACTGAATCATAATATCTGAGGATGGAGCCAGCAATCTGTGTTTTAACAAAAGGCTTCTAGGTGATGTGATGACCTTGGCATAAAGAATCCTATGAGCAGGTCTGATCCCTGAGAGGTGGGCAGATTTTTTATCATTCCTCTCCCCTGTCTAGTCTGCCCTCTCTGATCATGCAGTCTTTTCTCTATGAGCCTAGGCCCTGGGGGCAGCCTGCCTGGCAAATGCCTCAGGTCCAAAATTCACCCTCCCTCCTTCCTAATCATCCAGATCTCCCTTCCTCCATAAAATGCCCCAGTCATATTCCATTGAGTGGGAAACACGAATTCACACTGAGATGTTAATGATTAACAGCTTACCATGTCATGCTCTCAGGATGATTTGCACTATATGCTTAGATCTAATCACCACATGTGGGATAACATTTTTACAGTAGTATCTGCAACAGGACCATCTCTAAGGCCCCCTCAGGCCTTGACAATGATACTCAGCAGCAATGCCATCACCCCATTCTTCACTCCCACAGAACTTCACATCTACCTCTTTTCATTCATTCTTTTGTTCATGTAGCAAATATATATTGAACGTCTATGTACCTGGTCCTGTGTTAACCTTATGCTCACTTTTTCATCATTGCAATAAATGTCGAAAGAAAAAACTTAAAAAAGGAAGGGAAAGGGGAGAGGTAAGTGAAGATCTCTCTAACTTTCCCCAGACTGCATCTTTCACTGACTTGCTGAAGCTCTAATACTGCTCCTTTCTTACTGTTTTTCACTGCTAGCCCAAATCAGCTGATTGTTTTTTGTATTCCACATCTAAAAAATTTTAGTTTTTGATTAACGTAGTCTGAAGAGACCAAGAATTAGAAATAACTAAAATGTTACAGCGGAGCTCAGAGTTAATTGGCCTGGAGTTAACACACATTTAAACATGAGGCCATTGGCTGTACACTGCTATTCTACCAGTTGGTTTTCCACAGCTCTTTCATTAGCATGGAAATAAAGAAATTCCACATTGTATACAATGAATTTTTTGGACTTCCTTATAGGGTCATGGTAGGGTCTTACTTATAATTCATAAATAAAAGGACAGACCTGACCTCATTGCTAAACAATAAAAGCACATACCTCCTCCCTGGATTGATGGAGTATGGCTAAATGGTTTTTGATAGCAGAGGTGCCTTCCAGACTTAGAACCATACAGGTCTATATATGTACACTGAGTAAATCCTTGGGTTTCTGGCCTGAGGCAAGTCACTCTCCCTTTAATAATCTCCAATTCTCTTACACCTGTCCTTTGATAAAACAGTAGAACTCTTCTGATGAGGCAGTTTTCAAAGCGTGGTTGATCATCATGACCAATATCACCTGGAAATACTAATTGTTGGGTCCCACTCAAGACCTACTAAATGAGAGACTCTGAGGGTGGGCCCAGGAATCTGTTTTAACAAGCACTCCAAGTGATAACAAGCACTCTAAAATTTGATAACCACTGTTCTAGTGCATTTATCACTGAAACCAGGACAACCAAATGAATGTGGAAAATATGAGGAAATTTCCCCTTTCCAAAAAAGGGGGGAACAGTTGCCTTAGGAACACAGAAGTATCTGATTAGTCAAGGAATACCCCAAATGACCATCTGAACATAAAGATGTTTTGTGGATGGAACCCAGATCTGGGGATGAGGTAAGGAAAGCTCATAAAATAAGCATCATGCCTAGATGACTTACGATGTTTTCATACTAACTTAGGAGGATAGTTTATTAAATCAATTCATTTGCACCAGAAAGAGAGAGGAAGAGGGGAAATGAAGGGGGGAGGAGAGAAGGAGAAGGGGAGAAAGGGAGAGGGGGAAGAGAAGAAGGGAAAGAGGAAGTTTGAATATGGCTGTGCTTTGGTTGGCTTTTTCCAATGGGTTGCAAAGTAATTCAGAAGTTAGGTGGTAAGAATAATAGTATTACCTAATATTTAAGAAGAAAAGGAAAGATACGGTAAATGAGGGCAGAAACAAGGTAAATTATAAATGATATGAATACAAAGAAAGTGCAGTGATACAAAGTCAAGAAAAAGCAATATAAAGTTGCATATATCTTACAATCATTACTGCTTTTAAAATAGTAGTATGTGACCAAGAATTGGAAGACATTGTAATGAATAGCATTGTAGAGTAGACTAGTTTCTTTTTTTTCTTTTTCTTAAAATTGATTCTAATGTTAATGTATTTTCTTTTTAAGTTTTGCTGACTGAAGGTTGTAGTTGTAGGGGATGCTCTGATTCAGAGTTTTTCTGTTCTTCCTCCTTCGTCCCTATGATCACATCCTGCATCACCTAGGGGTGCCAGGAGGCTGCTCACCAAGCTGCAGCTCATGTGTGAATTAACTGACAGTTATGTCCTTACCCACTGGTCAGGTGTCACATCAGATCAGTGAATCTGATTGATCGGCACCTATTCTAAAAGCAGAATTTCTCACAGGGAACTCTGCTCGATATTATGTAACAACCTAAATGGGAAAATAATTTGAAAAAGAATAGATACGTGTATATGTATAACTGAATCATTTTGCTGTACACCTGAAACTAACACAACACTGTTAATCAACTATACTCCAATATAAAAGTTAAAAAATAAATAAGTATATATATAACTCCCCCACCCAAAAAAATAAATAACAGCAGAATTTCTGAGAAAGAGCTGAATTGCACAGCCGCATTTTTGCAACAGTTTGTTCTAAATGCGGGAGCTACAACACCTCAACTCGTTTGAAACTTCAAAGACAATGGTGTGGTCAGCTCAGATATGACAATTAGTATTAGGGGAAATTTGTAACAGAGACATGGGGAAAGGACAAATAAGAAGGCTCAGAGAGGAAATCCCTCTGCACTTCAATCACTAGAGTCACATAATAAGATGGTACTGGGAATGGAACAGCATTGGGAAAAATGAATGTGAACAATTAAGAAAATGTCAAGTACAAAGAGCCAACTCTTATAAAGCATAAATAATTGGTGAAGCATTTACTTCTTCAGCACCCAAGGGGAAAATAAATAGAAATGGAAGAAACAGAAAGGAACTTGCTTAAAAGTTGCTTGGCAGTCTGAGAAACAGCTGGATTTAATTTAGCTTTCCCAAGCAAAGAGAGCGGAGATATGGAGCTAACCCAGCTTGTCTGTCCAGATTAATTTAGCTTTCATACATTCATTCATTCATTCCTCAACCAACCTCTACCTGGTGGCCACCACAAACCACCACATACCAAGCAGGCAATGTGCTAGGCTCAGGGAATGCAGGCCCCCTCTCCTTTCCTGGGCCTCTTCTCTGCCTCTTGCCCTCTCTCCTCCCCCTCATTTTGACACACCAACTCTTCCCTGGGGGAAGAGTGTGCAGCCGCATTCCACACTTTTCAATTGTTAGAGCACCTAGAATAATCTGAAGAAATGGAAGCTAAAAGTCCAATTTTTAATGCATCAGTTGTGTTGAAATAACTTTCTAGGCCCAAGGTGGAGCCGCTCCTGCCCAGGGTGCCATGTCAGCAAATCAAAACTTAGATTACTCTTGTGTCTGTGTAAACGCTCTACTTGACTAGAAATGCAGTATATCCAGTCAGCCAATCCCCAAATGCCAAGACTACTCTGTGCTCTATACTTATTTTCTTGTTCCTTCTCGCCCCAAACATCCAAACATATTGATTCTCTGGCCTCAGCCCATCAGCTACTTTCTATTTTTCTCTTCCTTGTTCTTCATTCTTTATCCTATAAAAGCTCCCTGGGCTTCCCTGGTGGTGCAGTGGTTGAGAGTCCGCCTGCCAATGCAGGGGACGCGGGTGCGTGCCCTGGTCCGGGAAGATCCCACATGCCGCCATGGCCGCTGAGCCTGCGCGTCCGGAGCCTGGGCTCCGCAACGGAAGAGGCCACAACAGCGAGAGGCCCGCGTACCGCAAAAAAAAAAAAAAAAAAAAAAGCTCCCTGCTCCCATTTTGAAGTCCTCCAATGGAAACTCTCTACTTCATGAAGTGATAAATAAAAGCTTAAATTGTCTTCTTTAATCATTTTTAAGAGTTGAAACCAAATTCTATTTCTTAGTCAATCAGAGAGTCTCAAGAGGTTAGTTACTTTTACTTTTGACTAGTCTTGGGAAGGAACGAAGACATAAAAGGGAGTTAGGAAGCCCAGTGCCTGCCATTGAAGTGCTTCCAGCATACAGTTTAAACAATTAGAGAACAATACAAGATTGTATACAATGGGGAAAAAACCCTGATAGCCGAGTAAAAGGTGTATTAGAGAAGCAACCCAAAATTCATACATTTTTGCCCATCTTTCCTAGCAAGTTTGACCTTATCGAGGACTAAAAGGAAAGCCCCGGACACATTTTGGTTATCAATGTCAGACATCAAAAGCAGTCCTTGGTGATTATCTACTAGTCTAGTATTTATGTAATACTAAACATGTACCAGAATGTTGGACACACCTAAGTCAGGTGTCTTCTTTCTGTGCAATGGGATTGGGATGACTGGGCGTCTGACTATTTCAAATACAGGATCAGTATGAGAGTGAAGTATAAATTTGCAGCATCCTGGTTCTTTCTTACAGAGTGAGCTTCATTCTGGCAGATTCAGGGTGTAAGGAGAATATCTCACATCGCCCACGCCTTAGACTCTAGATAACTGCCTTCCTCCACCCTCACTCATGCCTTTAACTTCGAGCATACACCCACATAATCATAACAGTACAAACGAAACATCAAATCTGGTAAGTAGACCCCAGCCTGATTCAAAGCCTTGGGTGGCAGCCAGTGAATTCCTGAAACTTCAGAGAGAAGAAATCCCTCTGGTACATTTGTCTTTTGTGCCAAGCTAGATGCAAAATGAAAAAATTAAAAATCCCTGATTTCATGCAAAAGTACACCTAACCTACACAACGCTTAACCAGAATGTGATAACCCTTTTTACAATAGAGCCACAAATAGAGGAAAAAAAACATACTGTGATCTGAAAGAATGCATACTTAGAGCCCAACCTTAGAGCAACAGTTAAGTTGGCCTCAGAGGGATTAATTTAGAATTTACAGGGAAAGGTCTGATTGCCTTTGTTTGGGATGCCCTGACACCCAGCCCCACCATGGAATCAAAATGACTCACCTAATCTCAAATGAGACCATTGCACTGTGAGTGGAGAAATTCCAGACCCAATGCTCTGAAGACAAGATCATAAAATCAGGAATATTAAGAGTTGGAAGGACATTAGCATTTATCTATTCCAATCTTCTACTTTACGTATCAATTCTCTCTACAACATTCTAGAAAAAAATGGCCATCAACTGTTTTTGAAAAAGGAAATGATTATCTCACAACACCATGTTTAAGTGACAGCAAGATCACAGGGTACCTCAAATGATGTGTATCCCCTTGGGTCTATTTTTTCTCATGCTAATGGTAAATGCTAATCTCCTTGTTCATATATGGAGATCCTATGTCCCTACATGCCAAAAACTTTGAAGCCTTCTTATCCTGCCTTTTCCAAGATAATATGAGCCAGTAAACCCTTTGGGGTTTTTTTGCAGTACGCGGGCCCCCCACTGCCGCGGCCTCTCCCGTTGCGGAGCACAGGCTCAGCGGCCAAGGCTCACAGGCCCAGCCGCTCCATAGCATGTGAGATCCTCCCAGACCGGGGCACGAACCCATGTCCCCTGCATCGGCAGGTGGACTCCCAACCACTGCACCACCAGGGAAGCCCAACCCTTTGTTTTTTCAGCCAATCCATTCATACCAGGTAGGAAGAAAGTTTACAGGGAGAAGTATATTGCAAGTGTTAAATTAATATCCACTCTCCAGTTCAAAAGTAAAGAGTCCATAAGTGTTAAGTTAGAACCATTCATATTGATTATATGTTGACTTGAATATATATTATTCTCATTTATCCCTACCTCCTCAGAGAAGAGTCATAAAATATAGGATTGAAGAACTGGATAATTTCTTAGAAATCACTGACTCTAGCCTCTGCAGAAGCTAGAGAGACATCTATACCATCACCAGCCATAAATACTGTGCTGCAGCACTAAATTTAGGTCTGAGATCCTGACACCCAATGCAAAAAAAGGCAGGGGGGGGGTCAGCAAAAAAGTGATTGCTTTAGCATTTTAATTATCCAACCGATTAAACAGGCTATATCCTCAAAACAGAAAAACTTCTGAGAGCAAAATTCAGAAAGAGTAAATCATACAGGGTCTTATATAAGAATTAATGGGCGTCATAACGGGCTGTAAACAGTGTTCAGCATGTTTTCATATCTGCATCTCTTTTTGTGGTACGTGGGCCTCCCACTGTTGTGGCCTCCCCCTTTGCGGAGCACAGGCTCCGGACGCGCAGGCTCAGAGGCCATGGCTCACGGGCCCAGCCGCTCCGCGGCAGGCGGGATCCTCCCGGCCCGGGGCACGAACCCCGCGTCCCCTGCACCGGCAGGCGGACTCCCAACCACTGCTCCACCAGGGAAGCCCACATATCTGCATCTCTTGCATAAGCGTTTAATCAAAGCTGAAGACACAGTGTTGATCTGGAACCCAGTGATATATTTCCTGTCACTGGGGTGAGGGTCCTTTTGCTTCTGAAATGAATTTTTCCTGTCTTTTCCAGCTTAGTTTTACTTAAGAAAGAAGCCTAATAGAAAAGAACACGGATCATGCGAGTGAATAAAACTTTCCTTGTGCTGTTCCCTGTTCAGGTGATAAATCAAGAATAAATCCTGAAATATAACAATCTGTTAAGGTAGCAACACACTAATTAAATGAAAAAATCTTTCCTTGAATTGGGTTCAGCTGCATCTGTGATAATTGCCCTCTTTGTCTCGTCCCTAAAATCTGGTAGTGCTCAGAATTCTCCCACTTTGCCCCCACACTTCTTTTCTGCATTCTCTGTGTGTTGCTGAGTCTCCACTACCTGGGACCCCCAACACTACAGAAAAGTCGGCCTTCAACACTACCTGCATCCACCATACCTTCCACTGTTTTCTCCCTGTTACAATAGAAAAATTTCTCCTATCAAATGCTTTGTGATGTGCATTCCTTCCCTTTCCATCTCTCAGAAATGTGTTTCATCTGCCAGCCCATCTCTATCATGATCTTCAAGCTCTTCTCCAGAGAACCATTCCTTAAAACACACAAACATCACTGTAAAGTCTTTTCTTCACCCCATCTTCTTCCAGTTCCCCCTCTAGGTCTCATCTCACAGCCCTACTCAACCATCTTAAAGAGGTATCTACACATGCCGTCTTCGCTTTCTTACTTCCTATCCAACTTTTAACTCAAATCTAAATGACTCTTGCTAAAATCACCAATTGTGGTTATTTTCTAAGGAGAGCCCCAAACAACTCTGCTAGTTCTTATATAAGCATGCTGCTCCTCCAATCAAGAAGTACAGCTTACAAGCCCTCCCCTTGACTCTGATGTGGGCCTATAACTGCTTTGATCAATATAATATAGTGGAAGGGATGCCTCTTAACTTGACCTGCTGCTTCTACTTCCTTCTCTTGGAGCACTCTACCTCAGAAACTAGCCACTGTGCAGTGAGAATCCCAAGCCACGTGGAGAGGCCAACCGTGGGTGCCCCCCTCCTTCAAGAGCCTACACATCATCTGTTCACTCTTCTGAAAGGGCTCACCTTTCTCCCGACACCATCCCTGGCTCACTTCACTCATCCTTCAAATCTGAAGCTAAAAATTGTTTCCTCAGAGATGGCTTCATTTGAAATATGCCAACTCAAAGGAGGTACCAACATTGTCATTTGTCATCCAACATTGCACTTCCAATTCATAGTGCTTACCATAATTTTTAATTGCTACTTTATTCTAGAATTATTTTTAACTTCTGTCTCCCCCAATAAACATGTAATCCTCAAGTATGTATTGTTCACCATCATGGTAGGCAGCTTCTAACGTGAACTCCAATGATCCCTGACCCCTGGTACTCCCTTTAAGTGTGGGCTGGACCTAGTGACTCACTTCTAATCAATAAATATGGCAAAAGTGATGGAAGATCACTTCCATAATTAGGTTGTAAAAGACTATGGATTGCACCTTGCTAGCTGATTCTCATCTCTAGACTTCTCAAGTTGCACACTTTGACGAACAAGCAAGCTGCCATGCTGGAAAGACCCAAACAGCAGGAAACTGAGGGCAACTATTAGCCAACAGCTCTCAAGGAACTAAATCCTGCTGACAACTATGCGTGTGAGCTTGCAAGCAGATTTTTCCACAGCTGAGCCTTACAGGGACTACAACTCAGGGGCTACCTTGATTTCACGCTGTGAAGTAGAAGACTCACCTAAGCCATGCTCAGATTCCTGACCCACAAAGACTATGAGATAATAAACATGTGTTGTTTTAAGCCTCTAAATTTTAGGGTAATTAGCCTGCAGCAAAGTAATCAGTGCATCTCTGACACCAAAAATTAATAAATGTTAGTGTTTATAATGTTTGAGACAATGTTCTAAGCACTTCATTGGTATTCATGCATTTAAAAATCACAACCACCTTAGGAGGTAAGTACTATAATTTCTCTAATTTTACACGTGAGGAAACTGAGGCAGAAAGGTAAAGTAACTGCCAAAGTTTACTCAACTAGTAAGGATTAGAGTTAGTCCTTGGTTTAGATACTCAAATATTTATTAAATGAATGAATAAATAAAAGAATATCTTTTACTCTGCAAACTAATAAAATTAATACTTGGGGGCTAACAAAACATTTGCAGCATTTTAACAGACTGGGAAATCAATCAATGTACACGTAATGTACTCTCACTGTGTACTGGTACCTTTAGGTCCTATAGTTGACATAAAATATGTGTTCCCTTAATCTAATGTACACTATAGATATTCTAGGTACTTTATACTAGCTACAGATTAGTTAAGGAAATCATGCATAAGAGTCTGGTCAATGGCCATGATTTTATGGCATAAGATTTATGGCTAAGATATATGAATCTGACCATTTTATTGACCCATATTACCAGATTCAGCTTCAAGCAAGCCATTTCTCCACCTTGAGTAGCTAATGGGCATTTTCTAGAATAACTGCTGGTTACCCATTATCTGTCACGTTGTCTGATGCCAACTCCTTCCTGTTCCAAACCTGCGAGCTGGGTCATCTGATTTATGTCAGATGATTTCCTTGCTATGACTTAGGTGGGGTTTCCAAATAAAACAGTTCCAGAATATGGCTTGACTCCAAAGACTGAGACCTGTCACACATCTTTACCTTATCCCTTATTAGGAGCAAAAATGAACTCCCAACAGCGAACATTTTAAAAGTTTGATCTGAATAAAAGAGAACAGGTGAGACTAAATTCTTCAAAACTAATCTTATTTTAGCTCCTGAGATTCTGTGGGTGTTTGGATAGTAATGTAATAACAAATATACTGATATGTGTCTAAAAGGAATGCTTACATGACCGTGAGTCACGATGTCCATCGCTTCAAGGCTGTTTTGGTAGCTGGCAGGAAGTGATGTATGTCTTCAGAGCATAAAATGTGCCTCAAAGCTGGTGAGGCCTATGAAAATTTTGATGTAATATAAACATGACATTTCTAAACTATTTAAAAGGTCACCCCCACCCTACATTGGAGGTCAAATCTACTTCTGAGATGTTCCACATGGATTTCTACAATATTCTTTGGATTTCAGCACTTTTGCTGTTCAGTTCATTTCTGAAGTACGTGGGAAAGACAGCATAAAGTCATCAAAAGAGCACTTGCCTTGGAGTTCATCTGTATGACTTTCCTTCAAGTCAGTTCACTGGGCTTTAGTTTATTCTAAAATGGGAATGATCTTAGACCTATCTTTCTTTCGGGGTTGGCCTCCTTTCCATAGCTTGGTGGAATTCCCAGTGGTTAAGGAACTACAGCTGACCCTTGAACAATGCAGAGGGGTTGGGCTGCCAATACTCTGCAGTCAAAAATCCGAGTATAACTTACAATCGGCCTTCCACATCCATGGTTCTGCATCCTCGGATTCAACCAGCAGGGATCATGTAGAACTGTAATATGTAACACTGAAGAAAATCAACCTATGCATGGAACCTCACAGTTCACATCTGCCCTGCTCAAGGGTCAAGTGTGGTTCCTTTCAGTATATGTGGTTCCTTTCTG
Organism: Lagenorhynchus albirostris; assembly: GCF_949774975.1. Lineage (NCBI taxonomy): Eukaryota > Metazoa > Chordata > Mammalia > Artiodactyla > Delphinidae > Lagenorhynchus > Lagenorhynchus albirostris. The sequence goes on from NC_083102.1 coordinate 69,832,316, forward strand.
GGTCAACACCACACTCAGAGACAACATCAGTACCACCTTCTCCACGTCCACTCCAACTTGCTCATACATTTTCCATTACCCGCACCTCCCCTCAATTTACATCCTGGTAACTTCAAGCCTTCAGGAAAATAAAAAGTAACTCCTCTGTTCCAAAAGTTGGAGGACCACTGCCCCTAATAAGAAAGCATATAGGGAAGAAATAGCAATCCTTCGAGTATACATCAGCCCTACACCTCACCTCCCACACCACTCCCGAGAGAACAGATTTATTCTTACTTACAGTGAGGATGGTTTAAACTAAGAAAAGTGCCCTACAATAGTAGTTAATATTTATTAGACCTCTTTTACTCTTCACAATAAACCTAGAAGTAATCCCGTTTACTAAATGGCCATGAGTTCTCAGACCCAGAGAAGTCAAGTAATTTTCCTAAGGTCACATGGCTCATAATAATAGAGTGAAGATTTCAGCCGTGGTTCCCTAGAACAGAGTCTCAGCCACATCTGATTCTAACTCAAGGAAATATCCTCTAATTCTTCAGCGTGCTAGTCCGGACCAGAGCAGACTTCAGTTAAAGCATAAATCTGGTCCTCAGTTTCCTTTTGAGCACATTTTTTCCACCTCAGATATCCAATCCCTTTCCCACCCTCCACTAAGTCTGTTTTCTAGAAAAGAACCAGTCAGGAATTGTGAGTTGAAGCCACTACCTTGCCTCCACTGACAAATATTTGCATTTAAAACACCTTGCTCTTAATAGCGATGGTGGCTTCCCAAGGTGTATACTTATCTCCAAATGTAACAAGGTGTATACATTAAATATCTAGAGCTTTTTGTATGTCAATCATACCTCAATAAAGAAGTTTAGAAAAAAATACCTTGCTCTATTTTTCAGCCTAACAATTTCTCAGAAAGTTGCCATTAGACATCTCTGAGCAAATGTGGAGTGGAGGATGGGGCCAGAAATGCGTAGGCAGGGCAGAGGATTTTTCTTACTGCCTCAGAAAGCACACCACAAGCACCTGCCAATTCCACTCAGGGTTCCTTGCCTGGAGGTACCTCTTTCAGTGCCAAATGAGGAATGGAAATTGCACCCAAGCCTGTTTAATTCAGCTTCATTATTAACTTAGGACTCTATAGGATACCCAGATACAAAATAAATAGACGATGGTTGATACCCCTGGGCACATCACTACCACAGTGGACAGATGGAGCACACATATGAAGACGAGAACCAGAGAAAAACCAAAAGTGATATCCAATGATAGGATGTGCCGACATAACTAATTGAGGCAATAACTGCTGTAGAAGATTCAGAGACTGGAAAAAATCAGTCCACGCTACAGAATTTGGAGAGATTTCCAGGAAGAGCAATGATTTGGTATAAGCCTTGAAGGATCTGAAGAGAAAACAGAAGCATTAAAAGTAGGAGAATCAAAAAACAATAGTGCACATATATACACTACTATATATAAAATAGATAATCAAAAAGGACCTACTATATAGCACAGGGAACTACACTCAATATTTTTGTAATAACCTATAAGGGAAAAGAATCTGAAAAAGAATATATATGTATGTATGTGTGTGTATACATATATGTGTGTGTGTGAGTATATATATATCTATCTATATATATATATCACTTTGCTGTGCACCTGAAACTAACACAACACTGTAAATCAACTAT